>NC_060125.1:359008794-360208794 GCF_021461395.2 Schistocerca americana | reverse complement strand
GATAGCAAGCCCAAACCATTTTCTAAGTTCGGGTCCCGTAACGTCGACAAATTTGGCATTTTTTTATCCAGTTTTTTCTATTGCAATTTTGACTGTAGTACTTGTTGGTTCCGTTGCTAATATATTCAAATAGATCGTTCCCAATATACAATTCTACGATATCCTCGACGCACTGTGTATCTTTGCGAAATATGTTTGAACCTGGAGATCCTTCAAATTTATTATTGGTCCCCAGTAAATCAAAGTCTGACCTCTGTGCACTGTCGTCTTCTTCTGATTCATCCGAATCAGTTGGCAACCGTAGCGTTCGCCGAATTCTTCTTGGACGTATTTCACTATCTTCCGACGATTCTGCTTCACCTTCATATTTTTTATATTCAATGTCTTCTTCCCACTCGGCTAAGTCGTCCGAAACGTCAGACAAGACGTCCGCGCATTCATCGTAAATAATCGTATCGTCTCTTTCGTCTGCCACGATGAAAGGGCACGTACTTGTTGACGTGTGTAACTTACTGTTACCTAAACAAAACACTAACAGAATGCAAAAGATACTAAAGTGTTGTCGCCGGCCACTTAGCGATACTGTGCACACTACACCACTGTGGTGTCGCCGGACGGAATAGTGTTAAGAATTTTTAAAGTTAGGAACAAATGGTCAACCCCAGTGAAAATAACAGGAAAAATTCTTTGGAAATGAATGAGCTCATATTTAATTTTGATGATTTCTTTTAAATTAATCAAAATCAAGTTATCTCATAACAACATAAATTTAGTAAATGAATACTGATGCCAAACAATACCATCATACACAACCGTGATTGGTTCTAGTGGATGTAGTACACTGTGGTGCAAATAGTTTTAATGTGTATTATAAGAAGTAGTTATGATCTTCATTTTTCGGAATCTGGGCAGTAAAATTACGAGATTCGGAGGCAGAGTGGGGGATGCGAGTATACATAGGAGAAGTAGGAATGTTGAGCAAGGGACAGTGTGTCAACCACGGATTATCTGAGTGGAAATCACGTATTATTTCACTCAGAAATCTTAGTGCAAGTTACAGAGACAGACACTGGAACGATGCAGCATTGAACTTTGTTCAGTTCGGTCCGAAATCACAAGTTTCGGGCATAGCAAAATTTTCGTGCAGTAGCAATGAACTTTAGCGATTTACTATGAATCGAAGAAACTCTGATATTTTCTGTTCAGTTGGTAATAGTCTTCAGCTTTAGAGTGTGGATATCAGAGGAAGTATTTGGCAAAACACTATAGCGTAAATCTGGAAGGTAAACTCACACTAATGCTATCTTCGGCTGGGCTATATACTCATGTACGCGCTCTGTGCAATGTTATTAACCAGACGGAACATTACTCACAATCTCGTGTGTCGCCTATAGTTATTGATCGCCCACCTCCTATATGTTATTAATAATTGGTGTTGAAAGCAGAAACTTTGAACTTGAGTTGAACTAGAGTGCAAGTGGATCTTCCCTCCTTTAGACAACCAAGAGCCAAACAATTTAACGGCCATACATTGTACCAGCAGCCTTGGTGTCGAAAGAAAACATTTATCATCTGTTATGTTTCACACTGTAATGTGTATATCTGAGTAGTACCTTAGAGTTCTGTAGTGTAGCTAAATTTTCTAACTTTTTTA
This sequence comes from Schistocerca americana, assembly GCF_021461395.2. NCBI lineage: Eukaryota > Metazoa > Arthropoda > Insecta > Orthoptera > Acrididae > Schistocerca > Schistocerca americana. The sequence goes on along the minus strand of NC_060125.1, from coordinate 360,207,140 downwards.
ACACCTTACCTTCTATGTCAGATAATAATATAAACAGTAATAACATCTTTCATCTTCCTAAGGGCAGTAGTATAATTTACTAGAATACCCAAGTAGATACATTTTCTTCCATTTTGACATGAAAGACTTGCATGTAAGTTCAGGTTTCTGCTAGCACTTGAATGAACTGCTCCACACACGGTCTAGAATGGGTATGGATTCATTTAGTATGACTGTGTAGTATTTTCAGGTATGGTTTGACGTGCATTTTGGTTTAACATACACTGATCAATCTTTACAGACAAATTAACAAATCATGATTTCTTTGACTTGTTCGTCCGTAGAACAGTGACGCCTGGCGAAGCGTCCCATACGCGAAGGAGTACACTGTTCCCTTTCTTGACCGAAAACTGAAACTACATTTAAAAGTTCAAAGGCTTGTACAAAGCAATAAGTCTAACCACTTGTTTCTAAAAGTTCACATTTCACTTTGTACTCTAGGGAAAGGCTTTAGGAAATTGATATTGATGACGCCGGCCGGTGTGGCCAAGTGGTTCTAGGCGTTTCAGTCTGGAACCGCGCGATCGATACGGTCGCAGGTTCGAGTCCTGCCTCGGGCATGGATGTGTGTGATGTCCTTAGGTTAGTTAGGTTTAATTAGTTCTACGTTCTAGGGGACTGATGACCTCAGATGTTGAGTCCCATAGTGCTCAGAACCTTTTGAACCATTTTTTTATATTGATGACTCTGAGTTCAGTGAATAATAAAACTTAAAGAGCCATCCTCAAAATACGGATTACAGAACCGCTATAATTAGTATCCTGTTGAGTTCTGTCTGTTATGATGGATAGTGTTTCTTCTTGTTTCCGAGCAGAAAAATCAGACAATGGAAGTTAAGTGACTTGTATGCCGAGTAAACACGGCAGTTGACATCTGACAGTTTGTGTGTGTGGAGAATTTACATCTTGTCGGCATGTGGCAGGTTTCCTGAGCCTGTTGAACGACGACATCCCGGGCAATGCGGGTTTCAAGGACCAGGTGCTGGCGCTACAGTGGGTGCAGAGGAACATCGCAGCCTTCGGCGGAGATCCTAGCAGCGTTGTCATATTTGGGGAAAGTGCAGGTGGCGGCTCCACGTCACATCTCTTCCTCTCGCCGGCCGCCAAGGGTGAGTACTTCCTGAGCTATCAGGCCTATAAGCCAGATGTAATCAATCAAGAACTGTAGTACTCCGAAACAAGATACGAAAAGAAAATATATCACTTCATTTGACGGAATTTATATCATTATCCCTTTGTTTTTCTTAGTTCCTGTCTTTGTTTTTATAAGGATGCTTCTATGCAGTGCATCTTCTTCTCTTTAACCTCATCTTTGAATCTCCAACCACTTCTTTACTCTATTTAGGTTTGTGTTTGAGCTCTCAAACGAGTGACGTAATAATTTTGATCATGCTATCGGTGTTCATGTGGAGTACTTGACTTAGCTAGATTAGCCTGATTCCAGATTTGTTTCCCGAATTTGTTATGCACTTCGTCCTGAATTTCAGAGTCCAAATTGCTACACCAAGAAGAAATGCAGATGAAAAACGGGTATTCTTTGGACAAATATATTATACTAGAACTGACATGTGATTACATTTTCACGCAATTTGGGTCCATAGATCCTGAGAAATCAGTAACCAGAACAACCTCCTCTGGCCGTAATAACTGCCTTAATACTCCTGGGCATTGAGTCAAACAGAGCTTGGATGGCGTGCACAGGTACAGCTGCCCATGCAGCTTCAACACGATACCACAGTTCATCAAGAGTAGTGACTGGCGTATTGTGACGAGACAGTTGCTCGGCCACCATTGACCAGACGTTTTCAATTGGTGAGAGATCTGGAGAATGTGCTGGCCAGGGCAGCAGTAGAACATTTTCTGTATCCAGAATGGCCCGTACAGGACCAGCAACATGCGGTCTTGCATTATCCTGCTGAAATGTAGGCTTTCGCAGGGATCGAATGAAGGGTAGAGTCACGGCTCGTAACACATCTGAAATGTAACGTCCACTGTTCGAAGTGCCGTCAATGCGAACAAGAGGTGGCCGAGACGTGCAACCAATGGCACCCCATACCATCATGCCGGATGATACGCCAGTATGGCGATGACGAATACACGCTTCCAATATGCGTTCACCGCGATGTCGCCAAACACGGATGCGACCATCATGATGCTGTAAACAGACCCTATATTCATCCGAAAAAATGATGTTTTCCCATTCGTGCACCCAGGTTCGTCGTCGAGTACATCATTGCAGGCGCTCCTGTCTATGATGCAGCTTCAAGTGTAACCGCAGCCCTGGTCTCCGAGCTGATAGTCCATGCTGCTGCAAACGTCGTCGAACTGTTCGTGCAGATGGTTGTTGTCTTGCAAACGTCCCCATCTGTTGACTCAGGGATCGAGACGTGGTTGCACGATCCGTTACAGCAATGCGGATAAGATGCCTGTCCTCTCGACTGCTAGTGATACGAGGCCGTTGGGATCCAGCACGGCATTCCGTATTACCCTTCTGAACCCACCGACTCCATATGCTGCTAACAGTCATTGGATCTCGACCAACGCGAGCAGCAATGTCGCGATACGATAAACCGCAATCGCTACAATCCGACCTTTATCAAAGTCGGAAACGTGATGGTACGCATTTCTCCTCCCTGCACGATGCATCACAACAACGTTTCACCAGGCAACGCCGGTCAAATGCTGTTTGTGTATGACAAATCGTTTGGAAACTTTCCTCATGTCAGCACGCTGTAGGTGTCGGTACCGGCTCCAACCTTGTGTGAATGCTCTGAAAAGCTAATTATTTGCGTATCACAGCATCTTCTTCCTGTCGGTTAAATTTCGCATCTGTAGCACGGCATCTTCGTGGTGCAGCAGTTTTAATGGCCAGTAGTGTATATTGTATATCAAATAGTGTTCGGGTGTTAGCTAAGCCAAAGGGCTTCCAGTAGTCCGGAATATTGTGACTGTATTGTAGGGAGCAGAAAAATAACAAAAGGCAATACCAGAAATCTTTCTCTCCTCAAATGATTAGGAATCCCATTGCCAAAAGTTCAACTTTCAAATTACTATTGTGCAGGAATGGCTGCAAATGATCTCCAAGTAGCCGAACATAACAATTTCCAGTCAATGATCAGTTTAGTTGGACCAGAGGCCCAGTCCATTCCATGTAAACGCAGCCCACACCATTATGGAACCACCACCAGTTTGCACTTTGCCTTGTTGATAACTCGGCTTCGTGGGATCTGCGCCACACTCGAACACAACCATCAGCTCTTACCAATTGAAATCAGGACTCATCTTCCCAGGCCACGGTTTTCCAGTCGTCCAAGGCACAACCCAGGAGAGGCGCTGCAGGTGATGTCGTGCTTTTACCAAAGGCACTCGCGTCGGTCATCTGCTGCCATAGACCATTAATGTCAGTTTCGCCACACTGTCCTAACGCATACGTTCATTGTACGTCCCATATTGATTTCTGCCGGTTATTTCACACGGTTTTGCTTGCCTGTTAGGGCTGACAACACTAAGCTAACGCCGCTGCTCAAAATGGCTCTGAGCACTATGGGACTCAACTGCTGAGGTTATTAGTCCCCTAGAACTCAGAACTAGTTAAACCTAACTAACCTAAGGACATCACAAACATCCATGCCCGAGGCAGGATTCGAACCTGCGACCGTAGCGGTCTTGCGGTTCCAGACTGCAGCGCCTTTAACCGCACGGCCACTTCGGCCGGCTAACGCCGCTGCTCTCGATCGTTAAGTGAAGGCCGTCAGGACTGCATTGTTCGTGGTGAGTGGTAGTGCCTGGAATTTAGTACTCTGTGCTCACTCTTGACACTGTACACCTCTGAATATTGGATTCCTTAATGATTTTCGAAATGTCCCATGCGTCTAGGTCCACCTACCATTCCGCGTTCAAAGTCTGTTAATTCCCATCGTGAGGCCATAAACACGTCCGACACCTTTTCATTTGAATCACAGTAGTACGAATGACATCTTCGCTATTGCGCTGCCTTTTTATACGTTGTGCATGCGATACTAGCACTATCTGTATATGTGCATATCGCTATCCCAAGACTTTTGTCATTCAGTGTACTAATCACTTGCATATCTAAACATGTAGCGCTTGACGGTTGTTACATGTTGAAATTTTAATGGCTAACGGTTTGCTTAGAAGGCTCTATCATCATCAATATCGTCGTCATCATCGTCGGTGTCAGCCAGTTCGATCACTTGGTGATGTGGTCTGTTTGAGTTGACTTGCAACATAGGAAGCCAGCAGATCCTTCCTTATCTGCCAATCTTGAACTTTCCGTTGCCATTTAGTCTGGCTTCTTTCTTAGGTCTGTCCCTTCTGTTCTTTTGGTAAGCTGAACTCAAAGCTAGTACTTCATTTGACCGTCTACCGTCTTTTACTCGAGCGAAATGACCAGCCCACTGTTGTTGCAAGGCATTCACTCCTTCCACTAAGCTACTGATCTTCTGTACGTCTGTTATCAACTGCTCTCTTTCCCTGTTTCTTCGTGTAGCCCGGCATTGATCTTTCCATTCCACTTTGGGTTACTATTAGTTTTCTAACAATGAACTCATTTAATGTCCTTCTCTCACAGCCATAAGTTATTACTGGCAGTACAGACTGGTCAAAAACTGTTTCCTTCAGCTCAACCGATATCTTAGAATTCAAACCTGAAGAGTATCTTCCATAAGCTTGTCACCCTAATTTAGTACGTTGACTGTTCCTGTTTTTAGGTAGCCCAGAGAGACATATTCTGTGATCATTTCCGGGTATACGTCCCTGTGGTGTCCATTTATTCATCATGGTCTTGGTTTCATCATATTTCTTTTTAGACCACTTCAGATCAGAATAATACAAATTCGCTAACTAACGTCTGAAGTCTTTATATTTACAAACTGAACAACATCAGGGATTTTATTTTGCAATTCAGACATTGCTTTCTCTAGAACTACTGAAAACAGTTTTGGAGGTATAGAGTCACTTTGTTTTACAACATTTTAAATGGGAAATTCATTTGTTTCCTCAACAACATTCACAAACGCTGTGAAGGCTTTGCATATGTTGTATAAGTCCTTAATATAACCATGTTCTATTTCTTCTTCTGTTAGAGCCTCAGAAACAGCTGAGTGACTGCTCGAACCGAATGTCTGTTCAAAATCAATAAAGGCAAACAAAGAAGAAGATGGCACTCATTTGTTCTGCTAATTGTTTGCGTAGAGTGAGGATATGATCAATTTTACTACAAGCTGGACGGAACACAGGTAGCTCAGTGGGTTGAACCACATCAAGTGTAGTGCTCGACCTGGAAGTAAAAATTCTAGTAAAAACTACGGACAGAAGGTTGATAATGCGAGTTCTGCACATCTTTAGTACTACCTTTCTTATGTTTTGGGATTATTTTAGCTTTGTTTATTATTTAATACTAGATAAAAACCTTTCCCATAAGAATGTGTAAATTTCCTGGATTATATGCTTCGTTCCAACGCCATTAATATCTTCAAATGTTCTGAATAACTTGCAACAAAGTTCCATAAATATCGTCAACTTCTTGTTAAACGTCTGCAGTATCACTAGCAGGTGGCAGTACTGTGCCACAAGCAACGAGTGTCTCAATTTTAGCAGCCACTGTCTCACTCAACATGCAAACTTCAGCGTTCACTTTCATTTGTTATAAACCTTTTTTGGTGAACTTGATGGCTAATTTGTATTTTCTTTCACAGTCTCTCGAAGAGAGTTGATAAGTGTCCTTCAACAAAGCACTATCAGTCAAAACATTAAAGTAAGAATTGAACAGCTATACACCAACTCTCTCTGATACATCATAGTAGTCATAAAAATGGATTTTTACCTTCATGTTCTAACTATGGAGTAAATTCTAAGTACTGAGTAACCACTAGTCACTGCCTCATGTACACAAAATTTAAATCTCCTCTAGAAATGCAGGTTTTCACAACCAATCTTCATATCTTTGGAAATGCAAAAGCTATGACTCATGCTGATGCTTTAGAAAAATGGATTAATAGCTGTTCAGAACTTGAAATGATGTCGTTAATCGTTATGACCAACAAATTGTTAGCGATCATATCTTCATGTGCATTGCCCACATTCTCTTACCTTATATCACAGATAGAAGAGGTATAATTAAGTTCGCCATCAGGGAATTCTCATCCCTAGACCAACTGACAAGTTTATCATTTCCCAAGAACTACTACGGCTGCTGATTTAAAATAAGCATGTTATCATTACTCCCAAGTTGTATTTGTACATCTTTAACATAATCTAGAAACCAAGTGAAGCAATACGTCACATATATTTGACTGTATATTTATATATATCTGACTGTATTTCTACATACATACACACACACACACACACACACACACACACCCGGCTATCTTGTCCACCCAAAATATCTCTGGAACAATAACAGCTATTGGATCAGCCGGCACGGTAGCTCAGCGTGTTCGGTCAGAGAGCCGGTTGGCCTCTGTAATAAAAAACTGAGTGGAACGATCAACCACCGAACTTGAACAGGCTGTCTTGCGACGTCCGCAACGACCAACACAACGATCAATAACGAAAAAAAAAAAAAAAAAAGTTGGTAGAGCACTTGCCCGCGAAAGGCAAAGGTCCCGAGTTCGAGTCTCGGTCCGGCACAAAGTTTTAATCTGCCAGGAAGTTTCACATCAGCACACTCTCCGCTGCAGAGTGAAAATCTCATTCTGGAGACATCATCTATCAGACGTAGAAATCCGATTACCAATTTTCGTTTATGTGGCATAGCTCCCCCTTGGCTTGTGGTTTTTTCCGTCAGTGTATTTCATCTATCTTCTGCAACTATCTTTCTTTTAACTGAAATAATCAGCAACCAGCTGCAGAAGAGAAATTTTATTTCCTTTCCGGTTTCAGGCACTTAGTACTCTTCTTCAGAAGGTTATAATTATCGAGTTATGTGTGAGTGTAAAAAATACTATGTTTTCAGTATAGTGCTCTGGTGATGAGGTTCTTAGTGCCTGTACAAAAATTGTATAAGGAAGTCAAACACCAAGTGCAAACATTATGACAGAATTGGATCTAACAGCAAAGCTGATTACCTCCAGTTCTGGCATGATGTTTGCACTTGTTGGTTAGCCTCCTTAAACCATTTTTGTACTGGAACTATGAACCACATGACCACAGCAATATGTTAAATGCATCTTTATTTTTGCCACTCGCAAATAATGCGGTAGTTACCGACTTCTGAATAACGGCACTAGGTGCCTGAAACCGATAAGGGAAATAAAATTTCTCTTCTGGAACTGGTTGTTGATTATTTGAATTAATAGTGAAAAGGGTACTTAGCTATATTTTTTTGAAGTCAGAGTTGCTATTAATGAATATCTCATGAAGTTTTGTGACATTTAAACCAACATCCAAATATTTTTTGTGTTTTCTGCTGTAATGGGTGTCTCCAATTTCAAGTTTTAGAATATGATAAAGGATTCGCAAACTATTATTTCCAGGAACACCACTGAAACTGCTGTTGTTCTCCAGGTGGCTTCAGGGATGGTATTCTGAAATAACAACTGACGGACTTTCCGTAATCTGTTATGTAAAATACCAAGGAGTTCCATTAACATATTCTTGTGAATATTCTTCGGTACACCTTCAGTCTTATCTGTAAGAATTATTTCTTTTAAAATTACCGCCATTAGTTCTTGAGGGTATTTTCGTTCTGTCGTTGCAACTAAACGAAAATATGCTGAAGAACTGTAAAGCAGCTACGGACAGTACGGCCACACACATGTAGAATTACCTCCATTACGTGTATCTCTTTCTTTGCCTCGTTCTTGGTCTCGATCTTGTTTCCTTTATCTTCGCTTAACTTCAGCATCCTCAACCAAAAACTGAGAATATCTTTGCGTTTCATTTATGACGTCTTCCATAATATTTAAATAACATTTTCTGTTTTATTTAAAAGTGTTAATGTTACTTTCGTACTCCTGACGCATTTCCCTGCATTGCGAACACTAAAACGTTCGCAGGTTTATTGATTTATTTTTTGGCTGAGGTTCGTCTTCTGAACTTGCAGACGTCCCACTGTGATGTAGGTTTATTGTTTTTATTCCTAACACTGTGCTAACCACAAAACTCTTTTCGATTAGTTGCCACAAAATTATGAACATAGTTGTCTGTTTTTGGTTCATAGCGGCAATACCAACTGACAGTATGCAACATTAGAACACAAAAAGTCCCCGCATTTTACTAAGAAACCAGCCAAGTGGACTTTTTTGAGTGATTTCTTATCTAAGCTCGAAATTTAACGTAATGGCGAACCGTAATAAGAGGACGGTGTTTGACTTATTCAGCACTACACTGTACATTTACTCCCATACAAAAATACGCCATCATTAACTCATATTATCTTGTTTTGCAGATTGCCTGGTTTCTGTCCGATTTCTCTTGAACCGTCAGCCCACGAGTGACAGTGTATGGCGGCTGCCCCCGCCCATAGCAGAGAAAATTCTTTACAAACCGAACTCGTGTCCTAACTCACTATGGAACTACCAATTCAGTTATCAGTTTCAGGAAAATTATAATGTCGAATGGGTGCTGACTAATAGCGAAAGCAACTAGAGGCAATTGTCGTGAAATCTCAAAACTATATCTTCGTTCACCGTGAAAATTGAATGAATTACTGCACCCCCAGCCCCATACTCTTTTGTTACCTCTGTGTCGGGAAAAAGTTTCATTGTTTATGTAGTAGTTTCTTCTTCGTACCGAGCGAGTTGGCGCAACGGTTAGCACGCTGGACTCCCATTCGGGAGGACGACAGTTCAGACCCGCGTCCGGCCGTCTTGATTTCGGTTTTCCGTGATTTCCCTAAATCGCCTAAGGCGAATGCCGGGATGGTTCCGTTGAAGGCCCTAACCCGGGCTTGTGCCCCGTCTCTAATGACCTCGTTGTCGACAGGACGTTAAACCCTAATCTCCTCCTCCTCCTCCTCCTCTTCGTCGACGTTTGTGGTGGCTTATTGGTATATTAAATAATGCACGCACTGCATTTAATATCAGGTTCCTATTTTTCGAATTTATAGAATGGTTTGGCTCGAAGTGTAGTGAACAAAACTTCACGTTATTGTGCTACATACGCCCTCTTTCCTTAAAAACACCGTGCTACAAAGCAATATAAATGAAGCTCTTCACATGCATCTGATATCGTATTCAACAGTGTAGCTTACTGACCAGTTAAAGGGGGGACATTCATGAAAGACGCACGCACTATTTAAAAGATGAATCAGATCTACAATTTTCAAAAAATAAGGTATGTACTTTTTCTCAGAAACAATTGAAGAGAAAAAATGGTACAAATGGCTCTGAGCACTATGGTACTCAATATCTGAGGTCATCAGTCCCCTATAACTTAGAACTACTGAAACCCAACTAACCTAAGGACATCACACATATTCATGCCCAAGGCAGGATTCGAAACTGCGACCGTACCAATCACGCGGTTCCGGACTGAAGTGCCGAGAACCGCACGGCCACCGCGGCCGGCTATTTTGAAGAGATTTTTACATAATGTTCTCTGGTTCTCTGTTTCATCTCTGCATGCAGTAAGCTTCACTTACGAGGTTTCTTTGAGCATATCGAATAGGAGAATTTTAATATTTTTTAATTATAATTTCATAACTATGATATAAAATTCATGCAAAATTCCAAACACCTTGCCCCCTATCTTAGCTTACATACAGATCGCAAAATTTGCCCTTGAGACATCGTTTACTGGGTTTATAGAAATAAGTGTACAACATTTCATAACTCTAACCTTCATATATTCTGAGAAAGGGGTACATAAAGCTCAAAAAAACATGATTTTCTGGAAATGCAATTTAAAGTTCAACCTAACTTTTTTCTTATGTCATCTCTTCAGAAGTTCCAAGATTTTTACTGAGGGTCGTCTTTCCCTTCAAGGCTTCTCTTCTGATTTCGTGTTTGCTGTCTTCTTTCCTTTAGCAGATCTTCTATTGACTTTTCACCTGCAAACAGAAGTTGTAAATCTGTGCTTCTCAATATGTCTTAAGTGAAATTTCCTATCTTAGAGTCTGTTCTCTCTAATGGACACGATAATTTGACGATCTCGCTAGCGCTACCAGAAGCGGTGAAAATAGGCGCTTCTTAAAAGATATTCATTTGCTCCTAGCGCTGCAAACGTCAGGCTGCCCGTAGATGCGAAGTATTACAAAAGGCTTGCGTCCACTAGCAACTAACTTCCTTAAGCACTTGCTGAGACGTTTACATTGGAATAAAAACTTACACAAGTTCACTTCTTCAGGTCACTGGGACAAGTTTATTTCAGGAACTCGCCGTAAGTACTTGTTACAGAAGTGCAGTTATTCTTAAAAACCAGAGCAGTCACCACTGTTGTCACATTATTATTAATAAATAAAAATCATGACGAAATCCAAAAATAAAAAATTTAAAAACATATAAGAGGAGTAGATATATGGTGTCGCCAATAAACGCTATTCCAATTAACTAAAATCAGAGGACTTCACATAGATTAAAAACTTTGGAGAAGTCGTACGTACATTTCGAACAGGTCTTGTCTATTGTATCATCAAGTATTCGATAACAGAAAACAAAAATGCGGCTCAGTATCTCACCAAGAGACTATCTGCTGATTACTATCCGATTTTTGTAAGCAGTATTTACAAATTCCACTATCCATTCTGATGAAACAAATTGAATGATAAACTCATTTCGCAGTTCTTTGACTGGTAGGACCAATTATGTGTCTTTAGGCGTTCCAACGGTACGTTTGTTTTGGGCCATCTGCCTTTGTGCCATTCTCCTTTTCGACAATAATATTTTCGCGCCGGTACAGAACAGTCACAATTTTTGTAAGTTTGAGAAAAACTTCGACAAAAGGCAAATTCGGCATGTACTTTCAAGCAAGATACAAGAAACTAAAACGAATTTTCACCTCCAACGGAGTGCACGCTGATTTGGGACTTCCTTACGAATTAAAACTGTGTGCCAGACCGAGACTCGAACCTGGGATGCGATCTGGAGCAGAGTTTTAATTTGTCGGGAAGTTTTATGCAAGGAATTGTTTCCACTAACTTGCGAACCTCCTGAATTTAATGAAACTATCCTACATCGGCGGGAGGGTGGCGGGTTAGCAGATATGGTCGTTCGTAATATTCCATATAATTCCGCGACCGTATGGATAATGCGCCATATCGCAGAAGTAATTTCGACAGAATGCCTAATAAATACGAGCTCAGAATTAAGATGTTAGAACGGTTGCAAGACGGGCAAATAAACTGTAACGGCTCAGAGAGGAAGGCTGAATTGTTACCTACAATAAACGAAAACAAACTAGCTGTGAAAGCGTACATTGCGGATAAAATCGCTGAGAGCAGTGGCCACAAAGTAGTGTGTTTACCGTCCTACAATTGTGATGTAAATACGATAGAATTGGTATAGGCCAAAATAAAACACAGTTTCAGGAAGATCAACGTCGCTGGTGACATGTCAAAGGAAAGATTGCACAGTCTTGTTAATGCTGCTTCCCTTCAGTTAATGCACAGGACTGACAAGGCTATTGCAGGAAAGTGGAGTAGCTGGATCAAGAGCGCTGAACACGAGATGGAATAATGGAAATAGCCATCGATGAAGTTATCATCAATACCATGCCCTCAAGCGATAATGACAAATGATCATCATCATCATCATGTTGATTCTAACGCAAATCACAGTGATCTTTAGTGAACATCACTATGACAATTCTTTCAGATACAGTTAATTACACTTTGTAAACATTACTGCTGTGCTGCGTTTAATAAATGAAATGTGCAAACAGATTCAAAATAAGTTTTTTTACTTTATATTCATAGTGTCGAAAGTTGTACATTTATCTAATTTCATTTTTGATTGTTTTCTACATCTACATACATACTCCGCAATCCAGCATACGGTGCGTGGCGGAGGGTACCTCGTACCATAACTAGCATCTTCTCTCCCTGTTCCACTCCCAAACAGAACGAGGGAAAAATGACTGCCTATATGCCTCGGTACGAGCCCTAATCTCTCTTATCTTTGTGGTCTTTCCGCTCAATGCAAGTTGGCGGCAGTAAAAATGTACTGCTGTCAGCCTCAAAATGCTGGTTCTCTAAATTCCCTCAGTAGCGATTCACGAAAAGAACGCCTCCTTTCCTCTAGAGACTCCCACCCGAGTTTCTGAAGCATTTTCGTAACACTCGCGTGATGATAAAACCTACCAGTAACAAATCTAGCAGCCCGCCTCTGAAGTGCTTCTATGTCCTCCCTCAATTCGACCTGATAGGGATCCCAAACGCTCGAGCAGTACTCAAGAATAGGTCGTATTACTGTTTTATAAGCGGTCTCCTTTACAGATGAACCACATCTTCCCAAAATTCTACCAATGAACCGAAGATGACTATCCGCCTTCCCCACAACTGCCATTACATGCTTGTCCCACTTCATATCGCTCTGCAATGTTACGCCCAAATATTTAAACGACGTGACTGTGTCAAGCGCTACACTACTAATGGAGTATTCAAACATCACGGGATTCTTTTTCCTATTCATCTGCATTAATTTACATTTATCTATATTGAGACTTAGCTGCCATTCTTTACACCAATCACAAATCCTGTCCAAGTCATCTTGTATCCTCCTACAGTCAATCAACGACGACACCTTCCCATACACCACAGCATCATCAGCAAACAGCCGCACTTTGCTATCCACCCTATCCAAAAGATCATTTATGTAGATAGAAAACAACAGTGGACTTACCACACTTCTCTGGGGCACTCCAGATGATACCCTCACCTCCGATGAACACTCACCATCGAGGACAACGTACTTGGTTCTATTACTTAAGAAGTCTTCGAGCCACTCACATATTTGGGAACCAATCCCAAATGCTCGTACCTTAGTTAGGAGTCTGCAGTGGGACACGAGTCAAACTCTTTCCGGAAGTCAAGGAATATGGCATCCGTCTGATACCCTTCATCCATGGTTCGCAAGATATCATGTGAAAAAAGGGCGAGTTGCGTTTCGCAGGAGCGATGCTTTCTAAAGCCGTGCTGATGCATGGACAGCAACTTCTCTGTCTCAATGAAATTCATTATATTCGAATTGAGAATATGTTCGAGAATCCTGCAACAAACCGATGTTAAGGATATTGGTCTGTAATTTTGAGGATCCGTTCTTCTACCCTTCTTATATACAGGCGTCACCTGCGCTTTTTTCCAGTCGCTTGGGACTTTACGTTGGGCAAGAGATTCGCTATAAATGCAAGCAAAATAAGGAGCCAATGTAGTAGAGTACTCTCTGTAAAACCAATACATAAATAATACATTAGTTACAGGTAAAACTCTCGAGCAACAAATTACATGATTTCCGATTCGACAGAAGTGCCACTTAAGCTGGCAATATTTCCGCGAGTGCAGCCTCCTATTTCGTGTCAGGTGCAAAACGAGGTTAGTGGTTCCGGCACTGCACCCAGCAATAGACACTGCCTTCCCCTCACCGCTCCTCGCCCCCAAGCAACCATAATGCGGGGGCACGACCGTTCCCGCCAGCCATGGCGCCAACCGTCAGTTTATCGTGGACAGACAGTACCTTCTTCCTCCCTACGTTTCCACCATTAAACTCTAGAACTGCATCATAAGTTGCAATTCTGACAACCGTAGCACATGAAAATGTGGTTTTAGGGCATCGTTTCCGTATGAATGAATTTACTCATTTGGATTCTAGGTTTTTTAGAAGTTCAAGAACGACCACAAACCAGTAAGTGTGTTTGACGACATCCAGAATACAATTTTTAACCATCTCCTTGCCATCCCTCTGAGCCTGCAGATACGCTACTGGCCATTAAAATTGCTACACCAAGAAGAAATGCAGATGATAAACGGGTATTCATTAGACAAATGTATTATACTAGAACTGACATGTGATTGCATTTTCACGCTATTTGGATGCATAGATCCTGAGAAATCAGTCCCCAGAACAACCACCAATGGCCGTAATAAGGGCCTTGATACGCCTGGGCATTGAGTCAAACAGAGCTTCGATGCCGTGTACAGGTACAGCTGCCCATGCAGCTTCAACACGATACCACAGTTCATCAAGAGTAGTGACTGGTGTATTGTGACGAGACAGTTGCTTGGCCACCATTGACCAGACGTTTTCAATTGGTGAGAGATCTGGAAAATGTGCTGGCCAGGGCAGCACTCGAACATCTTCTGTATCCAGAATGGCCCGTACAGGACCAGCAACATGCGGTCGTGCATTATCCTGCTGAAAGGTAGGGTTTCGTAGGGATCGAATGAAGGGTAGAGCCACGGGTCGCAACACATCTCAAATGTAACGTCCTCTGTTCAAAGTGCCGTCATTGTGAACAAGAGGTGACCGAGACGTGTAACGAGTGGCACCCCATACCGTCACGCCGGGTGATACGCCAGTATGGCGATGACGAATACACGCTTCCAATGTGCGTTCGCCAAACACGGTTGCGACCATCATGATGCTGTAAACAGAACCTGGATTCATCCGAAAAAATGACGTTTTGCCATTCGTGCACCCAGCTTCGTCGTTGAGTACACCATCGCAGGCGCTACTGTCTGTGATGCAGCGTCAAGGGTAAATGCAGCCATGGTCTCCGACCTGATAGTCCATGCTGCTGCAAACGTCGTGGAACTGTTCGTGCAGATGATTGTTGTCTTGCAAACGTCCCCGTCTGTTGGCTCAGAGATCGAGACGTGGCTGCACGATTCGTTACAGTCATGCCGGTAAGATGCCTGCCATCTCGACTGCTAGTGATACAAGGCCTTCGGGATCCAGCATGGCGTTCCGTATTACCCTCCTGAACCCACCGATTCCATATTCTGCTAACAGTCATTGGATCTCGACCAACGCGAGCAGCAATGTCGTGATACCATAAACAGCAATCGCGATAGGCTACAATCCGACCCTTATCAAAATCAGAAACGCGATGGTACACATTTCTCCTCCTTACACGAGGCATCACAACAACGTTTCACCAGGCAACGCTGTCAACTGCTGTTTGTGTATGAGAAATCGGTTGGAAACTTTCCTCATGTCAGCATGTTGTAGGTGTCACCACCTGCGCCAACCTTGTGTGAATGCTCTGAAAAGCTAATCATTTGCGTATCACAGCATCTTCTTCCTGTCAGTTAAATTTCGCGTCTGTAGCACGTCATCTTCGTCGTGTAGCAATTTTAATGACCAGTAGTGTATTTACACCAACTAACGTGGCACCGATGAAGACTGGGATGTTCATCTGTTGACACCATGCGGAAATATGTAGCCCATACTGCACTTTTCATGTCACTTACAATGGATAGGTTCTACCTGACAGCCTCACCACGATACACCTACATAAATCTCCGTCAGTATCAAGGGGCAAAACAAAAATTGCTTCTCCATAAACAAGGGAGTTGGTCTGTTACTGTTTCTAAGATACAGAACACTGTCACAGATGATCTATAAAACCAAAGAGCAAATATCACAGCCTTCTAGATGTAAGCTGTCCAAGATTGCTTGAAAGTAATCCACAGAATCGTTGTTGCTTCAAAAAGTGGGCGTGTTAGGAAGGTCGCGTCACAGATTTAATTATTTTTCGGGCATTCGGGTGCGATTTCAGCATTGAAACTTTGGGAACTTACTGTCCATGAGTTCTAACAATAAAGAAAAAATAAACTGAAAACTGAATTTCATGTACGTCCCCCTCAACGCGACGCTATCGCAATCTATAACGACAACGAGTAGGAGCGTCGCTTCTGATTGTGCTAGTAGGCTCTTGAACTTCTCCTTCTTAACTATATTTCACTACATCCTCAAAGACATCAAAACTGTTATTTCTATTAAATATAAAACACAACCTTTTACATTAAATGAGAAATTACAAGAAATGCTATAAAATAAGTGACTCATGTTATGACAAGACGTTTTCGTTACGACATCCAGAAAATTTTTTGAAAACAGCATTAGCCCCTCCTCACTCAACATGAACTGCCATATCGAGTAAACTGGGTTTGGAGTGTGGACACCGCAGCTGGACTCGAATAGGGCCTAGACGTGCAGTAGATCATACCCCTTCTGGTCAGCCTGATTTAGGCTATTGACGATTTCCCTAAATCATTTGTGGTTAATGCTGGGGTGGGTGCCTTCACTAACACCCACCTCCTCCTACATCAAGAGATTTGTACTCCGTCTCTATTTTTAAATTTCGAACAAAGTAGAGTATGTTCCTATTTTCCGACGGAGGCCGGTCTTAAGAGACTGTTGCTCTCAAAAGGTAGGTATCTGTTCTGATATAATAGCCTGACAAACACAGTCAAGTCCTTTAAAAATGTTCCGAGCAGTCAATACAGAGCACTATAGTATTACCTTAATTCGTTACTGTTTCATTCTATCTTTGGTGAAATTTCTCTGCAGGACTCTTCAGTGGAGTGAGCATGGAGAGTGGAGTAGCGGCACCCTGGGCGCTGACAGATAAACCCCGCGAGAGGGCGTACCGCATGGCGGAGGCGCTCGGCTTCCAGGCGCAGGGCGATAACCACACTGACGACGACGACGCGCGGCTGGCTGACTTCCTTCGCGCCGCCAACTACAGTGATCTCACCGATGACGACTCTATCGCACTCACGGATTTCGTAAGTGAATTGTTTCCTAGTGCAAAACATGGATACCACTTTAATCAGCAAATTGCTGTAGAACCATATGTTCGAAACAAACACACAAATTAATAAATACACAGTTAGTTACAGTTATAATAAATTACTCTTCCCATAGATCAAAATCACGACAGACTTGTAATGTGGAGCATGTAAACAGAACTAATATAAAATACACTACTGGCCTTTAAAATTACTACACCAAGAAGAAGTGCAGATGATAAACGGGTATTCATTGGCCAAATATATTATACTAGAACTGACATGTGATTACATTTTCACGCAATTTGGATGCATAGATCCTGAGAAACCCGTACCCAGAACAACCACCTCTGGCCGTAATAACGGCCTTGATACGTCTGGGCATTGAGTCAAACACAGCTTGGATGGCGTGTACAGGTACAGCTGCCCATGCAGCTTCAACACGATACCACAGTTCATCAAGAGTAGTGACTGGCGTATTGTGACGACCCAGTTGCTCGGCCACCATTGAGCAGACGTTTTCAGTTGGTGAGAGATCTGGAGAATGTGGTGGGCAGGGCGGCACTCGAACATTTTCTGTATCCAGAAAGCAGGACCTGCAACATGCGGTCGTGCATTATCCTGCTGAAATGCAGGGTTTCGCAGGGATCGAATGAAGGGTAGAGCCATGGGTCATAACACATCTGAAATGTAACGTCCACTGTTCAAAGTGCCGTCAATGCAAACAAGAGGTGACCGAGACATGTAACCAATGCCACCCCATACCATTACGCCGGGTAATACTCCAGTATGGCGATGACGAATAAACGCATCCAATGTGCGTTCACCGCGATGTCGCCAAACGCAGATGCTACCATCATGATGCTGTAAACAGAACCTGGATTCATCCGAAAAAATGACTTTTGCTATTCGTGCACCCAGTTTCGTCGTTGAGTACACGTACACCATCGCAGGCGCTCCTGTCTGTTATGCAGCGTCAAGGGTAACAGCAACCATGGTCTCCGAGCTGATAGTCCATGCTGCTGCAAATGTCGTCGAACTGTTCGTGCAGATGGTTGTTGTCTTGCTAATGTCCCCATCTGTTGACTCAGGGATCGAGACGTGGTTGCACGATCCGTTACAGCCATGCAGATAAGATGCCTGTCATCTCAACTGCTAGTGATACGAGGCCGTTGGGACCCAGCACGGCGTTCCGTATTACCCTCCTGAACCCATCGATTCCATATACTGCTAACAGTCATTGGATCTCGACCAACGCGAGCAGCAATGTCGCGATACGATAAACCGCAATCGCGATAGGCTACAATCCGACCCTTATCAAAGTCGGAAACGTGATGGTACGCATTCCTGCTCCTTACACGAGGTATCACAACAACATTTCACCAGGCAACGCTGTCAACTGCTGTTTGTGCATGAGAAATCGGTTGGAAACTTTCCTCATGTCAGCACGTTGTAGGTGTCGCTACCGGCGCCAACCTTATGTGAATGCTCTGAAAAGCTAATCATGTGCATATCACAGCATCTTCTTCCTGTCGGTTAATTTTCGCGTCTGTAGCACGTCATCTTCGTGGAGTAGCAATTTTAATGGCCAGTAGTGTACTTATGTACAATTAATTTTTAAATAAATGTGTAGCCGTAGGCTGGCCATTTACAGGTCTTTATTAATGACTCATTACCTTTGTTCATAAATTTCTCTATGGTGTAGAAGGAGGCGTTGAGGAGAAACCTCTTTAATCTACATTTAAAAGCACTTCTGCTATCTCTCAGGAATTTTATTTCCATGGGTAACTTGTGAAAGAATTTTATAGCTGCGTATTTCATCCCTTTCTGCGGCAAGGTTTAATCCATTATAAGGGAAGGGGGATTATTTTTTCCTATATTCAAACTTGTGAATATCTCTGTTACTGTGAGACTTACTTGTGTCGCTGAAAAGAAAGTTTCGTAAGTGAATAAACGTACTGTGAGGCTGTGGTTAATGTTTCCAGCTACTTTTTTGCCTGAATAAAGAATTGTCTGAGAATATCATTTCACAAGACATCAGTGAATGAAAATATGCCAAATAACTTAACAATTTCTATACACCAAAGTTGGCGTTTACCCTTTTGGCAAAAGTAACCGAACCTAATCGTTTAGCAAGTCCACTAAATGGTTTTTACAGTCGAAGTTTTCAACATAGGCATACCTAACCTTTTTATTACTTCTTGTTGGTAAACTAGGTTAACAGGTGAGCAATTTTTGACAGTACAAAACTGCGTACCCTGCGTTTTATCAGAGCTTAAAGCTGGCCCATTTGTGCAACACTATTTCCTCTGTTAATACTTCTTTGCTCAGCTTCACAACAATGCTTGTATCTTCTGCAAAAGGTCTACTGTAATGCTTCTTTCTGATTCAAATAAAGTGGCAGATCGTTAACATAAACAATAACAGTAGTGGGTTAGTGATCGAACACTATGGTACTCCCATTGCAATCTCTCCCAGTACAGGTGACGTAGTGACCGTGTTTGTATTACTCAAACAGCCTAAGATAACTTTTTGCAATCTATTTCCTACATAAGAACAGAACCAGGCATGTGCTGAACTACATATTCCATAAAAAAATTGACTTCCTCAATAGAATATTATGACTGACACAATTAAATGGCTACGATAAGTCACAGAAGATCGCAATTGGTGATGTTTTATCATTAAAAGATCTTATTATGTACTCAGTTAGTGTACAAATTGCTGACTCAGCAGAATAGTCCTTTTGAAAACCAAACTGTGTTTGGCCAGGTATCACATTGGTACACAAAATTATGTAAGGAGTGACACCAGGTGGTAGTCATTGACATCTGACGAGTCACTCTTTTTATAGAGAGGCCTAACAATGGCGTATTTCACTCTTTCTGGGCAAACACCCTGAGTTAATAATGCATTAAATAACATTATATATTAAAGAGACACAACAGTTTAGTGTCTTATTGGAAATAGTGCCCTTCCGTCAATGCGAACTTTTCCTATTTACATTCACCTTTATCTTCCTTATTTCATATGAATGTGTGAGATTAATTCTTATTTCACAAAATGTCCTTTGTATTGCTTCTTCAGTCTACTATTTTGCTTTCTCTTCTGAACTATTTGCACCATTTTCTCATCGTTTTTTAAAAAGTAATAATTAAAAATATCCGCTATACATATCCTTCCTTTTATAGTGCTCTCTCTTTTAACAATACTCCACACCGCTGACAGTCGTTTACCTCCAGATAGGCATGCGTCTCTTTAACTTCTGCTAGCTGAATGATGCATTACCTGCAAGGATGCTGCTATCTTGAGCAACACCGGTAGGTAAATTTTATGTATCCTAATTATAAATGGTTAAAAGCACGTCCAGATTACTTTTCCTGCTAGAATCCTTCAGGAATTGATCTCTTCTTTCTGTCTGACAGAAGGGACTGTAATTCATCAACATTTTTTCATGATAACTTCACAAGTAACTAGTGGAGACCTGCATACTGTCACAAAAGTAAATATTACATTTCCCAGTAGTAACTCACAAGCACATGATTTTATATCCAGATAGGTACAGAACTTACTTATCTCTATATTTTTGTGTTTACATCCTTTTCTTACGAATCCGACAACTACTCCTTTATCCATATGGTATCTAATGAGTATACAGTTACCTCATAATCACTTACTACTGTAATTTCCATCCCTCTAGTTATATGGTGTTCAGACAGCAAATGACATGAATTCCTTTCCAACTACTAAAATCTTGTAAACAAATTAACAAATCATTTACTTTATTTTTTACCCCCTAATATTGTGATGAAGCAGATTGAGTTCACTTTTCCCTCAGTTATTACAGGACGAACTGGTAGTTTCTGTCAATTTAATTCCCTTTAATGCTTTGTGTCTGAATTTTGTTCTGACGTAAATTCAGTGTCTCACTTGACCACAGGAATATGCCTGTGCGTACTGGAGGGCACCCTTGTGTTTTCTGCTAATAGATCTACTAATTTATTCTTACTCTTCCCATTCAGATGTAAACCATGATAAGAATCAACCCATCTTCATATAGCAACTACTGGAACAGCATCAGTACGATATTTTTCACCCATCCGAAGGACTCCTCTCAGCTTTACGACCGCTCACCTTATGGCAAACCCAGGGCTGGTCATGGCGCCAGAGAACCTCCACAGAACCCGCGTTTGTCGCTGTTAGCTGCTCCTGTTTCGTCCAGGTCACCCTTAATACAGTCTTTTTTTTATTTTTTTGTTTTTTGTTTTTAGCCGGACTCTTTCGAGCTCCGCCAGCTAACAACATCTGGTCTTCTTTGTTGACATCCTTACACATTTGTCCCAAATTTTCTGTTGCCTGGACAATACTAGCACTTGCTTTCACAAAGCTTGTGATCTGGTACTCAGAACATAATTTTTCCTCTAGCTGCTGTTTTACATCCCTCGCATGATTGCTACTTGTGTTTCACATGACTTATCTGTAATTTTCTTAACGTTATTCTGCTCTACCCTACATTTCACAACATCGGTATGAGGTTCTCCCTTCTCTAATTCGGTAGCAAGAGAAATCTATTGCTTAGCAGCATTTCGAAATTTCTCCTGCTCACCCTCTCCTTACCACCTTTTCCAGCACCCCTTCTCTTTTTCCGTTCAGCTGTTGTAACTCAAATCTTACCACCTTTTCCAGCACCCCTTCTCTTTTTCCGTTCAGCTGTTGTAACTCAAATTTCCGTTTTTCTAACTCTGCCTGGCTGACGCAAATACTCGCCCCCTGTTCCTCGATTTTCCAGCCTTCCTAGCATTACATACAGTTCCATGGAAGAGACCCACTGATCACTCCATTCTCTCCCCCACTGCAACCACCCCAATGAAACTTTAACATACAATTTTCGCAAAACACTCACTGTTTATATAATCTGCGAAAAAATCCGCACTTATCACATATGGCTGACCGATTTCACCGATAGACAGATTGAAACAAATGTAATAGAAATTTATGTTACATTTTTCATAAGGGTGATGCACCTAAATGCTGACCTAAAATTACGACTACGCACACTAAGAAAATACACTTTTTATGCTCTTTTGCCTTATTTCACACGGTACTAACACTGACACTAATGTAATTACACTTATATGTACAGCAACAAAAAACACTTAAAAGTAACTTCCAATCTCTTATTTAAGTAATTATGTAGGAGAGAAGAACTCCCAACTACCTAACTGTAACACCCCACCCATCACTTATCCGGTTTTGGCGCGTGTTCTCCACAGCTAATTGACTAACAGATCAACAGAGAGTGCAAAACAGTCGCAATATCGGATAACGCAAAAAAAAAGTAATAAGGCCCTGTGACTCCTGATTGAACTGCGGTGGCAGTGTTGACATTAATTGATTCAGAATTGATGACTTTTAATTAAAAAGGGGTGCATATTGATGTTATATTCAGCTATTGAACACCAGATGCAAATGTTGAACATAAAATTAATTAAGAAAGTGACTTGGGATTTCAACTACTTGATTGAAAACAGATGCAGTCGATTAGCACAAATTTATTTTAACTCTCGACCTTCAATCATCACATTACAAGACTCTCCTATCAGGCAGTGGTAATAAATTGCGTTTGCGTGGAGTAAAGTGCGATAACTCAAAAGTAATTCCTATCGACTGTCCCAGGCGTAATGCGAGGTGCGAGAAGAATTCTACAATACACGGCCCATGAAACCCTCAAGGAAACTTTGCTGACATGATCCAACTAATTAATCAGTGGCTGGAGCAGGCGCAATATCACCGAATACAGTGTGGCAGAGGTGCGTCATTGTGCAGACGTCGGCCGACCTCGTGGTGCTGCAAGGCTGCGCTCATCTATTCACTCCTAGCTATCTTGCTCATCACATAGCTGAACCAAAACTTATTATCTCCAAGCTCAATCGTTCCATTTGCTAAGTCCTAAACTGCAGAGATGCTCACTCTTTCTCAGGCAAGCTGAGTAAAGAACGCCACGTCCGCACTCTAGGCAAGCTGGGAATGGAAGACCACTACAGGGACTTCTCCCAGTCTGCTCTTCGCCTCTGTTTCCCCACCAGCAAAATCACTCACGCCAATTGCAGTGCAAGTCGCATTAATTATGCGTCACTTCCCAGTGCCGACCAATGCCTGCTCTGGGAAGTGAACATATTCCCACAAAATTTCTCTTCCTCTCAACTTCTGCTATTTAGCTCCTCCCAGGCCACCCATCAAGGTTAGCCTCTGCACAAAACAGCAATTTTTCCGGAATTCTGACTCCCAGGAGAGTACTTCAAATTCCTTGGTCCTATGTTCCCATCGGAGGCCGACGTATTTCGTTCTGTCGCGCTTCACCTGATTTACTTCAGACTCTGCGGACCGTGAATTCAGCATGAAGTTGCTATAGTCACGAACACACATATTTTGGCCTCTATTGACTGCTCCACCTTAGCTTTGTGCGGTTTACTCGCATGTTTCACTGAAAACAGGATAACAGATATTTATCAACAGGCGTACAAGTTCTCTGTCTGCTTCCTGGTACACCAGCATGGGGTCAACCACCCACTCACTGTCACTCATCTTAAGGCAGCTGGAGGCCACGCCCCGTTACCGCTTTCTCAGAACTTGAGCCACCCTAAGCTGCCTATTGCTACTTCCTTTTGCCGCTCCCCAGCCGGCCACGGTCAACACGAATATTTCCCTGGGATAAACTAGCCTCCAGTAAATCGATGCGTTTCCACAAGGTTTTCATCTCGTGTGAATTACTTTAAAACCATCACCCAACATTAATTATTCCAATACGTCCATACTATACCCTCTACAAGATGCATTGTGCCTTGTCATTTTTGTTCAGCCCTACTGTTCACTCAACGTGAGTTAGGTGATCTTTAATGACTTCATGTAAGGGCATAGCTCTTGCCATCTTACATAACTGCTACATGGGGACCTGTGTTTCAGTATTTGAGTGACAAATGTGATTAAAGCTTCAGATACTTAATACTATTGCGCTGCAAGCAAAAACATGTATTTTAATGAATCCCACAACCACAAGTCTGAGAGCACAACCTAAGACACATAAACCTCATGTTTCATTGACGCCTATTATTAATTCTAACAGTACACCTGCCTCCAAAGTCTCTCATCTGCTTAATGAAAGTCTGAAGCAGTACTATACTTTTGATAAGTCACACTCAGATAAGAACACAAAATTAAAGATACTGAAATTCCTGCTGGTGCCAGGTTTGCCACATTTGTTGTAACTAACCATTTCCAAACGTGCCAACTGAAAACTTAGTACAACATAAAAAACTGTTAATTGCAGAAATATCAGAAATCAAGGACATATTGCAGCTAATATTGTCAAGCAATTACTTTACATTTAATGCAAAAGTGTACCAGCAGAAAGAGAGTCTTGCCATGGGCAGTAGTATATCAAGTTTCCTGGCTGATATCATCCCCAGCCACCTGGAAATTAAGTAATGTAAAGAAAACAAAAAACTCAAAAGGAAAATAATATTTTACCAGAGATATGTTGATGATACCTTGCTGCTCTTTGATGGAACAAAAGAGAAGATTGAAGAGTTACTACCATTATTCAGTTCTTTCTCCAAAAGCACTGACTACAGATACATTCATCTTCGATCTTGCCATATACAATAACATCTTTGAAGAGTTAACAAGAGAGTTTATGGAAATGTACCTCTTGAGTGAAGTGATTTGCATTAACAGGATGAAGAAACCAATGTATGATGGTGTTAAAAAGTTAAAAACGCTTTTCTTGAATTATGTGGTAAGTTTACACTGTTTTGCACATTTTTCCGTATTTGATTTCCGAAATTCATAACATATCAAACCTTTTCATCAGAGGAACATGCATTTCACCTCGTTCAAGCGCAAAAATAAACCTTGTACTAAGACAACTGACGCCTGAGGATGGGCCCACGGCGTCCGAAATGCATCGTGTAGTTAATAAAACACGAAAATTTTTGAGTGAAGACATTTTTTAATTCATACTTGTAGTGTAAAGAAAGGCTTTATAACCATTTAACCTGTAATATTGTGTAGTTTAATTATTTATTGTCCTTAACATTGTTTATTGAGTAAAGTGTAGTTTCAAAGATAAGAAACAAGTTAGATGCAGGTGATTGCATCTTCGCCTATAATATTTGGTTACCTAAGAGTATTGAATAGACTTGGGGAGAAGAGGAGTTTGTCGCACAAGTTGACAAGAAGAAGGGACTGGTTGGTAGGACATGTTCTGAGGTATCAAGGGATCACCAATTTAGCATTGGAGGGCAGCGTGGAGGGTAAAAATCGTGGAGGGAGACGAAGAGATGACTACACTAAGCAAATTCAGAAGGATGTAGGTTGCAGTAAGTACCGGGAGATGAAGAAGCATGCACAGGATAGAGTAGCATGGAGAACTGCATCAAACCAGTCTCAGGACTGAAGACCACAACAACAACAAGAACCAATGTCCCTTCCAGATGCAAGCCAGCTGTTTCCTGAAGATGGCCTAATAAGACGAAAACTAGCTCGAAATAAACAGAATCATGTTGAATGTACTTGTATTTAACCTTAAATATGGCATTGTTCTACCAAAAAGTATCGCAAGAATCCATAGATAACATAATACACTGAATTCATCTGTTTTAAATTTGCATTAATAAAGATCATTTGGCCAGCAAAAGTGCCTGATGTAAGATGTTTCATTAAAACATGCTGTGGGTTTTCATCTAAGGATTTGCCCTGACTGTTTTCCCAAAAACTTAACACTTCGCCTATCTATTTCTTGTATTTCATTGTTTGGATACACAACTGTAATGACTTGAGAAGATCTATGAGTATTATTGAATTGGTACATGCTGAGTCTTATAAAAGTTAGCTGTAATCCATTTGTTTTGAACGATCTGTCAATGCTTTCAAATATTTAATTAACTGTCTCTTCAGTAAGAGGACTGACCAACGTTTTATCCCTATACTTATCGTTTAACTCGGCTTCTTCACTTTCTGTTTTAGCTTATTTACCGCTTCTCGTTATTTCCATCTCTTTTCTTTCGATTTGTTTGTATTTATTTTTACTAGCAATCCACCATGATCCATTCTTTGTATATGTTCAGTCAAATTTCTCCTATTTTACTCTGAGTTTTCTTTTACACTGCAAATGTTTAACTCATTTCTGTTATCAATATTTTTCATTCTGATTATTTCACGTTTCTTGACACTTCTTAGAAAGCTCTTCTCCATATTTGATTATGCATTTCTTGGTACTTGTTCACCCTCAATGATTCACTTCCATAAATTAGTATCACTAGGGAAACAGTCTTGTAACACTTTAATATAGTAGGTTTCCCTAGGTTTGAGAGTTTTATTAAAAAGCTGCTGATTGTTCTGCAAATTTTACTAAGTGTACTAACTTCATTTTGTATGTTGCTTCGTCATAATCTTACATTACATCACATCCTAAATATTTGAAATGTTTGACTTGTTCTATTATTTTAGTTTAATGACAAATTTTAATCTATGATGGGTACTTTCCTATAAAAGCTATAGCTCTGGTTTCCTGCACGAGAATTTATAAATTATATTTGTAACAAATGTTATTCAATTAATGAACAGCTAGCTCCAGTACATTTTCTTCCCTTGAAACAAGTGTAAGGTAGTCAGCGTAAACAAATGGTTTTAATACTGATATGTCAGTCAGCTATGCTACAGTGTTTAAGTATTAAATGGAATGAAAGATACACCAAATTCGATCTCACTTCTTTTGTTTGTATGGATTAAGTCTTTTAGTTTCCAACTAAAACCTGCACACACAATATATTTTCGGATTGGCTCTGAACTGCTGACATAAGATTTCAGAAATATCGTTTATAATTCATTATATACCATAGATAATTCTTAAAAAATTATCGGAAGTCTTCTGAAATTTTAAAAATACTGTGATCTTTGGCTAAACTCTCTTTGTTTTTCAATAACTTGTCGTTAAATTAAAATAGTGTGACGAATTAAATGTACTTCACAGACTATCACTTGTTCGTCAGTAAGTGAATATTCAGTTGTTGCTTTCACTTTGCTGTTAATAATTCCAAATTATAGTTTGCAAGTTTCGTCAAGTAGTTCTATTGCTCTTAGTTATATCAAACTGGTTTTCTCCTCTTATTCGTGCGATGGTGTTAGATTTGTCTTCTTCCAGTTCTGAAGGATATTCTTTTGCTTCCAACACATATAAAAATATGTAGCAGACTAAAATAAAGCAGCATTCCCCATGCATAATTAACACTGAATTAAATCAGTCCTTACCATTTGCTTTCTGGCACTTATAGTCGCCATCATTTATTTTATATTAATATCATCCATTCACTTTAGCTTATATACTATCGACAGACTGTAAAATTTTATGTTTTTATCCAGTCCTTTTCCTAATGTTGTTTAATTTAGCTGTCTTCCTTTCTGACAGGTCCAATGCTTTATGTTTCACAATCCCATGCTTGTATCACTGGCAAAAAGTATACAATTTGCGTCTTTTGACAATACTAGTGGAAGATATACGCTTCATATTAGAAACAACAGAGGAACCAAATCAGAAACAATGGAGCACTACATCTCCTTACTTAGAATTTTGATTACAAAACATCTCATAGTATAATCTGGAATATCCCATACAGTACGAGATTAGGAGTAAATGCTAACCAATGAATATTGGTCATTCTGAAAAATGATATCTTTCTTGTAGTTTATCATAATAACACGGTATCCTACATAACGTGTTTGCTTTCTCATTACTTTAGAAAGTTTTCTGTTTCAGGTGATACTGGTGCAGTACACCACATAACGTGATAAAAATGATACTGAATAACTTCGCAAATATAACAAAACTGATGTAACGAAATAAATACTATTGCAGAAAAACAACAAAGACTGTAATCAATTAATATGATCTGCGAATGTAACTGCAATCTCTGTACCTTTTGCAAAACCATCGCTTTTTCTTCCCTTTTGTTTCTTCGTAGTGTGAGGTGCCATTTTGTGATGAGGCACGAAAACGTGTAAAGTTTCATTTAATATGTAGCCTAAATATAATCAAATATTACTTAAAAGTGTTGTAAAATTTTATATGTACCAACTCCTATATTCATGAAGCTCCAATATCAACGTTTTTATGCAAATTTTATAGGGGAACGTTGGTGCAGAGGTCAGCGCCATTGTTCTAAATGATAACGGCCCAGAGTCGTAATAAATGTCTTAATATTTGCTAATTTTGACAAATAAAAACAAATGTAAACTTAGGAGAACTCTCTTGATTAGCGATTCTTCCTTTGATACAGTAAATATAATCAGTTTTTCCAATATTCAATAAAATTTGATTAAAATGACTTTAGTAAATTGTTTTGATTCCTGCTTAACGGAAACTACGGGAATCCCCTTGACGTTACCATTTCACTAAAGTAAATCAAATAACTAATAAAATTCAACTGCAGTAATTATTAATGCATACATTCTGTCAGTGGGTGGTGTCTTTTAATACAGAAACATCGTGTCGGGCAAACTAACTGCGAGAAGTACCACAACTAAGTCACTGGCGTAAATAATTTTCCAGTTGTGAAGCGGCCAGAATAACACTAACTCCAACGTTTCGTAACATATAAATAACAATACGTAAAAGAACTACCACAATACCTCGTATACAGTTATGCCGAACCGGACTTATTTGGACCCATGAGTAGTCAATATCTTTGATTCTACGAACATTGCGCCCCTTGTTCAGGAGAAGCGCTGTCCAATGGCGCTGGCATTCCTGCCCGTCGTGGAACCGCCGTCGGACTCAGCGGTGATCCTCGAGCCTCCAGCGGACGTTCTCGAGGCAGGCAGCTACAACCAGGTGCCCATCATGCTGGGCGTCACTTCCGGAGAAGGGGCCGTCGTACTCATGTGTAAGTAAAAAGACTGTGAATTCCCTGGCTCCATTTCCTCTGCTTGTATCATACATGATTCCTTGCATTTTTTATAAACTACAGTCAGACTCTACATCTATACATTGTACTGTGGCGCGGGGATTCTCCTGCCTCCTTTGACATTCTGCATCGAGTTCAGAGTATTTTGCTACGTTTTGGCTCAATTACTTGATTTATAAAGAAGTACGATTATTGCACACTCCGGAAGAACTTACACTGTGATTTATTTGTCCGAGAATAGTGCTCGTCTCAGTTCCAGACTGCATTAGTTGACAAATTTGTCGATGGAGCATGTAAAATCCCAAAGTCATTGATTGACAGTCGTAGGACAGGTCCTCACACTTTACCTTTATTCTGTTTGTTGAGGCTGATTACCTTTGGCTGTGATGACTCCTTCTGTAGTATTGCATGAATTAACAAGACAAGTACACTACTGGACATTTAAATTGCTACACCAAGAAAAAATGAAGATGATAAATGGGTATTCACTGGACAAATATATTGTACTACAACTGACATGTGATTACATTTTCACGCAATTTGGGTCCATAGATCCTGAGAAATCAGTACCCAGAACAACCGACTCTGGCCGTAATAACGGCCTTGATACGCCTGGGCATTGAGTCAAACAGAGCTCCGATACCGTGTACAGGTACAGCTGCCCGTGCAGCTTCAACACGATACCACAGTTCATCAAAAGTAGTGACTGACTATTGTGACGAGCCAGTTGCTCGACCACCACTGACCAGACGTTTTCAATTGGTGAGAGATCTGGAGAATGTGCTGACCAGGGCAGCAGTCGAACATTTTCTGTATCCACAAAGGCCCGTACAGGACCTGCAACATGCGCTCGTGCATTATCCTGCTGAAAGGTAGGGTTTCGCAGGGATCGAATGTAGGGTAGAGCCACGGGTCGTAATACATCTGAAATGTAACGTCCACTGTTCAAAGTGCCGTCAATGCAAACAAGAGGTGACCGAGACATGTAACCAATGCCACCCCATACCATTACGCCGGGTAATACTCCAGTATGGCGATGACGAATAAACGCATCCAATGTGCGTTCACCGCGATGTCGCCAAACGCAGATGCTACCATCATGATGCTGTAAACAGAACCTGGATTCATCCGAAAAAATGACTTTTGCTATTCGTGCACCCAGTTTCGTCGTTGAGTACACGTACACCATCGCAGGCGCTCCTGTCTGTTATGCAGCGTCAAGGGTAACAGCAACCATGGTCTCCGAGCTGATAGTCCATGCTGCTGCAAATGTCGTCGAACTGTTCGTGCAGATGATTCTTGTCTTGCGAACGTCCCCATATGTTGACTCAGGGATCGAGACGTGGCTGCTCGATCCGTTACAGCCATGCGGATAAGATGCCTGTCATCTCGACTGCTAGTGATACGAGGCCGTTGAGATCCAGCACGGCGTTCCGTATTACCCTCCTGAACCCACCGATTCCATATACTGCTAACAGTCATTGGATCTCGACCAACGCGAGCAGCAATGTCGCGGTACAATAAACCGCAATCGCAATAGGCTATAATCCGACCTTTATCAAAATCGGAAACGTGATGTTACGCGTTTCTCCTCCTTACACGAGGCATCAAAACAATGTTTCAGCAGACAACGCCGTTCAAAGGCTGTTTGTGTATGAGAAATCGGTTGGAAACTTTCTTCATGTCAGCACATTGTAGGTGTCGCCATCGGCGCCAACTTTGTGTGAATGCTCTGAAAAGCTAATCATTTGCATATCACAGCATCTTCTTCCTGTCGGTTAAAGTTCGCGTCTTTAGCACGTCATCTTCGTGGTGTAGCAATCTTAATGGCCAGTTATGTAAAAGGATAAACCCAAAATACCAGATGCCATTACACACTTATTTTCTACAAACTTTCCAGAAAACCTCGAGGCCAACCTGTCAGTTTAACGTTGGTAGGTGTGGATTTTCAACCAAACACACTATAGAAATCAGAAACTGTTTATCGCAGAGTGCTGTAGAAGGTGTTAGACACACGTTGCGTAGTCATGTAGCGCCATGATTCACACAAAAGCGGGCTCTTTGTAGAACAGTGTTCGTATGTTCCAGTATCCAATCTGCTAACACAAGCGGGGATCGCCGACATGAAGGAGAACTTCACGGCTCTGGTTGGCTCCCAGCTGCCGCTGCCCACGGAGGAACAGCGGACTCGTGCGGCTGAACAACTGGAGCAGTTCTACTTTGGGGACGAAGGCTTCTCTATGGACCAGATGCAAGCTGTTATTGATGTAAGCATACGGCATTCGCAGCTCCACTGTGGCAGGGAAACACTGCGAAACTGTTTTGAGATAGCTTCAGCCTGAGTTCCGTATCATTCGGCAAACGTGAAGGATCCGAGCCGATTTAAGAAGCATTCTTGGTTTGCACACTTGGAAGAGCGGTTTTCTGAACAACAAGTTGAGGTTTTTGATTCTAACAAAGAGATGTGTGTAGGCCTCCTCATGAGGCTCTGTTAAATTTGTTTCTGATGACGTATGAGAGGTGGTGAAAGAGACGAGATCGTGTAATCATTAAATGTGTTTTAGTGAGAGAGCCCTTCACGGGTGGCTGATTGTAACAGCCTAGCCGTACACTTGAGGGCTGTAGTTGAAGACGTACTACGTCAGGCACACCTTGGAGTTTTTCTGTAGCACTGCAATGCGTCTTCTAAAGACGTCCCTCTCGCTGCAGAATATAACACTCGGTTGCGGTTGCGTTTATGAAATGGGACTGTAACTATTATGATTATGAAAGAATACAAGAATATTGTTCAGAGAAGAGTCCCAAATTTTGTTACAACGGATACGATTTTATTGAATGCTCTACTTTTTTAAACAAATTTAAACGTTACACATGAGGCATTACACATCCCATTCGTATAAATCATTACTGGACATTCGTGAATAATAATGATGTTGAACATAGATTCGGCACTAACCTTGATGGTAGATTTTAACATATAATCTCAGAAAGATTGACTCAGTTTCATAACACAGTTATACAGTGACTTAACGTTTGCGATCGCACCTGGGTTTGGATTCCATCCGACTCTGCTTGCTACCACAAGAGAGTTTCTGTCTCGACGATTTCAACCAATCACCGTCCACGAAGTCTGCGCTACAATATGTGGTGGTGTTTTGTTCAGCCAATAGCAAGGGACGCCGTTGTTTCCAGGTGGGTTTTGAAGCCGTAACTCATCACCAATACGCCACCGGCGTCCTCTGCCATATAGCAAGTCTTGTGACATATTGCACCATTGTTGGCAACCGGAATAAAATAATAATTGGATCATTTTACCGACCTTCCAATTCAGATGATACAGTTCCTGAAAGGTTCAAAGAAAACTTGAGTTTGATTTCAAACACGTACCCGACTCATACGATAATAGTTGGTGTTGACTTTAATTTACCCTCGATATTTTGACGAAAATACATGTTCAGTTCCGGAGGTAAGCATAAAATATCATCCGAAATTGTGCTAAACGCATTCTCTGAAAATTATTTCATGAGCCCAAGCGAATAGTAAACGGTTGTGAAAACACACTTAACCTCTTAGCAAGAAATAATCCTGAGTTAATAACGAGCATCACAACCGATTCATGGATTAGAATATTGTAATTCCGAAATCCTCGAAAAATAAGCGAAAAATATACCTATTCAAAAAAGCAGATAAAAATTCATTTGACGCCTTCCTGAGAGACAATCTCCACTCATTCAAAATTAATAATATAAGTGTAGACCAGATGTGGCTTAAATTCAAAGAAATAGTATCGGCAGCAGTTGAGAGATTTGTACCAAATAAATTAACAAACGATGGAGCTGATCCTTCTTGGTACACAAAACGGGTTAGAAAACTGTTGCAGAAACAACGAAACAAACATGCCAAATTTAAACAGACGCAAAATCCCCGAGATTGGCGATCTTTTACACAAGCTCGATATTTAGGGCGGACTTCAATGCGAGATGCTTATAACAGTTTCCACTACGAAACCTCGCAGAAAATGCAAAGAGATTCTGGTCGTATGTGAAGTATGTTAGCGGCAAGAAACAATCAATGCCTTCCCTGCGCGATAGCAATGGAGATACTATCGAAGACAATGCTGCCAATGCAGAATTACTAAACACAGCCTTCCGAAATGCCTTCACAAAAGAAGACGAAGTAAATATTCCAGAAATCAAATCGAGAACAGCTGCCAACACGTGTACCGTAGAAGTAAATATCCTCGGAGTAGTGAAGCAACTTAAATCACTTAATAAAAGCAAGTCTTCTGGTCTTGGCTGTATACCAATTAGGTTCCTTTCGGAGTATGCTGATGCATTAGCTCCATACTTAACAATCATATACAAGCGTTAGCTCGACGAAAGATCCGTATCCAAAGGCTGGAAAGTTGCACAGGTCACACCAATATTCAAGAAAGGTAGTCGGAGTAATCCACTAAATTATAGGCCCATATCGTTAACGTCGATATGCAGTAGGATTTTGGAACATACACTCCTGGAAATTGAAATAAGAACACCGTGAATTCATTGTCCCAGGAAGGGGAAACTTTATTGACACATTCCTGTGGTCAGATACATCACATGATCACACTGACAGAACCACAGGCACATACACACAGGCAACAGAGCATGCACAATGTCGGCACTAGTACAGTGTATATCCACCTTTCGCAGCAATGCAGGCTGCTATTCTCCCATGGAGACGATCGTAGAGATGCTCGATGTAGTCCTGTGGAACGGCTTGCCATGCCATTTCCACCTGGCGCCTCATTTGGACCAGCGTTCGTGCTGGACGTGCAGACCGCGTGAGACGACGCTTCATCCAGTCCCAAACATGCTCAATGGGGGACAGATCCGGAGATCTTGCTGGCCAGGGTAGTTGACTTACACCTTCTAGAGCACGTTGGGTGGCACGGGATACATGCGGACGTGCATTGTCCTGTTGGAACAGCAAGTTCCCTTGCCGGTCTAGGAATGGTAGAACGATGGGTTCGATGACGGTTTGGATGTACCGTGCACTATTCAGTGTCCCCTCGACGATCACCAGTGGTGTACGGCCAGTGTAGGAGATCGCTCCCCACACCATGATGCCGGGTGTTGGCCCTGTGTGCCTCGGTCGTATGCAGTCCTGATTGTGGCGCTCACCTGCACGGCGCCAAACACGCATACGACCATCATTGGCACCAAGGCAGAAGCGACTCTCATCGCTGAAGACGACACGTCTCCATTCGTCCCTCCATTCACGCCTGTCGCGACACCACTGGAGGCGGGCTGCACGATGTTGGGGCGTGAGCGGAAGACGGCCTAACGGTGTGCGGGACCGTAGCCCAGCTTCATGGAGACGGTTGCGAATGGTCCTCGCCGATACCCCAGGCGCAACAGTGTCCCTAATTTGCTGGGAAGTGGCGGTGCGGTCCCCTACGGCACTGCGTAGGATCCTACGGTCTTGGCGTGCATCCGTGCGTCGCTGCGGTCCGGTCCCAGGTCGACGGGCACGTGCACCTTCCGCCGACCACTGGCGACAACATCGATGTACTGTGGAGACCTCACGCCCCACATGTTGAGCAATTCGGCGGTACGTCCACCCGGCCTCCCGCATGCCCACTATACGCCCTCGCTCAAAGTCCGTCAACTGCACATACGGTTCACGTCCACGCTGTCGTGGCATGCTACCAGTGTTAAAGACTGCGATGGAGCTCCGTATGCCACGGCAAACTGGCTGACACTGACGGCGGCCGTGCACAAATGCTGCGCAGCTAGTGCCATTCGACGGCCAACACCGCGGTTCCTGGTGTGTCCGCTGTGCCGTGCGTGTGATCATTGCTTGTACAGCCCTCTCGCAGTGTCCGGAGCAAGTATGGTGGGTCTGACAGACCGGTGTCAATGTGTTCTTTTTTCCATTTCCAGGAGTGTATATTGTGTTCGAACATTATGAATTACCTCGAAGGAAACGGTCTATTGACACACAGCCAACGTGGGTTTAGAAAACATCGTTCTTGTGAAACACAACTAGCTCTTTATTCGTATTGTGTTGAGTGTTACTGACAAGGGATTTCAGATCGATTTCGTATTTCTGGATTTCCGAAAGGCTTTTGACACGGTACCACACAAGCGGCTCGTAGTGAAATTGCGTGCTTACGGAATATCGTCTCAGTTATGTGACTGGATTTCTGATTTCCTGTCAGAGACGTCACAGTTCGTAGTAATTGACGGAAAGTCACCGAGTAAAACAGAAGTGATTTCTGGCGATCCCCAATGTAATGTTATAGGCCCTTTGCTGTTCTTTATCTATATAGACGATTTGGGAGACAATCTGAGCAGTCGTCTTCGGTTGTTTGTAGACGACGCTGTCGTTTATCGACTAATAAAGTAGTCAGAAGATCAAAACAAACTGCAAAACGATTTAGAAAAGATATCTGAATGGTGCGAAAAGTGACAGTTGACCCTAAATAACGAAAAGTGTGAGGTCATCCACATGAGTGCTACAAGGAACTCGTTACACTTCGGTTACACGATAAATCAGTCTAATCTAAAAGCCGTAAATTCAACTAAATACCTAGATATTACAATTACGAACAACTTAAATTGGAAGGAACACATAGAACATGCTGTGGGGAAGGCTAGCCAAAGACTGCGTTTTACTGGCAGGACACTTAGAAAATGTAAGAGACCTACTAAGGAGACTACCTACACTACGCTTGTCCGTCCTCTTTTAGAATACTGCTGCGCGGTGTGGGATCCTTACCAGATAGGACTGACGGAGTACATCGAAAAAGTTCAAAGAAAGGCGGCACGTTTTGTATTATCGCGAAATATGGGAAATAGTGTCACAGAAATGGTACAGATTTGGGCTAGACATCGTTAAAAGAAAGGCGTTTTTCGTTGCGACGGAATCTTCTCACGAAATTCCAATCACCAACTTTCTCCTCCGAATGCGAAAATATTTTGTTGAGACCGACCTATATAGGGAGGAACGATCACCACGATAAAATAAGGGAAATCAGAGCTCGTACGGAAAGATATAGGTGTTTATTTTTTCCGCACGCGATACGAGATAGGAATAACAGAGAATTGTGAAGGTGATCGATGAACCCTCTGCCAGGCTCTTAAATGTGATTTGCAGAGTATCCATGTAGATCTAGATGTAGATTACGATTTACTCAGTATCAATTTAGTGTATGTGTTTCACTTGCCCCTCTTAATTCTATTTTTTTTTTCTTAAAGGGGGATTCTCAAAGACACTAACAATTTTCAAACCACGGATAAGGCCAGAAACACCAATGCCAATTCACCTTCACTTCAAACCACTCATCTTAAACGGTACCTCACCCTTAGGTCTGATTCAGTTCGAATATTCTTAATTACTACCTTGCTCCTGTTCGAATATTATACATTCACATTTCGGAGTATTTTCCATCAAGGTTATCTAACTGATTTAGACTTTCTTTCTTGATGCTAATAATTCGTCTTCTTGTTGGCATTGTTGCAGTCACAATATGCTACGAGTTAATCTTATTCATAATTCTAAGATTTATTTATTGACTGTCATTTCTCTCTTTTTACTCAGTACGTTGCCGTCCATGTAAACTTTACCTCTTATCGCTTCTCTCGCTTTACTTGGTGCATTTCCATCGATACAAAATAAATATGCGCTAATTACGCAAATAATAATGCACCGAAACCTGCTTCCATCTTTCGGTATTTTCCTGCTTTTTTAACATTTCACATTTCACTAATTTCCGATGGGAGCCAGTTGTTGTCTACTTGCAGGTGAAGGTATCTTGCTATTGGTACCATAAAATTCTTCCATCGATAATGCGTTCTCATTTCAGTGATTCAGCTCTCTGTCGTCTCTCTCTCTCTCTCTCTCACTCACCAGGTACATAATTCAGGGTTATTATTTGTAACAAAATGTATTAATTAGAGACAAGTAATTGTATTGTAATCCTGTAACAGAAAATCAGATTCATTACTCACTCATATACTACATTACACACATTGACAGAATTCTTGGACATCATTTAATTTACGGGTCGTTAAGACTCTGTGTTGTACCGTTACCTTGTCTAGGAACTCACACGTGCCTCTGACCCATATCATACTCGTACACACTACATCTACGTATTAAATTCATGGAGACTATAATATTTCTTAATGAAATCAAAGCTCCAAAACAGTCGTTCCTTTAAGCTTTACTTCATTAGGATATGCATCCTTGTTGAATGCAAACGTTCTGTCTTCCACCTCAAAGATTCGTCTCCATTGCCAACATCTTTCATTTGTCACTCAGTGTCTGCCCTGTTTTATAACGATCACTTTAACTCTTTTCCATCAGTTTTCAGTGCCCAATTGTAACACCCTCAGAAACCTGAAAACCCAAATAAGAATGTCATGATAACTTAAAGTAGGGAACAGTGTTATCCTGACAGATACGACAACTTTGACAATAATATAACACCTTAATGTTTTGATGAACACCAATTTCAATAGTTACTGAGTATGCCATGATATAAAGGTAGAAAGAAAGAAAGGTTATTTTTAATTAGCTATCAAACATCTCAGTAATAACTGCAAATCAGTACGACGAAAGTTAAGTCCAAAGTAATATGTCGCTCAGAGATAACATTTATTATGAAAGAGAGCTGTAAACGCGGCGAAAAGGAAATTCAATGCGTCTACAATGCTCGATCATGGAAATGTTAGTCGCTTGCTAGCTTGCTTGGTATCAAGTCATGAGAGAGCACCATTTGTTATATTACTACAAACGGAACGCTACGAGACTGTTTCTATTCAAAAAAATTACCATTGTGTGATAGACAAGCGCGGACTTCGTTCTCAGTTATTCTGACTTGAGAACTTGAGCTGAAGTGATATTCTGATAGTGCACGACGAGTTAATGAACTTTAATTATTGGAGATATTATTGTTGGACTCAGCCTTCATCAAAATGAACAGTTACAACGAGGAATGGACATAGTATCGATGACCTGATTAGCCTTGATTAGGAAACATTAATACGACCACACGAAGACAATTCAAATACGCCGATTGTAATAGTTGTAATTGTCTCGATCACCGAACTTGAAGGAATCGTAATTGATCTGATCCATCGGTGTGCGTGTGTTGTGATGATTATAAACAATAAAAATTGTTCATCAGTAATGGAAATCTCACGTGTTGGCTCCAGCATGAATTGAACTGTGTGATAGTTGATGATCAAAATTAATTAACTGTGAACATTTTAATTGAAAGAGTGACTTGATGAACATTGAGCACTGAAAGGAGTGTTTTGCCGAAATAATATTACGACACACGAAAGCAAGATAGCATTATAGATTATCTCTGGATTTGCGTCGTGCCATAATGAACAATTTTGCCTAGCAACGTAACAACTACTTCTGATACTGAACCGCAAATGAATTTTGCCCCGCTTCAGTGGTGCGAAACGACGTCGGTGATGAATGGTTCACTCAATACTGCAATAACTAACTAACCGGACATAGCAAATCATCATAAAACCATAGCAGACAATTAAAATCAGCAGTTCGCATCTCTGAGAAGACTGTGAGGACTCGCAAACGGACTTTCATACATTACGCGAGGAACAATTTTCTGTAGAGATTTCAGGTGCTGTTCCACGTTATCCGACGGGGACAACCATCACTGCGCGTCGCGTCTCCATTCCACCGACCGAGCTGTAGCAGTAGCGGCTCAACATCAACAGCGACAACAAAAGGGGAGGGAGGACGTCACACAATCTAGTACACGACGAGTGCGTGTGTTTCAAATTATTGTTTCTCAACTCAAAGTGAACAGTTTTCTCTCATATTATGATAGATAGTCTCTGTAAGTCAGGTACCTACACTATAATCTCCATTACCGCATTTTCACTCCTTTACCCCACTATCATTCCGTTAATCAGTGACAAGCTTTTT
The DNA here is from genome assembly GCF_021461395.2 of Schistocerca americana. Classification (NCBI taxonomy): domain Eukaryota; kingdom Metazoa; phylum Arthropoda; class Insecta; order Orthoptera; family Acrididae; genus Schistocerca; species Schistocerca americana. Next base: position 360,168,498 of record NC_060125.1, on the reverse strand, counting down.
CCTCATTATACTTTCCTCTGTTTATGTCTTGTGTTAAGTCCTTTACTACGCGCCTCCCTCAGTATTTATCAGCCTGCTTATAGTTCAAAACTTTACTTTTTCTCATAATTCGAAGCAAACCATATGTTGCCTACTCAATACTCACTTATTAAACGTTGCCTACCCAATAAATTCTTTAATGGAGTGTAGCGCATTACCTGTCACTTAAAGTTATTCAATGTTCAATTTACTTCATCTCCATTACATCCTCCAATAATCTGAGCTGTCTGCTCAACCTGGTTTCCTATCGTATTCCATTACTTATCTTCCTGATTTATAATGCATTGTACCTTCTCGGTGTTTTTTTAACACGAGCACCACTTGTATTGTTATTCTCTTACCTTTTGTTGTCCATTGATAACTTTTGCTTATCATTTCTGTTATGTTATCTGTTTGTGTGGTCCTATAACTGTGGTGAATGTCATGTTTTCAGATAGTGATAATAATAGAGACAAGTCTCAGTTGGCGTCTTCTCGACAATATCGTAAAAAACAAATTTTAATCTTTGTGTTTCATCCTATACAAACCTAACCTTAATTTTGCAAATCTCTCTGCACTTCTTAAGTTACGTATTTTCTTATTTCTGTATTTGTGTTCACATTCGTTATTTCCACTATTTCCTCATGTGTCTCAGTTGTGGTTTGCTTTTCAGAGAAATTAAGAGAAAAAGCAGCTTTTCACTGTGAAAGGTAGTAGAAGACGAACATCTGTTATTTGGTCGTCAAATTTATTATTTATTTTATTAATGGACTTTTCAGTAGCTGCTACCCAACTGTCAATATACAGCAAAGACTGGCCACCCCAAATATATCCAAAATGAATAAACATATTGAGGATCGATTTCCACCAAGTTATAGCGGACAATATGGGGAATCTCTTGATGTTCGAAAGTCATTTTTATTGTTTATAGTCGCCGAATTACGACATCGACTTTGTGTCTTTTTTCTATTGGAACTATATGCTTTTTTCTGTGGCATTTGACAGAAGCTTCTAAGAGAATTTCAACGGCATGAGATTTATGGCACTAGATCAAATAGTATCAAGACAACAGCGTCGCAAACCTCTGTAACGCCGTCGGCAGATGATGTTCCGCCGGCCGATGTGGCCGCGCGGTTCTAGGCGCTGCAGTCTGGCACCACGAGACCGCTACGGTCGCAGGTTAGAATCCTGCCTCGGGCATGGATGTGTGTGATGTCCTTAGGTTTGTTAGATTTAACTAGTTCTAAGTTCTAGGGGACTAATGACATCAGAAGTTGAGTCCCATAGTGCTCAGAGTCATTTGAACCATTTTTTTGATGATGTTCCACAAACGCCTGCCTGTTATACCAAAGGTAAGCAATCACGTAAATCAGTGTTTATATGTACGCTTGTGGCGCAGCAGTCTGTGTTTCGCTGTTGTAGCAATCACATAACTTTCTCGTAAAGCTATTGAAACATTCACAATATACAAGACAGTCGAGCACGTGAATATCGTTTATGGCGAATGTTGCTAAACTACTAGAACAGCTGTGTGGTTGTATACTGAAAAGTATCCAAATCGTGCCAAGCACACACAATCTGTCTTCACAAACATTATTGAGAAAAAGTTCCAGAAACTGGAGGTGGAGAATGAAATACCGAGGAAAAAGAAGAGCAAGTGATGAAAGAAACGAAATTAGCATTTTAGCAGCAGTAACATACAATGCAAATGTCACTAGAGGCATCGCGGAAGTACGAGAGAGATCAACCAAACGAGAGTTCTCCGAACACTGCAGTCCATTGCATTTCATTCTCTTCGCATTTCGCTGCATCTACAGCTTCATGGAAATGATTTCCGAAGTTGGTTACAGTTGTCCGTAAGTTATCTGTAAAAAGTGCAAAGTGATGCGACATATCTACGCAAATATTTTTTTTAGGACGAAGCATAGTTTACAAACCATGGGCAAGTAAATCTTCGCAATATGCAATAACTGACGAGTTGAAAATTCAAAGAAGTGTTTAAAAACAACTCTCTTGGTCTGTCAACGTTTGCAGCGTGTTTTTCAAGACCCACATCGTTGGTCTCGATATTAGTGATGGTAATCCAAATACACACGAGTATCTCGAGTTCTTAAGATATGCTGCTGCCGCAGTTATTGGAAAAAATCCCACTGGACAGAAGACTATTAGTGTGGTACCAAAATGGCGGATGGCCGTTCCATTCCGCGCATGTAATGACATGTGCCTTAAGATAATATATTGAGAGCATTGGAATTTCAACTGTGGCAAAAATTGAAACAGAGTTATACCAGGTTAACACCAACGACTAACGAAGGCATGAAATTCCTTATAACACGGACCTGTACTGCCGTTAACTATAGATGAAATTTAACGCGCAATATTGCTTCTCCAGCATCACTTTATAGCGTGTAGCAAACTCGAGGTGCACATTTTGAGCATTTGGTATGACAGCTGTTATAATAAAGACATGAACTGTACCTGAGTTACCTGTTTGCTTATCTTTGGCATTTGTGGAACCTCTTCTCCTGAAGGTCAGACAGTGGCTGGCGGCGCTGTTACCTTAATACTATTTGATCGTGTCCCGCACATGCTATGTCGTTGACTAGTTCCACTAGGAAAAAAAATCGGTGTCGTAATTCGGCGACTACAAACTATAAAAATTACTTGAGAACGTCAGGAAATTCTCCATATTGTCCGCTATAACCTGGCGAAAACCACACCTCTATATATTTATTCATTCTGGACATACAATATCTGAGGTAGTCTATCTTAACTGTCTTGCCCTGTATACTGTAAATAATAATAGTAACTGTACAGTATTAGAAATGGCTGTAGGGTTGTCAAATAAATAACAAATCAAAAAAGGATACACATTTTAAAATGAATATATCTGATACTGGTGATACAAAAACACTTTTCGTCAAAACCGTGTAGTAAGATACTATATCGTGGTCAAAGCACCATTCATCTCACGTAATAATCTTCACCTTCTGTTCACGAATACAGTTTTCAGTTACTGTAAGAACTTCAATACCAAACTGTACAACGCTTTCATTCATCGCAATTAAGAACTATAAATGATATTATTAACCACGCTGACACAGTCTTAGATCTAGGTGCCTACCATACAGGAAGTGAAATCAGCTAAAGAACGACTGACTGACTTAGAATCAGCCTCGACTAATATTTGAGTTTCGAAAATAGTGAGAGGTGCAGGGAATTGAAACATAGTAGTTTATTCCCTACACTTACTAACGAAAATGTATTACAAAGACTAGGATCAAATTTTTAGTTCTGATATGCAATGTACTGTAAGTCGGAAGTCCCCCCAGGGGGCTCACCGCTCTTTGGTGAGTCATGCTTGGCGACCACGGAGCCCCAGCCCTCGCAGCTCCCCTTCTCTTTCTGTGCAGCTTGTCTCTTCTTCTCCTGTCCTTTTCCCCTCTCTTGGGGAGATGTCTCGTGCCTCCATGGGCTCTTGAAGCTCATTTGCGTTGGTTTGCTTGTAGCAATATTATCTCTTGTACTGCTCTTTCCCAGTATTGCTCTTTCTCTGTACCACTCTTTCCCTGCACTGCTCTTTTCCTGTACTGCCCTTTCCCTGTACTACTTTTTTCTCGTTTTGCTCTTTCCCTGTTTAACTCTTTCCCTGTTCAGTTTTTTCCCTGTTCCGCTTTCTTTGTTCCTTTCTTTCCTTGCTTTGCTCTTTCCTTGTTCTGCTCTCTTTTTCCTCCGCCGTGGCGTTTGAGGCCATTCTTTCTTTCTTTTTTCCTTTCCTTCTTATCTCTTCTTCTCCTCCCTGTGTGTGCCTGACTGCCACCCACGCGTTTGACGCGTAGCAGGAGACTGGGTAACAGGTAATTCCCAGCCCCGGGTTGGCATGTAGGGCCCTCACGTACCCCCTGGTACAGGCCAGGCCCAGGGAGGGGTGACTGCCTAAGCTGTTACCTTCCTCCTCTGCTGATTGGTCCCTCCGTCTGTCGTTCGGGAGGTGTGACCTAAGGTGAGGACAATCACCTAAGGCAGGAGGCTCCCCTTTGGAGGGCCTCCGGCTGGAAGGAGCGTGCCACGAAAACCAGACTTTTGCTGCTGTTAACCCCTTTGCTATACAGAAAGGCGTGGATGGCATCGCCGGCCCTGTGAAGTCATGCTCTCTTCTCCGCAATGGTACTCTGCTTTTGTAAATTGATAGTGCTCTCCACGCCCAGAAATTACTCAAGGCCCAAATCCCCCACGAATATCCTATAAAAGTGGAGGCTCACAGGACGCTTAACACGTCCCGTCCTGTTGGATGGTTTGACGGAGGACGAAATAACTATTTATCTATCGGATCAGGGCGTTACTGATGTTCATCGAGTTATGAAGAAGAACGCTGCCGATTTGGTGCCCACTCGCACATTGTTCCTGACTTTCAATCAGTCAACGCTTCCTACTAAGATAAAGGCAGGCTATGAAGTCATCTCTGTGCGCCCTTACATTCCCAATCCATTGAGGTTTATAAATGCCACCAGTTCAGTCATACCAGCACGTCATGTAAAAACGCAGCCAAATGCGTCACTTGTAGCAGGGATAGCCACGAGGGCACCTGTCCACCTCCTTCCCCCCGCTGCATTAATTGCCATGGAGAACATGCTGCTTTTTCTCGTTCTTGTCCCGTCTATCAAGACGAGCGGGCTGTTCAGGAGATAAGGGTGAAGGAGAAGGTACCTTTTCCTGTTGCCCGGACCATAAGTCGAATGTCCCTTCGTTTGGAAGCTACAGCACCATGTTAGCCTCTCCCTGTCCCACGATAAACATGGCTACGCAAACTTGTGACTTAGAGTTCAGTTTAGTGGTGGCAAAGTCACCTCGTCTTCAAGCTGACACTCCGTCTCCTGCTTCCTGGGCTGTAGATTCTGCTACCCGTTCTTCGCCTTCACTGGCGAAGACGGTTGCAATGCAGCCAGCGAACCATCATTTCAAAAGGGATTATTTCCGGGAAGATTTCTTGCATACCTCGAGTTCGCAGCCGTCTGGCTCTTCTGTCAATCACCAAAAGTCAAAACAATCATCCAAAGGCAAACAGTCTTCCCCCTCTCTGACTCGTCGGCCTTCTTCGACTCGTCGGTCCTTTTCAACTGACCGACACCAGGGAAGTTCCGTTGATCCACTGAGTTGATGGACGAAGATCCTCCACCTGTGGATTCCAGTGGCCGTTTTTCTTATTTATTCTCCGGTGTTCCTAAATTTTATGGACCTTTTACAATGGAACATCCGTGGCCTTTGGTCTAACAGGGCGGACCTCCAGCTGCTCCTGCAATCACAATGTCCGCTTGTAGTCTGTCTCCAAGAAACCAAGCTACATCCTCAAGACCATTTTGCTCTTTCCCATTTTACTTCGCTACAGATGGACCTTTTCCCTACGCTGGGGATTCCTGCTCATGGTGGGGTCATGCGGTTTCTAAGAGATGGTGTTTGTCATCGTCCTTTCCCCTTGCACACACACCTGCAAGCAGTTGCTGCCCATGTTTTCCTTCCCAAATTTACCTTTTCTTTTTGCAACATTTATATCCCTTCGTCTTCTGCTGTCACTAGGGCGGACCTGATGCAGCTTGTTGTTCAGCTTCCTCCACCCTTTCTGCTCCTCGGCGACACCAATGCCCATCATACTCTTTTGGGCTCACCTGTCGCCTGCCCGAGAGGTTTTCTTTTGGCGGATCTTCTTAATCATCTTAATCTTGTGTGCCTTAACACCAGCGAAACCACGTTTCTCTCTGATACCACGCACACTTATTCCCACTTAAACCTCTTGATCTGCTCTGCCCAGCCCGCTCGACATCTCCAGTGGTGTGCTCTTTCCGATACTTACTCGAGTGACCACTTCCCTTGTGTGACTCGCCTGTACAATCATACTCCGCCACAGTGACCCGCTCATTGTAAATTCTCTCTTGCTGACTGGAGGCTATATTTCTCCTTGGCAGTCTTTGACGATCGGCCGTTTCCCAGCTGTGATGATCAGGTCGAGCACCTCGTGGACGTTATTCTCTCAGCTGCCGAATCCTCTATCCCTCGTACTACTACTTCTCCCAATTGGGTCTCGGTCCCAAGGTGGACTATGAAGTGCGGCAATGTGATTCGTGCCCGACGACGTGCGCTTCATGTCTTTCGCCGTCATCCCACGTTACCGAACTGCATCCGCTACAAGCAACTACTTGCACAGTGCCGTAGCACTATTAAGTAAAGCAAGAATGCATGCTGGGTTTCCTTCACCAGCTCGTTCAACAGATTTACTCCTTCCTCTCTCGTTTGGGGTGGCCTGCGCCGGCTTTCCGGGACTACCGCCCACTCCCCGATCCATGGTCTGACTGTGGCGGGTAACGTCATAGTCGACCCTGTCGATGTTTCCAACGCTTTGGGCAAGTACTATGCGGAGGTTTCAAGTTCCACCCACTACCATCCTGTCTTTCTTCTTCGGAAACAGGCGGAGGAGGCTCGTGCAATCTCTTTTCTCTCTTTGAATCGAGAATGCTACAATACTCCTTTTACTATGAGGGAGCTCGAGCGTACTCTCTCCTCATCCAGATCTTCTACTCCTGGGCCCGATGTCCTCATGCTGCAGAATCTTTCTCCTGCAGGAAAATGCTTTCTTCTCGATACCTACAACCGTCTTTGCACTGACGGTGTATTTCCCACCCTTTGGCGTGAAGCTATTATTGTTCCCCTACCTAATCCCGGTAAAGATAAATCTCTTCCTTCCAGTTATCGTCCAATTTCCCTTACGAGCAGCGTTTGTAAGGTGATAGAAGGCATAATCAATTCTCGATTAGTGTGGTGGCCAGAGTCACAACATCTTCTCACTAATGCTCAGTGAGGATTCCGAAAGAGCCGCTCAGCAGTTGATCATCTCGTCACCCTGTCGACGTTCATCATGAATAATTTTCTGCAGAAGCGACAAACAGTGGCCGTTTTATTTGATTTGGAGAAAGCCTATGGTAAATGTTGGCGGACAGGCATTCTACGTACTATGCACACATGGGGCCTTCGTGGTCGTCTTCCCACTTTAATACGGGAATTTTTAACAGACCGAGTTTTCTGGGTACGTGTGGGTTCCTCCTTATCCCACACATTTTCACACGAGAACGGGGTGCCTCAGTGCTACGCACTGAGTGTCGTCCTCTTCACCATAACCATCAACTCAATTATGGACTGCCTTCCATCTGCCATTTCCGGCTCTCTTTTTCGTTGACGACTTTGCTATTTATTGCAGCTTCCAGCGGACGTGTCTCCTGCAACACTGTCTTCAGCATTGTCTGGACCGTCTCTATTCGTGGATGTTACAACTGGCTTCCGCTTTTCTGCTACCAAATCCGTTTGTGTCAACTTCTGGCGAATGTGCCAGAATGCTCTCCCGTTCGTGGATCCAATGAAGTTCTTAGGGCTTAAGTTCGATAGGAAACTCAGTTGGTCTCCTCACGTGTCCTACCTGGCTGCACGCTGCACCCAGTCCCTCAATGTCCTTCTTGAATTGAGTGGTACCTCTTGGGGAGCTGACCAGACTGTCTTCCTCCAGCTCTATCGATCTCTTGTCTGCTCCAAGTTGGATTATGGATGCATTGTCTACTCCTCTGCACGGCCGTCTGTCTTACGCCGTCTAAATACAATACACGTTTGGGGATCCGTCTCGCCACTGGTGCCTTCCATTCTAGCCCAGTTGAGAGTCTCTATGCAGAAGCCGGTGAACTACCACTGTCATACCAGCGCGACATCCTACTCAGTAGGTATGCGTGTCCGCTTTCTTCCATGCCAGGCCACCCAACCTTTGACCCTTTTTTTGATGCCATTCTTGACCGCCAATACGAGATGCACGTTTCTTCTCTATAGCCTCCCGACATCCGCTTGCGTCACCTGCTTCAGCAGCTGCAGTTCACACTTCGTGCCACTTTCCGAATGGGGGAGAGCCCTTCACCACCTTGGCTTCAGGCACAGGTTTGTGTTCATTTTGACCTCAGCTCGTTCCCGAAGGATTCGACTTCCGAGCTGACCTATCGCTGCAAATTTCTCGAACTTCGCTCACAACTTGCCGATGGGATATTTTTGTACACTGATGGCTCCAAGTCCTCCCATGGTGTTGGCTATGCTTTTGTCGTCGGGACTGATAAGTTTCAATACCGACTTCTTGACCAGTGCACAGTTTTTACCACAGAGCTTTTTGCCCTCTATCAGGCTATTCACTACGTCCAGAGGCACCAGTTCACTCGCTGTATGATCTGCTCTATCTCCCTCAGTGCTCTTCAGAGCCTGGATGATCCAGATCCAGTCCACCCTATCGTTCGACGGACCCAGGACTGGCTCCATTTGTTCCCAAATGGGGGAGCCCAAGTGATATTCACCTGGGTGCGTGGCCATGTTGGTGTGCCTGGGAATGACGCTGCTGATGCTGCAAACAAGGCCGCAGTCAATCTCGGTCGGCCCGCCTCTTACTCTGTTCCCTCGCAAGATATTTGTACTATTCTCTCTCGGTGTATGACGTCACTTTCGCATGACTATTGGTGCTCCCTTCATGGGAACAAACTCAGAGAAGTCAAACCTCTCCCAGACGTCTGGTCGACTTCCTCCCAGCCGTCTCGCCATGAGGAAGTAATGTTAGCTCGGTTGCGAATAGGGCACTGCCGCTTTAGTCACCGCCACTTGTTGAGCAGCGACCCTGCACCCAGCTGTCCTTTCTGTATCCAGCCATTAACAGTCAGACATTTCCTGATCCTCTGTCCCTATTTTAGCCACTTACGTCTCAGGATCGGGCTGCCGCCCGCTTTGCCGGACATTTTCGCGGATGATGTGCGAGCTGTGGCTCGCGTTTTAAGTTTTTTAAAAAGCAGTAATATGACAAAAGAGATTTGATTTCTATCTGGAGACTCCGGTGTCTTGTCGATGTCTTTTAGATACTCTGCCGTAACGTCTTGACGTTTTAGATTTGTTTTTCCTTCCTTCTGTATTGGACCTCGCAACTGTTTTTTACCCTCACGGTCCCAGCATTCTATGGTTCTATACTGGGCGCTTATGACCTTAGACGTTTTGCGCCCTAAAATCTCCCCCAAAAAATAAAAGTCGAAAGCGCACTAATTTTTTTGACTTAGCTGTCTTTTAGCTGAACGCAAGTTGTCCATGCAGTTTGCATGGTGTGTCATTCTAGAAGGTCTGCAAAATATTTATCTGCTGTCGGCGTAAACACTTCATCGGAAGAGAGGAAGATATGGGTTTAGCGATCCGTCGACGAGAATATCATTACAGGCGGCCATAGCCTAGAATTCTGCAGTCTGGGGAAGAAATCGGTTGCGTCCTTTGCAAAAGAGCCATTCCGGTATTCATCTTTAACCATTTTGGGAAACCACAGAAAACCTAAATGTGAATGACAGAATAGAAATTTGAGCCCCTCTCCCCTCGAACGCATATCTCGTGGTCTAAGCACTGCGACTAAGAACTGTTCTTCCAATAGTGTTGTTGCGAGAGAGTTCAATCGGGAAACATTTTATGTGCTTGTTGCGAGAAACGATTAAGACATCCTTCTGAAGTTCTACTGTTTATCTGTTGATGCGCGTTACTAATGTCTCCAATGTATTTCTCTAATGTACTTGTTTATTTGCAGCTGTTTTCCGACTTGTACTTCATACAACCAGCGGACTCCTTCGCTAGGGCTGTAGCTAACTCCAGCAGTCTACCTATTCACTTCTATTACTTCGGGTACAATGGAACCGGATCTACAGATTACGGTAAGTGTTCGCCATGAGCGTTGCTTTTGTATACATGTATGTGTTCCTGGGCAGCGCAATCATCACATTTAGTACATTAGAAACAGCCATAAAACTATTAAAACGCTTTAGTCCTTCCACTAACTTTTTTATCTGAAACTGTTCCTTTGATAATGACTACAGCTTTTTTTGTCAACGACCTTCTCATTTCGTGTCATTACAACAAATGTTCTACATCCTTCTGCAGCACCACATCTCAAATACTTTACTCCTCTTCTATTCCGGTTTTCTCCAAATCCTTGGTTAATTTCCATACGTACAATGCTTCCCTCGAATGTACATTCCCAGGAATTTATTGCACTAACTAGCTAAGTACCCGGCATTGCCTAGGTATGTATTTATTACAGACTTTTGTAAGCGATCTCCTCCTCCCCTCTCTCTGTCCATCTCACCCTTCCCCTCTCTCTCTACATCTCTTCCTCCTTCCTGTCTCTGTCCATCTCCTCTTTCTTTTCTCCTCCTCTTTTCCCTCTCTGTCCATCTCCACCCTTCCCTTTCAAAAAAATGTTCAGATGTGTGTGAAATTCCATGGGACTTAACTGCTAAGGTCATCAGTTTATGTCCATCTCCTCCTACCCCTATATCTCTCTACGTTATCACTTCTACCCTGGTTCTTACGCCTATAGTATTTCTTTCCAGGTAGTAAGTAGTTTGCATACCGAGTTCAGCTGAAATCGACCCAGTGGTTTAGGAGAAGCTTTCTACACGTGACTTTTATCGCTTACAGACATTTGACGCGTAGTTCACACATATTTGTACTCAGAGTTAGCCTATATATCTTGCGAATTTCTTCCTGCAGTTCCGTTTTGACGCAGCTCAGTGTTTATGACACAGTATCTCCTGAACGATGTGTCGTAAAATGGTATAATTTCGTGGGTACACTGGACGGCATATTTGGATCTGTCTGCAAAACGTGTTGCGTATAGAGATAGCCGCAAAGAATGATGTGGCAGTTTTACTGCATGAACACTGAAAATGTAAGCGTTAAACTTTTATGTTTCCTCCATATTTAAAGATTCTCAGCGAGAAAAAGTTTCGTAAACTCTTGGAATTATGTGTAAAATTTACTACGTGGCACTAAATGCTCTTATTTTCAAATACTGGATGAATATAGTCTGACTATTCGCGTGTCATGGGCTACACTACTTTCTCACCCCGTCATCCCAGCGCCTTGATAGGTAAATGGTTCTTAACCTGACAGCGATTCTTTCCAGATAGTAAGCGATAAGAGTACCAAGTTTGGTTGAAATTGGTCAAGTGGTTTAGGAGAGATGTGGAATGCCCATATAGATATACATACAATAAGTATATCCATTCTTATGTACGGACCAGCTGAATACGTGGCATTGACTGGGTATGTATTCCTCCCCCTCTCCCCCTCCCCCCTTCCAGTCTCTGTCCGACTCCTCCTGCCCGTATTTTCGTCCAGCTCATCCTCCCCTATCTTTGTCCTTCTTTCTGTCCATCTACTTCTCGCCCCTCTCTCCGTCCATCTCTTCCTCCCTCTCTCCCTGTTCGTCTTCTCCTCTTCCCTTTCTCTGTCCATTTCCTCCTCGCCCTCCCTTTTTTCATCTCCTCCTCCCCTGGTCTCTGTCCATCTTCTCCCTCCCCCCCCCCTCTCTGTGTCTGTATCCTCCTTCACACTATTCATGTCCATACTCCTCCTCCCCCCTCGCTGTCTGTCCACCTCTTCTTTTCCCCTTCTCTCTCCAAGTTATCGTGCTCACCTCAACAGGACACTGGTGATTCTAAAGCCCACAATATTTCTTTCCAGCTCGTAACTCATGTTTTACAAATTTGCTGAAATCTTCCCAGGAGTTTAGGATGAGCTTTCTACCTGTGGCTATGCGTGCATATGCACGTAACATATACTTCACATATATTTAAAATATTTCATACTTACTTGTACATATATTTCACCTGTACCTCTAGTTAATTTCCCCGAGCAGTTACATTTTCACGCAGCTGAACAGTGTGGTATATGTCTGTGCAGTGTATTGTGGAATGAGATTTTCACTCTGGAGTGGAGTGTGCGCTGATATGAAGCATCCTGGCAGATTAAAACTGTATGCCGGACCAAGACTCGAACTCGGGACCTTTGCCTTTCGCAGGCAAGTGCTCTACCAACTGAGCTACCCAAGCACTACTCACGCCCCGTCCTCATAGTTTTACTTCTGCCAGTACCTCGTCTCCTACCTTCCAAACTTTAGAGAAGCTCTCCTGCGAACCTTGCAGAACTAGCACTCCTGAAAGAAAGGATAGTGCAGAGACATGGCCTTTAGCCACAGCCTGTGTACACACAGTTTTAATCTGCCAGGAAGTTTCATATCAGCGCACACTCCGCTGCAGAGTGAAAATCTCATTCTGGAAACATCCTCCAGGCTGTGGCTAAGCCATGTCTCCGCAATATCCTTTCTTTCAGGAGTGCTAGTTCTGCAAGGTTCGCAGGAGAGCTTCTGTAAAGTTTGGAAGGTAGGAGACGAGGTACTGGCAGAAGTAAAACTTTGAGGACAGGGCGTGAGTAGTGCTTGGGTAGCTCAGTTGGAGGAGCACTTGCCCGCGAAAGGCAAAGGTCCCGAGTTCGAGTCTCGGTCCGCCACACAGTTTTAATCTGCTAGGAAGTTTCAAGTGTATTGTGAATATGCCGTACACTGAAATATTTTTCTAGGTACATTCAGCGTCGTATGTGGATACTATCTGTGAAACGTGTTGCGAATAAAGTTAGTGGCAAAGGAGTAATAAATAAAAACGTCATGCATGATGCAGAAGTATTACTGAATGAACAGCGAAAATGTAACCGACAAACCTTTTTTTCTTTTGTTGCTTTGTGGGGTTCTCAGCGAGAAAAAGTGTCCTTAGGTTTTGAAATTATGTGTTAAGTTGGTTGCGAGTCACTAAATGTTCTCATTCTCAAATATTGGATGACTAAAGTACGGATATTCGCTCGTCCTGGGCTACAGTGTTTTTTCACCACCATCCCCATCCCTTTGATAGGTAGGTAGTTCTTAACCCACAGCGATGATTTCCAAACAGTGAGTAATATGCGTACCAAGTTTGGTTGAATTCGCTGCAGTGATTTAGGAGGAGATATGGAACATGCATACATAACTACGTAGGTACACACATACATCTAGTTTTGTAATATGTATGGCTTAAGGCCGATGTTTTGATACTAATAGACATCTTCTGGCCAGGATTGCCCTCTTTGCCTGTACTAGTCCGCTGTCTATGTCCTTTTCTTGTCCTTGTATTATTTTGTTTCGAAAGGAGCGAATATCTTCACCTTCGTTCCCAATTTTGATGTTATATTCATCACTAATTTCATTTGTAAATGTAAATGCATGAAACTGCAACCAGTTACTTTTTTGAATAGTTATTTTGTGAACCGGTTTTCGAACCTTTTCAGGTTCCTCTACAGATGGTTTTCTGGATGTTACATCACTATTTCTAGCATAATGCTGGGTGCTGGCTTGCGATAGTATGGGCGGCTTTTTTCCGTTAATGCCCGTGTGTCTGCTTCCATTTTGATGGCCAGTTGATAAATCACTTCACACACAAACAAAAAGCCGCCCATACTGTCGCAAGCTAGCACCAAGCATTATGCTAGAAACACTGATGTGACATCCAAAAACCATCTGAAGATGAACCTGAAAAGTTTCGAAAACCGGTTTATGGAATAATAAATAACTATTCAAAAAAGTGCCTGGTTCCAGTTTTATGTATTTACATTCAATTGGCAGTCACGGGTTCTAAAATATCCGTAATGGATAAGCTTAATTTCATTTGTGCTACTCTTTATTATCTTCGTCTTTCTTCGGTTTGCTCTCAACCGATACTCTGTACTCATTAGACGGCTCATCCCATCAACAGTACCTATAATAATTATTGACTCTCATTGAGGATGGTAGTGTCGTCAGCGAATCTTCTCTTTCTGAAATTTTCTTTTATATCCATCATAGCTTCTTCGACGTATATTTTGAACGTTAGAGGAGAAAGACTGCATTCCTGTCTTACATCCTTTTTAATGTGACCATTGTACTGTAGTTTTTCAGTTCTTACTGTTCCCTCTTAGTTTTTGTACATATTTTACATTACCTGTCTTTCCCTATATCTTGCACGCATTTATCTGAACATTTCGAACATCTTTCATCATTTTACATGTCGAAAGATTATTCCAGTTCGTCAAATCCTAGAGAAGGTGTCTTGATTTTTCTTGCTTCCATTACCAGGCGTAACGTCACAACTGCTTCTTTGGTGACTTTACCTTCCTAAAGCCCCACTGATCATCTAACGGATCCTCAATTTTCTTTTCCATTCTTGTGTATATTATTCATTCTAGATACGTCGATGCATGAGCTCTTAAGCTGATTGTACGATAGTTTTCACACTTATCTACCTTTTCTGTGTTCAGGATTGTATGGCTAATAATTTTCAGGAAGTCTGATGGCATGCCCCAGTCTCAATAGACTCTAGTCACCAACTTCAGTGGTCGTTTGGTTGCCACTTCCCCTGGTAATTTCAGAAATTCCGAAGAAATGTCTGTGCCACTGACTTACTTGATTTCAAGTTGTTCATTGTTCTGTCTAACTCTCATACTGGATTACCTAACATTTCATCTTCCATTACGTCCTAGATAGTTCCTCCTACTCGTAGATGCTTTTAGGGTATTATTTCCACCTATCTGTTGTGCGTTTAATAGTGTAAGTCCTCTTGCACTCTTAATATTGACACCTCTGGCTTTAATTTCTCCGAAAGTTGTTTTGCATTTTCTATACGCTAAATGAGTCCATCAGACGATAATGTCTTTCTCAATTTCTTCCCTTTTTTCCATCAGACATTTCGATTTAGGGTTTCAGTATTCAAATCTTTTCATGAACATTTTTGTACTTGCTTTTTAGTCGATCGATTGAATCCTTTCTTGTGCTACCCAATGATTTATTCACAGTTGCCTACCTTGTACTTAAATTTTCTGACCAAATTTTGTGACTGTCTTTTTTGATAAAACATTCGAGCGGAGCGAAAATAAAGGATTTCCCAGAGATTACACAACGGGTTATTGTCCGATTACACATAGCCAAATGAAATTTGGCATGTGGACAAATAAGGTACCAAATTGATTAGCGTAAGGTTTAGTATTGCAAGAAAAGCTTCAATCGTTTGAAAGTAATCACGATAATTAAAAAATTTAATTAATGATTTGAAGGAGAATTTTTGGGCAATTTTCGTAGAGCGCATCTAACTGATTATTGATGCATCTAGTTCCGAAAAAAAATTTTATTGCTTGCAAGTAATCAGGGTGATTAAGAAAAACATTAATAATTTGAGTTAAAACTTTTGTCCGAATTTTCATAGCCAAACTAACTCTGAGGAATGGGCAATTGGGCTATCAAATTGACCAGCGTGAAGCCTAGTTCCGAATAAGAAGGTTAACTTCGTGAACCAATCATGGTAATTAATAAAAACTTAAATAGCGATTTGAGGGAAAACTGAAATATTTCACAAACAGCTGCTGTGTGCTGTAAAGTGCCAAAGGTAACAAATCAGAGCATGAATTGAAACTTCTCTACTTTCTTGTGATCTGTGGACTCTTAATAATAATACATTACCGATTTATATTTAAATATCTTATATTTCATGCTTTCTGAATACAATTAGCAAATACAAAAATTGAGAAAGGAATCAATTATTTTGTGAAACGATTTGTCTGAAACAACGAAATAAAATAGATTAGGGAAACATTTGACGTGTCTTTCAGTCTGCTCGAAGTTATGTACAGCAAATGAGGTGCCAAATGACAATTTGAAGTTCAGTGTTTAACTTATGATCTTAGAATTTTAAACAACACTAGATGGTATGTGTCTGGTGGAATTTCACTCAGCGGTCTTCTTCACCTCACTAACGTATTAGCATCTCAGCTGCTATACATACTTCGAGCATCACTTAAAGGTGCAAGTAATGTTTCTCTAATCAATTTCATCAAATAATTTATTTAGAGATGTCCATTCTTCTTCAACTGAACTGCCTACTTTGTTATTCATTATAGAGGTACCTGCACCCTTGGAGAACTTCAAATGCACCTCATCGTTCCTCAGTAATTCAGTATTCCACTTCCTTCAAGTGTTCCTGGTGGTTCTCTTAAATTTTAGCTTAGTATTCGTTATTACTAAATTGTAGTCTGAGCTTATATGCGCTCCCGGGTACGCTTTACAATTCACTATTTCATTTCAGAATCACTGTTTGGCCGTGATCTAGTCCAGATGGGAACTTTCCGTGTTTACAGGGCTCTTCCCAGTACACCTCCTCACTTTCAGCAATGTATTAGCTATTACAAGATGAAATTTAATGTAGAACTTTGCTGTCTTTCTCCTCTCTCATTCCTATTATCAAATCCATATTCTCCCTTAACACCATTTTCAGTTTCTTCCCCTACTACAGAGTTTACATACTGAATTAGACGTTGTGCATCCTGATATACTTCTTCTGACCCTTCGTCCTCTGCTTGTGTCTTCGGCATATATACCTCTACATCTACATCTACATTTATACTCCGCAAGCCACCCAACGGTGTGTGGTGGAGGGCACTTCACGTGCCACTGTCATTACCTCCCTTTCCTGTTCCAGTAGCGCATGGTTCGCGGGAAGAACGACTGCCGGAAAGCCTCCGTGCGCGCTCGAATCTCTCTAATTTTACATTCGTGAGATATAAGTAGGGGGAAGCAATATATTCGATACCTCATCCAGAAACGCACCCTCTCGAAATCTGGACAGCAAGCTACACCGCGATGCAGAGCGCCTCTCTTGCAGAGTCTGCCACTTGAGTTTGCTAAACATCTCCGTAACGCTGTCACGCTTACCAGATAACCCTGTGATGAGGCGCGCCGCTCTTCTTTGGATCTTCTCTATCTCCTCCGTCAACCCGACCAGGTACGGATTCCACACTAATGAGCAATACTCAAGTTTAGGTCGAACGAGTGTTTTGTAAGCCACCTCCTTTGTTGATGTACTACATTTTCTAAGGACTCTCCCAATGAATCTCAACCTGGTACCCGCCCTACCAACAATTAATTTTATATGATCATTCCACTTCAAATCGTTCCGCACGCATACTCCGAGATATTTTACAGAAGTAACTGCTACCAGTGTTTGTTCCGCTATCATATAATCATTCAATAAAGGATCCTTCTTTCTATGTATTCGCAATATATTACATTTGTCTATGTTAAGGGTCAGTTGCCACTCCCTGCACCAAGTGCCTATCCGCTGCAGATCTTCCTGCATTTCGCTGCAATTTTCTAATGCTGTAACTTCTCTGTATACTACAGCATCATCCGCGAAAAGCCGTATGGAACTTCCGACACTATCTACTAGCTCATTTATATACACTCCTGGAAATGGAAAAAAGAACACATTGACACCGGTGTGTCAGACCCACCATACTTGCTCCGGACACTGCGAGAGGGCTGTACAAGCAATGATCACACGCACGGCACAGCGGACACACCAGGAACCGCGGTGTTGGCCGTCGAATGGCGCTAGCTGCGCAGCATTTGTGCACCGCCGCCGTCAGTGTCAGCCAGTTTGCCATGGCATACGGAGCTCCATCGCAGTCTTTAACACTGGTAGCATGCCGCGACAGCGTGGACGTGAACCGTATGTGCAGTTGACGGACTTTGAGCGAGGGCGTATAGTGGGCATGCGGGAGGCCGGGTGGACGTACCGCCGAATTGCTCAACACGTGGGGCGTGAGGTCTCCACAGTACATCGATGTTGTCGCCAGTGGTCGGCGGAAGGTGCACGTGCCCGTCGACCTGGGACCGGACCGCAGCGACGCACGGATGCACGCCAAGACCGTAGGATCCTACGCAGTGCCGTAGGGGACCGCACCGCCACTTCCCAGCAAATTAGGGACACTGTTGCTCCTGGGGTATCGGCGAGGACCATTCGCAACCGTCTCCATGAAGCTGGGCTACGGTCCCGCACACCGTTAGGCCGTCTTCCGCTCACGCCCCAACATCGTGCAGCCCGCCTCCAGTGGTGTCGCGACAGGCGTGAATGGAGGGACGAATGGAGACGCGTCGTCTTCAGCGATGAGAGTCGCTTCTGCCTTGGTGCCAATGATGGTCGTATGAGTGTTTGGCGCCGTGCAGGTTAGCGCCACAATCAGGACTGCATACGACCGAGGCACACAGGGCCAACACCCGGCATCATGGTGTGGGGAGCGATCTCCTACACTGGCCGTACACCACTGGTGATCGTCGAGGGGACACTGAATAGTGCACGGTACATCCAAACCGTCATCGAACCCATCGTTCTACCATTCCTAGACCGGCAAGGGAACTTGCTGTTCCAACAGGACGATGCACGTCCGCATGTATCCCGTGCCACCCAACGTGCTCTAGAAGGTGTAAGTCAACTACCCTGGCCAGCAAGATCTCCGGATCTGTCCCCCATTGAGCATGTTTGGGACTGGATGAAGCGTCGTCTCACGCGGTCTGCACGTCCAGCACGAACGCTGGTCCAACTGAGGCGCCAGGTGGAAATGGCATGGCAAGCCGTTCCACAGGACTACATCCAGCATCTCTACGATCGTCTCCATGGGAGAATAGCAGCCTGCATTGCTGCGAAAGGTGGATATACACTGTACTAGTGCCGACATTGTGCATGCTCTGTTGCCTGTGTCTATGTGCCTGTGGTTCTGTCAGTGTGATCATGTGATGTATCTGACCCCAGGAATGTGTCAATAAAGTTTCCCCTTCCTGGGACAATGAATTCGCGGTGTTCTTATTTCAATTTCCAGGAGTGTATATTGTGAAAAGCAATGGTCCCATAACACTCCTCTGTGGCACGCCAGAGGTTACTTTAACGTCTGTAGACGTCTCTCCATTGAGAACAACATGCTGTGTTCTATTTGCTAAAAACTCTTCAATCCAGCCACACAGCTGATCTGATATTCCGTAGGCTCTTACTTTGTTTATCAGGCGACAGTGCGGAACTGTATCGAACGCCTTCCGGAAGTCAAGGAAAATGACATCTACCTGGGTGCCTGATCTAATATTTTCTGGGCCTCATGAACAAATAAAGCGAGTTGGGTCTCACACGCTCGCTGTTTCCGGAATCCATGTTGACTCCTACAGAGTAGATTCTGGGTTTCCAGAAACGACATGATACGCGAGCAAAAAACATGTTCTAAAATTCTACAACAGATCGACGACAGAGATATAGGTCTATAGTTTTGCGCATCTGCTCGACTACCCTTCTTGAAGACTGGGACTACCTGTGCTCTTTTCCAATCATTTGGAACCTTCCGTTGCTCTAGAGACTTGCGGTACACGGCTGTTTGAAGGGGGGCAAGTTCTTTCGCGTACTCTGTGAAGAATCGAATTGGTATCCCGTCAGGTCCAGTGGACTTCCCTCTGTTGATTGATTTCAGTTGCTTTTCTATTCCTTGGACACTTATTTCGATGTCAGCCATTTTTTCGTTTGTTCGAGGATTTAGAGGAGGAACTGCAGTGCGGTCTTCCTCTGTGAAACAGCTTTGGAAAAAGGTGTTTAGTATTTCAGCTTTACGCGTATCATCCTCTGTTTCAGTGCCATCATCATCTCGGAGTGGCTGAACTATTGTTGGCGTTCGTTTGCTGTCGATTCTGACGAGGATAATACCATCAGTGAGCTGTGCACAGTAACTCACTCTCTGCCCTATCTTCATATTTGTGATGAATCTTACTCTAGTTATACCGCTGGCTGCTGCTATTTCAATAACCCTATATTCGTCTGACGATAAATCCTTGCTTCATTCCATTTCGCTACACTGAAACCACCTATATCTTTAATGGACGTTTGCATTTGTCTGGTAAGATTTTCTAGCTTCTCGTCCACATAAAAACATCTGACATTACACGCTTCGACTCGTTGGTTACATCTTCCTTTACAGTCTCCTTCTGTAAATCTGAATGGGGAACTAATCTTGAATTATTTACCAGTGGAGAGATCATCATGACACTTTGTGAATTAAAGGCTGCATTTCTACGTACACATCTATACTCCGCAAGCCCCGCTGTGTGTGGCATAGGGTACTTTATGCATCACTGTCACTTCCCCTCTTTCCTGTTCCAGTCACAAGTGATTCGCAAGAACGACTGCCAGTAAGCAGTGGACTTAAATCTCTTTTATCTTCATGGTCTTTTCGCGAGGTATACGTAGGAGGAAGCAATACAGGGTGTCCCAGAAATGTTGCGGCAAACTTCGAGGTGTTGTTGCAGCTGATTGCCACAATCGCCAATGTAGACATGGAGTTACCTGCTGCTTAGAGTCCTTGTCTCCTATGAGCGCAATGCCCTGTTGCCTCGATAGATGACGGTTTTGGACAAGGGTGTCCATCTGTAGTTTATTTCTCTCCAGGAACCTCTAAAATCTCGAATGTTTCTTGGCATACAGAAGAAAAAAACTGCAGTTGGAAACCCGCGTCCAAAACCGTCATCCAACGAGGCAACAGAGCATCGTATTCAAAGGAGACAAGTCCGTTCTACACAGCAACTAGCTTCATCTTCTCCACTGGCGCTCGTGTCAACCAGCCGCGATCACTGAACAACAAACAACATTGCGAGACATTCTGCCTACCGTCCGTCAGTGTACGAAGTCACGTTTCTTGCCGAAAGGGTGGTCTGATGGCAGGCGCAGGCGCATGTAACTTCAACGTTCTGTAGCGTCTTTGGATGACGTTTCTGGACACGGATTCCTACCCTCGATTCGTTGCTCAGGATACCCTCTACAACCCCTAGAAGTCTGTTCATAAATTTCTGGAACGCTCTGTATATTGGTTGACTCTTCTAGGAAGTACGTTTTCGGAACTTTTGAAGTGATGCAAAACGCCTCTCTTGCGGCGCCTGCCACTGGAGTTCGTTGATTATCTTCGTGATGCTTTCGTGATTACTAAATGTACCTCTGATGAAACACGCTGCTCCTCTTTGGATCGCCTCTATTTCCTTTATCAATCCTACTTGGTGCAGGTCCCATACTGACGCGCAACATTCAAGTATTTGTTGAACGAGGGTTTTGTAAGCTACCTCCTTCGCTGATGCACTACATTTCCTGAGGATTCTCCCAATGAATCACAGTCTGGCATCGGCATTTTCTGTGATTAGTCTTATGTTGCGTGGAAATAGAGTGCGTGTCTTTAATATGGTGTCCCCATTGCCTTCTGCATCCTCATGTCGTAGATCTTTACTGATACTTCCACCTTTTAGTGGCAGTTCCCCATCCCAAGGGCAACGGGTTGTCCTGAAACTCTGTCGACTCCTCCGACCTCGAGGATGAGTCCTTATACCGAAATTCTGCAGCCACCAATGCTGATTAGTATTATTTGAAATTAAATCAGCGTCTGGCTCCGAACACGCAATGCAGGATTTTTAGATTATTTGTCAAAGACGCAACACTTTCAATCTTTCATTTTTGTCTTCTTTCTTTCTATATGTTTCTTTGCCGTATTTTCGTCAGTGATTCCGTGCAGATGTCATACGACATTTTTCAAATTCAATCAAAGAGAATCTCTACTCAGTTTCATTATTATTATATTATTATTACGGAGGGTACCCAATACCCTCGTCGAACACGCTGAGCTATCGCGCCGGCATCCTTAGACCTTAGGTGACTTACCCCGTATCTGTGTTGCAAAAGTAAAAACAGTAGCACACACATTTCGTCTTAGCAGCTCCGAACTATCTTCTTCGCTGTATTTACGATGCAGCATGCTGTGGTACCCCAACTTCTTCCTGAAATTTAATAGAAAATCCTTTCTAGTGACGACCCCTCTTCATTTGTTTTTCTGCTCCACGCTTATTTATTTTTTACCTTTCAGTAGCCTATCCTCGAAGCGGTCGAAAGTAGAAAATATCTACCTTTCTCCGGAGAAACAATTTCGAAAGACAGTTTTTAATATTTCAGCCTTGATGTAATGGTATTTCGTTTCGGTGTCATCGTAACGAGCGAGCATCTAGAAGGCAATTTTGATCCACAAAAAATAAAGCAGAAACTGAGGTCTAGTTGATGATCATTACGATAACACCTAAACGAAATATCATTACACTAGGACTCGTAGATTGTTTCTTTCTCAGAATGTACTGCACACTTCTCGCATACTTGCCCTTATAGCAGTACTGCTTACCATATGTACTTCAGCAAAAGATTCGGCCTCTTTTAATCTACAATGTCGCTTTCTCTGCTTCATGATACGCTGTATTCTCTTGTAATTATTCAGTGTGTGTGATATGTGGCCTTTAATTAATCTCAGTTTGAGCAGTTTGTTTCCTGTTACGCGTCTGATAGCGCCTAATAATTTCGTTGTCTTCCTTACTGTCTTACTACATTCTCAAATTGTGGTTCATCACTGTTGAACAACGACGTTATAATAGCTCTGTGGTTTCTTATCACTACCTCCAGTGAACAGAAAAGTTTCCATACTATCTAATTTGTTTAGCTCTTGAGTAGATACCTAACCAAGACACTCTAAAAGGTACTCTAAATGTGTGTTTCTAACAATCTGTAGTTTACAGACTAAAATATCCTCCCTGCCCCTTCCACTTGATCAAGAAGATTCTTCTTCTTTCGTTGAGCCCTACTTTGGAGTACGTTAAATCAATTAATTTTTAACGTTCTCTGTCTTTCGATTAGCCCGGTATTGTTTCATTCTTCCTTATATTGCTTTCCTTTCTTCTTCAGAGGTTTACATTGTTCGTTTGGTTTTCACTTTGACTTGGAACCTCTCTTTCTTGTCTGTGATTTTTTTTTCAGTTTTATCTATGAGCATGTTTTGTGATTTAGAGTTCTCTTACGTCTATCTCCGTTTCATTAAACCAATTTGGTTGTTTTTTGCGGAAGCAGTCAAATGTTATTATTAATCTATTTGAGTTCATTCTGAGAATGTGTCCATAAAAATCAGGTCCTCTTTTCCTCATTGTGTCTGGAAGTTTCTCGGTAGTTTGGGAAAGGGTCTCATTTTTTACCTGAATTAGTTTGTTATTGTGGAATCTGGGGCCAAGGATTTTTCTTAATATCTTCCTTACTTTGATCTCCAGCCTTTCAGCTGGGCCATGGTTGGTGATGGACAAAGTTTCGGTTACGTAAGGACTCTGGACTGATTACTGTACTATGACACCTTATTTTTACATCCCATGGGAGGTACTGTTTGTTATATATGTTTTTGGTGAGTTCGAAGGCCAGTTCAGCGTTAAAGCTTCTAGATTCCATTGTCTCTTTCTCGAGGGCATTCCAGCTGATCCATTCTCCAAGATCTTTGAATTATTTTACGATCTCTATTTATTTATTGTCCCACTTTAAAACATTTTGGTGGGTTTTTATGTTTGTCATTATCTTGGTCTTTTAAAGGATATTTTGAGAGCTAGTTTTTGAGCTTGTTTTTGTAGGTCTCGGACTAGTAGGGCCATATTATCTGCAAAGGCTAGACAATTAACTTTGATACCTTTGTTTTTTTGTTCCTAGTCGAATTCTACTATGAATCTTCATATTCCACTCTCCGATTACTTTTTCTAGTGGGCAGTTAAATAGCAATGGCGAGAGTCCATCTCACTGGCATACCACAGTTTTTATCTCAAAACGGTATTAGGGTTCTCACATGAATTTTACTTTGGAGTACGTGTTCGTAATGGTATCTCTAATTAGGTGTATGTGTGGTTTGCTTCTTTTAATCTAGAGATGAGGGATTCTCCGGCATAATGGATCTTGTGCTTTCTGAAACCCATGAATGTGATAACATATGATTATGCTCTTGATTTTTGATAGGTCACGAGGTTTTTGAGATTCAGACTTTGTTCTGGACAGAATCTTCCTTTGCTGAAACCCGCTTGGTATTTTTCAAGTTGATCGAGGTTCTGCCCTGTGTAGTGTGACTTAAGGAATATCTTATGGAATTGGTGGATGAGAGCCGGCTTCCATTCATCTGGGATTCTTTCAGTTATCCAGATGTCTTAGAAGATGTTTTGGAGACAGTCTGTGGCATTTTTGTTGACATTTTTCCAAGATTCAGCTGTGATTTGGTTCTCGCCTATAAAGTTTTTGAGATTTGAAATTAATGCATGTAATTCCTCGGTGGACGATTCAGAGTTAGGTCGGGTTGATTGTTGTTGAGGTCTTAAGGTCCATTTTTTCTGTGAGTTCTTCACAGTTGAGGTGGTTCATATTTTCCAGTTACCGCTGTTGTTGCGGGCAATACTTCAGTTTTTGTTTCGGAGCTGTAGGGCCGGTGGGCTGTATTTGATTAGTACTTGTTTAACAGTCTTACGAAAGTTCTTTGTCTTGTTTTTGATTAAGTCTTCGTTGATCTGAAACAGAAGATTCTTTTGATATTTTTGTTCATTAATCTTCTTACGTTTAAGAAGGTTTGTCTGTTTTGATAATTTTTTTGTGATTACTGCTGTTGTCACGATTTTCTTCTCACTTCAAGGAATCTGTCACATTCTTCTGTCCACTAGGCATGTTTTCTGGCTTTGCTTATGGGAGCTAACTGTTGGCTTTACTTATTAGTCTTTCTTTTAGTTGATCCCAGATTTGGTTTTGCATGTCTTCAGTTCCGAGGGGAGGCCCCTAGGATTTTATTATCTTTCCTGGATCTGATTTCCTTCTTTTGGGGTTGTTGGTTCCGTTGTTCCTTTTGGGGATGATTTTGAGTTTTATTTTAGAAAAGTAGTGATCAGAATCTAGGTTGGCTCCTCGAAGAACTTTGACGTTTTGTGTTTCTTTGACGAACTTCAATTCGATTGTCTCGTGATCGAGTTGGAATTCACCTAGGTGGGGGTTTCGTGGGACACATGTTTTCTGTTTCCGAGATAGCTTTTTAAAGGATATGAATTTCAGGATCATGTTGTGTGCTTGGCATAATTCTCTCATCTGATACCATTTTGATTAGTTCTGCTACGTGCTCGGTAGCTTCCACTTTTTCTTTCTTTTTGTATTTCTTCTCCTTTACTCTCTGGGCATACGGCCTTGCCGCAGTGGTAACACCGGTTCCCGTCAGATCACCGAAGTTAAGCGCTGCTGGGCTGGGCTAGCACTTGGATGGGTGACCAGCCAGTCTGCCGAGCGCTGTTGGCAAAACGGGGTGCACTCAGCCCTTGTGAGGCAAACTGAGGAGTTATTTGATTGAGAAGTAGCGGCTCCGGTCTTGTAAACTGACATATGGCCGGGAGAGCGGTGTGCTCACCACATGCCCCTCCATATCCACATCCAGTGACGCCTGTGGGGTGAGGATGACACGGCGGCCGGTCGGTACCGTTGGGCCTTCCAAGGCCTGTTCGGACGGCATTGAAGTCCCCGATAGAAACGACATTGTGCTTTTCAGGATTTTTTGCATAAAATCATCGAGTATGTCCCAAAAACCGTTTCAGCCTTTCTTTGTCCTTTTTGTTGTCTTCATTTATGGGGGCTTGTGCACTAACGATGATGTATGCTTTGTCAGCAGATTTGTAGGGAGTGTGGAGAGTCCTTCAGATTGTGATTCAAGATTGATAAAGGAGTACAAAATATTTTTGTCTATTGCGAAGCCAGTTCCAAGCTGTGGTGTGTTTACCATAATTATTTGCTTAACTTTCCCCTCTTCCCCATGAACCATGGACCTTGCCGTTGGTGGGGAGGCTTGCGTGCCTCGACGATACAGATAGCCGTACCGTAGGTGCAACCACAACGGAGGGATATCTGTTGAGAGGCCAGATATACGTGTGGTTCCTGAAGAGGGGCAGCAGCCTTTTCAGTAGTTGCAGGGGCAACAGTCTGGATGATTGCCTGATCTGGCCTTGTAACACTAACCAAAATGGCCTTGCTGTCCTGGTACTGCGAACGGCAGAAAGCAAGGCGAAACTACAGCTGTAATTTTTCCCGAGGGCATGCAGCTTTACTGTATGATTAAATGATGATGGCGTCCTCTTGGGTAAAATATTTCGGAGGTAAAATAGTCCCCCATTCGGATCTCCAGGCGGGGACTACTCAAGAGTATGTTGTTATCAGGAGAAAGAAAACTGGCGTTCTACGGATCGGAGCGTGGAATGTCAGATCCCTTAATCGGGCAGGTAGGTTAGAAAATTTAAAAAGGGAAATGGACAGGTTAAAGTTAGATGTAGTGGGAATTAGTGAAGTTCGGTGGCACGAGGAACAAGAATTTTGGTCAGGTGAATACAGGGTTATAAATACAAAATCAAATAGGGGTAATGCAGGAGTAGGTTTAATAATGAATAAAAAAACAGGAGTATGGGTAAGCTACTAAAAACAGCATAGTGAACGCATTATTGTGGCCAAGATAGACACGAAGCCCACGCCTACTACAGTAGTATAAGTGTTGTAGTGTTGTGGGTTGGCAGGAGAGCCAACACCGTTAATAGAGGAAGCCGAAAGGCACGCGTTTTAGCTCACGCAGGCTGGCGTGAGGTCTGGAACAGGACAAAGAAATTAGACTTTAGAAAAAACGGACGTAGCTGGTGGAATACTTAACTTTAATCCATTAATGGTGAACGTCGTTCTGGCGGTACATGAATCACAAGATCAATAGCAACTGATAATGGCGCCTTGCTAGGTCGTGGTAAGACAGAGATTTAGGAACCAGGTTTTAAATTGTAAGACATTTCCAGGGGCAGATGTGGACTCTGGCCACAATCTATTGCTTATGAACTGTAATTAAAACTGAAGAAACTGGAGAAAGGTGGAAATTTAAGGAGATGGTACCTGGATAAACTGAAAGAACCAGAGGTTGTAAGAGTTTCAGGGCGAGCATAAGGGAACAATTGACAGGAATGGGGGAAAGAAATACAGTAGAAGCAGAATGGGTAGCTTTGCGAGATGAAACAAGGAAGGCAGCAGAGGATCAAATAGGTAAAAAGACGAGGGCTAGTAGAAACCCTTGGGTAACAGAATAAATATTGAATTTAATTGATGAAAGGAGAAAATATAAAAATGCAGTAAATGTAGCAGGCAAAAAGGAATACAAACGTCTCAAAAATGGTATCGACAGGCAGTGCAAAATGGCTAAGCAGGGATGGTTAGAGGACAAATGTAAGGATGTAGAGGCTTATCTCACTAGGGGTAAGATAGATACTGCCTACAGGAAAATTAAAGAGGCCTTTGGAGAAAGGAGAACCACTTGCATGAATATCAAGACCTCAGATGGAAACCCAGTTCTAAGCAAAGAAGGGAAAGCAGAAAGGTGGAAGGTGTATATAGATGGCCTATACAAGGGCGATGTACTTGAGGACAATATTATGGAAATGGAAGAAGATGTAGATGAAGATGAAATGGGAGATACGATACTGCGTGAAGAGTTTGACAGAGCACTGAAAGACCTGAGTCGAAACAAGGCCCCTGGAGTAGACAACATTCCATTAGAACTACTGACAGCCTTGGGAGAGTCAGTCCTGACAAAACTCTACCATCTGGTGAGCAAGATGTATGAGGCAGGCGAAATACCCTCAGACTTCAAGAAGAATATAATAATACCAATCCCAAAGAAAGCAGGTGTTGACAGATGTGAAAATTACCGAACTATCAGTTTAATAAGTCACAGCTACAAAATTCCTAACGCGAATTCTTTACAGACGAATCGAAAAACTGGTAGAAGCCGACCTCGGGGAAGATCAGTTTGGGTTCCGTAGAAATGTTGGAACACGTGAGGCAATACTGACCCTACGACTTATCTTAGAAGAAAGATTAAGGAAAGGCAAACCTACGTTTCTAGCATTTGTAGACTTAGAGAAAGCTTTTGACAATGTTGATTGGAATACTCTCTTTCAAATTCTGAAGGTGGCAGGGGTAAAATGCAGGGAGCGAAAGGCTATTTGCAATTTGTACAGAAACCAGATGGCAGTTATTAGAGTTGAGGGACATCAAAGGGAAGCAGTGGTTGGGAAGGGAGTGAGACAGGGTTGTAGCCTATCCCCAATGTTATTCAATCTGTATATTGAGCAAGCAATGAAGGAAACAAAAGAAAAGTTCGGAGTAGGTATTAAAATCCATGGAGAAGAAATAAAAACTTTGAGGTTTGCCGATGACATTGTAATTCTGTCAGAAACAGCAAAGGACTTGGAAGAACAATTGAACGGTATGGATAGCGTCCTGAAAGGTGGATATAAGATGAACATCAACAAAAGCAAAACGAGGACAATGGAATGTAGTCGAATTAAGTCGGGTGATGCTGAGGGAATTATATTAAAAAATTACACTTAAAGTAGTAAAGGAGGTTTGCTATTTGGGGAACAAAATAACTGATGATGTTTGGAGTAGAGAGGATATAAAATGTAGACTGGCAATGGCAAGGAAAGCGTTTCTGAAGAAGAAAAATTTGTTAACATCGAGTATAGATTTAAATACCAGGAAGTCGTTTCTGAAAGTATTTGTATGGACTGTAGCCAATAGTTTAGACAAGAAGAGAATAGAAACTTTCGAAATGTGGTGCTACAGAAGAATGCTGAAGATTAGATGGGTCGATCACATAACTAATGAGGAGGTATTGAATAGAATTGGGGAGAAGTGGAGCTTGTGGCACAACTTGACTAGAAGAAGGGATCGGTTGGTAGGACATGTTCTGAGACATCGAATGATCACCAATTTAGTATTGGAGGGCAGCGTGGAGGGTAAAAATCGTAGAGGGAGATCAAGAGATGAATACACTAAGCAGATTCAGAAGGATGTGGGTTGCAGTAGGTACTGGGAGATGAAGAAGCTTGCACAGGATAGAGTAGCATGGAGAGCTGCATCAAGCCAGTCTCAGGACTGAAGACCACAACAACAACAACTTTCCCCTTGTATATTCTGAAGCCTCCAGAATCAAAACTGTTTTCATCATAAATCTGGTTTATTGTAGGGCCGTTATGAGAATCTTGTGATTCTTGAAAGTGTATGTAAGATGTTCTAATTTTCCAGTTTCTAGAACAGAATTTTCGCTCAAAGTACCTATGTAACTTCATCTTGCTTGAGGTTCCAAGACTCTCCGACTCGTCTCTGTGTAATGCTGCAGACTCCACAGAATCCGCTTGTTTGCTTTTACGCACTTTGATGCAGTGGATTGTCCATATGGGGTAATTTTTTTTTACGTCAAACTCTTCCATGACTGATAATATCATGTATAGGGTTGTTCTGATTGTTATAGGCTCTAGTTTACGACCACTGTTGTTAACCCTAGAGGTATTTTTCAGCCACCCTTAACCTGGGGAAAAGAGACTTACAACAGGCCACCCAGTCTGAGGACAGTCGCCTCTGGATCTCGTTTCTGTTGGTCCGCGATTGGTATTGTATTTCCCACCTATCCCGCGTATCTGCAGAGGCTTTTCCTGTTCGCCATCTGGGGATGCGCCCGGTAGGGGAACAGAACAACCCCCCCCCCCGGATCAAGACCGGAATGATTCTTTCGAAAGGGTACGGCCTCTTTCTTTCTCCATTCTCCCCTAATCTGAGCTTGTGCTCCGTCTATAATGACCTCATTGTCGACGGGACGTTAAACACTCCTCCGGATGAAAAACATTGTATGTTATATTTTTCAATGTTTCTGTAAAGTGTACGTCGCTTCGATGCTTTAATTAGGTGACGAAAGATATATCCTTTTACTGTGTTATGTTCTATATTTAACGCCTGTCTTCACCCAGATTACCTGGCATTTTGACTCTACTTATATTTCATCAATCAGTGTTGAGTTTGTTATGTAAATGAATATTTCGCAACTGTTGGTATCTCTCCACCTTACCGACGTATATTGCATTTGAAATTTAAGATTTCGCTCCTACTTATGTCTAGTTTTAGTCACTTTCTGTACGAGCTATTGCATCCGCTTTAGCACTATTCACAAGTGAAAGTAATTGTGTGACTTTATCCCGAACGCTTCTGTGAAAAATCTAGAGGACTCACTATTGACTAAGTGCCTCACCAGACGTATCTGTAAGCAGCAGTTGCACGTGACGCCGTATCGTTTTTTCTTGCACTTCTAGCGGTTGCTGTTGCCCCTGCACGTCGTATCACCTTTTGTAAACGTAATGTAACATTATTCCTACCACAAGAGTTAGAGATGTCAATTTTCCCTTTCTTTAGCTTTGGGTAACATACTCTGCGTCAGTCCTTGGTACTTATCCGGCCAATAAGAAACAACTACGTTGCGGTTCCACCCGTTACCGACTACAGCTTTAACACGATTTAAGTTGTTAACTGAACTAGGTGGTTTAACAGTTAGTCTCAGCTAGAGTAATTGTTGTACATTCCACCACATTTGCAGCAGCGACACTGAAAATGCGTCTCAAACTACCTTAGGCGAAAATATACTTTCGTCAAAAGTACTACATAGTAGTGTAACTCTTGTAGTACTGTTGACAAAAAGTATTTTTACGCCTTGTATGGCTTGAGACATTCCCAACTATGTCTGATGTACAAATACTTTTCAGGTATGGTTCATGCAGGGGAAATTCTGTATTTGTTTCCGACCAACTCATCGGGACCAATCACGAATCCTAACTCCAACGACGGGAAGGTGGCAAATCAGTTGGCAACACTGTGGACCAATTTCCCCAAATACGGGTAAGTCCCATCAATAATGATTCTGATTACTTTATTTTATCTGGTAATAGTGCCCTGAATCATTAATCAGTTGAAAAGAGCTTCAGTCAGTCGCATTTATAACGTTACCCCGAAAAAGGTGTAAAGGCTATATCAAATACTACAGAATAACCACAATAATAATGCTTGGTCACTGAAAACAAAACGTTGGCTATTGCAATAGTCGTTGATGCGGTCAGATCCTGTAGAAAACAGCCCGACTGTCAACTGCGAACTGGTGTTTTTATTAACAACTTGCATTGAATTGAAGTATTCAACTGTCTTTACTGAAGTGAATGTGTGATACATCCTAGAGATCCTAGAGACTCGCGTGTCTCTGGACCTAGGTCCAACATTATTTTCCCGTAGTTGACACAACGTTGGCCCCTTATGTGTAAGGTGCATTAAGTGCAGCTGTTTCGTGTAGGTGGCTGGCAGACTACGTGTATGATGTAGTGTTTGTGGTGTTGATCGGGTTGAAAGACAAGGAAGAGGTTGCAAGATAGCGTTGGCACGTAACTTTCTCATCCCAAATGGCGCAAACGGCACCAAACAGCGTAACACCCTCACTGAGTAGCGAATTTGACTCAGGACCTCGAACGGAAATGTGGTGATCAGGAATTTTTCTTCTTAGCAGGTCAAATAATCCGTCCCCCCTGGATTCGAAATAACCACCACCGAGTCGTATGCCGAAACAATAACGCGCGTAAGCGATCTCGCCTACAAAGTTAGGGATATTTCGCAGATCCACCCCACTAGACACACACACACACACACACACACACACACACACACACACACACACACACACACTGCATGAGCCTGGCAACAAAGCAGCAAAATTTTCTTATTACCTTAACTACGAATATAAGTAAACCTTCAATGTTCATCCACAATCCAGCCAGCGTCTCCCATTTATCAAATCGTCAATATCTGATCGTTTCTGACCTACATCTATCATCAGTGACGAACACTACATCACAAGGAGGGGCTCTGAAATTTAGGGGCAGTTAACGGCTGATCTGTAACTGCAGTGTCCGGAACTCTGCCAACATTAGTGTACCCGTAGGTACAGTCGTCGCCCGAGTGAGAGATTGTTGATAGTATATTGAGAGATTCGCGCAACGGTGCACAACCGGCTAAAGCTGCGCCTGACATGGGTATAACATGTCCCTAGGAAAAACGCATCTTCGGTCACTCTTCTTTTAGGAATCATAAATCGTTTAACCATAAATTATAAAGATAAATTAGTGCAATCGGAAGTGAAATCAATTGACATCAGATGGGATACGGACGCCTGAAATGCGGACGAAAATGAAGATAAATGTTGTTGTTGTTGTGGTCTTCAGCCCTGAGACTGGTTTGATGCAGCTTTCCATGCTAATCTATCCTGTGCAAGCTCCTTCATCTCCCAGTACCTACTGCAACCTACATCCTTCTGAATCTGCTTAGTGTACCCATCTCTTGGTCTCCCTTTACAATTTTTACCCTCCACGCTGCCCTCCAATGCTAAATTTGTGATCCCTTGATGCCTCAGAACATGTCCTACCAACCGATCCCTTCTTCTAGTCAAGCTGTGCCACAAACTTCTCTTCTCCCCAATCCTATTCAATACCTCCTCATTAGTTACGTGATCTACCCATCTAATCTTCAACATTCTTCTGTAGCACCACATTTCGAAAGCTTCTATTCTCTTCTTGTCTAAACTATTTGTTGTCCATGTTTCACTTACATACATGGCTACACTCCATACAAATACTTTCAGAAACGACTTCCTGACACTTAAATCTGTACTCGATGTTAACAAATTTCTCTTCTTCAGAAACGCTTTCCTTGACATTGCCAGTCTACATTTTATATCCTCTCTACTTCGACAATCATCAGTTATTTTGCTCCCCAAATAGCAAAACTCCTTTACTACTTTAAGTGTCTCATTTCCTAATCTAATCCCCTCAGCATCAACCGACTTAATTCGACTACATTCCATTATCCTCGTTTTGCTTTTGTTGATGTTCATCTTATACCCTCCTTTCAAGACACTGTCCATTCCGTTCAACTGATCTTCCAAGTCCTTTGCTGTCTCTGACAGAATTACAATGTCATCGGCGAACCTCAAAGTTTTTATTTCTTCTCCCTGGATTTTAATACCTACTCCAAATTTTTCTTTTGTTTCCTTTACTGCTTGCTCAATATACAGATTGAATAACATCTGGGAGAGGCTACAACCCTTCCCAACCACTACTTCCCTTTCATGCCCTCGACTCTTATAACTGCCATCTGGTTTCTGTACAAATTGTAAATAGCCTTTCGCTCCCTATCTTTTACCCCTGCCACCTTCAGAATTTGAAAGAGAGTATTCCAGTCAACATTATCAAAAGCTTTCTCTAAGTCTACAAATGCTAGTAACGTAGGTTTGCCTTTCCTTAATCTTTCTTCTAAGATAAGTCGTAAGGTCAGTATAGTCTCACGTGTTCCAACATTTCTACGGAATTCAAACTGATCTTCCCCGAGGTCGGCTTCTACCAGTTTTTCCATTCGTCTGTAAAGAATTCGCGTTAGTATTTTGCAGCTGTGACTTATTAAACTGATAGTTCGGTAATTTTCACATCTGTCAACACCTGCTTTCTTTGGGATTGGAATTATTATATTCTTCTTGAAGTCTGAGGGTATTTCGCCTGTCTCGTACGTCTTGCTCACCATATGGTAGAATTTTGTCAGGACTGGCTCTCCCAAGGCCATCAGTAGTTCTAATGGAATGTTGTCTACTCTCGAGGCCTTGTTTCGACTCAGGTCTTTCAGTGCTCTGTCAAACTCTTCACGCAGTATCGTATCTCTCATTTCATCTTCATCTACATCCTCTTCCATTTCTATAATATTGTCCTCAAACACATTGCCCTTGCATAGACCCTCTATATACTCCTTCCACCTTTCTGCTTTCCCCTCTTTGCTTAGAACTGGGTTTCCATCTGACCTCTTGATATTCATACAAGTGGCTCTCTTTTCTCCAAAGGTGTCTTTAAGTTTCCTGTAGGCTGTATCTATCCTACCCCTAGCGAGATGAGCCTCTACATCCTTACATTTGTCCTCTAGCCATGCCTGCTTAGCCATTTTGCACTTCCTGTCGATCTCATTTTTGAGACGTTTGTTTTCCTTTTTGCCTGCTTCATTTACTGCATTTTTTTATTTTCTCCTTTCATCAATTAAATTCAGTATTTATTCTGTTACCCAAGGATTTCTACTAGCCCTCGTCTTTTTACCTACTTGATCCTCTGCTGCCTTCATTACTTCATCCCTCAGAGCTACCCATTCGCCTTCTACTGTATTTCTTTCCCCCATTCCTGTCAATTGTTCCCTTATGCTGTCCCTGAAACTCTGTACAACCTCTGGTTTACTCAGTTTATCCAGGTCCCATCTCCTTAAATTCCCACCTTTTTGCAATTTCTTCAGTTTTAATCTGCAGTTCATAACCAACAGATTGTGGTCAGAGTCCACATCTGCCCCTGTAAATGTCCTACACTTTTAAAACCTGGTTCCTAAGTCTCTGTCTTACCATTATATAATCTATCTGATACCTTTTAGTATCTCCAGGATTCTTCCATGTATACAACATGAAGATAAAATGAAGATAAAATAAAACCTAAATTAGGATATACAGTTTATTACTGTCACACAGAGAAAAGAGGAAATTAAGGTCTAGGTATGATTCCAAAACTGAAAATTAAAATTATTCATAATGAAGGACTTTCAGCCAAGATAGCAATACTTGTTTGAAAAGTAAACAAAAGAGATGCCATGTAAATTATTCAAGTGTTTCCACGAAGATGTTTACATTCTCACCAGGAAATGGAAGCCAAGATGGGAAATTCCATTATGAGTTGAAAATTGAAACTTAATAAGAAAGTATGACATATATTAAATAGCGACTATTTTGTTGAAAACTTTATATATATTACAGTCGACAGCGGTCATACATTCCTAAAATTTGCAAAGAAGAGCATATTTGTCGTTATCATTTCTTCGAAAATGAAACCTGTAGAAACTGACCAAGATCGGGACAAAATGGAATTGAAATGAAATTATATTTTATCAAACAATAAAGTAATTGTGCAGAATGTGACAATCCTAAACAATTTTACAATTGCAAGTGATCTGAAACTCAAAAGCTCCAGAACAAAAATAAAAACGAAATCTAGTACGAATCAGCCTTATCAGCTACCAACTCAGAAACGAATATTAAGAAGATTTGTTTAAAGATCAAAAGGTATTGCAGATTAAAGAAAATGCAGATTTTACAGGTGCAGATGAATGTGCACATTATTTTAACAAAGCTACTTATGCAGACACAAAAAGATGTTACAGATACGTAGAAAGCCCAAATTCAAAAAATTCAAGTGTAACACGGCAGCAATGAAAGAGACGAGAATTTCAAGGCAAAATTTAGAAAATCAGAAACTACTCTTGGCTACACATCACACTTCTTGAGTTAAGGTAGCAGATGGAGCTGTAGCTACCAACAGAGTGTTAGTATTAGTATTCCAATACTTCTTTAAACATGTGTAGTTTAAGAGACGAATCTAAAACATAGACAACAACTGATACAACGTTGAGATGATGTATTGGCTTCCAGTTAAAATGAGCAATATAAGAGGAATGGACTAAATTACTTACAGGCTATGTGGAGAAGAAAAAATTTCTTGCAAATTACATTAGTGCTGCATTTTTTTAGACCTATCAGACATCTGTCCATACCCTACACTGCCTTGAGAAATAAGAAATTTAACCAACCTATATTAGTATGTTGAAGAACATGTGCATCTGTTATTAACTGCAACTGATCGGTGGAGGATTTCGAGGAGGGAGCGCTTTAATCAGCTGCCCTTAAACCAAATGTACTTTGGAGGTTTGTGGACGATACTTTCATAGTGTGGCCTCATAGAGAAGATAAATTGATGGAGTTTCATCGCCACATCAGCTCCATTTATAACAACATTCGGTTCACCCTGAAAGTAGGGAAGGATGGTTGTCTTGTCTTTCTTGGATGTCTTGGTTAGACGAAAGAATGATGGCTATCTGCGGCATTCAGACTACTGTAAGTCGACTCATACTGATCGGAATTTGCAAGCGGTAAGTTATCACCAGTCGCAAACTTTAAGCATGTTTAAAACACCCATACACAGAGCTCATTTTGTCTCAGATTTAGATAGTTTGACTAAAAGGGTCGCCCAACTAATGACAGTGTTTAGAAAAAAAGTGGGTATTCCACCCAACAGATTAACAGGAGACTCTCAGTTAAAATCAATAATCAGGAAGTGGATAAAGAGGAGAACACGCCAGCAAAATCTTTGGCTCTTCTTCCTTTTGTGGCCTATATTTCGTTTAAAATATCAAGAACCCTCTGCAAATTTCAAGTGAAAGTTATTTTCCGTCCACCATCTAAGATCTCAGATCTTTTGGGATCGGTGAAGGACAACTTGTTGTTGTGGAAGGCGGGAATTTACAAAATGTTTTGTCAGTGTGATATAGTTCACATAGGACAAACCACACGCTCTGTGAAAGACTGCTAAACTGAACATGAACGTTGCAGTCACCTCTTGCAAGTCCGCTATTGCCGAACACTATTTCCACTGGATATTCAATGACGTACGATAGAACTATGATTCTGACCACAGCAACAATTTTGGGACTCCATTATTAAAGAATCCTTGGAAATACGTCTGGTGGAAAATCTGATGAACCGTGATAGCGGTTACCAGTTGGACAGTGCTTGGTACCCCATCATATCCACGATTTGTTCCAATCGGAAATGACAGAGGGCGCCAATGGCCGCGGCGAGCGGTAACACAGAGGACAGCTGAGTCACGCAGTTCCACCAGCGAGGGCACTGCAGTCGGGTAGTGTGGTCTGTCTTGCCAATTTTGACTTTTGCGCATAATACTCGCAACGGTCTACAAAAAGGCGGATCAGAGCAAGTCTTCGTCAGTCTTCGATGGCTCACCTGAAGATGACTGGCAGGTGCCCAGTAGAAATGTCGTACAATGAATTAAACGACGGCCGGCTGCAAGTCCGAAATTTGTTTGAACAGTGATCATGCTCTTTCGATGCGTTTCGACGGACTTCGCCAGTTTCAGCAGGATAATGAGACACCAACCACGTCCAGAATTGCTACAGAGTGGCTCCAGCAACACTCTTTTCAATTTAAACACTTCCGCTGGTCACCAAACTGTGATGCCTTGCAATGTGCTGCTCATAAGAGATCTCCACCCCTCGTACTCCTACAGATTTATGGACAGCACTCCAGGGTTCATGGTGTCAGTTCCCTCCAGTACTACTTCATACATTAGTCGAGTCCATGCCACGTCGTGTTGCGGCACTTCTGCGTACTCGCGGTGGCCCACACGATATGAGGCAGGTGTACCAGTTTCTTTCTCTCTTCAATATATTTTCCTGTATGTAAAAAGTGTATTTTCAATTCCCACACACATAAAAGTTAATTGCATATATTGAAGTTATTATAAAGCAACATTCCATTAACTGTTGGTTATACTTCCTGTAGGTGCACAGGCTAGATCACGGACCGGTCTTTCGTTTTCCAGGGATCCAGCGCCGTCTGGAAGTCCAGTGGTGTGGGAGAAGTTGACGGAGAATGCTTCCAACTACCTGGATATGGAATTGGAATTTGTGACACGTCAAGACTTGCTTAAGGAACGGATGGATTTCTGGAGGGATATACTATCTTCCTGATGATTTGTAGTTGTAATACTCTTTGTCATACAGTACACAGTGCTAAATAAACTTTCATCTGCTTAATTTATAGAACAGTATATCCTTACAATATCAGCCTTAATTCCATTTAAGGTTCTTACTTACAATTTATCTTTTAAAATATTGCACACTACTACATTCAATGAAGAGCACAAACATCTCTGATTTTTTATGTAGTTACCTTTGTTACGTCTGCAGTCGATCATACAAAAATCACATAGCTATTTAAGCAATTTTACTATAATAAATGTTTATAGAAATCAATATTTCCCTTATAAAAATGTAAAGTTACACATTTAACTGCAAACTGGGTCTGCTCCAACGCTTTTTCCTAGTTAGAGAATCACTGTTTGATATATGATTAGAGAAGATACAAAGAACTCAAATGGACAGGGCAACTCGAATTTTCGTATGCAATGATGGTCCGCAGCTGTAGAGCCACCTTTCTGAAACAAAAAGAAGTGGATGAATAGAAATTTAATGCAGTGTAAGATGGGAGAGGAGGAAACTTATGAGCCTACGTTACCAATTCGGTGGCCATTTGGAAGACCGCCATCTTTCAACAACTCGCAATTTTTGAGTGGAAAGAGGGACTTGTAATACATCGAATAGACAGAGAATTGCAAGAGAAAAACAACTGAATTTTTCGTTTGAGCGTAGTGTCACTCATTCTAGAATTACTTAACATTTTGTACAGAACTAAGCAACTACTGGTTATAACACAAGAAGGTTTGCCCCCATGTCTTACACAGGACATTGTCAAGTTGTTGTTATCCACTGCACCCATTCCTCATGAACCTTAACCAACACATGTACTGAAATGTGAGCTCAAGCATAAAGTGAACTCAAGCATCCCTGGCGTGTATAAAGTAGATCCATACCTAGGTATCCGAGTTGAGGAAATTAATTTAGAATTATTTTGTAAACTTGTGGATTGTCAACAGTGTTCACTCTTTCAGATATCCATGCATGTAAAGCCACATTTAAAATGAATTTAGAAACATGCTTCACTTTACAACACTGTTTGCAGCCTTTCCTGCAACATGTTGCTACATTATCGTTTTTCCCATCCCCATCCACACTAGCGACAAACATTTCTTCATATGAATTCACAACATCTACAACACTTAACCAACAGCAAACTTTCACACTGTGTATTCACGTCAAGTGCTATGCTATGACAATTGAAGAGGAAGAACTAATGATATGTGATCCTGTATTAATAATACTCAACGAAATAAGCAGAGCCGGCCGTCGTGGCCGAGCAGTTTCTCGCGTCCGTCGGCCGTCGTAATTTGCTTTATTATTTACTACAGAAATTGATTGGTAGTGGTGACTGTTGCCAACTTATGTGGTGAGCCTTAATCAAAATGACATTTCATTCAATTTTGATTTACAGTATATTTATTTTCTCAGCTAGTCAGTTCACTTTAAAGCAAAAAATCTTTATTTATTAATTACAATTGCGGCCCACAAACGCATGAGAGTATTTTTTCCTTACCTCCACTAACGATTGCATTGTAGCTGGAGTCCTGGCTCTGGCTCTCGGATTTTGCACTGAAAATAAGAATCTTAAAGCTACGTATTTTCTGCAACGTCAGGTGGCTGTAGAGAAAAAAGTATATTATGTTAATAGTGGGCGAGTTTTTCACTTCCGCTACATAATGGCGTCGTTGGCTGCATCGGCCATTGCGATTGTTGCACTGTAAATTAGTCGAATTCATGTTAATTCAAGGAAGGTGGACATGAAATCCGGATCACCTCTTACAAACTGAAAGTGAACAATAATATTAAATCAATATATTACCTACTTAATTAGTACAAATATTCTTACATTTGCCAGCACTCGCAAGATGTCTGTCTACACACAACCAAGACAAGAGAAGAAGTGAAGACGACTAAAAAATTAACAAAAGAGCGTATCTTGCAGTCTCTTTAGATCATTTTGTTATATTTCTTTGCCTTCGAAACTTACACAGAGAAATTATTATAATACGGATACATGAGAAAAATGTTTGTACGCCTGAGCAGCAAGCGTCCGCTTATTATTCAATTTTTAAATGTCTCTTCGTTATAAATAATGTTTTTAAGTCTTTCTAAGTATTTCACTGGGGATGGTATAAGTTCTAGACGCTTCAGTCCGAAACTGCGCTGCTGCTACAGTCACAGGTTCAAATCCTGCCTCGGGCATGGATGTGTGTGATGTCCTTAGGTTAGTTATATTTAAGTAGTTCTAAATCTAGGGGACTGATGACCTCAGATGTTAAGTCCCATAGTGCTCAGAGCCATTTGAATCATTTTTTAAATAAGCAGACAAACAACACAACTTATTTGTCATTGGTGGATAAAAACATATGGTACTACAAAAGATGTGGCAGGAATTACATGCTGTGTGAGTTGAATTTTGAAGACAGTTCTGGTTTTCGTAACTTCACTAGGATGTTGCCATCCGATTTTGAAATTATAATGAATTTTACAGGACCAGTAGTTCCAAAGAAAGCCATTTATTTCAGAAAAGCAATTCCTGTGAAGCAACAACTGCTGTTACATCCGCCTTTTTTTTTTTTTTTTTTTTTTTTTTTTGACAGCAGGAGGTTTCTATCAAAGCCGTGCACATTTATTCCACTTTTCAAAACCAGCCATGTCACAAATCAATAGTTACTATAGTTTGTGAAGCTTTGGTTGAAAGATTCAAGGACTATGGAAATATAATTCTTTTATGTTACTAGCATTGTAACATCCATTTATTTGACCATACATTTATTTTTATTTTCATATTGTAATTAACCCAAATTATTACTTTCAATAAAGAAAATTTCTTCAGCCTCAGTTCACTCAGACGTCTAGTGAATGTGACAGGGGAATCTGCAGTCTATGATTTCGCTGTCATATCAACATTTAACACTGCTGCCTCCTAGATACATTCATTTCTGTCACATATAAAACGTCATTTTTTTTTGTCGCCATCCTTTCATGGGGTGGCATCTCACATTCTTGCTGATGAGAAATTTTTCCAAAGTCAGAAAAAGAATCCTGCTGCCATTGTTCTT
This sequence comes from Schistocerca americana, assembly GCF_021461395.2. Taxonomy (NCBI): domain Eukaryota; kingdom Metazoa; phylum Arthropoda; class Insecta; order Orthoptera; family Acrididae; genus Schistocerca; species Schistocerca americana. The sequence continues at coordinate 360,128,315 of NC_060125.1, read as the reverse complement.
GTTGTGATATTGAGAAATCAACGACTTAACCCTCCAAAGCCCATGTGGCTCCCTGGCAGACCCAAACACACTTTTTTTCCCTGCCCAATCCCCATCTTACCTTTCACTGCTCTCTCCTCAGTAGTGCTTGAGAGGCTGACAAGGCAAAATCGGTCCTATAGGTCAGTAACTCTTATTTTTTCGATTGTTTTGCTAAAAAACGTGGTTGGTGTCTGAGCAGAGCCCATGTGGGGGTGTGTGTAGAAAAATTTGGCACATCCAAAAATAATTTTTCCTCTTCGATTTTCAATTATTTGAGCTACTTTTCACTCTCTGCATCATTGATCAAACTGAGAATGACAAACAAGTGTTTTTTTGTTCATACTGGTATTTTGGAAACGTATTATTTTTCCGATCTGAATGGAACGTTTTGCTCATTCAGATTTTTCTTTGTTGAGAAGATGTCAAATGGTTGGATAGGTCCTTGGTTCGTCGGTGAGGAGCAAATCATAGCAGACTGGGAGTGAAGGGAGAGAGAAAAGTCACTTCAAGAAGATAATATTGAAGAAATAGACTGTGAAGTGGAGGGCGAAATTTTGCTAAGCTATGGTACAGTGTCTGATGAGTTCTTCATTGCTCCTGAAGAAACTTAGATCCCTTGCAAGAGCCACATTTAGAAGACTGTGAACATGGAGACTTAGTTTTGCGGAAGGATGGGGAGACAATTTGGACAACTTTGAGAAATTCAGCAACGAAAACTCCCTTACTCACCTTCCTAACGCAAAAGGGGTCACCAGATTAGCCAAAACTGCTCTCTTCTTCTTTTAATTATTCGTGAGTGAAGATATTATTAAGAAAATTATACTTCACGTTAATGAAGTAAACGATAAACAGAAACTTTGCTCCCAAAGTTAGAAAGATACACTGGGCCCACTGATGATGTAAAGCTGAAGGAACTTACTTGCTTTACCTTTCTTTGTGGTACTGCTAATATCTCTGATGTGTGTCTTAATGGTCTTTCTTCTCAAAAATTTGGTCTTCCATTTTCATATGTGTAGTGTCCAAAAACTGATTCAAATGCCTTCTTCCACATTTGAGATATGGTTCTAAACAAAGACATAATGAGAGAAGAAGAAATGAAAAATTAGCTGCCATTCGCAAAGTATAGGACATTTTCAGTGCAAACTGTGGGACATATTATACCACTTCCAAATACGTGGATACTGATGAAACTCTTCTTAGATTCAGTCAGAAGTGTCCCTTCAAAATGCATATCCTTAAAAAGCGATAATATGAATTTAAGGTTGTCACTTTGCAACTCTCACACATTTTATTTTTGTGGTGGGATACCCTACACAGGTAAAAATAACATTCAGATGGATGGCTCCCTTCTTTTGCAAACATGCTACGTTCATCACTTGTGTGAAAACATAAAAAATACCATCGCACTGTAACAGCCGAAAACTGTTTTGCATTGTACAAATTGGCTGAGGAGCTTACTAAACATAAACTCACTTTTATTGGCACCATGCAGAAAAACAAGAGAAATATCTCCTGGAATGCTCGTTGTGAAACAATTAGATCCTACTACATCCATATTTGATAACCAGCCTGTCATAATGCTCATCCTCTTCTCTGAAAAAAAAAGAACAAGAACGTCATACACGATTCAGGAACCATAAATCCGGGTACTTCGGAACCTGATGTCATTGAATTCTATAATCTGGCAAAAGGTTGAGTTGATTGTTTCAACAGAATATGTCACTCTTACACAACCAAGAGGTATGCTTGTCATTGGCCCTCGCAATATTTTTATGGCTTATTTGATATAATGGAAGCAACCAGCTGTCTTTTATTCACCTTAATTGGAAGTAAATTCTCTGGACAAGATGTTTTGAAAAATCTTGCCTACTGCTTGGGAGATACTCATATAAAGCATAGGCAAGCTGATGTAAGGATTAGGGAAACCCCATGTCTCAAAACAGGAGTGGTTGTTGGAACTAAAGAAGATACAATGGCCTGTATCTGGTCTGTCGCCTCAAGAAAATTAGATGGCACATGAAATAGAAGAAATCATGCAAAACATATGCCAAATTTAACCATCCAATTTCCATAGAACATGAAAAATTTAGTTGGTCATGTCTGATGTGTGATGGAAATGATGATTATGATGATGATGATGTTTCAGATTATGGGGCGCTCAACTGCGTGGTTATCAGCGCCTGTACAAATTCCTAACCTTTACTCAGTCCAATCTCGCCACTTTCATCAATGATGATGAAATGATGAGTACAACACAAACACCCAGTTATCTCGAGGCAGGTGAAAATCCCTAACCCCACCAGCAATCAAACCAGGGACCCCGTGCTCGGGAAGCGAGTGCACGATCGCGAGACCATGAGCTGCTGACTGATGCAAATGATTCACAAGTGAATCCAGAGTAGAGAAATTCTGTGATGGGAGTTTGCAGTATTTATTCGTTCCTTTTTTTTTTTTCAAGTATGCACTTCTACATTGCCAGCATGGTATAATCTGTAGTATTATGAATACTGAATAAGTTTGCAACTGTTAAGACCGCTAAAATAATGTATTCACATAAATTACTAGTTTTGGCAATTATTTGTTACCATTTTCAGATCTGCAAAATGTGAGACTGAAAACGCTAGGATACAGCAGCTAACATAATAGCACACACATTTATATCCAAGATTTGCAACACATGGAGTAACAATATATGCATGTTTACATCTTCACATAGACTTCTCCTCCAGCACAGCAAGTGGTGCTACACAATGTATGTCCATGTTGGTATTGTGAGCTGTACTGGAAGTTGGCACGTTAGTTTTAAAATAACAGCTGTGCACACACATTTTATTGCGTCGATTACAAGTGGTAGCATTCATCACCACTTTACAACTGACAGATCCCAGTGTAAACATTCTTAGTGACACATAAGTAGATCAGGTGGTGCAGAGGTAGTACGAATCAATATTATCATCTCACATTAGATTAAGGCATTGATCTCCTACACCATCAATTCCATATAATTACATGTGCCTAAATTATTATCATAATGCCCAACCTAAGTCAGTATTCTACAGTTTCCAAAAACTCTATAAAATCATGTGCAACATTTATAAAACATAATTTATACATAAACCTTTTTGTGTCATGTCAGAAATTATTCAAAAAAATTATAAAAAATTCTTAATAATTCCTTACTAAATTTTCTTTTATATGAAATCACAATCATTGTGACAACCTAAAGCCACTTAAAAGCTCTCCATGCACAGCTAATGTTGTAAACATTTTTTAAATTATGATATTTTGGACACTGACGATATGCTGTTAGATGATTGCATTTTTTACATTAGTCGCCTAAGGTGAATATCTTATCAACATATTTGTTCTTGCACAGGTACATGTAAGAGTGAGCTGCTAATGCTAGGCCATGGGCTCAGGTTAGGAGCGATCGCAATCCCACATTGTCTAATAACTACGCATTGGTTGTATTAAACATTGTAAGACTGTTCACCAGATTGCACACAGGTGTCAGGTGATGTAAACCTAGATATTTTGTTACTCTGTGTGCTGCAAATCTTGGACATAATGATGTGTGTTAGTATATTAGCTGCTGTATCCTAGAATTTTCAGTCCTACATTTTACAGATCTGAAGATGGAAACAGAGAGGCGCCGAAACTGGTAATCTACATGAATAAATAATTTTAGCGATCTTGGCAGGTGAAAATTTATTCATTACTCCTATTTTCAAAGTTGATGGACCATTCAAGTTTATACATCTTTCTAAATCTGATTTTGGTATAGTCAGTAATATAAGTTGTTTTTGCTTCATTTATGAAAAGACAATTTGCAAAATACTTCCGGGTTCATTCAAAGTTTCTTCGAGTTTGCATATATATTTAACTTCAATAAGCCTACAATACTTTGAGTTTGAATATTGTTCTAGATCTGATTTCATAATGAATGTAATTGGTTGGTTATAATTTCTTTTTGAGGGCAATTTTCAAGAAATTTCTGTATTTCATGCCTCTAGTCTGAATTAACGATGAAAATATGTGAAGTTTGACAGGTATCTCTTTTGTACAAGAAATAAGCATGTTCTCATATTCCGTGTTCACTCAAGTTTATATCTCTTTCTGGCATCAATAAAATATTTACCTTTTTTTTCATTTTGGTATCCAACAATGTACCCACTTCAGCACCATTTATTTGCATTATTGATTTTCTTCAATGATGAAACACTTTTTTCCATGTATTTTCAGACCTACAAGCAGCACTTTTGCTTCCTGGAGCTTAAAATTTTGAGATTATATTCGTAAGTACCCCTGAATTCATTCTATGATGTTTTGAGACCTGGCCAATGTGATTACGCCAAAAATATATGTGAGGTCCAGGCAGACCCCACGTGAGAGATGGTGTTCCAGGTACCCACGTGGGTGATGAAGGGTTCGGCATTTAGTGGTATTGGGCCACTAATGGTGTTCCCTTTACCTGTACCAACACAGCCATGGAACACTGATTTTGTGTTGCCAACATGTTGCTACTAACTGTAGTCTAGTACTAGCTGTGAACAATGTTGAAGAACATGTTTTGAACTCAGTGTAAATGTGTCTTAAGATAAAGTGATTCTTTGAGGATCTTTGGTTAGCAACAGAGTAAATAGGATTGCAATAGTTCATTGCTTAATTTTTTGGGGAACAAAAGCAGGAAAAATGTATTAGCACACACACACACAAGTTGAGCGTGTTAGATAAATAAAGACCAAGACGCTGCACAAGCAGAACTAGTGGTACAGTAAATGTGGACACTGGCTCATTTGGGAAGAGAGTAGCCCCCCCCCCCCCTCTCATCGAGAACTGCAGGCAGCTCACCTGCACATGAGTAAGGATGACGAGCAAGTAACGAACTCTGCAGCAAAACGCACACTTGATTGGAAGGAAGAATTAAAAAGAAGAGACAAGCTGTCACCATCCAACACCAGCAACAAATAACAAAGGAGGTAATGAGTGTGACAACACTCAATACAGGTATGTCTGAATCTTTCAGTTTAAATAAAGGATCAAGTTCCCTTCCTTGCAGGGGGACTTTGAGGTTGGCACTGAATAGTCTTTCATTTAGCACACAACTTACACAAGAAAATGGTAGTATACCAAAGGAAACTCCTTCACAAACAAATTTACAGCTAATATATGGTCAAAACAAAGGTAATAGATATCACAGGGATGAAGTAGGTCCATTTTATGTATTTATTGAGGGACTTAATTGGGATGTAGGTACATACCGCCCTGTGGCCTTGATAAAGATGCTATTTACCTCTGACTCTGAGTACAAGCCAAAAATCCCAAATCTAACGGTTGTGGGGAAAAACAGAATTTGTACTGATTTCTCAACGAAGGAGTCAGCAAACAGATTTGTGGAGGACAACCTGCTACATCATAAACAGATGGCAGCATACATGCCAAACCACAGAACACATTCGCAGGGAGTTATTAGGAATGGAGATCTCGAATTAACAGAGTTAGAGCTGAAGGACACTATTCAATCTACAATTACAGTCAACCATGTACGCAGAATAATGACCAGAATCAGTAATTTAGAAATGACGAACGACATACCCCAGAAAACGTCTTTGGTTACATTTGCATTGCAGTTCCTACCGGAATATGTGACACTATATGACATGAAGTGTGATGTTATACTGTACATACCCCTCAAGAAGCACTGTTTTAGACGCCTTCAATGTGGCCATCTTAGTAACCACTGCAGTCACAGAGTCGATGTAATCAATGTCGAGGGAGCCATGAGACGACTCAGTGCACAAGTGAAAATATGTGCTGTGTTCATTGTAAAGGGAACCATGCATCAAGAGATAAGTCTTGCCCTGCATATCTCAAACAAAAAGAGATTTCGAAAGCTTCAGCTACATACAATATACCCTTTAAGGAAGCTGAAGAATATAAACCAAATGTCTTATGGTACTGTGGCAGGGAATCTTGATAGGAGTAAATTGGAATAGGAGAAAGATTCCCCACACCCCACCCATAAAAAGCATTCAGCACAGATTCATGAAAACTCTTCACCACAGTAGACCAAAACAAATAAAGACTACACCAACCCCAAGTCCTCTTTTTGCAAATATAAATTTACCACTATCTCCTATTAAAGAGAATCCATATGCACCATGACCACATACCCCTGAACCACAAAGGCAATAGTATCAGGAGGGGAGGACAAGAATACAGGAATAATCAAACAGCTAGTATCTGGAATAACAATTTTAATAACACAGCTTACCTCATTAAACAAAGATAGCTTGGATTAAGCTAATATATACAATATGGTTGCTTCAATAGTACCAAAAAATAAACATGGATCAGGACAGAAAGAGGCCATACTTACACTCTGCTCATATAAACAGAATAACAGATATTAAAGTTCTTCAACGGAATGCCAGATCCTTTTATACTAACAGAGAGTAGTCATTCATGTGCAAACGTTATACTAATGTCTATTGTATTGCTGTTATAAGTGAAACACGTATAAAAACCAAACAAGTCTATTAGATGTTGAGGACATCAAGGAATTAGATCGGATTGAGAGGATGGGAAAGGTGGAGTAGCCACACTAATTAGTACAAAAATCGGCTATAAACCAAATACCACGCCAATACCTAACCTCGGCTTTGAAGCAATGGCAGCTGAAGTAAGTACTAACAAATGCTGATTCTCTGTTACATCTGTATATCGTCCCCCAACCTGTAGGAATTTCGAACAAAACATTCACACAATGTTGCAACACATACTAAAGCCCTTCCTAATCTGTGGGGCCTTCAGTGCCCACCACGCAGCATGGGAGAGTCATAAGAATAATAAGGCAGAGAAGTACATAATACCTTGATGGTTATAACATGATAATTTACACTGAAGAGCCCAAGCAACTAGTACATCTATCTAATATCGTATAGGGCTCTTGCAAGCACACAGAAGTGCCGCAACACGACTTGTCACGGACTCGACTAATGTCCCAATTAGTGCTGCAGGGAATTGACACCATGAATCCTGCAGAGCTGTCCATAAATCCGTAAGAGTACGAAGGGGTAGACATCTCATCTGAACTGCACGTTGAAAGGCATCCCAGATATGCTCTATAATGTTCGAGTCCGGTGAGTCTGGTGGCCAGCGGATGTGTTTAAACTCAGAATGTTCCTGGAGCCACTCTGTAGCAATTCTGGACGTGTGGGGTGTCGCATTGTCGTGCTGTAATCGCCCAAGTCCGTCGGAATGCACAATGGAGATGAATGGATACAGGTGATCAGACAGGACGCTTACATACATGTCACCTGTCAGGGTCGTATCTATACGTATCAGGGATCCCACATCGCTCCAACCACATACGCCCCACGCCATTGCAGAGCCTCCTTCAGCTTGAACAGTACCTTGCTGACATGTAGTGTCATGTAGTGTGGATTCAAGAGGTTGTCTCCATACCCGTACACGTCCACGTCCATCCGCTCGATACAATTTGAAACGAGACTCATCCGACCAGACAACATGTTTCCAGACATCAACAGTACATTGTCAGTGTCGGTGGACCCGTGCAAGGCGTAAAGCTTTGCGTAGTGCAGTCATGAAGGATACATGAGTGGGCCTTCAGCTCCGAAAGCCCATATTGATGATGTTTCATTGAATAGGTTGCATGCTAACACTTGTTGATGACCCAACAGAAAATCCCCTCTCCATCGTTACCTCATAGATGCTGTGTCCCATCACCCATGCGCCAACTATAACGTCATGTTCAAACTCACTAAAATCTTGATAACCTGCCATTGTAGCAGCAGTAACCGATCTAACAACTGTGCCAGACACTTGTTGTCTTATATAGACATTGCAGACTGCAGTGCTGCATTGTGCCTGATTACTTATCTCTGTATTTGAACACCCATTCCTATACCAGTTTCTTTGGCACTTCAGTGTATGATGATGGATCTGTAACATTAAACCGTCGACCATAGACGAGACCAACTGTAGTCGATATAATATTAGTTCTCCCTGTATGAACCAAATCACAGCATGATCAGTTCCGCAGGATAAATCAGGATCAGATCATTTCCCTACAACTATGAATATACAGTGCAAGAAAAATAACTGGGCACATATTCCCAACAAATTGACTTGGAACATCAACAATGTGGATTGGTATAAATATCCCCAAATTCTTGAAGTAGAGGTAACATCAACAGAAAAAAAACAAGCCTCACACAGGTAATACATGCAACTACATAACAGTATATACCATGCACCAAATGAATCCATCCCAAAATGATCTCTATCAACAAAAGCAAGATGACTGGGTAATGCATGGCGGAATTAAAACTCCACTAAAGCAGTATAAGACAGAAGAGCAGCGTTATGTGAATATGTTAAACAACCTAACATGAACACTTTTTTGCTCTATAAACAAATGGCACCTAGAACCAAGAAGATTCTGAAATTCATCAGGAAGAGTATTTGGATAAAATATTCTAATTGTTCGACCAAGAAAAGTAAATCATCAGAGATATGGCAGAAGGTCAACAGATTTAGGAATATCGCTCCTACAGTCAATAATATACAATCATACATGTGAATAGAAGAATTCTGTGATCTTATTGCCCCACCGAGCGTTCCCAGTAAGTTATACAGCAGACAAAGGGAAACTTCTGCAACCCAACATGTACTAACTACACAGTTCAGTATTGATGAGTTGACATTGGTCTTCAAAGACAGCTCTAATACTGCCCCAGGAATGGATTAGATCAAATATTCTATGATATAAAAACACACCTGACAATGCTGTTGAATTACTTCTTCAAATCTATAATGGAATTTGCATGCATCGAGAATTAGTCCCAGAATGGAAGACACAGATCATAGTCCCTGTACACAAAAAAGGGAAAGATCCATCATGAGCCATTTCTTACTGACAGTCTTCATCCCTACTAGCTGGCTCACAGTTTGGGTTCCTTAGAGGCAGAAGCTGCACGGACAGCATTTCAATATTAGTTTCTCATGTGTTAGCTCGCTTTGGTGAGAGAAAATATACAGGAGCACTATTTTTAGATATTGCAAAAGCGTATGACAATATTCAGGCAAATATACTATTAGATAAGTTACTACTATCAGGAGCCCCACTTCCGTTAGTAGAACGTATGTCACCATTAATTAGTGAACGAACTGTATATATTAGAAAGGATCCTGGATTCAAGGGCCCATGCATGATAATGGCTTACCACAAGGATCAGCACTCAGCCCACTACTATATACCTATGCTATGGAAAGGGCAGTAAGTCAATCAGTTAGAATTATACAGTTTGCAGATGGTATCTGTGTATTTACTTCCCATTTAGTATTACGGAAGGTGATGAACAACATTATGTCATTGATAAGGAAGTTTAGTTGGTCGAAATGACCTGATGATGGAACAGAAGAAATCTTCAGTAGTGATATTCACTAGGAAATGCACCAATAAATTTTTAATACATGTAGATGATAAAATACTACAAATTAAAGCACTTATTCAGTTCTTAGGTATGGCAATGGACAACAAGCTTACATGGACAGCACATATCACTTTCTTAATCTAAATCTGTGAGTAAATGCTTTATATTCTTCAATCAGTTACTACGACATCCTTCAGTGCTGCTCCTTCTATACAGCTCCCTCATTAGATCCAGATTGTAATATGGATGTATATACTACAAATACACAACTTGCAAAATGTTAGAGAAGCTGGACAGATTGCAGTACTGCTGTATACAAATATACTCAGGAGTAATGAAACCCACACCAACAAATGCACTCTTGATGGAAGCAAAAGAGGTGCCCCTCCACATAAGGAGGAAGATGCTTATGGAACGATAGATAGTAGAGAAATTATCATACTCATTGCATCCAATTCATCAAATCCTACAATTGTACATTTCTTTTCCAGGAGATCGGGGCAGAAAGCCTATTGATTTCATTTCGGCATGTAAAGATTTGGCAGATGAGTGGAAAGATATTGCCACAAATATGCAGTGGCCTGTTTAGCAATATGACTATTTCATATCAGGTATCGCATCCCATTCCAATGATAGAGGGAAAATATGATTTCTTGGGGTCAGTTACAGCACTGCAAAGACATGTGGAGGAAACAAGGCAATGGGTAATACTCATATACACAGAGGGATCAAAGGCAGCAGGAGAGGACAACACAGGATGTGCTATATTTAGTCCGCAATTGCAGATAGTCCAAAAATATAAATAACCAGCAATTACTCCTTCCTATCTGGCCAAAACAATTGCAGTATTAAAGGCAATACAATGGTGTACGAATGAGAAATACACATACTATGCAATATTATCAGATTCGAAAACTGCACTTCAAGCAATATGAAATACAAAAGTCTCAAAAACCACCACTGAGTACCTGCTCCAAGTTCGTTATTGGCATTATGAATGTCTCAGAAGGCAGAAACAAATTTCCTTTATGTGGGTGAAAGCCCATTGTGAAATTCCAGGCAATGAAGATGCAGGTCAGCTGGCAAAGCAGGCTAGGAGCAATGGCACACCACTAGATATAGAGCTTCCCTATATGGAATATAGATAACCTATTCAGAAAAAGGTATTCGAATTGTGGCAGGAAGAATGGACACAGAGCTTACGACACAAAGGAGGCTACTATGTGCAGATACAACCACGAATACCGAAACGACCTTGGTTGAGAACATTTATGGATCCTGAAAACTAACATCCACATTAAACAGAAAAGATTCAATCATGGGACATTTTCAGAGCTTTTATGCCAACTGCGTATGAACCAGACACCAACCTGCAACTGTGATGAAACTGCTAAGGGAGATATGAAAAATATTATTATTGTTCATATATGGTACACATGAGGTACAATTCATCTATGTCACTTTTAATGGTTAGCCTTTCTTTGTGTCCAAACTTGTTTCATCCTTTCAGAATCAAGTCTCTTTCTTTCATGAGACCACACTGTTCCAATCATTTTTCTAATTTCCCTTCGACCAACTTTCCAAACAAATATCTTTTACCTGAATGTTTGTCTATCAGTAACTTTTATCTAAGTCATATCAGCTACTTCAAGATACTCCTTAATCACAGTGATCCATTTAATTGGCTCAGTCTTGGCCTTACTTCTGTTTTTGTAGAATTCTACTGTTTGCTCTATCAACATAGTGGGTGCCATTCTTCTAATGTGCCCCTAAGACTTAAGTCTTCGATTTCTCATGTCACCATGTAGTCAGTGTATTATTGTATTTCCGTTTTACTTCTAAGCCTATAAGTTTCTCCATCAGTAATTTTGGGGCCTAACATTTTCCTAACAATCTTTCTTTTGAATTTTTTGAGTATCCCTATTTCTATTTAAAATTAGTTTTCTGCTCCATATAGAGATTCAGGTTTGATTACAGTGCTGTAATGCTTAAGTTTACTGAATTTAGAAAGTGCATTATATTGTAAATATTTTGTGTTAATCTGAATGCAGTTGCCATTTTGTGACAGCGATCTTTGATTGCAGCTTTTTCAGACCATTTTCTTGTATGATGTCACCCAAGTATTTAAACTGAGAAACTCTTTTTATTTTTCTATATTTTGTGTTCAAGAACTTTGGTGCTTGTTCATTGCATGTCATATATTCTGTTTTTCCGAATGATATTAGTAGTCCCACTTTTTTGCAACTTCTTTAAGAATTTCAATTTGTTTTTGAGCTGTGGTATTACCCTAGTTAAAAATGCCAGATTATCTCAAAGGCTAGGCAATCTGCTCTAATATTACTTCTGCCTAACTTGATTGGTTGATCTATATTTTGACTTGACTTTTGCTCTCGCCATTCTGCAATCACCTTTTCCAAAACACGGTTAAACAGTAATGAAGAGAATCTATCTCCCAGTCTAACACCTGTCTTTGTATCGAATGGTTCAGAAATTTCTCCCATGAATTTAACTTTAGAGTTAGTGTCAGTTAACGTTTCCTTAACCAGTGTTAGAGTTTTATTATCTAGCCCCAGCTCCTTTAAAATTTGGAAAAGAGATTCACAATCAATTGAGTTGTAGGCCTTCTTAAAATCCACAAATGTACATACAATATTATTACCAGAAATGCTTTGGAGTTTATGGATTAGTTTTAAATTAAGAATTTGTTCCAGACAGTATCTGGCCTAAAGCCTGCTTGGTGTTCACCAACATTAGGTTCTAGCTGTTCTTGGTCTCGATCAAGTAAACAATGCGAGAGAATTTTGTATATGACTGGGAGAAGAGAGATTCTTCATAATTATGATCATCGGTTCTATCCCCTTTTTTATACAGTGGATGAATTAGGGCAGTTTACCAGTCCTCAGGTATTTTCTCAGTTTGCCAGATATGTCCCATTAGTTGAGTGATCCCTTTTATAGTGATAGGGCCAGCTGATTTTAGTAGTCCTGCAATTATACTGACTTCTCCTGATGCTTTATGGTTTTTAACTCTCTTAATTTGTTTAATTATTTGGATTTCGTCAAGTTCCTTAGAGTTAGGGTTCGTGTCATTAGTTTGCTGTGGTTGGAATTTATTAGCTGATTCTGGACAGGTTAATAGTTTTTCAAAATAAATTACAATTTTCCTGGTTGTTAAGATCCAAACAGCCATTTTCATTTTTTAAGCAAAGACTTTGAGGTTGGTAACCAGTTAGTTGTGAATATTTTGTGAAAATGTCTTCTACTGGTCTTTCGGAAGTCTTTTTCGATTTCTAAATGTTGGGGATTTTTGTAGTTTCTTTTAATCTGTCGGATTACTTTAGATGTTTCTTTTCTTACAGTTAGAAAGGTGCTGTACATATTTTCAGTTTTGTTACTATTCCTGTTTTTGAATGCCCCATGCCTAAACTTAACTGCTGTTTCACAATCCGCTTTCCACCAAGGCTGTTTTTGTTTCTTTTGAAGCTGCATTAAATTTTGTGGTGTTGTGATGAACTTTTCCTTTAGGCTTTGCCAGTTGTTGGATTGTTTTTTGTCAGGTTCACTTGTTAGAGATAGGGTTGTTTTAGCACTATCAAATTTTGGGATAATATTTTTTGTTTTGAGAGTTTTTGAAGTTGAAGTTTTACTTTTATTTGCATTAAATAATGGCTGGAATCTACATTAGCCACATTTCTAACTTGGACAATTAAAATTTCTTTGTAGTTAGGGTATGAAATTGCTATGTGATCGATTTAAAATTTCCCAATAAACGTACTGGGTGCCCACCAAGTTTTTTGTTTAGATGTGTTCTTTTTAAAATGTATTGACATGATCTTAAGGTTAAAATTTTTGCATGTTTCAACAAGTCTTTGGCCATTTTGATTTGTCCCTTTATGCACAGATTACCCACCCAGCGTTTACTTACTTTCTTTTCTTTACCTAATTGAGCATTAAAATCACACATTAAAATTTTAACGTGGTTTGAGAGAATTTTGAAGATGATGCTTTCTAATGCTTCCCAAGCTTCGTTATCTTCTTCAACTTTTTTACAGTTATTCTCATTGACTGGCATATGGGCATCAATTAAAGTGCATGCTTTATTTGCACATTTAAGAGAAATTGTCATTAGTCTATTATTAATGACTTTTTCCTCCGTTATTGAATTTAAAATATTTTTAGAGACTGCAAAAGCAGCTTCCAGATGGGGTGTATTATTAAGTATCCGTTTATCAGTTTTACTTTTATAAAGACGATAGTTACAGAAATCCCTGGTATTATCGTCTGTCATTCGTGTTTCTTGAAGTGTCAAAATTTGACTCTTCTGTTCTTTTAATGTATCTCCCAAGTTATGAAGTTTACTTGGTTGCAAAAGTGTTTGTACGTTAAGTGTTGCAAAAAAATGTATTTGTTTTGGTTTTAAGTCAGCCAGAGGACTCCAGCTTCCTATGTTGAATCACACTGCATTTTAAACTGGCCACCTCAGAATCCGAAAGACCAGTTGCACCAGTAATACTGGCAGTGGATTGATCACCTGTGGTAATATTGTGATTATCAAAATGCTTCATGATGATTGTACCTGGAATCAGGTGGGGTTGAGTAGACTCACTGAGTAACCTCAGAGTGTTACGACTGGAAGGGCTAGTTCCAGAATATAAATTTCAACCTCACCACTGGTGAGCAGACGCTGATCACTTTGCCGCTTGCTACAAGACAGATGCAAAGTGGATTTGGTTTCATTTTGCCTTGGTCCCGAGGCGCTTATTCCATATTCGCAGCTGTCCACCATATCTGGTGGAACATTCATTATTCACCACATATGACCTGGTCAATATCGTAGGGAAGGAGGTTTCTTAGACTTTTAGTTACGAAGTCTTAAAGCCTGGATATAAACGATATATTATTTCAATGCAGAAAATATAGTGAGGCGAGGAACAAATTGTTAGCATTTGTTATCAAGAGTAATATCCCACAACCAACTCCAGTCAAGTCCTTGCTATCTGAACCTAACATTAAAACCTACAAGAAGATAATCGAATTCGTGTGTAATGGACAGAGATAGGTTGAATGTTTAATAGTAAACTATAACAAACAAAAAAGCGAAGTTTCACTAAAAGAAGGGGACAGTATGTGAACAAAGGTATTATTACTATACAGCAATGACTGAATGGTGTCTAACGCAAGTGAAAAAAAAATAAAAAATTAAAATCATTCTTTTGAAATCACAATTAATGTCGGTGTGCATTTCGAGTGGGGCGTCTTGACGTTTGGTTAGCTTTGCTAAGAGCAGTATGTTTATGTCTGGTGTTGTTTGTTATGAATGGTGATTTGAAAGTGCTTGTGAATTTGTTAATCCCGTATTAGTTTACGTTTCCCAGTGTAATTGACTCGTATTTGCAATTTCTGTTAACATTCAAAGGACGATTTTTGATTATGGATCCGCTTGTGTCAGATCTTTATGCCATCCACGAGGGTATTAAGGTGGAGCCGGAATCGAAGGAGAATACTGCCCAGGACTCAACAAACACAACACAGTCAGATAGTTCTGGCCATCCACCAGTCGTTCCATCATCCGCTGCCCAACCAACACCACCTCAACAACCTGCAGCAGCCGTCTCACCAAATCATTCAAGTGTGGACAACCAGAGTTCATCACAGAACGGTGCGTTGAGAGATTATTTTGTTCTTAGACTCTTAGAATTTCGCAAATATTGGAGCCGTAAATAAGCTTTCACTTAAACACTTTTCGACAGTAATATTTAGTGATAATGCTACGAATAAGAATAATAAGACCTCCCTCCAGAGCGCGGCAATGAATTGTTTACACATTGTCGGTTGGAAAAAACGCTTTCACTGGCGAACTAGATGACTTTAATTTTATTTTTATCTATATTGGGTTTTGTGTGAGGTGGCCGATCACTCTTTAGTTACATTCTTTGTTTCGTTTTGCAAACAAATCCCTCCCTATTTTATTTCAAATCTATCTTTTAATGATAATTAATTGAAACCCTCAGCTGCCGACAGTTGTTGTTGATATGCCTCGATGTTGACAGCCGAAAATGTGAGCCTCGACCGGGACTCGAACCCATCTCCTACTTACATGGCAGACGCTCTATCCATCTGAGCTACCAAGGACACTGATGAATAGCGCGACTTCAGGGACTTATCCCTTGCACGCTTCCCGTGAGACCCAAGTTCCCAACTGTCAACAATCTACATACGTAATGTTCCTAATAGATATTTGCCCATTCACTCATTAATCGTGCACACTAAGCTGACGATACCCATAAGAGTTTGGGCAACTTGTGAGCATTTTCACAGACGAAGGTCACTGGTCGGGTAGCCTTTAATTATATATGAAGATAGTAACTCTTCTCGAAGCATGCAAGGGATAAGTCCCTGCAGTCATGCTATTCATCTATGTCCTTGGTGGCTCAGGTGGATAGAGTGTTTGCCATGTAAGCAGGAGATCCGGAGTTTGAGTCCTAGTCGAGGCACACATTTTCATCTGTCCGCATCGAGGTATATCAACAACACTTGCCGGCAGCTGAGGGTTTCGATTAATTATCATTTATTTCTAGAGAAGCTGCACGGTCATCAATGGTATCTGTTTTTTTTCGAGAACAGTTACTATCTTCATCTATCTTTTAAGATGAACCCTTCCTGCTCCTTCCAAACTTGCCAACCATTTAAGTAACAGCATGTAGGATCATCGTTTACTCTTATCAGGGCTTATAAATTTTAAGGAAAAAAATTCCGCAGTGTTCTGTACAACTGAAAATGAGTTTTTAGGATTAGTAAACAACATGATACCGCGCCGAGAGATTGAACACACTGTTAACACGGTGGAGATGCCAGTAACTAGTAACAACAACACTAAAACATTTGCTAAACAAATATCAAGAAACAAACAAAATCTTCCAAGGATAGTGTTTTTTGGTGGAGAGATATTAAACATTTGAAAACATCGTACTGCAGTGGGAAAAAAAGTTCTCAACCAGATGTACTACTAGAAACTATATAGTCTATTAATTAAAGATTTTTGTGACACACTTATTGGTTTCGCCAATTTGCAACTACTTATTCACCTTCCAGCATAACTGAAGCCTAGGGTTATGCTACATCTTTTGGTCTATCACCACAATCTTTTTTTCCTTTTAAATCGCTTCTTATCGTGATGTATTTTGTAGCCTTTTAACTCACAACCAATCAATTGCCTTTCAACCTGACTTAGGCCCCAGGCTACCCTCAGATCAGCCAGTCACCACAACAACAAGCAAAATCCAGTTCACTAACCATCTTTGTGAGACATGTCTCAATTTAATATACAATGCGATCTATGCCGCAAATCAGAATAACTAAATGTCATATTGTTTGTTTCATATTCCACGCATCATTTGTATTATAAATCAAAATGACCTGTAAATAAAACACAGACAATGTACAAACAAAACACTGTGTGCAGCAATTATGTAACATATGACATTACATTTCAAAGAATACAGCAATGATTTCTGTTGTTCATGAGATCCACATTTCTTTCCATCAGTATTTTGAGCTAGTTTATTACTACATGCCATTATTAACAGTCAGTTTAATCATCCTTGAGCAGGCCACTCCACAAAATTTACATTATGCTCGTTGTGGGGTAACCATGACCCATGTTTTGCAAGAAGGATAATTAATTTGATGATACAGAAAGGGGTAAAAGTTACATATTGGACCTCCCTTTCATTTTTCAATATGTCATTACCAGTTAATTTCTAACCACAACCATATTTTCTGCTTTCACATTAATTGGTTTCGTCAACTCATGACCAAATTGTCACCTTCCAACCTAACTAGACTATGGGCTACGCTGCAGATCAATCTGTCAGCACAACTAAGATTTCAAGGGGGGGGTTCCAGTACATAACTTTAACCCAGGACAGGTCTAATCTTAAACTGTTAACATATTTTCGAAAATAAGCTATTACACAGACGTTTTGTAAACATGTAGGGTAATTTTATGATCTATCAAAAGTAAAGATTTGATTCTAAATCAAGAAAAATAGCCTAAAACCATTACATCACATCCACTGAAGTTTACTGTTACAGTAATTATTTCGATAAATACGTTTTACCAAGTGACTGATGGGCCAACATACACTCACATTACTGTGTCTTCATGTAAGGTGTCTCATAACTTCATCAGACCTGAAACTTCCTGGCAGATTAAAAATGTGTACTGGATCGAGACTCGAACTCGGGGGCAAGTGCTCTACCATCTTGAGCTACCCAAGCACGACTCGCGGCCTGCCCTCACAGCTTTAATTCCTCCAGTAACTCGTCTCTTACCTTCCAGGCTTCACAGAAGCTCTCCTTCAAACCTTGCAGAACTAGTATTCTTGGAAGAAAGGATATGGCTTAGCCACAGAATTAAATTTTCACTCTGCAGCGGAGTGTGTGCTGATACAAAGCTTCCTGGCAGATTAAAACTGTGTGCCGGACCGAAACTTGAACTCAGGACCTCCTTCTACTGGTCCTTAGACCAGGGACACTTATATATATACCACTTAAATACAGTTACCCATCCATTCTTGTCATTAGTGAGTTTTGGACAGCTCCTCAAACATGATAATAAAGTCTTCTACATCAAATCAAATTATTCTGTCACTGCCTTTTCAGAAGACATTCTAAACAACCATTACATTGCCTAAATACATCAGCACACTATTATGCTTCACCAAAGCTTCAAAGTGTTGACAGTCTTCAATAACATACATACAACTACTATAATTGTTTATCAAGTGTATCCAAGTAAAAGCTAAATATTTTTAACTACTAACATACATTACAATGGCTGTGATTACCCATCGCAACTTTTTAGGTATATTTAATACAAATTCTGCTATGATTGGTAAAACTTTGTAGCCTAACTGTTTCTTCATGCACTCTCTTTCCATTCTTTTTTATGCGTCTTTCCATTATCGTGGGTGAGATGCTACAGTGATGAAATTTGAGAGAATCATCCTGATGTTGATCTGTTGAAATTTCTGCAAATCTTATTAGGCAACCATGTCACCTGTGGTTGCCTTGTTGGCCACTTTAGTAGAGCTGCAATCTCTCTGGTCAACCAAAAGTTGTGAGTCCGCCCTTCTGTTCACTATTTACAGTTCCTGCTGTAGAAAGTTAAATCTCAAATAGGGAGAGTGAGTGTGGGTGTGTATGGTTTCATTTAATTCAACAAGTTGTACCTGTTCAGTAACAGATGATCAGTCTTATCCTTTATCTCTTTGACATTCCAAGTGCCATTTCCATCTTCCCAAACTTTCTGCTGTACAGCCATTCTTGATAGGTCTTCAATAACCTATTGAATTGACATCCACATTTTATTGATTGTTTGTTCATGTATATGCAGAATTGCCCAGTTTTTACAGAGCCATTGGAGAAGTGGAGGTCAACATCCAGGAAGGCAGCATGCAAAGCTGTGGAGAAGCAGCTGGGAGATATGTTTTCCAGGAAGGCAGCATGCAGAGCTGTGGAGAAGCAACTGAGAGAGAAGATGTTTAGGCTGGGAGGAATGTTGATAGTGTTTTGACTTTGGGCTAAGATCACGATGATACGGGCAGTGAACTGGGATCTGACAGGTGCATGTGATTATGGGTTGCTAGGGAGGTTTCCCAAGGCCCACAAACGGATTGGCACAGTTGTATGCCATAAAGATGTCTTAGATTTGCTTATTCCCTCAAGGAGAAGCAGTTGTGGGCAAAGACCTAGTAGTCGGGTCTATAAGCAATGAGGTGGTGACACTGAAGTCTAAGACTTTTGGAGAGAGATGTTCAACATTATCAAGGTCACAGATATTAGTGAGGGTAGTAGGGGGAGGCTTGTGTAGGCAGGTGGTGTCATTAGTGACAAGTAGGGTCCATGTGCTTATAAATAAGCAGATAAAAGTGTCCATTCCTTCCTAACTAACTACATAAATGTCAACCAGATGTGGCTCAAATTTAAGAAATAATATTGATAAGTTTTATACCAGCTAAATTGCCAAGAGACGGCACAAATCCCTGTGGGACGTAAACCAGGTTCGAACACATTCAAAGGCAATGAAAAAAGCATAACAGATTTAAAAGAACACAAGATCTTCAAGACTGGCAATGATGTATGGTAGTTCGAAATTTAGCTCTTGTTTTTAGTACTTTCCTCAGTGTTTAATAGTTTCCATAACAATACTCTGTTACAAAATCTGGCAGATAATCCAAAGAAATTCTGTTCATATTTAAAGTATACTAGCTCAAGTACACAGTCAGCACCTGCACTGCACAGTAGCAATAGTAACAATGCCGATACAACACCTGTAAAGCAGTGTTACTAAATGTAGTTTTCCGAAAATTATTCACTAAAGAATACTCAGTAAATATTCCAGAATTCAAATCAAGAACATCAGCCAAGATGAGTAATTTAGAAGTAGACACCCTCAGTATAGCAAAGCAGTGTAACTCATTTAATAAAGGCCAGACTTCCAGCCCAGTTTGTATGTCAGTTAGGTTCCTTTCAGGATATGCTGATATATGAAAGATCCTTACCTAAAGATTGGAAAATTGCTCAGGTCACACCAGGCTGCAATAAAGGGAATATAATTAATTTGCTGAATTATAGAGCCATATCATTAACACAGATTTGCAGTAGAATTTTGGAAGGTATGCTGTGTTTGAACATTTTAAAATACCTGAGAGACAATGATGTGTTAACAGACAACTATCACGGATTCATAAAATATCATTCTTGTGAACCATAACTGAGACGTTCTTAATGCAAAGTAATGAGTCCTATCAATGAGGTATTGCAAGTTGATTCCATGATTCTAGATTTCTGGTAGGTTGTTTACATCATTCCTCACAAGCAGCCTCCAATCATTTTGTGTGCCTGTGGAGTATCGTCTCAGTCATGTGGCAGGATTTGTGATTTCCTGTGTGTTCGTAATAATTAATGCATAGTCATCTAGTAGAACAGAAGTGATATCTGTGGTACTGTAAGGTAGTTTTACAGGCCCTCAATTGTTCTTAAACTATATAAATGATTTGGAAGATAATCTGAACAGCCCTCTCAGATTACAGATGATGCTGTTGTTTACCACCCAATGAAGTTATCAGAATATGAAAATCAATTGCAGAGTGATTTAGACAACATATCTGTATAGTGCAAAAAATATGAGGTCTTCCACATCAGTACTGAAAACAAAAGTTAATAAATTTTGATTACACAATACATCACACAACACAAATTGATTACACAGAATGTCACACAAATGTAAAGGTTGTCAAGTCAGCTGATTACCTTGTGATTTCAGATACAAACTGCTTAAATTGGAACCACCATATAGAAGAGGTTTGTGGGGAAGGAAAACCAATAACTGTGTTTTATTGAAAGAAAACATAGAGATGCAAACAATCTACTAAAGAGACAGCCTACAATACTCTTCTCGATCCTCATGTGGGGTATTGTTTCATGATATGGGATCAGTACAGTTAGGATTGATGGAGAACATCAAAAATGCTCAGAGAAAGGTAACTCATTTTGTGTTACCATGAAATTGGTGAGAGAGAGTTAAGAATATTATATGCATGTTTGAGTGGCAGTCATTAAAAGAAAGACTTTTTCGCAGTGGTGCGATCTTTTCACAGAATTGTAATCATGAACTTTCATCTCTGGATGTGAAAATATTTTGCTGAGGCTTACCTACCTGGGGAGAAATGACACTCATATTAAAATAAGAGAAATCAGAGCTTGCAGGGTTTAGGTCTCCATTTTTCCCACGTATTATTCGAGAGTGGAATGATCGAGAAGTAGTCTGAAAGAGGTACTATGAATCCTTTGCTACATATTTTAAGTGTGAATAGCTGAGTAGTCATGTAAAACAATAGAAAATCCCAGATAGATCAATATGTAGACCACGGGAAAGGCAGCTGCTCACCTATAGCAGAGTGAACACAGACACACAGTAACAGCAAACAGTAGTCATGCTACATTTAAAGCTCTTGCTCTTTTCCTAGCAAACGTACACACATTCACTCATGCAGACACACAGAAATCCAAGCATGCACTCCTGTGTCCACGGGAAGATCAATTTAGTGGGAGTGCATGTTTGAGTGTCGGTGTGGTTGTGTGAATGAATGTGTGTACTTTTGCTAAAAAAAGAGCAAGAGGTAGAAAGCCAGTGTGGATACTGTATCCTGTTACATGTGTCTGTGTTTCACGCAGTTATAGGTGAGTGGTTGGCTTTGGAGATGGTTGGCAGATGTTGAAAGAATTCGATTGTGTCTACACTGCAGGTGATGGGTTGGAGGTGTTGGTAACCAGTTAAAATGTGGCATCCTGGGTTGCTAGACTTATGGATTTTGGGAGGAATGTAGAAGGTGGTATAGAGGAGCGAAATGGATTCAGGGGAGAGGTTTGGAATGGGCGTAAGGATTTGAGTAGGGATAGAAGATTGTTGTTGTGGTTTTCAGTCCTGAGACTGATTTGATGCAGCTCTCCATGCTACTCTATCCTGTGCAAGCTTCTTCATCTCCCAGTACTTACTGCAACCTACATCCTTCTGAATCTGCTTAGTGTATTCATCTCTTGGTCTCCCTCTACGATTTTTATCCTCCACGCTGCCCTCCAGTGCTAAATTTGTGATCCCTTTATGCCTCAGAACATGTCCTACAAACCTGTCTCTTCTTCTTGTCAAGTTGTGCCACAAACTCCTCTTCTCCCCAATTCTGTTCAATACCACCTCATTAGTTATGTGATCTACACACCTAATCTTCAGCATTCTTCTGTAGCACCACATTTCGAAAGCTTCTATTCTCTTCTTGTCCAAACCATTTATCATCCATGCTTCACTTCCATACATGGCTACACTCCATACAAATACTTTCAGAAACGACTTCCTAACACTTAAATCTATACTCGATGTTAACAAATTTCTCTTCAGAAACGCTTTCCTTGCCATTGCCAGTCTACATTTTATATCCTCTCTACTTCGACCATCATCAGTTATTTTGCTCCCCAAATAGCAAAACTCCTTTACTACTTTAAGTGTCTCATTTCCTAATCTGATTCCCTCAGCATCACCCGACTTAATTTGACTACATTCCATTATCCTCGTTTTGCTTTTGTTTATGTTCATCTTATATCCTCCTTTCGAGACACTGTCCATTCCGTTCAACTGCTCTTCCAAGTCCTTTGCTGTCTCTGACAGAATTACAATGTCATCGGCGAACCTCAAATTTTTTATTTCTTCTCCGTGGATTTTAATACCTACACTGAATTTTTCTTTTGATTCCTTTACTGCTTGCTCAATATACAGATCGAATAACATCGGGGAGAGGCTACAACCCTGTCTCACTCCCTTCCCAACCACTGCTTCCCTTTCATGCCCCTCGACTCTGCCATCTGGTTTCTGTACAAATTGTAAATAGCCTTTTGCTCCCTGTATTTTACCCCTGCTACCTTTGAAAGAGAGTATTCCAGTCAACATTGTCAAAAGCTTTCTCTACATCTACAAATGCTAGAAACATAGGTTTGCCTTTCCTTAATCTTTCTTCTAAGATAAGTCATAAGGTCAGTATTGCCTCACGTGTTCCAATATTTCTACAGAATCCAAACTGATCTTCCCCGAGGTCGGCTTCTACCAGTTTTTCCATTCGTCTGTAAAGAATTCGCGTTAGTATTTTGCAGCTGTGACTTATTAAACTGATAGTCCAGTTATTTTCACATCTGTCAACACCTGCTTTCTTTGGGATTGGAATTATTATATTCTTCTAGAAGTCTGAGGGTATTTCACCTGTCTCATACATCTTGCTCACCAGATAGTAGAGTTTTGTCAGGAATAGCTCTCCCAAGGCCATCAGTAGTTCTAATGGAATGTTGTCAAACTCTTCATGCAGTATTGTATCTCCCATTTCATCTTCATCTACATCCTCTTCCATTTCTATAATATTGTCCTCAAGTACATCACCCTTGTATAGACCCTCTATATACTCTTCCACCTTTCTGCTTTCCCTTCTTTGCTTAGAATTGGGTTTCCATCTGAGCTCTTGATGTTCATACAAGTGGTTCTCTTTTCTCCAAAGGTCTCTTTAATTTTCCTGTAGGCAGTATCTATCTTACCCCTAGTGAGATAAGCCTCTACAGCCTTACATTTGTCCTCTAGCCATCCCTGCTTAGCCATTTTGCACTTCCTGTCGATCTGATTTTTGAGACGTTTGTTTTACTTTTTGCCTGCTTCATTTACTGCATTTTTATATTTTCTCCTTTCGTCAATTAAATTCAATATTTCTTCTGTTACACAAGGATTTCTATTAGCCCTCGTCCTTTTACCTACTTGATCCTCTGCTGCCTTCACTATTTCATCCCTCAAAGCTACCCGTTCTTCTTCTACTGTATTTCTTTCTCCCATTCATGACAATTGTTCCCTTATGCTCTCCCTGAAACTCTATACAACCTCTGGTTTAGTCAGCTTATCCAGGTCCCATCTCCTTAAGTTCCCACCTTTTTGCAGTTTCTTCAGTTTTAATCTACAGCTCATTGTTGTCAGAGTCCACATCTGCCCCTGGAAATGTCTTACAATTTAAAACCTGGTTCCTAAATCTCTGACTTACCATTATATAATCTATCTGATACCTTCTGGTATCTCCAGGATTCTTCCATGTATACAACCTTCTTTTATGATTCTTGAACCATCTTGTCTCATCATACATTTCATCAATTTCTTCATCAACTGCAGAGCTAGTTGGCATGTAAACTTGTACTACTGTAGTAGGCATGGGCTTCGTGTCTATCTTGGCAACAATAATGCGTTCACTATGCTGTTTGTAGTAACTTACCCGCACTCCTATTTTTTTTATTCATTATTAAACCTACTCCTGCATTACCCCTGTTTGATTTTGTATTCATGACCCTGTATTCACCTGACCAAAAGTCTTGTTCCTCCTGCCACTGAACTTCACTAATTCGCACTATATCTAACTTTAACCTATCCATTTCCCTTTTTAAATTTTCTAACCTACCTGCCCGATTAAGGGATCTGACATTCCACGCTCCGATCTGTAGAACGCCAGTTTTCTTTCTCCTGATAACGACATCCTCCTGAGTAGTCCTCGCCCAGAGATCCGAATGGGGGACTGTTTTATCTCCGGAATATTTTACCCAAGAGGACGCCATCATCATTTAATCATACAGTAGAGCTGCATGCAATTGGGAAAAGTTACAGCTGTAGTTTCCCCTTGCTTTCAGCTGTTCGTAGTACCAGCACAGCAATGCCAGTTTGGTTAGTGTTACAAGGCCAGATCAAACAATCATCCAGACTGTTGCCCCTGCAACTACTGAAAAGGCTGCTGCCCCTCTTCAGGAACCACACGTTTGTCTGGCCTCTCAACACATACCCCTCCATTGTGGTTGCACCTACGGTACAGCCATCTGTATTGCTGAGGCACCCAAGCCTCCCCACCAACGGCAAGGTCCATGGTTCATTGGGGGGGGGGGGGGGGGGGGGGATTGGAGATTATGCGATTGTAACTCTATAGCAGGGCTTGAAGGTGAAAGAAACAGACAGTTGATGGGTACCTTCAGTCAGGTAATTACTCTGATTCATTGTAACAGCGTTCATAGGTAGGATAATTGAGGTTGAGGATGGCTGTTCTTTCCTTTGCCAGGAGGTTTATGTTATTTGGAAGGAACTTATGAAATAGGGTAAGCACAAATTGGAGGTAAGAAAATCCAGGAAGGTATCGATGAGGTGGTTACATGCGAGTGAGGGAGGGTCACAGTTGGATAGTATTAACCAGAACAGATAAGATTCAGTGTTAGCTTTTGGTCAGAGAGGTCGGTGGCAGGAAATTGTTTCCGCAGTAGGAATCTGGAGAAGGAGAGTAGGTATTTGACAAGTCCAGCTTGATTAATTCTGGGTGTGGAGGCCGCAGATGAAGCCTCTGGGTAGCACTGAAACTTCTATGGGTTGGTGTAGCAAGGAATCAGGTCTACGTGGCATTTCGTGCTGTGAACATACATTAGTTGGTAAACTGTTTGAGAGGTTTTTTATGTTTCCCTGTCTCTGAACTGTTAAGATTTACCAGTGGTGGGACTGGAGCAAATAGTAGTAGGTCGAGGCATGAGGCAAGTTTTACATTGGTAACAATTGGGGTATGGATAATGTTCTGGATATGTCATATGGTTTTAAAAGGACAAATGTGTGTGCCAAAAGTAACTATAGGTGGTATGAAGAGATCATAGAGAGGTGACCTCATTTTAGGACTTGACCTCAGAGAGTCAGCCATGGAAGAGTAATGTCTTGAGATATGGATGGGCTGGCTGTCAGTTGGGAAGGAAGGGAATACTGATACTTTTTGCAGATGCAAGTTTTTTTTTGTCTTAGTATCAGAGCAGAAGACTGCCTTGGAGAGTTGGTTGTGGACAAGACCTATGTGGTAACTGCAAAGAGGAAAACCAACCGGTTATACCAAGTTTAGATGATGAGAGATTTGGTGTTGGAACCGATATATTTACCCAAGATGCCTAGGCTGTAGGTATAGAAGCATTTGATATGGAAGAGTTGGCAGTTATTGAAGTTGAGGTATTGTTTTTTAAAGGTTCATGGCCAGTGTGTGAATGTAAACACCAATGAGCTGCATGTCAACATCAAAGAAGGTGACTTTGGATTTGGAGAAGGGTCATATGACATTGAGTTTGGAAAATAAAATAAACTTTTGCAGAAAGTGGAGGTGTTTCTTGTCACCATGAGTCCAGACCACAAAGATGGAATCAATAAATATCTACTAAGCCTGGGAGCATATCTCCAGGATAATGAAGAACATTTCTTCCTTGTGGCCCATATGTTTATCTGAAATTCAAACAGCCCCATAATGGTGATTTTCTTCCAACTCTATCTATCTTCAAAGGAAAATAACACTGCATTTATGTTGAAGGTCAACATTGTAACAGCACACGGACAATACCATACGTGGGCCTAATTCAGTGAGCCTGTGAAATTGAGTTGTGTAAAGATCAAACAATAATTTTCATGTCTCACTGCACTGTGTGTGATCATTGCAGCATCCTACTCAGATGCTATGCCTCGTTGTTATTGCTGTTGAATCGGTCTTATGGCAACTTGCAATCTGTGGAGACAACACTATAGTGCAGACACATTGTTTGTTTATGTTGCACAAAGTGTGAACAAATGAGTGGAAGATGTAGCCAAATTTTTAAAGAATATGGTAGTGGTTTCCAGAGGTTCCAGTAGTCCAGGACAGGACCACATAGAGCTATAGGGGTACAGTTGACCATTATTTGTTTGTCAGTGTCTGACTGTGCCACTGTTGCACCTCACAATAATTGGCATTTTGCAATCACACCATCTGCTGCCATCTATGTACAAAGACAATTAACGACTTTGTGCCTGAATAAATTTCTAATTGAAAGATAAAAATCAAAAACTGTGGTGCTTTAGAGGTACCCAAAACACTCAGGAGAATGCGCCACTTGTCAGAAGTGTTGTTAGCTTCATGAAGAACAAGCATCTACTGGCATTGGTATTCAAAAACAGTTAACCTTCCAGTTAGCACAGCATTGGTATGATGCGAATTCGCTACACCTGGCATTGAGATGTTCATATCCAAAAGTCTTAGGAGACAGAGACCAGTTATACAGGTGGCTTGGTATCTTTATTCCTTTGATTAAGTTATGAAATACATTGAAGAGCCAAAGAAACTGATACACCTGCCTAATATCGTGTAAGTCTTCCACGAGTACAAGGAAGTGCCACAACACAATATGGCATGGACTCAACTAATGCCTGAAGTAATGTTAGGGGGAAATGACACCATTAATCCTGCAGGGCTGTCCATAAATCCGTAAGAGTACGAGGGGCTGGTGATCTTTTCTGAACAGCATGTTGCAACGGATCCCAGATATGTTCAATTATGTTCATGTCTGGGGAGTTTGGTGGCCAGTGGAAGTCTTTAAACTCAGAAGAGTGTTTCTGGAGCTACTCTGTTTCAATTCTGGATGTATGGGGTGTTGCATTCTCCTGCTAGAATTGGCCAAGTCCGTCGGAAAGCAAATGGAGATAAATGGAAGCAGGTGATCAGACAGGATGCTTACGTACGTGTCACCTGTCAGAGCCGTATCTAGATGTATCAGGGGTCCCACATCACTCCAGCTACACACACCCCACACTATTACAGAGCCTCCACCAGCTTGAACAGTCCCCTAATGACATGCAGGGTCCATTGATTCATGAGGTTGTCTCCATACTCATACACGTCCATCCGCTCGATACAATTTGAAACGAGACTCGTTCGACAAGACAGCACGTTTCCAGTCATCAACAGTTCAATGTCAGTGTTGACGGGCCCAGGCGAGGTATAAAGCTTCGTGTTGTGCAGTCATCAAGGGTACATGAGTGGGCCTTTGGCTCCAAATGCCCATATCGATGATATTTCATTGAATGTTTCGCATGCTGACACTCATTGATGGCCCATCATTGAAATCTGCAGCAATTTGCGAAAGGGTTGCACTTCTGTCACATTGAACGATTCTCTTCAGTCGTTGTTGGTCTTGTTCTTGCGGGATCTTTTTCCAGCCACATCGATGTCAGAGATTTGATGTTTTACAAAATTCCTGAAATTGACGATACACTCATGAACTAGTCATACCGGAAAATCCCCACTTCATCACTACCTCGGAAATGCTGTGCCCCATCATCCATTTTCCAACTATAACACCACCTTCAAACTCATTCAAATCTTGATAATCTGCCATTGTAGCAGCAGTAACTGACCTAATAACTGCACTAGACACTTGTTGTCTTATATAGGCATTGGCGACTGCAGTGCCATATTCTTCTTTTCCATATCTCTGTGTTTGAATATGCACACGTATACCAGTTTTTTGGCGCTTCAGTGTAGAGCACATCTGACCTCCTACTGTCAGCAAGTCAACTGGCTGATGAACAGTGGGCCATTATTCTCTTCAAATATGAATCTGGATTCAGTCTACAAACTTAAATGCGAAGAATTCACATTTGCAAAGAACTAGAAATAGTTATAGTGTAAAATACACAGGAACAAGACCAATATGGACGCATTTTGTTAACGTCAAGAGGGATCATACAGCAGGAAAACCATGTTTGTAAACCCATGAGCAGTAATAGCACCAGGTATCAAGATGAGATTTTGAAATGTAGTGTCCAATTGTGGTAAGGTTCTCTTGACTGTGATTCCCTAATGTTGAACAATACTCATTCACGTAGAGCATGCCTGGTGGATTAATTCCTCCAATGTTGACAGTGTTTTTCCATCTAAATGGCTAACACTTCCCATATGCAAATGCTGTAGAGTTTGTTTGCGATACTGTTTGCCATCAGTTTGCTGTATACCAGCATCCACTGCCAACATTCTTATGATGTTTCTTACTCACCCGAAGAAGGAGCTATTAACTGTCAACACTAGAACTGCTGACTAGATTGATGGTATGCAATAATGTTATCATACCACTCATGCTGTTAAAACTTGTTACAGACAGAGAATGGTTTCCACATTAGTGACAAAAAGTTTGTGTACACAGTCATTTATTTTTGCTAGAAGTTCTTAATCTATAAATCTCTTTTTTTAAAGTTTGTTGAACAGCATTCATTAGGTTCAGCAAACTCATTTTTGGTTGTTTGATCAATTTTTTGTGTGTTTCTAGTTTGTTAGTTGTTTGCATGTTCCCCAAATCTTAATTGTGATCTCTCACGTCATGGGGAATGTGTTAGTTTGTGGACATCAGTGGTTTTTTTTTTTTTTTACTACCTAATTTATTGATGAAACTAATTGATTACATTTTTATCTTTGTGCTTATATGAGATGGTTGCAGATGTTGGGATCATTTCTGGAAAAGACAAGAGGACACATTTTGCTTCAGTCCCTCGTGTTCCCCGTATATCAACTCTCCATCACTTTTGTGTCAGTGATACCTATAATTACTATAATAATAAAATATGTAAAATATTTTAATATAATATTAAAAATAATAATTTGTTTACATCGGTGCTTAGTACACTACTTTAGTACAAATACCGGAAAATTGCAATTCATAGAAATACAGAAATGAAAAATATTCATCCAAAAATTTGAGAAATATATGGGTCATGCAAATGATTTAAGACTATGATAGTAACATACTCACAGCTTCAACAACTTCAAAATTTTCTCATTATAAAATCAAAATGTACACACACATCATCATCAGTATTTCACTTGGCATTACGATTGTGAACATAGGACTGTGGATGTCGACGTGGTCTATGACTGTGCGAGTTTGTAAGTGAGAAGAATTTTTTTTTGCCTCTCTCTTTTTTTCCAGTCATCTCCACCTAAATTTGAGAATTGGTTCTTCCTGTTATGTTGTTCTTAGTAGGAGCAAGTGTATCTTCCCCTTTCTGTTTTGGCTTGTACCCAACTTCCATTGCTTTGGTGATTAATACTTGTGGACTCCTGAACTATGTCTCTTTGTTGTTGGCAGCAGGTACAGTTAGCCTGTGGATGGGTGCCTTTACCAGGCTGGAATGCCCTCCATAGGCAGTTAGGATGCGAGCCCATCCACCTGGGCAAGAAACTGAATAGTATCCAATGTTAAACAAAGCTTTTAATTTTCTGCAATTTCTTGCCACTTTTAAGGCTCTTAATTTTCAAACTGTTTTGATCTTCAAAAGTTACCTGAAAAATTTGAAAATTGATAAATGTAAAAATATAAACACTTTTACTGTAACGTTTCTTTTTTTACCCTCTGTTCATTTGGATTTGCAATTGATTTGAGATCATGGGAGCTTCTGTGTCTATATTTTCTGTTAATGCTGTTGATCTGCATTTGATTTTAATATAGAAGAAAGAAAATACCTAGCAATGATAGAGATGGAACACATTTGCAGTACATTGCTATGATATGAAATTTATTTGCACTTGCTTACAAAAGGAACACGTTTTCCAGTGGATATATGTCTATATTAAAGATAGTTAAATGAGAGGAGTGTGCTTTTGTTTTTATACAATATGTACTTTATCTGTACCCCCTCCCCCCGTTTCAACACACACAAAATATTCAAATGTTCTTGCCATTAAAATTGATTTCACTTTATTCTTAAAATACCATCAATTATCCTTTATTTCTCTATGGGGGAGTCAAATGATGTTATGACAGACACTTGCTGTGCCAGAATCAATTTCATTTGTGAACAAGGGCGGCTGTTTATGATTATTAATGCTACTATTGCATTTCTCAGATTCTGTACAGTTGTCCTTTCACAATATATCTAGGAGTAATCAGGTTTGATTCCATGAGAGTAATTTCCCCCCATGACTGTGATATAATCCAAGACAGAAAAAAGGTTAGCATCACTTGTAAAGTCATCTACATTTTCAAGCAGATGTAGATTTCAGCTATCATCAGTGCAGTGTAGGTAGCCTAGTCATGTAGACTCAGTGTGGTTATAACTTTGGTATGTACAGGCGTCAATTGAGAAAGAGTTCAACTGATGCTTGTATATGCCAAAGTTATATTGTAATTGTGTCATTATAACTACGTACACTGAGTATGCATGACTGCCTATAAGGCAAGCAAGGAGGAAATGGACAGGGATTGCAGATAGGTGGCACTCAATGGGAGAGTGGTTTGGCCATGAGGCGTGCTGAAATAGTCCGCTTAGTTGCATTAACACTGTGTCCTAGATGGCACAGTGATCTACGCACCTGCCTAGCAAGCTGGAGATCCTGAGTTTAAATCATGGTCCTCTGCTGATTCCACTTAATGCGCCAGTGCAGCTGAAATCAGTAATCCCTTCCTGTTCCTTTCCTTTCCTTTCTCCCTCCATCCACCTTCATTTTACATAAAACATAAAGTACTCTATAAGGTTTTTGTTCAAAAGCCTTTAAATCAAATGCTGTTTATCATTCCTTCTACATAATGACAAAAAGTGTTATAATGATATTTAAGTTTTTAAGACAGTAAAGTATAAGGAAGAGTTTGTCAAACAAATTGAACTGTTTATAGTAATATTTAGATTTTTATCTACAAAATAGTATTACTGCTTAACACTTGATTTATTGCATGAAATTTGCAGCCACACAGCCAGTGACAGCAGTGACAAAAGGAACTGGGAGCTCAGATGAAAAAGCTCCAGATTCATCAGACAATGGTAATAAACCTCGTGCTGGTTGGCCTAAGGGAAAGAAGCGGAAAAAGAGCCAGCGTGATCAAACTGCGCCTCGACAACCACTGACAGGTAGGGCTAATGCATGAAATTTTTCAGTTAAGTTACTTGATAAAGAGAAGAGTGGGGCCACTATTTCAATCAGTGATACCCTATAACGACAATTCCAAGATGAAATAATATGTAAAATAAAGGAAAGGCAACCACCCACCCATGGGTGACTGATATGTGGCACACAGAAACACTCAACAGGAAACAGTATTTAGATTAGCTTTCAAGCTTGTTGTTTGTCAGGTAAAAGTACACACACACAGCCTGCAGACAGACATCTGGTCCAAGCATCTGGAGATGGCGGTCAATTGTGGGTGATGTGTGTTTCTTGTATAAATACATGTGTGTGTATTCTTTTTTGAAGAAGGCTTTGACCTAGAGCCAAGTGCGTAACTGTCTTTGCATTGTGCCTATCTGCAGCATGAAGTGTCACCTTGACAAGTGGCAGTCTATTTTTTCCCATTGTTTTATAATCGTTTATGTTTGTTTCTATGGTGAAATAATGTATAATCTGGTTATCTGTAAACTGAGATAACCATTTTAATCTACTCTTGGAATAGTCTCATTATTTGTAAGTTCAGTAATTTTGTTTGGTTGCAAAGATTTATACAGTGGCATTGCTTTGCTACAAACTTTTATGGTAGATTGGAGATAATGTTATTTATCTGCCTCTGATATTTTTGTCAATGGTACACTACTGGCCATTAAAATTGCTACACCATGAAGATGATGAGCTACAGACGTGAAATTTAACCGACAGGAAGAAGTGCTGTGATATGCAAATGATTAGCTTTTCAGAGCATTCACACAAGGTTGGCGCCAGTGGCGACACCTACAAAGTGCTGACATGAGGAAAGTTTCCAACCGATTTCTCATACACAAACAGCAGTTGATCGGCGTTGCCTGGTGAAACATTGTTGTGATGCCTCGTGTAAAGAGGAGAAATGCGTACCATCACATTCCCGACTTTGATAAAGGTCAGATTGTAGCCTACCGCGATTGCGGCTTATCGTATCGCGACATTGCTGCTCATGTTGGTCGAGATCCAATGACTGTTAGCAGAATATGGAATCGGTGGGTTCAGGACGGTAATACGGAATGCCATGCTGGATCCCAACGGCCTTGTATCACTAGCAGTCGAGATGACAGGCGTCTTGTCCGCATGGCTGTAACGGATCGTGCAGTCACGTCTCGATCCCTGAGTCAACAGATGGGGACGTTTGGAAGACAACAACCATCTACACGAACAGTTCGACGACGTTTGCAGCAGCATGGACTATCAGCTTGGAGACCATGGCTGCGGTTACCCTTGACACTGCATCACAGACAGGAGTGCCTGCGATGGTGTACTCAACAACGAACCTGGGTGCGAGAGTGGCAAAATGTCTTCACACCCCCCCTCCCCCCCCCTCCCCCCCCCCCCTCCCCCCCGCTTCGAATGAATCCGGGTTCTGTTTGCGGCATCATGGTGGTTACATCCATGTTTAGCGACATCACGTTGAACGCACATTGGAAGCGTTTATTCGTCATCGCCATACTGACGTATCACCCGGCGTGATGGTATGATGTGCCATTGGTTACATGTCTCGGTCACCTCTTGTTCACATTGACAGCACTTTGAACAGTGGACGTTACATTTCAGATGTGTTATGCCCGTGGCTGTACCCTTCATCCATCCCTGCGAAACCCTACATTTCAGCAGGATAATGCACAACCGCATGTTGCAGGTCCTTTACGGGCCTTTCTGGATACAGAAAATGTTCGACTGCTGCCCTGGCCAGCATATTCTCCAGATCTCTCACCAATTGAAAACGTCTGGTCAATGATGGCCAAAAAACTGGCTCGTCACAATATGCCAGTCACTAATCTTGATGCACTCCTGAATTATAGCTTCTGAAGTAATCCCCACTCTCCATTACCATGCATGAGATCTCTATTAGAAATATTACATGTATGACTTCGTTTTCCAGTGAGCTGTTTTCTGTTGAATGAGAGATACTCAGCCCATGACATACAGCCTTTAGGAAGGGTGGTTTTTGTTAGTCGTTGGTAGGACTAACAATCAGTTGATGATGGCCTGGTTCCACGTTTTTAACTATTTTTGTTGAAGCCTATTTCTCCTGACAAGTTTAGTTCATATTGTTTGTTTTCTCAGTTTATCTTGTTCTAACCGCATTTCTATCATAGCTCATTTGATGGTAGTGAAGTATTCTACTTTCTCAGTTCACTCCTAGACGTATCTGCTTAGACAGTTAATCTGGATTGTAATTTCCAGAAGTTGAGCTGTTAGTGGTATATTGTCTGCACTGATCAACCACTCTTTACCTCAACTATTGTTTACCTTTACTCCTTCCATTATTTATTTTCCACAAAGGACTTGTCATTACGATGTTTAATGCAGACTGAAATTGAAAATTTTCTTAGGACAGTACTGACATTAGAGTAAACCTTCTTGTTATTCACATGCTGGACTGTCCAGTTTCTGCTCTGACATCTTAAATACTTTATGTCAGTAATATCTCCCTTCTCGTGGACAGGGCAAATGGAAGCTTAACCCCAGTCACAGAGCAACTTTTCCATTTTGTCAGCAGTTATATTAACCTAAGTGGAATGTAATAGGTCACCCACAATGATGTCCTCTCCAGCTGTCTTATTATTCTTTTGTAGCATAATAAAGAGACTTAACTTTCCACTACAGGAGCTAGTGAGTGAGTTTTGTAATTTGTGCTTGCTGACAGTTGAAGTTTTCATTGGGTGGACTGTAATTGACCGTTTCTTTACACACTCTGGTAGGGTATTACTTGTAAGATATATGGCTCTTTGAATCTCTAAAGTAAAGGCTAGGGAGACTATATTTTCTGAGATTCTGATTTATTGTCTAATGTCCATGTTTCAGAAACATATTCTGACATATAGGTTAATTATTTATGTGTAAATAATTTTAACTGCAGGCTTGTAATTGTGCCGTGATAGAACGTCTCAACAAACAGTTCACCATTCGGGAGGACGACGGTTCAATCCCGCGTCCGGCCATCCTGATTTAGGTTTTCCGTGATTTCCCTAAATCGCTCCAGGCAAATGTCGGGATGGTTCCTTTCAAAGGGCACGGCCGACTTCCTTCCCCATCCGCCCCTAATCCGATGAGACCGATGACCTCGCTGTCTGGTCTCCTCCCCCAAAAACCAACCAACCTAACAGTTCACTTGAAAGGGGAAAAGTAGTTTCTATTCATAAACGTGTGTCCTGAACAGAAAAGACTACACCTTTCATGACAGGCAGATGTTGGCAACAATTCATGTACCAGTTTTAATTGGTATTACATGTCCGCATTTTTGTGTGTTTCTGTGGAAGAAAGGATACTTACTGCTCATTCGTTAAAAAATAACTTTATGTGCCTTCAATTTTTTAGTAAATTTTATATCTTGTTTTGAAACAGTACTTTTCAACATTGCATTCTTAAGACTGGAAATTCAAGTTGTTTGAGAACTTTGTGTTGCTACATTTTTTTACGCATTACATCATATGAAGCACCAATTCTTGCATTTCGAATTCTGTTACCAGGTTATGTGCGGTTTTTAAATGATCGCCGTGAGAAGGTGCGAGCAGAAAATCCAAACCTCCCTTTTCCAGAAATAACAAAACTGCTAGCAGTGGAATGGAGCCAGCTCCCTCCAGCCCAAAAACAGGTATTCCAAGATAGCAAAGCTGTAGATAGTGACAAATATTGTTTATATAAATGTAGTGGAGATTGCCAGCCAAAGATTTGTATTTATGAGGGTTCCCTGCACATTTTTATGAACAACCATGAACTGTAACATTATTATTTATTTTAAGAATTGTCATTTGTTATTCTTAAAGAAATGTCAGCTCAGAAACTGAATTTGTGATAAAATGCAAATTTCACATGAAGATATCTGTTTTTTACAATTTTATAAAGAACTAACTCATCAGTAACACCTTAAATCCCTTTGTTCACATTTAGTTATCAGTCGCCATCAGAAAAAAGCTCTTTACCCAGTTGATTTGTAGAATTTCATTGTGTTCATGTTCTCTCTAGTGATAATTTTTTTTTAGCTCAACTTCAATATAGAGGTATCCATAGACATATCAAAGCCTGCAATGTGTTTTATTTTTCATGAATGTTCAGCTAGGTCTGTTTCTGATGGATTCTACACAACTATCACTGAACCTCAAGAACTGTGTCTCTATTGGTGTAAGAGAATGCTCAAAAATTTCAACAGAGGAAATACAAAATCTCCATACAACATTATAAAAGGAAATAAAAATTGGATGTATTCATATAAACTGGAAACTAAGCAATAATCGAGTGTTTGGATGTTCCAGGATGGACTAAAACTAACTAAACCAGTTCATTTGTGAAGCACTTGCAAGAAAATGATCATTTGTTTTCTTTGTTAAGCTGCACTGGTCATGCCCGTTGCTTTAGAAGATCAAAGATCAAAGGACAGTTAATACTGGATGGTATAGAACAATTTTTCTGCCACAAGACTTTGATGAAATGACTTTAATAGGTCAAACCATAAGAGTCCTGAGTGACGCAGCAATGAATTTTAGCAGTCGAGCAAGATTTTCACAGCTATATTGAATGACTTGTATTTTGAAAATTTTTGGGTGCAACTGTAAACAATAGTAGATAAAAAAGAATGTGTGGAATAATGTGTTACAGAGAACCTAGGGCAGTTAGATGTAATAGTTATCTCTTGACATTTTTTCTATAAATTAGATTTCAGCCTCCTTCTTCTTTGCATTTTCCTGTTTGTCTGTGGAATCAGCATTGTTGGGCCACGGCAATGTTAGTGGTAGTTGGTAGCTGAATGTCCTTCCTGACGCCACCAGTCCTCCCGTGGCAGGCTTTGTACGCCATATCGATCTGCGTCTAAAGTAAATCTCATTTCCATGAAGTGAGACTGTTTTCAAAACGTTTGCATATCGTGTATCTGAGAAGGGGACGTGGGAGCCAGCTGGGTATTTACCTAGGTGGGTGTGGGAAAGTGCACAAAAATGACATCCTGGCTGGCCAGCACATGAGGCCTTGTCATTAATCCACTGGACAGATTCTATCCAGGGCCTACATGCTTTCTTATATCCCAGAAGCTGACACTTTTACATGCTCAGTGATCCGCGTTCATACTAAATTGATCCTGAATGATTGGGAAATAATACTTTTTGTAACATGTTTATTGTTATACAAGGTGCGTGAGAAATGTAGTGAAACTTATAACACTTGAGTGATCTGTAAATGCTGTGTTGTTCTACTTGTGTAGACTGGTGTGTTCACCCCATCCAGATGCCCAGTCTGAGTTTCATCTCCATACAGCCATCACATGAGTTTTGAGAGCGCAATCAGTGAACTTGCATCTTTGTTTTGTGTTACGAAAATGGAAGAGTGGAATTTAGAGCAACATTATGCCATCAAGTTTTGTGTTAAATCATCACGCATCATGACAGTGCCACATGTCAGACGGCCAGTTCTATTAGGGGTTTTTTGACCTCAAAAGGCATTCCTATTGTTCCACATCCACTCTACTCACCCGATCTGAGTTCTTGCGAGAGTTTTCTTTTCCTGAAATTGAAAAATGTTTTAAAGGAACATCATTTTGGAATTCTGGAGAACATTCAAAAGAATACAACCAACATATTAAAGGCCCTACCAGTTGAAGCCTTTCAGCACTGCTACCAAGACTGGGAATGACGACTCCGCCCATATATAGCTACTGAAGGGAACTACTTTGAAGAGGATAATATTATTGTTTGAAAAAATATAACCTTGTTAGATAAAAAATCAGTCTCATTACTTTTCTCTCACCCCTTGTATTGTTCGTGATTCAGAGAGGTCCATGAGCAAAATGTTTCTACCATTCTTCTCCAGGCGTCTTACATGTTTCACATTTTCTTGCTGTCTGATTTCTTCTACTGTTGACTATAATCAATCAGTTTTCTACCCATGATTTAAAAGCTGTCAAATGACACACACACACGCACACACACACACACACACACACACACACACACACACACACATTTAAACTTTTGTGACTGTTAGTTATCATATTCTGTCATATTTTTATCCCAAGATAATATAATCAGTTTGCCATAACCAAGAGGTGTCATTTTACATTGTATTGTGTTCTCTGCCTTTGTTAAGCGCCAGTCAACGTTGCAAAAAGAACTGTTATTTACAGGCATTCATTTCTTTTTTTAGCATCACATGGCTTTTTTAAGCTGTAAATCAAATTAATGTTAACACCTTGTTTGAATTCAGTGTTCTGATTTATTTTTCCGACACTATCTTGTACATTTGTTGTTGTTATTGTTGTTGTTGATGATGATGATGATGATGATGACAATGATAATTATTCAACAGCTTTGATTTCAAAAATCATCGCAAATCATTTTCTGCTAATCATTTAATGTAAGTCAAAAGTAATAGTATGCCCACAAAAAACAGGAGATTACTAACCCACATGCAAGTAAACACAAGAATAGCACAGCATAGTCAGCAGTAGAGTACATCAGAGGATGAGCACCTGCCGTACCGTCCTTACATAGGGAAAAGCTATAGTAGGCAGTATAGTGGGGCAGGTGCTGTGCTGTATGCATGAGTTATAGCAACCTCTTTAGCCAGCCTCTATAGTCGGGGATAGTGGAGGCCTGTCCAGCAAACCCTGCTGAACTAGGTGAACAGCATAGCATAAAACCAGATCGGCAGCAACATCAGTTGTGATCTGGGAGCCAGTAATAGAAAACCCTTAGAGAAAAGGTGCTCCTCCGATGTGGGCATCAGGACAACTTGACGCATCCATGGTGTCTGTGGCAGGCACTGCAGGTGATGACAGCAGCAGCGGAAGGAGAGTCCAGGCTGGAACTGGTGAATAAGAACAGAAGTGGCACAACCGTGGATGTGTGCAGCAGCCACTAGCCCTCGAAGTAGCAGAAGAGGTGATGAGTGACAAGGGTACAGAAAGCATCTCGACATCCTGAACCTTGATGTAGTGGAACTGTGCTCTGCTGGCGAATCAGTGACAAGGGGAGGGGGGGGGGGGTCACAGCCTGCAACGGGGCTTCACAGGGAGGTCCAGCAGCAGGCATCGGGGCACTCCAGAGGAGAGGCATGAGGTAGTGACATCTAACAGGAAGGTGGGTCTGCTCTCACAGAAGGGGCGCTCTGCGAGATCTGGACACTTGCTAAAGGAGGACAAGGCGGGGGTGTCAGACGTGCAGACCTTGCCGTGGCACAAAGAAGTAGCTGGTCATGATGACACGCCACCAGCCTGTCACTGGCGTTCATCATACAGAGGTGGCTGCACCAATTGCTGTGGAAAAGGAGGGGCTGTCATATGGCAAATGCCTTAACAAGTGCAGAAATCAGGCATTGTCTGAGACACAAACTGAGGACCATTATCCATTCCAAGTGTACATGGCAATCCTTCAGTAGAAAAAATTTTGGGAAGGGTCTGACCCATAGTGATGGTTGACATAGAAGGACAGCAGACAACTTACAAAAATTGAGAGAAGCCATCAACAACCAACAACCAATAAGAAGTGAGGAAGGATCCCACAAAATCAATGTGGATGTCTTACCACTGGCAGCCTACAAAGAGAGCAACACCCTTATCACCATCTGTTGTGTATCGCACACTGATAGCAAGCCACGACAAGACAAATAATTTCACCGTTGATGCTGAGCCAAAAAACATGCTACAGGTCAGTGACTTGGTGCATGAGACTCCCCAATGCCCCTGGTGTATGAATTGTAGCACATCCCACTGGAGGGCTGGTGGGACCACCAACCTAGGTTGCAACATGTCCGTAGCTTTAAAAAAAAAAAAAAACTCAGCCACTGAAAGGCACTCGCAGAGGGCAGTATAGTTATGTAAAGAATCAGAAGCCTTGCCCAGAGATGTGGCTGGTGAACCATGTTGAACAAAGTGAACAGCCTGGTGCAAAACCTGATCAGCAGCAACAGCAGCTGTGATCTGGGAGCCCGTAATAGGAAACCTCCCACTGTATGTTGTGCTTCAACATCTAAGTTTAAATATTGGAGCTCATTGTGATCAAAAGTACGATCTGGCCCCATTGGAAGCCAGGACAGTGCATTGGCATTGGCATGCCACATGGTAGACCAAAATGTATTTCATAGTTCTAGTGAGATAGAAACAAGGCCCAACATTGGATATGATGTGCTGCCTTTTTGAGCAATGAAGCAGAAGGATTAAACAATGAAACCAAAGGCTTGTGGTCTGTAATGAGGTGGAACTTGGACCCTTATAAGAATACATTAAACTTTTTGAGAGCATAGGCAATATCAAGCATTACCTTTTCAACTTGGGAGTAGCCCTGCTGAGCAGAGAAAAGCATTTTTGGATGCATAAGCTGTCAGACAGTTGGAACTATTATAACAATGAGCAAGAGCGGTCCCAAGGCCTTATTGGGACTCGTCCATAGCCAAGATTAGGTGGTGGCCAGGATGCAAAGTAGCCAAACAAGGAGCAAAATGTAATTTACTCGTAGATTTCAAAAGTGTAAACACCTGCTCGCAGGCCAGTGTCCACTGAAGAGAAACAACCTTGTGAAGTAATTCGTGGAGAAGGTGGGCCAACTTGGCCACAGCCGGAATGAATTTAAGATAGTAGGTAATTTTTGGTATAAACGCTTGGAGATCTTTGACATTTGTTGGACGAGGCTGAACCGTGACAGCTGTGACATGGTAACGCAAAGGCTTTTGCACCATCCCAAGAAACCTCAAACCCCAGATTCACAATTGATGGCTGCAAGAAGTCAGAGTTAACCAAGTTGCACTTGAAACCAGTATGTGAGACCAAGTGAACAATGAGCGTAAGTGTCCATCCGTGAATTCACGTATCATGACGATGTCATCAAGATAGTTGATGCATCCTGGAATGAATATCATCAATTGTTCCAAAAAAAGCTGAAAAATCCCAGGGGCACTAGCCGTACCAAATGGGATGTGCTGACATTGGTACAACCCAAAGGGTGTGTTCATCAGAAGGAGCCATTTCCAATCCTCATCCAACAGAATTTGTACATAGGCTTCAGATTTTAGAAAAAAACTGACCCCCTGCGAATTTGGCCAATAACTCTTCCTGACGGGGTAAAGGGTAGGTGTCAAAGACAGATTGACCGTTGACAGACACATTAAAGTTGTCACAGAAGTGAAGCTGAACATTTGGTTTTTTAACAATCACATAGGGGGTAGAGCACTCACTTGGCATAAAGGCTGGATGACCCCAATAACTTCAGTACGTTCAACTTGGATTTCACTGTATCATACAAGTCCATTGGAATAAGTCACGCACAAAAGAAATGCGGCCATGCCGTAGGTTTCAGAGTAATGTGGGCTGTAAAATTAGTGGCACAACCCAACCCCTCCGAAAAAAGAGAGAAGAATTCAGGACATACAGAATCTAATTGCTGGTAAGGCACCTGGTCAGACTTGAGGTGCACTGCATCTGCAATAAAAAAAAAAAAATAAAATAAAATAAAAAAACCAAAAGCAGTGAAAGCATCCAGACCAACCAGATTGTCGACAGTAGTATCATCCATTACCAAAAAAATCAAGGAATGAACCACCGATTTATACACAGTTGGTGTTGTAAATTCCCTCAAAATTGGAATATGCTGCTTGATGTAACTCACCAACTGTTGAGTAACAGGAGATAACACCAGAGATCTGAAGTTGATGTAAGTCTGTGTGTTCAGCAATGTCACCGCTGCACCCATGTCGGTGTTGTAAATTCCCTCAAAATTGGAATATGCTGCTTGATGTAACTCACCAACTGTTGAGTAACAGGAGATAACACCAGAGATCTGAAGTTGATGTAAGTCTGTGTGTTCAGCAATGTCACCGCTGCACCCATGTCGGTGTTGTAAATTCCCTCAGAATTGGAATATGCTGCTTGATGTAACTCACCAACTGTTGAGTAACAGGAGATAACACCAGAGATCTGAAGTTGATGTAAGTCTGTGTGTTCAGCAATGTCACCGCTGCACCCATGTCCACTTGTTGCCGGAGCACTTTGCTCATCACTCACATTTCAATAAACAATTTTTTAGTTGCATAAGGGCTGCAGATACACAATAAGAACCATGTCCACATCTGCAGGAGAAGGATGAGAACGACACATAGATGCTACACACTGATCAGCCAGAACATTATTACCACCTCCCTAATAGCCAGTATGTCCACCTTTGGCACGGATAAAAGTGGCAACGCATCATGGTATGAAAGCAGTAAAGCCTTGGTAGGTCGCCGGAGGGACTTGGCACCATATCTGCACACACAAGTCGTGTAATTCCCATAAATTCTAGGAGGGGGTCGATGAGCTCTGACACTATGTTCAATCATGTCCCAGGTGGGTTCGATCAGGTTCAGATATGGTGATTTGGAGGACCAGCACATGAATTGGAACTTGCTACTGTGTCTCTCGAACCACTCCTGGCCTTCTGACACGGCACATTACCTTGTTGAAAAATTCCATTGCCATCAAGAATCAAGATCATCATGAAGATGTGTATGGTACTCATTGGCTATCATGGTGCCTTGCACAAGTTCCAGTGGACCCATGAGTGCCCATGTGAATGCTCCCCAGAGCATTACGGAGCTTCTGCCAGTTTGTCTCCATCCCGCAGTACAGTTGTCAAGGAGCTGTTCCTCTGGAAGATGGTGGATTCGCACCCTCCCATTGGCATAATGAAGGAGGTGTCGGAATTCATCAGCCCATGCAGTGGTCAGCCACTGCACCAATCTCCAGTGCCAATGTTCATGTGCCCATTTCAGTTGTAGTTG
This sequence comes from Schistocerca americana, assembly GCF_021461395.2. Classification (NCBI taxonomy): domain Eukaryota; kingdom Metazoa; phylum Arthropoda; class Insecta; order Orthoptera; family Acrididae; genus Schistocerca; species Schistocerca americana. Next base: position 360,085,745 of record NC_060125.1, on the reverse strand, counting down.
CCAATGTCGTGGTGTTAACATTGGCACATGCATGAGTCATCAGCTGTGGCTGCCCATTGTTAGAAATGTTAATGCACTTCATGTGCAGACAAATTTTTACTCTGCCCAGCATTAAAGTCTGATGTTAGTTCCACCTGTCCTGTTTTACCATTCTGCCCAGCCTACAATGTCCGACATCTGTACTGTGGAGTGGCTGCCCAATCCCACAACATCTGCATAGGGTTTCACCGTGGTTTAGCCACGTGTTGAAAATTCCACCACAGCACTTTTCGAACACCTGATGAGTTGTGCAGTTTCTGAAATGCTGTGCCAAGTGTCCGGGCCACTACAATCTGCCGTCTGTCAAACTTGGATAAGTCGTGTGCCTACCCCATTCTACACATGAACAGCACGCACACTGATACTACATGCACCACGCATGTGTCCGACTAGCAGTCGTTCCTCACCAGGAATATTCTGGCTGATCAATGTGTGTCCTTTTATTCTACAGTTGTTGCAGGTCACCCAGCACTTAGTGCACACAGCCCTCTCATGTTTCATGAAGCAGTATGGGCAAGATGGGAGTGCCTACCACTGCCATTGCTATGGTTGTGGCTGTTGTTGTTTGGTATGTTGCTCTCCACCGCAACGCAGAGGGCACGTTTGTACCACTGCCACATCACCTTCCCCCTGAGAATGATGCCAAACGACCAGGAGCAGGATCCACCGTGTTAACATCAAACCAAGCCTCAGTCTGATCGCCAGCACCATGAGACATCTCAAAAGATTGGGCAATATTTAACCCTTCAGCCAAAGACAGATTTTTGCACTGTAGTGCACACTGATGCACCTCCTTGCCAGGAGCCAACCAAACTATAGGACCATAGAATCAATGTAGGAATCGTGATGGGCATCGGTAACAAACTGACATTTGCGGCTGAGGCCATGGAGTTTGGCTGCCCAAGCCCCTAAGGCTGATGCGGCTGTTTATGACAGTGCCAGAACTCGACACACATCGCAATGACTTGCATGCATTTATGGTGATAATTAGACAACAACATACACATTTTGTCAAATGAAAGTGATGATGGTTCCTGGAGTGGGGCTAACTGGCACAACAACTGACAAATACGAGGGGAAATCCAAGAGAGAAGCAAAGCCTTGCACATATTAGCATCAGTGACACCAAAGGCAAGCAAGTGTTGCTGAAGCAACTTCTCCTAAGCTTCCTGGTCTTCAGTCGCATCATCGTAGGGAAGGAAGGGTGGCGGGTAGGCTGATGGCCTAGAAGCCTAAATAGTCACAATGACCTACAAATTCATAATAGTAACCATTAGAGTCCGTTGCTGCTCAAGGAGAGACTCGAGCATTGCCTCCATACCCCTCAGGGGGCTCACCACTCTTTAGTAGGTCTCTGCTTGGCTACCACAGGGCACCAGCCTTTGCAGCATCTTTTCCCTTCCCTGTTGAATGTCTATCTTCTTGCTATTCTTTTTCCCCTCCATTGGAGATTATGTCTGGGGTGTTATTGGGAATGTTCTGCATTGCCCATCGCTGACATAGGAATAACCTCACCACTGTTTTTCGTTCCCTTTTCCTTTCTTTGTTTACCTTCTCCTGCCCTTCCTCTGCTTTGGCGTTTGAGGTTGCTCTTTTTCTTTTTCCTTCCTGTGTTCCTCTGAAGTTCATGCCACGTGTCTTGACACATAACAGGTGGCCGGGTAACGTAATTCCCAGCCCCAGGTCGACAGGTAGGGTTCGCATTTACCCCTGGTTACGGGCCAGGCCCAGGGAGGGAGGCCTGAGCTCCCCAAATTGCCGATTGATCCCTCTGTCAGGTGTTCAGGAGGTGTGATCTGTGGTGTGAACAATCACTTAAGGCGGTTGCACCCCCTTGTGAAGGGGGTCCCCACTTGGGAGGAGCACGCCATTGGAAACACTGGTAATCATGGTGGATTTTCTTGCAATGAGCCAGTCATCTTCACAGTCAACATTATGAAACCTAAACGGAATGAAGCTAACGATTCGAAGACCTTTCCAGCTGAACCACAGTTCGTCATAGTTTCACATACTGAAGATGGTCAGTCCTTCGCAATGGTAAATCCGCTTATTATTCAGAAAGGTGTTGGTGCAATTGCCGGTCGTGTGAAATCCTGCTCTCGTTTAGGGAATGGCACTTTGCTTTGGAGACTACTTCTGATTCTCAAATACTACAACTGCTTGCTGCTTCGCTTCTCCACAGCTATCCTGTTCGTGTCAAGGCCCATAGAGCTCTGAATTCTTCCCATGGTGTTAATTACTACAACTGCTTCCTGCTTCGGTTCGCCACAACTATCCTGTTTGTGTCGAGGCCCATAGAGCTCTGAATTCTTTCCATGGTGTTATTTACACTAGGCTGCTCGACAGTCTGACTGAGGCCGAAATCCAATGATACCTCTCTGAGCAAGGTGTCATTGCTGCCCCTCGGGTGATGAAAAAGGTAGATTCCTCCTTAGCGCCCACACACACTCTTCTTCTCACCTTTGATAGAGTGATGCCTCTGTCCAAGATCAAAGCAGCTATGAAATAATCACAGTCCAACCGTACATTCCGAACTAGATGCGCTGCTACCAATGTCGTTGTTTCAACTACTCTCTAATGTCTTGTCGACACCTGGCCAGACATGTAACCTGTGGTAGGGATGCGCATGAGGTTGATTGTCCACCCCCTTCTCCCCGCTGTTATCAACTGCAATGGTGACCGTGGTGACCATGCCACCACCTCTCGAAATTGTCCTGTGTATCTGAATAGGCTGTCCAGGAGATCCGGTAAAGAATAAAGTGCCTTACAGAAAGACTCCAAGAAGTCGAACAAAGGCAAACAGTCTTCTCCTTCGCCAACTCAAATATCCTCTTCAGCGGTGTCGCCACGTGATACCCTCTCCTGGCTGACCTCCATATCACCAGTGTGCACCAATAAACATTTTTCTGCCCTGGACTCTGCAGATCGACAGAGGGAGAATGCTGACACCTCTGTAGATCTCATGCAGCAGGATCTTCCGGCCCCTGCACCCGGCAGCTGCTGAGGTGACATCCCTTCATTTTTTCCCTCCTCCTCTTTCCTCGTTATGACTCTCCTTCAATAGAACCTTCGTGGCCTTTGATCAGACAAAGAGGATTTATGGCTGCTCTTAGAATTCTGGTGTCATCTTGTTCTCTGTATCCAGGAAACAAAATTGCATCCTCATGACTGTTTTGAGCTCCCGCATTTCTTCTCGGTCTGTTTTGACCTACCCTCCAAGGATGACATTCCATCTCATGGGGAGTCATGCTGCTCATATGGAATGACACTCAAAGTCATCCCATCTCCCTGACTAACCACATTGAAGCTGTTGCAGTTCACCTTTTCCTCCCTCACTTGACCTTTTCCCTTTGTGCTGTTTACATCCCTCTGTCATCCAATGTCACCAGGGCAGACTTCCTCCAGCTTACTGGGCAGCTACCTCACACCTTTCTGCTGCTCGGTGGCATTAAAGTGGAACATCCCCGTTGGGTTCTCCCAGAACATGTCAGAGAGGTACCCTCTTGGCTGACCTTCTTAATCAACTTAACCTCTTCTGCCTCAACACAGGAGCACCCACATTCCTTTCTGACTCCTCGCACACTTGTTTCCTTTTGGACTTATCCTTCTGCACTGCCCAGCCTGCCCATTGTCTTGAGTGGTCCATTCTTTCTGACACCTACCCGAATGACCATTTCCCATAGTGATGTACCTTTTGCATTTCTTGCTTACCGCTGCAGAATGTTCCATTCCTTGCACTTCCTCTTTACCACACCGTGTCCCAGTCCCTTGGTGGACTGAGGCGTGCTGCAATGCAATTCATGAACAGAGACATGCTCTCCGTGTTTTTAACCATCATCCTACATGACAAACTGCAGTCATTATAAACAGATACGTGCACAGTGTCATCGCGTTCTTTGGCATAGCAAAAAAGTTAGCTGGATTTCATTCAACCATTCTTTTAACATTTCCACCCCCTCCTCTGTCGTGTGGGCCAACTTTGACAGCTCTCTGGGACCAAGATCCATTCCCCAATTTCCGGCCTGACAGTACAGACTATGTCATCCTGGGCCCTATTGCTATCTCCAACACCTTGGGCCGCCATTTTACAGAAATGTTTAGCTCTGTCTTCCTACTATCACCCTGCCGTCCTCAATAGGAAACGAGTGGAGGAGACTTGGTTAATACCCTTCTCTTCTCAGATTTGAGAGTGCTACCATGCCACCTTTACTATGAGGGAACTAGATCATGCTATCAGTTCATCCCGATCCTTCGCCCCGGGGGCAGGTGCTGTTCACCTTCAGATGTTGCAGCACCTTTTTCGTGTGGGCAAGCACTTTCTGCTTAATATGTACAACCACATCTGGGCAGAGGGCACATTTCCCAGATGCTGCTGTGAAGCCACTGTCATACCCATACCTAAGCATTGTAAGGACAAACACCTTCCTTCTAGCTAACACCCCAACTCTCTCACCAGCTGTGTTTGCAAGGTGATGGAACTTATTCATGCCTGGCTGGTATAGTGGTTCGAATCACGCCATTCTGCAGTCGACCATCTTGTCACTTTGTCCACCTGTGTCATGAATGGTTTTCTGTGGAAATCCCAGACTGTGGCCGTGTTTTTCGATTTGGAGAAGGCCTATGACACCTGCTGGTGAACTGGTATCCTCTGTACTCTCTGCATGTGGGGCTTCTGTAGCCGCCTGCCCCATTTCCTTGAGGAATTTTAAAGACCGAGTTTTCAATGTGCGTTTGGGTTCTGCCTTTTTCGGACACCTTTATCTAGGAAAACAGTGGGCTTCAGGGTTCCGTCCTGAGCGTCTTCCTCTTTGCTATCGCCATTAACCCTATAATGGCCAGTCTCCCACCAGGCATCTGCAGCTTCCCTTTTGTTGATGGTTTTGCCATCTATTGCAGTTCTCCGTGGACCTGTCTCATTGAGCGACATTTTCAACACTGTCTCAGTCATCTTTACTCATGGAGCATCAACAGTGGCTTCTGTTTTTTTACTGACAAAACTATTTGTATGAATTTCTTGTGGCGCAATTGGTTTCTCCCACAGTTTTTACATCTTGGCCCTGTTGCTATTCCATTCATTGAAACTACGAAATTCCTAGGGCTCATGCTCGATAGGAAACACTCTTGGTCCTCCCATGTGTCTTACCTGGCAACTCACTGTACAGTCCCTCAATGTCCTATGTGTCCTCAATGGTACCTCCTGGGGTACAGACCGAACCACCCTCCTCTGTTTGTACCAGTCCCTTTTCCATTTGAAACTAGACTATGGGTGCTTTGTTTATGCATCTGCATGCCTGTTCCCCTTAGGCCATCTCAACACCACCATCACTCAATACTCACCATCATGGCATCCGTTTGGCCACTGGCGCCTTTTACACTAGCCCAGTTGAGAGTCAGTATGCCGAAGCTGCTGAACTACCGCCGTCTGACTGCTGTGACTTTCTCTTCAGCAGGCATGCATGCCATTTGTCAGCAATGCATGACCACCCATCCTATGCCTCCTTTTTCAGTGACTCCATTGATCGCCAGTATGGGGCACGTCCCTCTTCTCTGTTACCTCCTGGAGTCCACATTTGGCTCTTGCTCTGGCAACTTGAAGTTATAACGATTGGATCCCATCCTTGTCACCAATTGTTATAACTTCAAGTTGAACAAATATATTTCAAGGACAACGCAATACATGAAAGTCACAGATCAAGTAAACAGAGTAAGACATGTGTACACTTTAACAGTCAAATCCTAACTGAGTCCAAGTCTAGCGGCCGCTGGCTGGCTGGCCACTTAGGTGACGCTGCTGCTGCATGGCTGGCAGACAGCGCCGCATGTAGAGGACGCGTGTGACTGCACGGCGGCACTTTGAAAGATCGGCAAGTCACAACACATTAAAACCCTGATATTCATTTATAAACACCCTGTAAATTTATGTTAATCGAACCTAATGGTAATAAATGTAGCACCCCCCTTCCCCCTTATGAATTTTTTCAATGTCTTCCTTTAATCTGACCTGGTGGAGATCCCAAACACTGAAGTCATACTCAAGAATGGGTCATACTAGTGTTCAAAAAACGAAGATGATGTGACTTACCAAACGAAAGCGCTGGCAGGTTGATAGACACACAAACATACACACAAAATTCAAGCTTTCGCAACCAACGGTTGCTTCATCAGGAAAGAGGGAAGGAGAGGGAAAGACAAAAGGATGTGGGTTTTAAGGGAGAGGGTACGGAGTCATTACAATCCCGGCAGCGGAAAGACTTACCTTAGGGGGAAAAAAGGACGGGTATACACTCGCGCGCGCGCGCGCGCACACACACATATCCATCCGCACATACATAGACATCTCTGCCCAAACTCTTTGCCTTTACAAATGCTGCCAATCAGCTGCTGATAGTGCCTGCACACGCTGTACATGGTACGGAAACAACTGGTTCTCCCATAGCACTCTCCATACAGTGACGTGGTCAACATTACCTTGTACAGCAGCAACTTCTCTGATGCTGACATTAGGGTTATCGCCAACTGCACGAAGAATTGCCTCGTCCATTGCAGGTGTCCTCGTCGTTCTAGGTCTTCCCCAGTCGCGAGTCATAGGCTGGAATGTTCCATGCTCCCTAAGACGCCGATCAATTGCTCCGAACGTCTTCCTGTCGGGACACCTTCGTTCTGGAAATCTGTCTCGATACAAACGTACCGCGCCACGGCTATTGCCTCGTGCTAATCCATACATCAAACGGGCATCTGCCAACTCCGCATTTGCAAACATTGCAGTGACTGCAAAACCACGTTCGTGATGAACACTAACCTGTTGATGCTACGTACTGATGTGCTTGATGCTAGTACTGTAGAGCAATGAGTCGCATGTCAACACAAGCACCGAAGTCAACATTACCTTCCTTCAATTGAGCCAACTGGCGGTGAATCGAGGAAGTACAGTACATACTGATGAAACTAAAATGAGCTCTAACATGGAAATTAAGCGTTTCCAGACACATGTCCACATAACATCTTTTCTTTATGTGTGTGTGAGGAATGTTTCCTGAAAGTTTGGCCATACCTTTTTGTAACACCCTTTATATGCGGTCTCCTTTAAAGGTGAACCGCACTTTCCTAAAACTCTCCCAGTAAAACAATGTGAGCCATTCCCCCTCAACGTTACAATCCTTAAATAGTAGTTCCATTTTATATTGCTTTGCAACATTATGTCTTGATATTTAATTGACCTTGTTGTGTCAAACACCACACTACCAATGCTGCTTTGTAACATTACAGGATTGTTTTTACTACCTATCTGCATTAACTTACATTTTTCTACATTTACAGCTAGCTGCCATTCATCATACCAGCTAGAAATTTAGTCTAAGTCACCTTGTATACTCCTACAGTCACTCGATGATAACAGTTTCCAGTACACCATAGCATCATCAGCAAACAGCCTCAGATTGCTTCACCTTGTCAGCCAGACCATTTGTGTATATAGAGAATAACAGCAATGCTATCACACTTCCCTGGGGCCCCTCCTAATGGTACCCCTATCTCTGATGAACATTTGCTGTCAAGTACAGTGTACAGGTCCTAGTATTTCAGAAGTATTCAAGTCACCAAAAGGTTCAAGATTTGATACACGGACTGTAGTGAAGACAGTGTATACTTCTGACCATTAAAATTTCAAAAACAGGAAGAATATCAAATAATAAAATTTTACTTATTGTGTGTATACAGTATGGTGGAATAATAAGTGGTTAGATTTGTAAGTGATGTGAATGCATACAAGGTGTAAAATTTAGTTCACAGAGCTTCCACCTGTGGCAGCAACAGCAGCTCTGACCTGGCTGGACATCACGTTGAACTGAGAGTGGATGACAGATATGGGTACATCATTCCACGTTGCATCATCATTCATCAGTCACAGTGGCAGGCCAGTCTCTTAGCAACACATAACCAGATGTTTTTAATGGAAAAGACATCTGGAGAAATTACTGGCCTGGACTACAGTTTTTTTGCATTCTTGCATTTTGTTGCTGAAAGATAACATGAGGAGGACATGGAAGTTACAGCAGTGCCAAGAGTCTTAACTCGTCTGAAATGTTAGAGCTGCTGTCCAAATAACCAGTTATGCGACCAAAGGTGTCCAAATTACCGATTATGCAACAAAATATGTCTTACTTACCAGTTATGTGACCGGAGGTGCACATGATTTGTGCTCAGTGGAACCCAGTGCCATCACACCAGGTTCTAGGCTGTAAGATGAATTGCAACACATTCTAGTAGACATTTTTTCTTTGTACAAGAGGCACAAAGTGGTCTTTTGACAAACGACCAACATTCAAAATCAATTTGTGACTGAGAACCTGCTGTGTAATCTTTTCTTATATGCAGAATTTAGGTGACATTACTCCTACCTACTTGTGGGAACTGGGCTACAATGCTTATCATTTCTTTAACCAAACATGTAGTAAACATCATACCAATATTATGAAAAGGAAAGTTGCTGCTCACCATATAGCGGAGATGCTGAGTCGCAGATAGGCACAGCAAAAAGACTGCCATCAACCAATTTTGAGATTTGATGCACGTCATCTTCAGTATGTTACAGTTTTAATGGCCTACAAAGTACTTTGGGAGGAAAGTGATGAAAATACTGGCAATTATGAAACAAATACTTCTCATGAAGTTAACAGTGAAATCAGTGATGACTGTGATTAGAAGGGTGATATTGCTGTTTAATTTGTCTTCATTGCAACATAAAAAATGTGATTAAGGTTGACCATATTGTGAACAGTTTTTGTAATTGTGTAATGTGTGATATTTTTTCTCCACTGATTTTTTTCTCTTTCTTCTTATAGTCAGGCCAGTATGGTATGTAGAAACTATCTCTCTAAAATTTATTGCTGATACACAGTGATATAAATCTTGATTTGTATGCTGAGATATATTAATTTACGTAATTTGTTTATGTAGACATTTTCACATTAAAGTACATTGTGAGAGCAATCAAAGATATCAGATTCAGTGCGGATACCTAGTTTCTTGTCACTGCACTTGCATAAATTATTCCCAAGTTGTACACGTATAAATTATAGAAATCAAGAATGCAGTGTGCAAACTTTTATTTGATCCATTGAAAGTCATTTTATGTTTTATAGATAACACAATTATACCAAGAGTTATTGAGTCTCTGTAACGTAATTTATCAAAATGTGTAATACATATAAATATGTTATTTAAGTGTAACTTTGGGAAAACCATGAAAAAGACTTCATAATCTGTATGTATTATTACAATGTTGTGGCAGTTGCATAAGGCACTGGACTCAAGATCCAAAGGAGTATGGTTCATACTTCACGTAGACAGCAAGATAATTTTTTTATGTATTTCCATTAAGCAATTCAGTAGCTTGGCTTTATGATTACATTGAAAAATGCCACACCTGGTTCCTTTCCACATCCTCCACCAGCTAAGTTTGTGCTCAGATTCTTAATAACATTGTAAATTGATGAGACATTCGTCTTCTTTATATATATATATATATATATATATATATATATATATATATATATATATAGACACACACACACACACACACACACACACACACACACACACACTTATCGCGAATGGACCCAGAAGGATCACGCAAAGCTTTCTGACGTCGTTTCTTCCATACTTCTTTCATTCGTTCTCCATGTTTTCTTTTTCTTTCTTCTGTCCATTTTGTTCCTGGTCTCTTTAGTGCTTCCTTCTCCGACAATACAATTCCTTCTCCGACAATACAATCCACTTTTCCACCTTATTTCTAAAAGTTTTTCTATCTTTGACATCTTTAAGTTCAATATTTGCTTTTTGTAAATCTAATTTTACTTGGCTAATCCATGGTGTTGTTGATTTGACTTTTTCTATGTAGGTGAGAATTCTGTTGGTGAGTCGTGTGGGGGGAAGTCTAGTGACATGTCCATAAAATTTTAATCTTCGCCTTCTTATGTCTGCTGCCAGGTTTGATATAGTTTCTGTGGTTCTTCTTGATTGTATCCGGTATCCTTCTTCTGTTAATTTTGGACCTAAAATCTTTCTCATAATTTTTCGTTCTTCTTTTAGTATTTTTTCTAAATCACATTTTGTGTGGAGTGTGAGCGTTTCACTAGCATATAGTGCTGCTGGCTTAATTACTGCGCAGTAGTGTCTGATTTTTGTGTTCGAGGAGATGCATTTTTTATTGTATATTTCATGTGTCATACCATATGCTCTCTTCATTTTCTGTTGTCTGATCTTCTGTGCAACTTTCTCTCCTCTGGTTGGCTCCAAAATTTCACCTACGTATTTAAAATGTTTTACTCTATTTATTTTTCCATATTTTGTGTTCAAACTGTGTATATGGAATTTCGTACAGAAAAATTCTGTCTTTTGAAACGAAATTTGTAAACCTACTTTATCCGCGCATTCCTTAAGGATCTCTATTTGTTTGGTGGCGATTTCTTCATCATCTGCAAGTATGGCCAAGTCGTCCGCGAATGCTAAACAAGATATCTCCACGTTGTCTTTGGTTCTACCAAGATGGATTGGTTTCCAGTAGGATTGATTTTTTAATTCTTTTTCCCATTCCTTAATGACTTTATCCAGGACTATATTAAACAGAAGTGGAGATAGCCCGTCACCTTGACGTACTCCAGTTTTTATGAGAAAAGGTTCAGAGATTTCTCCCCTGAATTTAACTTTAGATACAGTGTCTGTCAGTGATTCTTTGATAAGCCTTAGTGTTTTGGAGTCAAGTCCAAGTTCCTCTAAAATGTTAAACAAAGATTGCCGGTCAATTGAGTCATAGGCTTTCTTAAAATCTACAAATGTACAAATTATGGGGGCATTTCTAATTGCTTTGTGTTTTAATATTGTCTTTAAATTAAATATTTGTTCTATGCATGAGCGACCGGGGCGGAAGCCTGCTTGATAATCACCCATTTGGCGTTCCAGCTGCTCTTGTGTTCTTTTCAGCAGACATGTTGAGAGAATTTTGTAGGTGACTTGTAAAAGTGAGATTGCCCTGTAGTTATTGACATTTGTTCTGTCTCCTTCTTTATGTAACGGGTGAATAAGGGCACATTTCCAATCCTCTGGTAATTTTTCTGTTTCCCATATTTTTGTTATTATTTTTGTGAGCTCTTGCAACGTCTTTGGTCCTAGGTTTTTTAATAGCTCTGCAACAATGCCATCTTCGCCAGATGTTCTATTATTTTTTAAGTTTTTAATGTGACATTTGATTTCTTCTTGTGTTGGTGGTAATGAATCCGGTTGAGCGTTGGCACTGATTTCTTTGGGAAACCTTAAACTAGGTTCTGGGCAATTTAGTAGGTTAGAAAAATATTGAGCCAATACTTGGCAGTTTTCCTGGTTTGTTAGGGCTAATTTACCATCTGGTTTTCTGAAACATAAATTTTGAGGGATATATCCTCGTATTTTATCTGCGAAAGTTCTGTAGAAGTCTCTTGTATTATAGTTTTGGAAATTTTCTTCTATGGCATCCAGTTGTGCCTTTGTGTACTTCCTTTTTGCTTGCCTAATAGATTTTGAAACCTGTTTTCTAACCTCGTTAAATAAATGTAGACTTTCTTGTGATTTTTTACTGTTATATTCTTGAAATGCCTTTTTTCTCCTTTCCAATGCATTTTCACAGTCTGAATCCCACCAAGGGTGTTTGAATATCTTTTTCAAGGGAATAGTTTCCTTAGCTATTAGCGTGATTTTAGAATGAAATTCTTCCCATGTGTTTGCCTTTTCCTTCTCCCATTCTTCTTTTACTTTAGATTCTTTAATCTTCTTGGTGTCATATTTCTGTATTTCTGTTTTCTTCTGATGACTTCTTCGTGCTGTAAACTTGATTTTAATTCTAGTTAGGTAATGGTCTGAATCAATGTTTGCTCCTCTGCGTACTTGGACGTCGTAAATTTCTTTTTGTACTGGGTATGAAATCGCCACATGATCTATTTGAAACTCGTCAATTTGTTGTATAGGAGATCTCCATGTCTTTTGTTTTCTTGGACATTTTATTAGAGATGTTGACATTATCTTCAGGTTATTCTGCTTACATAGTTCGACGAGCCTTGTACCATTTTTATTGGTAAATTTATGTGCAGGATATTTGCCTACGGTTTTTTGGTGGATTTTCTCTCTACCAATTTGGGCATTAAAATCGCCGAGTAGAACTTTTGTATCATCTTTTGGAATCTTGGCCATTATATTCTCCAAATTTTCCCAGAACTTTTCTGTTTCTATGGGGTTTTTCTTGTTGTCTCCGTTTGTGGGAGCATGAACATTAACCATTGTGTATGTTTTGTTGGCACATTGTAAGCGCATCGTCATTATCCTATTATTTACGGGAGTAACTTCCTTGATGGAGCTGAGCACGCTCTTGTGTATGATAAACGCCATCCCGAGATGGGGGGCTCCTCTTCCGATTCGTTTATCCGTCTTGCTCTTAAAGATGCGATAGTTGCCATAATCTGATGTTTCTTCATCTGTAAAACGTGTCTCCTGTAAAGCTAGTATTACTATCTTTTGCTTTTGAAGTTCTGTTGTAAGGTTTAGAAGTTTTCCTGGTTGGATTAATGTATTTATGTTAAAGGTTCCAATGTATGTAGGTGTTTTAAGTGGAAGTTTGCCAGAGAGCTCCGACTTTCTCTGATGTAATCGTGTAAGTCCAGGTTCCCCAGAATCCGAATTCCTGGTTGCCATCTGTTGATGGGTGGATTGGTTACCACCTGGGGTAATGTTGTTATTACTTGCACGAGTCATACTTGCTTGTAATCAAGTTGGTCCAGTGTTTCCACTGGGTGTTTAGAACCAGGGATTGTTAGTTCCTGGCGCATTATAACCAGCCGCACATTGTGTGAACAGACGCTGACCAGGATACCGATGTTTTTTTAAACAAAGATGATGTGACTTACCAAACGAAAGCACTGGCAGGTCGACCTGCCAGCGCTTTCCTTTGGTAAGTCACATCATCTTTGTTTTTTGATAAATTTTTCCCGTGGGAATGTTCCCCCCCCCCCCCCCCCCCCTCTCTCTCTCTCTCTCTCTCTCTCTCTCTCTCTCTCTCTCTCTCTCTCTATATATATATATATATATATATATATATATATATATATAATTTTATGTCAGTTATGTGGAATGAGTCTGTTTAGCAAGTACTTGCACACAATCTTAAGAGCAAAACTTCAACATGCATAGTCACGATGGAGTGGCATGTAGACTGACTGAACCGTAATTTACACAATCCTTTGCTGAGTATATATATATATATATATATATAAAAAATAGAGGGAAACATTCCACGTACGAAAAATATATCTAAAAACAAAGATGATGTGACTTACCAAGTGAAAGTGCTGGCAGGTCGACAGACACACAAACAAACACAAACATACACACAAAATTCAAGCTTTCGCAACAAAGTGTTGCCTCATCCTGATGAGGCAACAGTTTGTTGCGAAAGCTTGAATTTTGTGTGTATGTTTGTGTTTGTTTGGGTGTCTATCGACCTGCCAGTGCTTTCGTTTGGTAAGTCACATCATCTTTGTTTATATATATGCCTCTTGTACTTTGAATTACTGTAGTTAGCTAATTTCTTATTCTGTACTTCATTTGCACAATTTTATGTCAGTTATGTGGAATGAGTCTGTTTAGCAAGTACTTGCACACAATCTTAAGAGCAAAACTTCAACATGCATAGTCACGATGGAGTGGCATGTAGACTGACTGAACCGTAATTTACACAATCCTTTGCTGAGTATGTGCTGAAGTTACCTTTCTGTATCAAAATAGACATTGACTATGTATTATCCTATTACAAAAATTAACCTGAAAGTAAGTAACGATATAATTAATAGTAAAATTTATATTTTCATTTCATGAAAAGAGGAAAAACATATTGAGAAGGTTACAAATAATTCCGTGTAAGATTAGGGAAATTCCAACAGTTGGGTAATTTGCATTATTTAGCAACAGATTATAGGAATTCAGTTCATTCTGTGACATGATTAAAATAATTTTTCGACATTGTACTGCATATAGTCTGCAGGTACCAAATCTGCATGGTTGTTTATTTGTGAAAACAGCTTTATTAGTTTGAATCCATACATGTATGCACTTCATAATTTATTATCAATTTTATTTCAATTCCAGAGCTATCTAGATGCTGCTGAACAGGATCGTGAACGCTATGTCAGAGAACTAAATGCCTATAAACAAACAGAAGCTTATCGTCTATTCACACAGAAGCAAGTGGAGAAGAAACAGCGTCAAGATAAACAAGTAGAGCAAGTTGTCCAAGAGGTAACTTTAAAAAAATCATTGTTGATTACATCAGCTCTGTGACTTTAGAACATACCTCTGTCCAGACTGCTCCTGAATCACAAGTGTGGACCTTCCAACATTCTCACTATGGTATTTGACTAAACATTACATCACTTTATATTAAGCAGGAGGCCTTAATTCAAATTCATTCCATGATAAGCTGTACCAAACAGAGATAACTGGACATTCATGAGGAGACCTTTCTTGTTGCACTGCTGGAGTAGCAGTTGGAGAAAGTGTACCTAAGAAGATGATAGCAAATATTGCAAAGCTACAACTATGTTACAGTTATAAATTTGATTATTTTTATTTTTCACTTTATTTTGCACATTTTTGGCGTAGAAATTAAGTGAATTATTATAAACCACATATATTTCATAAATATAAGGGGCAGTCAAATGAAAATGAGATAGATGGAAAAAAGTAAGTAAAACTGTGTGGAGCAATAAGTAAAATAAGAGAAAGACAACCAGATTAGATTAGATTAGTACTTGTTCCATAGATCATGAATACGACACTTTGTAATGATGTGTAACGTGTCAGGATAATAAAAGGTGTCTATACTTTTTTTGTGAGCGTTGGCAAATTACCCACTTACTATATCCAAAAACTCATCCAATGAGTAGAAGGAGTTGCCATTAAGAAATTCTTATAATTTCCTTTTAAATGCTATATGGCTATCTGTCAGACTTTTGATGCTATTAGGTAAGTGACAAAAGACTTTTGTGGCAGCATAATTTACCCCCTTCTGAGCCAAAGTTAGATTTAACCTTGAGTAATGAAGATCATCCTTTCTCCTAGTGTTGTAGCCATGTACACTGCTATTGCTTTTGAATTTGTTTGGATTGTTAATAACAAATTTCGTAAGTGAATATATATATATATATAGAACCATTACACCAACAACCTGAAAACAACTTTCGCATCCCGCAACTACCCTCCCGACCGTGTATAGAAGCAAATAACCAGAGCCACTTCCTCATCCCCTCAAGCCCAGAGCCTCCCACAGAAGAACCCCAAAAGTGCCCCACTTGTGACAGGATACATTCCGGGACTGGATCAGACTCTGAATGTGGCTCTCCAGCAGGGATACGACTTCCTCAAATCCTGTCCTGAAATGAGATCCATCCTTCATGAAATCCTCCCCACTCCACCAAGAGTGTCTTTCCGCCGTCCACCTAACCTTCGTAACCTCTTAGTTCATCCCTGTGAAATCTCCAAACCACCTTCCCTACCCTCTGGCTCCTACCCTTGTAACTGCCCCCGGTGTAAAACCTGTCCCATGCACCCTCCCACCACCACCTACTCCAGTCCTGTAACCCAGAAGGTGTACACGATCAAAGGCAGAGCCACGTGTGAAAGCATCTACGTGATTTACCAACTGACCTGCCTACACTGTGAAGCTTTCTATGTGGGAATGACCGGCAACAAACTGTCCATTCACATGAATGGACACAGGCTGACAGTGTTTGTTGGTAATGATGATCACCCTGTGGCTAAACGTGCCTTGGTGCACAGCCAGCACACCTTGGCACAGTGTTACACCATCCGGGTTATCTGGATACTTCCCACTAACACCAACCTGTCAGAGCTCCGGAGATGGGAACTTGTCCTTCAGTATATCCTCTCTTCTCATTATCCGCCAGGCCTCAACCTCCGCTAATTTCAAGTTGCCGCCGCTCATACCTAACCTGTCTTTCAACAACATCTTCGCCTCTGTACTTCCGCCTCGACTGACATCTCTGCCCAAACTGCAGACATATCTATCCGCACATACACAGACACAAGCAGACATTTGTAAAGGCAAAGAGTTTGGGCAGAGATGTCTGTGTATGTGCGGATGGATATGTGTGTGTGTGCAAGTGTATACCTGTCCTTTTTTCCCCCCTAAGGTAAGACTTTTCGCTCCCGGGATTGGAATGACTCCTTACCCTCTCCCTTAAAACCCACATCCTTTCGTCTTTCCCTCTCCTTCCCTCTTTCCTGATGAAGCAACCGTTGGTTGCGAAAGCTTGAATTTTGTGTGTTTGTTTGTGTGTCTATCAACCTGCCAGTGCTTTCGTTTGGTAAGTCACATCATCTTTGTTTTTTTATATGTATATTTTGTGAGGCTACAGTGAAGATTTCTAGCTCTTTAAATAAGTGTCTGCAGGATGATCTTGGATGAGCTCCAGCAATTATTCTGATTACACGCTTTTGTGCAGTGAACACTCTTTTACTCAATGATGAGCTACCCCAGAATAATGTGCCATATGAAAGCAGAGAATGAAAATAGGTGTGGTAAGTTACTTTACTCAGATGTATATCGCCAAAATTTGCAATGACCCTAATAGCATAAGTAGCTGAACTCAAACGTTTCAGCAGATACTCAGTGTGTTTTCTCCAGTTCAACCCCTCATCAATGCATACACCTAGAAATTTTGAATATTCTACCTTAGCTACCAATTTCTGATCGAAGTCTATATTTATTAATGGTGTCATTCCATTTACTGTGTGGAACTGTATATACTGTATTTTGTCAAAGTTTAATGAGAGCCCATTTGCAGAGAACCACTTAATTATTTTCTGAAAAACATCATTTACAATTTCACCAGTTAATTCTTGTCTGTTGGGTGTGATAGCTATACTTGTATCACCGGCAAAAAGTACCAGCTTTGCATCTTCGTGAATATAGAATGGCAAGTCGTTAATATATATTAAGAACAGCAGAGGACCCAAGACCGAACCTTGTGGCACCCCATTCTTGATTGTTCCCCAGTTTGAGAAATCACCAGTTTTTTGCATATTATGTGAGCTGTTTATTTCAACTTTCTGCACTCTTCCAGTTAGGTATGATTTAAACCATTTGAGCACTGTCCCATTCATACCACAGCACTTGAGCTTATTGAGAAGTATTCCGTGATTTACACAATCAAAAGCCTTTGATAGATCACAAAAAATCCCAACGGGTGGCTTCCGGTTATCAGAGAATTTCATATTTCATTAGTGAAAGTATATATAGCATTTTCTGTTGAAAAACCCTTCTGGAAACCAAACTGACATTTTGATAAAACTTTATTTTTACAGAGGTGTGGAGCTACTCTACAATACATTACTTTTTCGAGAATTTTGGACAAGGCAGTCAGAAGAGAGATTGGGCGGTAGTTGTTGACATCAGATGTATCCCCTTTTTTATGCAGTGGTTTAACAATGGCATACTTCAGTCTATCTGGGCAAATACCCTGCTTCAGAGAGCTATTACATATGTGGCTAAGAGTCCCACTTATTTCTTGGGAACAAGCTTTTATTATCCTGCTGGAAATGCCATCAATTCCATGTGAGCTTTTATTCTTGAGAGAGTTTATTATCCTCCTAATTTCAGAAGGAGAGGTGGGTGGAATTTCAATTGTATCAAATGGTGTGGGTAAGGCCTCTTCCATTAACTGCCTTGCTTCTTCTAATGAACATTTCAATCCTATTTTCTCTACAGCATTTAAAAAATGATTATTCAAAATGTTTTCGACTTCCGGCTTCTTGTTTATCAAGTTTCCATTCGCTTTGATGGTGATGCCGTCATCCTGTACCCTTGGTTGCCCTGTCTCCCTTGTAATAATATTCCAAATTGTTTTGAATTTGTTATCAGACATGGTGCACATGCTTCTGGACTTTTTAATAACCTTTCTTAATGTAGCACAGTAGTTTTTATAATATTTGGCTGTTTCTGGGTCATTACTCTTTCTTGTTGTTAGATAAGTTCCCTTTTGTGGTTACAAGATATTTTTATTCCTTTAGTAAGCCAAGGTTTTTTGCATGGTTTCTTGTAATTAGATTTAACTACTTTCTTGGGGAAACAGTTTTCAAATTCTCTTACAAGTGTATCATGAAATAAGTTATATTTTAAATTAGCATCAGGTTCCTTGTACTTCTCATCCCAGTCTAATTGCCGAAGATTTTCTCTGAAATTTCTAATTGTTGAGTCATTAATTGAACGCACAACTTTGGAGGGTAGTTTTGAATTACTGAATGGAGCTATGTCATATACTGTAACTAGCCGAGCATCATGATCGGAAAGCTCATTCTCAACAGGACAAGAATTTATGTTTTTAAACCTATGTTGGTCTATAAAAGTGTTATCTATCAATGTGCTGCTGTCCTTTACTACCCAAGTAGGAAAATTAATGACAGGTGTCAAATTGAAAGAACCGAGCAAGACTTCCAGGTCTTCTTCCTATTACACTCTTTCAGTGAATCAACATGTAAGTCCCTACAAATAAAAATTTGCTTTCCCCTATCTGACAGACAGCACAACAAGGCATCCAAGGTTTCCAGGAATAAATGAAAGTTTCCTGAAGGGGACCTATATACTGTTACAACTATAAAAGAGCCCTCCTTCAGTTTAAGTTGGCAGGCACATGCTTCTATATGTTGCTCTATACACAACGTTTTTTGTATCTAAGCTTTCTACACAGTGATAACTTTTGACATATATGGCAACTCCTCCTCCCACCTTATTCTCTCTACTCATATGTGCAGCTAGTTTATAACCACTGATATCTACCTTTTCTGTATCAGACACAATGTGATGCTCAGACAGGCATAATATATCTATTACAATATCAGATTCAATGTCATCTAAACAAACCAGGAGTTCATCTACTTTATTCTTGAATCCCAGAATATTTTGGTGAAAAATGGTAACATTATTTTTTACTTTACTTTTGTGAGAATCTACTTTCTTCTTTAATCCACCAATATTTTGGTTAAATATGGTAACATTATTATTTACTTTCCTGTTGTGAGAATTTTTTGAGCTTTGGACCTCTTTGCACCTGCCTGCCTGAACTTCTCATTGGATACTGATATTAGTCTAAAAAAGAGGTACATCCATGAGTACTAGTGTCCCCCCTTATGGATTTCGCTAACAACCCTGCCAGTTTACCCTTCCCTTTCCTACTGAGATGTTGGCCATGCCTTGTGAAATCTCCCCTATCAATAGCCTCGACAGGAACCAATCCAATGTCTGACAGAGTGGCCGCCCTACGCAACTGATCCACCTCCATATTTACCCTTCTGACAGAGCGGTTCAACTAGGGCTGATCATGCCGCACGAAAGCAGGCAACAGCCCAACATTCGTATGGGTCGTTACAGAGGCTATTTTCACCAGGTCACACTCAATACTGTAGTCCTGATCCCTATCAGTACTGTTTCCCACTCCACCCACTATCATCACATGATACTGCTTTGTGAATCTCTTGCACAAGGAACCTATATCCTCTACCAACTGGGTAAGACTTGCACTTGGCTTGAAAAAGTTTGTGACCTGGTACCGTCACCTAATTTTTCCTGCAAAATCTGGCCCACACCTCTTCCATGGCTGCTACGTAGCAACAGAACTTTCCTCTTACTTTCTACTTTTTTTGAAACAGTTGGTTTCTTAGTGAGATTCTGTTGCATCTTAACTACATCTACTTCTACTGGAGCCTCTTCCTTACTTAACTGTGGTAGCAAGGCAAATCTATTGGTTGTGCCAATTGGGAAACTGTCAGACACTGTCCTCTTTCTGTGGCCCCTGTTCCCAGCTACCACTTCCCATTGCTGTTTGCCCTCCTCCCCCCTTAACCTCTTCAGTTCCTCCCTCGCTCTGTCCAAATCAGCCTGAAGGGCTCTAATTTTCTCCTCCTGTTCAGCTATAATCCTATCTCTTGAGCAAACCCTGCAAAAGAATGGAAGAGTCTTGTTTGCTTCTGCAATTCCCACGCCGCTACAATTTCCCCAATGAAACCACCTGTCACAACAGCTGCACAAAACCCCTGAACTAACTTTCCTACTGCAGCTCACACACTTAGTATCCATGGTAGTTTGGAAATTAATTAAGAGATTTACTAAGTGATAACGATAATATATTAAATACAGATGCAAAAGGACACTAAATATGTTTTGGAAACTAATATGTAAGTAAACTATTACTAAATGCACTTAAATTTGTGGTATAACGCTAAATATGCACGATCAAAAATTAAACCTAAACAGCCGAATGTAACCAAAACAAACTTTTTGCAGTAAGTGGAAGAATACGTAAATAAAAGAAAAACCTTTAATGGCAAGCTTGAAGAGCACACTAATGAATGTATTTAATTAGTTAATCTATACCAAATGCACTTAAGATTGTGGTATAACGCTAAGTATGCACACTCGGAAAGTAAGGCAAAGCCGTGAAATATAAACAAAACAAACTTTTCGCGATTACTGGAGCAATGCGCAAATAAAAGAAAAACCTTTAATGGTGAGCTTGAAAAGCACCCTAATGAACATATTTAGTCAGTTAAACTACAGCAAATGCACTTCCAATTGCGGTATAACGCTAAACATGCACACTCGAAAAATTAGGCCTAAGCAGCAGTTAGTAAACAAACGAACTTTTCGCGATTACTAGAACACTACGCAAATAAGAGAAAAACTTTTAATGGTGAGCTTGAAGAGTACACTAAATAATGTATTTAATTAGTTAAAAGTGTTCAACTACAATTAATTACAACCTAAATTACTTATCTTTCACGAGAGCTCTGTCTCCGTACGTGCGGGCTTGTGCAGGGATACCAACCAGCAGATCGAAGTGTGGAACACAGTAACACATTACAGCAAACAGCATTCACGCTAGCTTTCGAGCTCTACCTGACTGCTTTGATCTATGGTTTTCAGGATGTCATAGGAGAAAAGTGTGAATTGGGGTTTCACATGACTGATATGTGCTGAATCTTGCTGGTTGGCACTGAGGATGTCTTTCTGTTTGAGTTACAATGTTATGTTTGAGCTCAAAATTATTCTGAGATTCTATAATAGACAGATGTCGGATATTGGGTAGTTGTTTTGTGGATCACTTCTGCTACCATTCTTGTAGATGGGTGTGATGTGCTGCTTCTTCCAGCTATTGGGCACGGTTTTTTTGTTCAAGGTTTATTTGATGTATTATGCCTAACTCAGCTGCAATTTATTTTTAGAATCTAATAGGGATTCCATTGGGACCTGGCATTTTGTTCAGTTTTAGTAATTTCAGCTGTTTCTCCATGCCATTGATACTAATATTTATATCTATTTATATCACTCATCTTTCAGGTGGTGCTAGAATTAAACTGGGGCGGTACACCTGTATTTACCTTTATAAAGGAAAAGTTTCAAAATGGAGTTCAACTATTCTGTTTTTGCCTTGCTATCAGGATATACTGTTAAAAGAAGTTGACTTGTTAAATTCTTGGGATTAAAACTTCATAGTAAATTCATATGGGAAGTGCTGAACCTTGTTTCCTCCTCCTTTTTTTCCCCAATGCAGATGTTATCAGCTGCAGATGACATAAAAATTAAAAAAAAAAAAAAAAAAAAGTGGCTTGCCTTCATTCCACATTGGCACACAGTCTCACTGGTAATTATCAAACCCAGCTGAAGTTTTCTGGGTTCAAAAGCATATAATACAAATATTTGTAGTTTGAATTCAAGAATGTCTTTCAGCCACTTGTTCAGAGAACTGGGTAAACTAACTGCACTATGGCTTCTCAGTATATTTATTCATTTGTGAAACTTGGCATGAGCAGTCTCTTTCTTTCAACCCTTAAGTTCGTTGTACAGAATCCGTTCCAAGAATAAGAGTTCTATTCATAGTCACTCAATCCAAAAAGTCATTGTATATTCAGGTGTAGACATTTTCAGTAGCTTGCCAGCAGCTGCAAAACTTTGGCTAGTAATGAAGTACAATTTACAGAGAGCCCAAAGGGTTTATTATTAACCAACTCCTACTCCACTGCTGAATTTCTTAGTAGAATCAGTTGACAAAATATTATTAACAGTATCATGCGATATGTGAGGTGTTTAACTTTTTTTTAAATTATTCCACATTCTTGAGGATCTTTTCAGTTAGTATCTGTGGAAGGGACAAAAGTACATCAGTTCTTTTGTAATTAAGTATTATGTTTTTCTGGTCTTTTCAACATCCTCAAGGATCTTCCCACTATTGGTCTGTGGAATGAACAGTTTATCTGATCTCCTAACTAATCTAGTATTCTGTGTTGCAGAAGTATGCTTAGGTTTAATCTTTCTTCCTCTTTTCAGTGTGCTATCATTTACATATAAGGAGTAAGACCATAATCTATATTTCCAGCAGGGCACAGTAACCAAGTCCCAGTTGCATGTTGCATATCTGATAGCTTCCAGGGGTCAACAAAAATTTAATTTTCAATGCTTCATACAGTTAGTGACCAAATTTAAAAATTTAACATTTGTCATAATATAATCATTAAGAATTACAATCAGATGTGACAGTTTTAACACAGAAAGACAAGTATTAAAGTTGGAAACTATGTACATGTCCTGAGATAGAGCCAGAGCCAGTTCGAGAACATTTTTCGACAAAAGTGAGTTATCTTTGCCCCCCCCTCCCCTGTCAGTCCACTCTATACTCCCTCTTTTTGCCTTGCTCTCACACATTTTACTCACATCAGTTTATGCTGCTAATTGTGATAGACATTTGTATACAGATCATGCATACGGGTGTCCCCCTCAGCTTGATGCCCCGAGCAGAGCAGTGTGCCCATGGAGACAGCATATTCATCCAGTATTTGTTCATTGGAGCAGTTACTGACTTCCAACTAACTTTAAACATAATTTCAGACCTTTTCTAAACTTTTTGTTGGTTGCATATTTAACATATTAACTCATTCGTAAACTCATCAGAAGTGCGAAGCTCTTTTGTACGTTGAAGTTCAGTATTTGAAACGATTGGGGTTTTACTGGTGATGATACAAACCACCATTTCAACATCATTAGTGTTACTCTAGGTCAGGAAGACCAAAGCATGTGCTGCTTTTGTGTCATCATCAGTACTGTGATTCTTCAGTCTCCTGATCTTCATGAAGACAGAATGATTCTGAGGCCTTTGGATGGATATGTGCGTCCAACAGTCAAGATATTTTGCAAAGTGGCCATGCTACCATCATGATGTTGTTGTTGTTGTTGTTGTTGTTGTTGTGGTCTTCAGTCCTGAGACTGGTTTGATGCAGCTCTCCATGCTACTCTATCCTGTGCAAGTTTCTTCATCTCCCAGTAACTACTGCAAACTACATCCTTCTGAATCTGCTTAGTGTATTTATCTCCTGGTCTCCCTCTATGATTTTTACCCTCCACACTGCCCTCCAATATTAAATTGGTGATCCCTTGATGCCTCAGAACATGTCCTACCAACCGATCCCCTCTTCTAGTCAAGTTGTGCCACAAACTTCTCTTCTCTCCAATCCTATTCAATACCTCCTCATTAGTTATGTGATCAACCC
Organism: Schistocerca americana; assembly: GCF_021461395.2. Taxonomy (NCBI): domain Eukaryota; kingdom Metazoa; phylum Arthropoda; class Insecta; order Orthoptera; family Acrididae; genus Schistocerca; species Schistocerca americana. The sequence goes on along the minus strand of NC_060125.1, from coordinate 360,062,072 downwards.
ATCTAATCCTCAGCATTCTTCTGTAGCACCACATTTCGAAAGCTTTTATTCTCTTCTTGTCCAAACTATTTATCGTCCATGTTTCACTTCCATACATGGCTACACTCCACACAAATACTTTCAGAAATGACTTCCTGACACCTAAATCTGTACTTGATGTTAACAAATTTCTCTTCTTCAGAAATGCTTTCCTTGCCATTGCCAGTCTAAATTTTATATCCTCTCTACTTCGACCATCATCAGTTATTTTGTTCCCCAAATAGCAAAACTCCTTTACTACTTTAAGTGTCTCATTTCCTAATCTAATTCCCTTAGCATCACCCGACTTAATTCGACTACATTCCATTATCCTCGTTTTGCTTTTGGTGATGTTCATCTTATATCCTCCTTTCAAGACACTGTCCATTCCGTTCAACTGCTCTTCCAAGTCCTTTGCTGTCTCTGACAGAATTACAATGTCGTTGGCGAACCTCAAAGTTTTTACTTCTTCTCCATGAATTTTAATACCTACTCCGAATTTTTCTTTTGTTTCCTTTACTGCTTGCTCAATATACAGATTGAATAACATCGGGGAGAGGCTACAACCCTGTCTCACTCCCTTCCCAACCACTGCTTCCCTTTCATGCCCCTCGACTCTTGTAACTGCCATCTGGTTTCTGTACAAATTGTAAATAGCCTTTCACTCCCTGTATTTTACCCCTGGCACCTTCAGAATTTGAAAGAGAGTATTCCAGTCAACATTGTCAAAAGCTTTCTCTAAGTCTACAAATGCTAGAAATGTAGGTTTGCCTTTCCTTAATCTAGCTTCTAACATAAGTCTTAGGGTCAGTATTGCCTCACATGTTCCAATATTTCTACGGAATCCAAACTGATCTTCCCTGAGGTTGGATTCTACCAGTTTTTCCATTCGTCTGTAAAGAATTCGTGTTAGTATTTTGCAGCTGTGACTTATTAAACTGATAGTTCGGTAATTTTCGCATCTGTCAGCACCTGCTTTCTTTGGGATTGGAATTATTATATTCTTCTTGAAGTCTGAGGGTATTTCACCTGTCTCATATATCTTGCTCACCAGATGGTAGAGTTGTCAGGACTGGCTCTCCAAAGGCCGTCAGTAGTTCTAATGGAATGTTGTCTACGCCTGGGGCCTTGTTTCGACTCAGGTCTTTCAGTGCTGTGTCAAACTCTTCACACAGTATCGTATCTCTGATTTCATCTTCATCTACGTCCTCTTCCATTTCCATAATATTGTCCTCAAGAACATCGCCCTTGTATAGACACTCTATATACTCCTTCCACCTTTCTGCTTTCCCTTCTTTGCTTAGAACTGGGTTTCCATCTGAGCTCTTGGTATTCATACCATCATGAGCATCGCGTTTTTTCCGAAGAATTTTTCCCAGTAGACTCACAATCTGTTTTTCAGTACTAATTAACAACAGCCCTTTTGATTCTTCAGTCTGAGTGTTACAATTTTATGCAGAACTTGCTGTACCTGGCATGTGTTACAGTGCCGTGGAAGGCAAGAAATTGTTTGATTTTATGATCTTTTTATTCAAGTGCTTTTGAATATACAATATTATTTTATTTTTTCGTCTGATGATGTGTTCACAAATATGTCAACATGGTTTCCTGATGTGTGAGCAAGCCACATAGTGTTGTCCATCTGAGAAGAATGGATTTTTCACATTTAGTCCACACACTTGTACTGATTGATTGTCCCTGCACCTTGTTGATGGTCATTGCAAATGGGGGTCGCATCAGAAACTGCAGTTGTTTGATCTCGAAAGGCGTATCTGTTGGAATCATTGTGATGCAATTAGGAATATTTACTTTTTCAATTCATTTGTTGCTAATAACAAACCTCAAAAAATTCTAGACCAAAAGATATGATTTTGACACAGTGTTGCGTTGGAATACACATTGGTTTTGTATACTTTTTTTAGAACATTTGTGAAATCTATTGTGGATAACTTTAGTAGTAAATAAGTAATAAAACAAAATGTCATGTCACGTGTGGCAGTTTCTCATGCATCTCAATGTTTATGATGTCATATCTCCTGCACTAAGTGTTGAAAAGTGATATAAATTTAGTGATATATGTGGACACTGTATGCAAAATATGTTGTGAATAGAGTTAGTAGTAACAAAGTAATATGTTAAAACATCATGCCTGATGCACCAGTTTTATAGCATGTACAGTGAAAATGTAGTAAACAATAACCTTTTATCGTTTCATCATTTTGTGGGGAATGTCAGCGAGATAAATTTTCGTAGAGGTTTGAAACTACAAATTATGTTAAGTTTGTTGCCAGTCAGTAAGTGCCCTCATCCTCAAGTGGTGGATGCATAAATCTGGATATTTTCGTACTATGGTGTGTTATTGCTTATGGTGTCATATCTCCTGAACTATGTGTTGAACTCTTTTTGTGTGTGTGTGTGTGTGTGTTGGGGAGGGGGGGGGGGGGGGGGGGGGTCCTAGGAACCTTCTGGCCAAATGGAGAACAGCTCACCAAAGTTTCTTCGCACTCTGATAAATGGCTTAGGACCGCGCAGAGGACAAACATACAAAGAAACATTCATTTTTATTTGTATAGTTATACAGTTTATTTGCCTATTTTTATGGAAGCTGTGATACATTATTGCTGTAACATTCATATCGGACATTTCCATCAGGTCCTCAGTACTTTTGACATCTAACCACTGCAGTCTTTGCTGAAAATTTTAACATGTACCTGAATTAATCAACAGACACTTCTGCAAATTGCTGATACATTATTTTGGCTCCTGTTCATCAAGTTCAACACAGGAGAAAGCAGATAACATCTTAGCTTAAGAAGAGCAAATAATACGGAGAGGAGGAGGATACTACAAATCAAATCATTTTCCTCTTGTTTTTAAAGAATTTGTAGTGTCTGCGGACCTGCATAACAGAAATTAATAGAAGGTAGATAGTCCATGAGTGAGCGATATGCCTGTAAATAAAGTTGATTCACTCCCAAAAGGAAGGAAATATTTATTTTGCTTGTGGCTTTATTGCAGTTCCATGCCTTTGGATGTGTTTCAGTTACAGAATGCAAAGTAAAGTAGCAACCACATTTTATTAGAAAATTTGAGAATACATTTGTGTGCTTAATTATTTTTTAAGCATTGTGATATCCTTTGACAACTCATAACTAGCTTAATAGAACAATTTGTTAATACATGGTGACTGTTACAACTGACTTAAGCTAAAGTAAGGTTTATGTATGATTACCAAGGTGTCTTTCATCACTGCTCTGCCATTATCAGTGTTTGTTTTTTACTTCCTCTCTTTACTACCCTTTTTTACAATATTCTTTCAAATTTTCTTACAGTTTCATTTTTTGAGCTGCATTTGCCATAATATTACTAACTGATATATACAGGGATAGGCAAAATAATGTGAACAGTGGTAACAATGGAATGGTTGTGTTTGACGGTCAACAATGCAGGTAAGGCACATGCCATGCTGGACTGTGCATGTTCAGTACAGACTAGGCATTGGTGCAGGATGTTTACGAGTACTGCACACTTTTCCATTCAGAGCCCAAGGTCAACACGCAATGAAAGACCTAACAGAGTTACAAAGATGGCAGATTGTGGGGGCCTGATTAGCTGGAGCATCAGTAACCAAGGCAGCCAAGTTATTGAATGTTGCAAGAGCAACTGTTTCAACAGTCATGACAGCCTAAACAAAACATGGAAAGACACCATCTTGTAACCATAATATTGGGTGCAAATCAAAACTAAATGACTGAGATCATCTTATACTAATACGAATTGTGTCAAAACAATACAAAACTACAGCGACTAAAGTAACCGCAGAGCTCGGTATCCACCTTCAAGACCAGCTATCTATTGACACTGTCTGCTGAGAACTCCATTAAGTGAATATTCATGGGCGAGCTGCTATACTGAAATCATTAGTGACGACAACTAATGCAAAGAAGCATAAAACATGTTGTCAGGAACATGAATCCTGGGCAGCTGATCAGTGGAAACACGTCATATGGTCTGCCGAGTCAATGATTTTGTTATTTCCAACATCGGGCTGGGTTTATGTCTGGAGAACCCCAGAAGAAGCCTACAATCCTGATTGCTTGATTCCAGCAGTGAAGCATGAAGGTGGTACTGTGATGGTGTGGGCAGCCATATCATGGTATTCTGCCCGTCCCCTCATTACTCTCAAAGGCCGTGTCACAGCCAGTGATTATGTGAACATTTTAGGTGATTAGGTGCACTCCATGATTCAAATGTTGTTCCCCAACAATGATGCCATATGTCAGGACAACATAGTACCCATTCACACAGGTAGGGCAGTACAGTGATGGTAGGAGTAGCATGCAGCTGAACTGCAGCGTCTTCGCTGGCCAGCAGAATCCCGGACTTGAACATTATCAAACCCTTGTGGACAGGATTATAACGCAGGCACTGGAGCAGACTTCTGCCTCACTCATCACTACAGAAGAGGTTCTGATCGAAGAGTGGCATAACATTCCACTGGAGAGTATGCAATCATTATATGCCAATATTCCAAGAAGATTCACAGGCAGTTAGGGGTCCAACCCCATATTAATAAACCTTTCCCAAGTAAATACAGGTGTTCACATTATTTTGCCTATACCCTGTATATATACATCTACAACAATCATGACCCCCATTACTTCAGTGCCTCTGAACAGATTATCTAGTTGGACATAACTCATTTGATACATTTTTCACACTATGGTAATTTCATTGGCATGTTTCATACTTAACTGTTTCTTCAATAGTAAGTATCATTTGATTACCTATGTAATTTCTGTGTTTGCTTAGTTTGTCCTGGTTATGAAAAAGAAAGCTAAAAAAAATATAAGAAAGTTTATATTAGGCTTCTTCTGGGGTTCTCCAGACATAAACCCAGCCCGATGTTGGAAATAACAAAATCATTGACTCGGCAGACCATATGATGTGTTTCCACTGATCAGCTGCCCAGGATTCATGTGTGAAGTCTCATCATGTTAATTTAGAAGTTGGTGGTCAGTGTGCTGAATTTTACAAGTCTTCAATCTTTGTAGTGTATGAATGAAAATGTCTATGTTTTACCATCTTATTGTATAATTTAGAGCATGGTTAATATGTGTGTTAGTCAGTCTTTCTGTGTAATCGTTATGGGCTACACTTTATAAACAGGGTGTATAATTATCCACCTTCTTGCCAGCTGATCTATTTAGCAGTTTACATCTGGTATGGAACTAGTAATAGAAAGTATAAATGTGTAGAAGCAAAGAATAGCACATTTCCTGAAAGTGGGGAAGTATATCTCATGTTTTAGGTGAGTCGAAAATATAATTTTTTAAATATTATTGAAAATTGTCAAGCAAAGTAGTACTTGTTCTAGTGTCTATTATCACTGTTGTACTGCAAAAATTGTTAGTATCATTTGCATAGTGTTGCACTTAAATGTGCTTTCAAATATCGGACATTTATAAACATTAAATATTTTCTGCAGGATACAGAGAAGGATGCAGATTTCAATGGACTTGACATCCCCATATTCACAGAGGAGTTCCTTGATCATAATAAAGGTTTGTACCCTAGCTGTGGCATGGAAAGCATTGATCTAAAACCAGTTCACACAAATGAGATCTGACTTTGGTTAGGAAAAAAAAAAACTTTGCCTCCATAACATACACTCCTGGAAATGGAAAAAAGAACACATTGACACCGGTGTGTCAGACCCAGCATACTTGCTCCGGACACTGCGAGAGGGCTGTACAAGCAATGATCACACGCACGGCACAGCGGACACACCAGGAACCGCGGTGTTGGCCGTCGAATGGCGCTAGCTGCGCAGCATTTGTGCACCGCCGCCGTCAGTGTCAGCCAGTTTCCCGTGGCATACGGAGCTCCATCGCAGTCTTTAACACTTGTAGCATGCCGCGACAGCGTGGACGTGAACCGTATGTGCAGTTGACGGACTTTGAGCGAGGGCGTATAGTGGGCATGCGGGAGGCCGGGTGGACGTACCGCCGAATTGCTCAACACGTGGGGCGTGAGGTCTCCACAGTACATCGATGTTGTCGCCAGTGGTCGGCGGAAGGTGCACGTGCCCGTCGACCTGGGACCGGACCGCAGCGACGCACTGATGCACGCCAAGACCGTAGGATCCTACGCAGTGCCGTAGGGGACCGCACCGCCACTTCCCAGCAAATTAGGGACACTGTTGCTCCTGGGGTATCGGCGAGGACCATTCGCAACCGTCTCCATGAAGCTGGGCTACGGTCCCGCACACTGTTAGGCCGCCTTCCGCTCACGCTCCAACATCGTGCAGCCCGCCTCCAGTGGTGTCGCGACAGGCGTGAATGGAGGGACAAATGGAGACGTGTCGTCTTCAGCGATGAGAGTCGTTTCTGCCTTGGTGCCAATGATGGTCGTATGCGTGTTTGGCGCCGTGCAGGTGAGCGCCACAATCAGGACTGCATACGACCGAGGCACACAGGGCTAACACCCGGCATCATGGTGTGGGGAGCGATCTCCTACACTGGCCATACACCACTGGTGATCGTCGAGGGGACACTGAATAGTGCACGGTACATCCAAACCGTCATCGAACCCATCGTTCTACCATTCCTAGACCGGCAAGGGAACTTGCTGTTCCAACAGGACAATGCACGTCCGCATATATCCCGTGCCACCCAACGTGCTCTAGAAGGTGTAAGTCAACTACCCTGGCCAGCAAGATCTCCGGATCTGTCCCCCATTGAGCATGTATGGGACTGGATGAAGCGTCGTCTCACGCGGTCTGCACGTCCGGCACGAACGCTGGTCCAACTGAGGCGCCAGGTGGAAATGGCATGGCAAGCCGTTCCACAGGACTACATCCAGCATCTCTACGATCGTCTCCATGGGAGAATAGCAGCCTGCATTGCTGCGAAAGGTGGATATACACTGTACTAGTGCCGACATTGTGCATGCTCTGTTGCCTGTGTCTATGTGCCTGTGGTTCTGTCAGTGTGATCATGTGATGTATCTGACCCCAGGAATGTGTCAATAAAGTTTCCCCTTCCTGGGACAATGAATTCACGGTGTTCTTATTTCAATTTCCAGGAGTGTATATACAGCACTGTCAAACTCACATCAGTATTGTAGAAACAGTTGCATATCCTCAATTCTGTTATTACTTTAGGCTATGTTCCTCAAGCTTGACTGCAACTTGACAAAGGTGAGTTGGATCAAATTCTGATAGTGACAATAAATTTTCATTTTTGTGTTTTTAAATAGACTGCATGTACTGTTTGAAACAACATATATATGACACTACTCTATGTTCATTCTTAAACACATTTGAAGTATTTTCATATAGAGAAAAGAATACTCCCTTTGAGGATTATGTATTGTATTTTGAGTACGATTTAGTGGCACGAGTGAGCTGTATGCTAACATCAGAATGTACATTTCTCTGTATCCCATTTACAAATTAGTCTATGACAACAGATGTAAATAATTGAAGGAGTATAGGTAATAACTCGTGTAGTTGAGGTGTTAAGTTGTCCTTAGACACATAAACAAGACTGAAAATATTGCTAAGCTTTCAGAGGCTTTCATTCTTCACAGATGCATGACTACATTTTTCTCCTGGCTACATTGTATAAGCACTGCAGCTCACATGGGGTTGTAGTGGATGGAATGGGCCAGAGGAGAAAGGAGACAGTGAGTAGGAGGTAGGCTTGGAGGGAAAATTAGTCACCAGCTGGACGGGAGAGGCCAGAAGTACATGGGATAGGAATGTGGCACCAGTAAACTAGCAGCTGCACAGGCAGAGGGAGTAAAGTTGGCACACAGTGTCATGGACAAGAGGACTGGGAATGGAGGTAGAACAGAGGAAGAATGAGACTGCAGGAAGGAGGTTATACATGAAATGAGGGAGGGGGATATTGATGAAGGGGTGGAGGTGAGTGTGTGAAAGAGGCTAAAGGAGACAGGCTTTGAGGATTGTGGGCGCAAAAGGAAGCAGGTATTCGAGTAGGATCCAGATGACACAAGCTGTGAAACAGCTGCCGAAGTCACAACCTGTACAATCTGGCTCATCTCCTCCTCCTCCTCCTCCTCCTTCTCCAAATACTAACGTCTTTGAACTGTCATACATATATAAGAATTGTCTTTATAACATAAACTTCGATCTTGTAATCCTTTTAACCTTGATATCTGCTAGCCCCTCCTGCACCCACTTCCACCCCAGTTCCCATGGTCCCCACTGCACTTCTACACTCACTCTGAATAGGAAGTTTATTATATCACAAAAAAGTGATTTTCTCCAATGGAAAAATGGAACGTTCTTGAACAAGAAACAAGAAAATGTTATCTAAGGCAAAAGGCCTGGAAATGCCACAGTAAATTGAAAGTTCCGTAATCCAGTGTCCCTGCCACAATCAAAGTGTGGAAGGGACATGTCAAAGTCCTGAGAGGACAAGTAATTTTTTAAGTCTGGCATAGTGGCAATGACAATAACAATAACAAATTTTAGAAGTCCGGCTACTGCTCATGGTGTCAGAGGCCATGTGTCTTTGTTGTAGAGATCAAGCTGGCAATTCCTGGATGGGAAGGTTGACAAGGGTGGGATATCATAGTAGTGGTGGCTCCAACTGTCGTTCTGATTATGGGAATGCTTTTGCAATTGGTGCATGGTCCAGGAAACTGACTCAAAGTGAAGTGGCCCATTGCACTCCTGGTGCCAGCGTAAATATTACCCATGCTCCAGGATATTGCAGTAATTATTTTTGATCATACAGCCTGTGGAGGAGTAATGGTCCATGAGGCCAGCGACCTCTGGTGGCGTACAGTTGGCAAAGCTTAGTGCTACCCTCCTGTCTGTTGTCTGCAGAGAGGTCTGTTGCCTGTATAACCTATCTGTGTTGTCCCCCAAAAGGGGAGAGGAGGCAGTAGAACATATTGTGAGCCTGAATGAGGCTGGATTCCCACTGGTGGCTGGGAGGTTAAGGTTCACCTCCATTGGTTTTGGTGCTGGTGTGGCCTGTGGGGCAGCTTAGGACCCCTCCAGAGTGCCATTTGCAGTCAAAAGCTGAGACAGGCAGGTGGTGTCCAGGATAGGCATTGTTAATGATTCTACCTCTGGAACAAAAGGTGATGGTAGAATAACAGGCCCCAGAAAAGGACCACAGCAAGGCTGCAATTGGTTAATGTGCTTAAGGCGTACTGTGCAGTCTTTGAAGGGTCACGTTGGTTATGGCCTGAGTCAGAAAATTGAAACAACCACAGGGAACCAATGCTGGTGGCGTTTGGTGAAGACAAGGGCCCTCATAGATCTTGGCGAGAAGTACCTCACTGCCAACTGATAGTTCCACCAAAGGCAGCAGTGGAAAAATACCCAAATATACAATGAAGCCCCCCATGAACCATGGACCTTGCTGTCGGTGGGGAGGCTTGCGTGCCTCAGCAATACAGATAGCTGTACCGTAGGTGCAGCCACAACGGAGGGATATCTGTTGAGAGAGACCAGACAAACGTGGTTCCTGAAGAGGGGCAGCAGCCTTTTGTTATTGGGAGAAAGAAAACTGGTGTTCTATGGATTGGAGTGTGGAATGTCAGATCTCTTAATCAGGCAGGTAGGTTAGAAAATTTAAAAAGAGAAATGGATAGGTTGAAGTTAGATATAGTGGGAATTAGTGAAGTTCAGTGGCAGGAAGAACAAGACTCCTGGTCGGGTGAATACAGGGTTATAAATACAAAACTGAAAAGGGGTAATGCAGAAGTATGTCTAATAATGAATAAAAAAAAAAAATAGGAGCGCAGGTAAGCTACTACAAACAGCATAGTGAACACATTATTGTTGCCAAAATAGAGACAAAGCTCCCGCCTCCCACAGTAGTACAAATTTATATGCCAACTAACTCCGCAGATGATGAAGAGATCGAATAAATCTATGATGTGATAAAAGAAATTATTCAGATAGCGAAGGGAGACGTACATTTAATTGTCATGGGGGACTGGAATTCGATAGTAGGAAAAGGAAGAGAAGGAAAAGTAAAAGGCGAATATGGAATGGGGGTAAGGAATGAAAGAGGAAGCCGCCTGGTAGAATTTTGCACAGTGCATAACTTAATTGTAGCTAACACTTGGTTTTAAGAATCATGACAGAAAGTTGTATACATGGAAGAGGCCTGGAGACACTGGAAGATTTCAGGTAGATTGTATCACGGTTAGATAGAGATTTAGGAACCAGGTTTTAAATTGTAAGACATATCCAGGGGCAGATCTGGACTCTGACCACAATTTATTGGTTCCGAAATGTAGATTAAAACTTGAGAAACTGCAAAAAGGTGGCATTTTAAGGAGATGGGACACGGATAAACTAAAAGAACAAGCGGTTGTAGAGAATTTCAGAGAGAGCGGTAGGGAACAATTGGCAAGGACGGAGGAAAGAAATACAGCAGAAGAAGAATGGGTAGCTTTGAGAGATGAAATAGTGAAGGCAGCAGAGGATCAAGTAGGTAAAAAGACGAGGGCTAGTAGAAATCCCTGGGTAACAGAAGAGATATTGAATTTAATTGATGAAAGGAGAAAATATAAAAATGCAGTAAATGAAGCAGGCACAAAGGAATACAAACGTCTCAAAAATGAGATTGACAGGAAGTGCAAAATGGCTAAGGAGGGATGGCTAGAGGACAAATGTAAGGATGTAGAGGCATATATCATTACCGATGAGATAGATACAACCTACAGGAAAATTAAGGAGACCTTTGGAGAAAAGAAAACTACCTGTATGAATATCAAGAGCTCATGTGAAAAACTGGTTCTAAGCAAAGAAGGGAAAGCAGAAAGGCGGAAGGAGTATATAAAGGGTCTGTACAAAGGCAGTGTACTTGGGGCTAATATCATGGAAATGGAACAGGGTGTAGATGAAGATGAAATGGGAGATATGATACTGCGTGAAGCATTTCACAGAGCACTGAAAGACCTAAGTCGAAACAAGCCCCGGGAGTAGACAACATTCCATTAGAAGTACTCATAGCCTTGGGAGAGCCAACCATGACAAAACTCTACCATCTGGTGAACAAGATGTATGAGACAGGCAAAATACCCTTACCCTTCAAGAAGAATATAATAATTCCAATCCCAAAGAAAGCAGGTGTTGACAGGTGTGAAAATTACTAAACTATCAGTTTAATAAGTCATGGCTGCAAAATACTGACATGAATTCTTTACAGACAAATAGAAAAACTGGCAGAAGCCAACCTCGGGAAAGATCAGTTTGGATTCTGTCAAAATACTGGAGCACGCGAGGCAATACTGCCCCTCCAACTTATCTTAGAAGATAGATTAATGAAAGGCAAACCTGCTTTTCTAGCATTTGTAGACTTAGAGAAAGCTTTTGACAATGGTGACTGGAATACTGTCTTTCAAATTCTGAAGGTAGCAGGGGTCAAATACAGGGAGCAAAAGGCAATTAATAATTTGTGCAGAAACCAGATGTCAGTTAGAAGAGTCGAGAGGCAAGGAAGGGAAGCAGTGGTTGGGAAGGGAGTGAAACAGGGATGTAGCCTATCCCTGATATTATGGAAACAAAAGAAAAATTTGGAGTGGGTCTGGTACTGCGCGCCGCGGCATTTGAGTCTGCGTCAGACGGCATGGAGGTTGAAGACCCCTACAGGTCTCTGCACCATCGCGCCGTAAGCCGTGGCTGCGCATGCCTCCTGGCCTACATTTAGTGTGGGGGCGCCACAGTGGAACACGTGGTCCTAGCAGCCAGTAGCGGCACCCCCAATCGTGTATTTAAGTGCCTGCCTCTCACTCAGCCAGCCAGTTTAATCTTGCGTGCGTCTCTGGACTTATCAACTTGCTTTAGACAGCGTCTTTACTTTCTAGTTTTGTGTACGAGTGGACGTGGTTTTCTTGTGATTTTGTTGTTTCGATCTTGTTGTTAGTTAGGTCCTTCATTGGTCGTGTCCGTTCTCTCCCATTTGTGTCGTCATTCGCGGGCTGCTCCATGGGTCCCTCCGCGCTTTCTGTCCTTTCAACCCTGCAACTGTTCTGGTCGCAGTTACGACATTTTGATGATGAGGTAAATGGTCGTCGTTGTTGGCATGGAGGCGAAGTTGGTCTGTCTACTTTAGCAACAGCAGCAGTTCATGCAACAGTAGTTCCAGTTAGTCATCTTACAGCAGTCGCTGTGATTGCTAACAAACGGAGTCGATGTCCAGGACGCATTACCACAACAACTTCTGAGTCCTCGGTTGTCTGATGCGTTCCCACTCCCGTCATTGTTCCCACCATTTAATGATGCTAAAGAAAACTGGGAGATGTACTTACATCGACTGAAACAGCATTTCACGGCTTTTCAAGTCACGGGCGACTCCTTGTAGCGGTCGTTGTTTTTGTCTTGGGCCTCCCCAGACACATTCTTTCTTCTCCGCAAGTTGGCGTCGCTCTCTGACCCTGTGGCCCTCTCTTTCCAAGGGATCTGCCTTTTGCTGACAAACTATTATTTCCAAAGCTACCATATGGTCACCTCTTGGCTGGAGTTCCACCAGTACCATAAACAGCCTGGTCAATCGTATCATTCCTGGGTCATGGACTTACAAGGTCTCAGCCGTCGATGCCATTTTACATGCACCCATCACCAGTGTAAGGCTTTGTATGCAGACTCCCTTATCCAGAATGTGGAAGAGATCCTCCACATTGCCCACTGCTTTGAAATTGCTCAAGCAGCTAACGAGCATCTCATGGCGCGGCCACAGGTGGCGGCGATTGAGGCGTCACGTACGGGCTCCACCGTTGTGCCGTCGACATGGCCCGGCCGGCAGAGGCCAGCGCCTTCGGGACTCCTCATTGTCCAATGTCTCTATGGCATCGGCGCCTCCGGACGCCCCTCATTGCCGGTCGCGCGGCCCACTTTCATCTTTCCTCCAGTGCTTTACTGCACATTCTGGGGCTGACCGATGGAAAACTTGCACGCTGTGTGACAAAGAGGGCCACATTCAATCGGTTTGTCGTAGTCGCTCGACTCACTCCAGTCCTGCCCCTCTTGGGCCTCAAGATACCGTACATGCTCTCCAATCGGTCGTCCCACAGGATGACCCATCAACACGGAAGCTTTTCCTAACATTGCCTTTTCACTGAGGATGTCAGTTTTCAGGTCGACACTGGGGCCACCGTCTTCCTGATTAATACCCGGCTGGGCTCTCCTGAGTTGTCACCTCCCTCTCGCTGTATGCTCGCCTACAGAGACAGTTCTATTCCCCTTTGTGGACAGTGCGTCGTCCAGGCAACGTACAAGCGTGTTCACCGGCTCCTTACTCTCTTTGTCATTAACCGTCCATCAGCTTCGAATATTTTCGGCATGGATGCATTTCAGCTGTTGGGCTTTTCAATTTCTGACAAAATTAAGGTCGTTTCCACGGCTGTTCCTTTTCAGGACCTGGATGATCTGTGCTCCGCTTTTGCGTCGTCATTTGCAACGGATCTTGGATGTGCTTCCAGTTTTCAAGTGCACATCACCCTTCGACCGGACGTGCAGCCTCGCTTTTTCCGGCCCCGGCCCCTTCCGGTGGCCTTACGGCCAGCAGTCAAGCAGGAACTTGATCAGCTCCAGGCTGCTGGCGTTCTGGAACCTGTGACTTACAGTGCCTGGGTGACACCATTGGTGGTAATACGGAAACCCAATGGGTCCCTTCAGCTTTGTGGGGACTTCGGCGCTACTGTCAATGCTCAGTCCCTCGTCGACACTTACCCCATTCCCCAACAGGAAGACCTTCTCACCAAGCTTGCTGGGGAAGAGTATTTTTCAAAGATCAACCTAGCTGAGGCATACCACCAGTTACCCTTGAATGCCAAATCTCAGAACATCATGGTTATCACACACCTTTCAGATTGTACAACTACAAGCACCTTCCCTTTGGTGTCTCTTCAGTGCCGGCCATTTTCCAGTGGTTCCTGGAGCAGCTTACACAGCCTATCTCCGCTTGTGTAAATTATCTGGATGACATCTTAGTCACCGTGTGTTCCCGCCAGGAATATTTGCAAAATCTCAGTGCCTTATTTCATGCTCTGCAGTCAGCGGGTTTACGCTGTCAGCTGGACAAGTGTTTTTTTTTTTTAACCGGTAGTGGAATACTTATGCCACTGGCTTAGCAAAGATGGCATTTGCCCTTCAGGTCGTAATGCCGTGGCCATTGAGGCCCTTCCTTGTCCCTAGGACTTATTTGAACTCCAGGTGTTTTTGGGCAAGATTACTTATTACTTAAAGTTCTTGCCCCAGGCTGCCTCCGTTGCTCAATCCCTCTATCTCTTTCGTTGCAAAGGGGTACCTTTTGATTGGACTCCTGCCTGTGACCAGGCTTTCCTCCATTTAAAGGCAATGCTGCAGTCTGCTCCTTGCCTTATTCCCCTCTCTCCGGACCACCCCATGGTTGTGGCGGCTGATGTGTTGGCCTACGGCATTGGGGCCATCCTTGCGCATCGGGATGCCGATGGCTCCGAACAGCCCATCGCTTATGCCTCTTAAGACGTTGACCCCAGCACAACGGAACTACTCCCCAATTGAAAAGGAGGCCCTGGTGATCGTGTTCGCCGTCCTAAAATTTCACACCTATCTTTTTGAGGCAAAGTTTACCCTCCTGACAGACCATAAACCCTTGGTTACGCTTTTTGGACCCCAATCTCACCTTCCAGAGCAGACGGCTCAATGTCTCCAGTGCTGGGTGTTGTTTTTACGAAATTATGCTTACACCATCCTGTATAAGCCCACCACCCACCATGCTAATGCGGATGCCTTGTCACATCTCCCAGCAGGTCCTGATCCTGCCTTTGACCAACAGGAGGTCCTCTGCTTTCACATTGATTCCGCCTGCCGGGATGCACTGGACGGTCTGCCTCTCATGGCTGCTCACATTGCTACGGCTACCCGCCGCAACCCTATCTTGCAGCAGGTTCTCCACTACGTGGACCACAGTTGGCCCTTTTAAGTTACTCGTTGGATGCAGTCCAATTTCAGCCCCTGGCACTACCTGTCCCACATGCTCTTCGTGGTCGATGATGTCCTTCTGTTGGCCATGGAGTCAGATGCCCATCGGGTGGTCATCCCTCCAAATTTACGGCTTCGGGTGCTCAGTTTGTTACACCTTGGGCACTGGGGTACGTCCCATATGAAAGTTTTGGTTCGCCGGCATGCGTATTGGCCCGGCATCGATGACGATATTGACCACCTGGCCCTTGTGTGCACTGTGTGTACATGTCACCAGGCAAGCCTCCCTCAGTCTTTTGCACCTGGCCTGTGCCTCACCGGCCCTGGGATCGCATCCATGTCGATTTTGCGGGCCTGTTTTTGGGGTCCATGTGGTTACTTATTGTTGATGCCTACTCCAAATACCCATATGTCGTCCTCATGGCATCCACCACCACAGAGGCTACACTCATGGCCCTGGCCCAGGTTCTCGCCATTGAGGGCCTGCCACACACATTGGTCTCTGATAATGGCCCCACTTCACGGCGGCGTCCTCCCAAAACTTCCATCAGGCCAACGGTATCAAACATATCCATAGCCCTCCTTTCCACCCTTCATCCAATGGCACAGCGGAGAGGCTTGTCCGCACTTTCAAACAACAGTTGACAAAGGCAGTCAACACATCTCCAACCACATCGGCCCTCACCCTGTTTTTGAGCAGCTATCGCACTACGCCAATTGACGGCCATGGTCCGGTGGAGCTCCTTCATGGACGACAGCCACGGACCCTGCTTCATTTGCTGATGCCATTCCCCTTCTGCCCCCACTCCCGGCCCTCGCAGCGTTATGCTCCTGGATGCGGCCATGTGGGCCTGCAAGTATGGGCGCAAGGTGGGTTGGACGCCCGCCTATGGGCGGCGTATGACGTCAGTGCAGATGTCGAAAGGGTTGGAGCACTGCCATCATAATCAGCTCCATCCACGTGCCCCCTTAGGACTCGCGCTGCCACCTCATCCCTACCTCTTTCGGGTACGGACGTGGTCCTCGAGTCGCCCCCCCTGCCCCCGTTTGCAGTCTCCCCGCTGGCCTGCCACTGACCCTCCCCGCCCCCAGGTGGATCGGCAGCTCCCTCCCCCACCCTGGACTCTGCGTTGGCCATCGTGAATCCCTCGGGTGTCCCTCCCCCCCCCCCCCCCCCCCCCCACCACCACCACCACCACCACCACTGGCGGTTGATGAACCCGGCTCTTCTTCCCACTGCCGCCCACCTCGGCACCATCCGGAGCATTTTCTCCCCTACACACAAGTTTCAGGGGGGAGGGATCTGGTGCTGCATGCTGTGGAATTTGAATCCGCGCCAGACAGCATGGAAGTCGAAGACCCCTAGAGGTCTCTGCAACATCGCGCCATAAGCCATGGCTGCGCGCGCCTCCTGGCCCAATTTAGTGTGAGGGCGCCACAGTGGAACACGTGGTCCTAGCAGCCAATAGCGGCACCCCCCATCATGTATTTAAGCACCTGCCTCTCGCTCAGCCAGCCAGTCTAATCTTGCGTGTGTCTCTGGACTTATCGCCTCGCCTTAGACAGCGTCTTTACTATCTTGTTTTGTGTGCGAGTGGACGTGGTTTTCTTGTGATTCTGTTGTTTTGATCTTGTTGTTGTTAGTTAGGTCCATGTCCGTTCTCTCCCGCTTCTGTCGTTGTTCGCGGACCACTCTGTGGGTCCCACCGCGCTTTCCATCCCATCAACCCCATGACAATTCTGGTCAAAGTTACAACAGTGGGAATTAAAATCCATGGAGAAGAAATAAAAACTTTGAAGTTTGCCAATGACATTGTAATTCTGTCAGAGACAGAAAAGGACCTGGAAGAGCAGTTGAACAGAATGGACAGTGTCTTGAAAGGAAGATATAAGATGAACATCAACAAAAACAGAACAAGGATAATGGAATGTAGTCACATTAAATAAGGTGATGCTGAGGGAATTAGATCAGGAAATGAGACACTTAAAGTAGTAGATGAGTTTTGCTATTTGGGGAGCAAAATAACTGATTATGGTCGAAGTAGAGAGGCTGTAAAATTTAGACTGGCAAAGACAAGGAGAGTGTTTCTGAAGAAGAGAAATTTGTTAACGTAGGGTATAGATTTAAGTGTCAGGAAATCCTTTCTGAAAGTATTTGTATGGATTGTAGCCATGTATGGAAGTGAAAAATGGACTATAAATAGTTTAGACAAGAAGAGAATAGAAGCTTTCGAAATGTGGTGCTACAGAAGAATGCTGAAGATTAGATGGATACATCACCTAACTATTGAGGAGGTACTGAATAGAATTGGGGAGAAGAGGAATTTGTGGCACAACTTGACTAGAAGAAAGGATTGGTTGGTAGGACACATTCTGAGGCATTAGTGGATTGCCAATTTATTATTGGAGGAAAGCGTGGAGGGTAAAAATCATAGAGGGAGACCAAGGGATGAATACACTAAGAAGATTCAGAAGGATGTAGGTTGCAGGAGGTACTTGGAGATGAAGAACCTTGCACAGGATAGGGTAGCGTGGAGAGCAGCATCAAACCAGTCTCTGGATAGAAGACCATAACAAGAACATAGAATGAAGGAAGATGATTGCATCACAAAAATCAATCTTCTCTGATGGGATTAGTTGGAACACAATAATAAAAAAACAGAACACTTCTTGAATAGAAATCAACAAAATCATATCCGAGGCAAAAGGCATGAAAATGTCCAAGTCCGATATCCCTGGATAATCCCTGCCCCAATCAGAGTCTGGAAGGGATACCACAAAGTTGTGAGAGGCTGAGTAAAAGTTTAAGTTCAGCATAGTGACAGTGGTAACAAAATTACAAGTCTAGTGTAATTTTTCCTCCTATCTACGTAATGCTGTAGCTCTCAATTCGTTCGAGCAATCGATCATTCATGATAGGAAACACAGTCATAGCTCAGGCACTCAAAATGATTCTGAAATTTTACTTGTTAGAATGAAATCAGGCGATGATTCTTCTTCTCTGCAGGCTCGTGCTTTGCGGCAGTCTGCTAATCTGTACAAATAAAATGCCTCGTAATTTTGGGAGCGTTGTATAATCAGTCGGGAAATCTCATATCAAGCGGATATTTGGCTTTGATGAAGTTTAACCTTCCGAAGAAGTAATGGAGCTCTTGGATTATTAAATGCAGGTTCGTATCCAGTCTTTCGGAAGTTCCCTTCTGATTAACAACTGCGCAATATATCAATAAATATCATTAATTCTCAAATTTCAAATACACACCTTTTATTTGAAGGAGCAATCTATATACATTTCCTTTTAATCGTACAGTTCGTATCAGTTATCTTCTGTGATAAATCTCAATAATCAGATTACAGTTCTTCCAAACCAAGCTCAGGTTAATCGGCACGTAGACAATCTCGGAAGCTTTTTTTTTTTTTTCTTTTTTTTTTTTTCTAACAACCACCAGAGAGAGTACTACAAAGAATACTTATGCGCTCATGGCATAGCTATTGTATGAACTACTTTTCGCATGGATTCTGCGAGTATGAAGATAGAAAATTAGTAAACGTCATTCAAGGGTAGAATTGTATCTGAATAATTCATCGAATATAAAGAGATATTACAATTGCCCCTCGCAGCAAACAAAGTTAATGATAATACACTTTGCAAGCTAACAAAAAAAATTTGTTGGGTTGTTTATTCAAAAGAGGAATATTTTGAATTAGTAGAATTTTACTATGGAGAGTATGGGTAACATGTTAAGACAATAAGTTACGAGAATACCTAAGCTGTAGCTTTTACATGTACCGGGGTATACCCGCATCCCGAGTACATAACCAGGGAAGATGTAGATTGGTGTAATTGCGAAAAAGGTCTACCCATTTGGGAACTGGCCTTCACAGGGAAACCCTGGAAAACCCGGAAGAATAGACCCCAGCTCAGGTATTAAAGAAGATAGGAAAGCCTAAATCCAGTAATTTTGAAATATATAGAAGCTCCATAGATTATATCGAAGGAAAAGTGCCTCATAGCCAAAAAAAATTTTACAATATTGCTCCAAAAAAATTTTCAAAATTCCTCTTTCGACGATGTAGCCGGCGATCTCGTTGTGAAGTCGATGGAACAGGAACACTGGGTACGGACACCGGGTAGGCGACGTACAGCGTTTGGTGGAGGCGGCACGGACGACAGGCGATGGCTTATGGTACAGGATAGAAGCTGGTAACGTGCCGTAGAAACAGGAAGATGATCTCAGGAACAGATGGTCAGGGACGTGAACATGAAACAGGTTTAAAGTGGAATAAGAAAAGGTTCTGACTAAATAAATCCCTGGAAGAGAGTGGATTAAGGCAACGAAGTCCATATTTCATCATTGAACTCAAAATCGGAGTGGATTCTTATATTCTTCCATCTGTACTAGACTGGAACATCCATCAGTCCTGACAATCGCGAATTTTTTTTTTGTAGTCCTCAATACCAAAGTTGTTTTGCATTACAACTGCTGATTGTCCAAAACATTGCCAAATAGACTGTGGGCATTTAAATTTTGTTGTAGCTCATATCGAATGTATTCCTCTCAAAAAAAATTTTAATCTAATCTTCGTTTTGTTATAGTGCAGGTGGAAGTAGAGCATTGAATCAGTCCGAGGTTTGCTTTCAATTACGAAATTATGGATAAAATTTAAGTTTACACCTGATGAAAAATTTTAAACGTAGGCATATGACACTGGCTCCACAAAAGGAATAATTTGAAAAATTTTCATTATTCTTATAATTAATTGATTTATAGATCCACTTGCAAATAAATATCATTAATGATGACGTATGTTCATTTAACAAATCATCCACTCGCAGAATCTTCTTCATCCTCTCATGAACATTTATGGAAATATATTTCAACAATTATGTCCATAATATGAAACACACAAACTGCTATTCTTAAAATGTTAATTAAAATTCGTAGATTAATTCTCCTGGTAAAGAAGGCATAATGAAAAAATCTAAAAATTATAATAATTTTCTCTCGCGCAACCAGAGAGTTTCTTCAATTGTTTGCCACAGTGACATTATCGACTGTTGCTTCATTTCACAGTTCATTTTATTTTTCTTGCTCGAACAGCGCACATCATACTCACAGCGTATTTACCTACATATCCCACACTATTCAAGTTTCACATGCAATTCTCACATAAGTGCCGTGTCTTGAGGAAATGTAGATGCACTTTCGTTGTATATCACTGTGGCTTCTGCTCATAGTCCACACTTACAAACACTAGTAATTAACAAATTCTTCTACCTATCTTAAAATTTTTGTGCTAAACTATCACAGGAGTAATCTCATTGTCTCTTAACCTATCACAGGAGTAATCTCACTGTCTCTTAACCTATCACAGGACTAATCTCACTGTCTCTTAACCTATCACAGGACTAATCTCACTGTCTCTTAACCTATCACAGGAGTAATCTCACTGTCTCTTAACCTACCACAGGAGTAATCTCACTGTCTCTTAACCTCTAGACAACATTAACGTCTTGATATTTATGTACACATTCGACTCATAGTCAAATTCCACTCTAAATTCTTCTCCATATTTGGTGTCACAGATCTACGATCCTTCAAAAATTTCTTAATATCATTGTGCGGGAATAATCCCTTTATTCTTTTTGATTCGGGATATGCCAACAAGTATGATCCAGGATTTGGTATATTTACAATAACATATGGTCCGGTATAAATAAGATTCCATTTCTTTATGTTCTTCATCAGTTTCGAGGAATGGATGTGTCGCCTCAATAAAACCTTTTCTCCAAGATGAAACGTCTGAATCCGGTGAATCCGTTTATCATATGTCAATTTCCATTGTATTGCCTTTTTAGTTAAATTAACAAGTGCGAGTCGAATCTTTTCCTCCCATTTTAAATTCTGGTCTTCATACTTTTCTTCCGTTGCCTCCAGGTTTTGGAACGACTAAGAGCGGAGAACAATATGGACTAGTTGATGGCTCAATCAAGTTCCATTCTAACATTCTATTTATCTCCATTTGAACGGATTGTTTTAAACGCCAGGGGATCGGATAGTGCGTGCAACAGTAAGTCTGATGTGGCTTCACTTGTAGGTGACAAATATATCCTTTAATAATTCCTGGTTTCTCATCAAAAAATTTCTTCATATGCCTCTAACATATAATGAAGCTGCACCCTTGGTTCTCCAGCAAGCTGATTTGATTCACTAGCTTTTATTATTGTTGTTTGGTTAAAGTCCTCCTGTTGTATCAAATCCTTTGAAAGCTCCTTCCAACGACCGTTTGTAGTGTCAATTAATTGAATTATGGCACCGCGACAATATTTCTCATGCACTGTTTCCTTTCTATTTAAATCCAGTGCTATCTCTTCTCCATTTAATCTAATTTTAACTATTCCTTCCAAAAAATCAATCTGACAATCGTACTGACAATCGTACTCCTGCATACTCCCAATACCAAGAATACAGTCCACTAATAACTTCTCCACTACAAGGAACGTGCATTTTATTGCTACATTTCCCATTTTCGTCTCTAATTGTGTTTGTATTTTGACATTGGGAGAGCGTGCTCCAACAGCTCCGGTGATTTTGCAGTTCTGTACTGGCAAAATTGGTACCTTCTTCTTCCTAATAATTCTCCGAAAAAGAGCGCCTGAGATGACATTGGCGGAAGCGGCGGTGTCCAATATCACATTCGTTGGAACTTCCTCTATTTCAACAAATACTTCCGATACCGGAACACTCGATCTGTCATTATGACACGTTATTAAATCCTTTATTAACTCTTCAGTCAACAGCTCACCATCATTATATCTTAACAATTGTAATTTTACTGTTTCACCCCAACAGATCCCCTGACCGCTCCTCCGGGGCATGATGCGGTCATGTTTAGTTTGACTGATTGTTGGTCCGATTGGTATTTGTCTCTTCAGCTACTTCAGTGATTATCAGTTGTTGTGGTGAATTCTGTCTATGTTGTCTTGCTTGATTCGTGTAATTATTGTTGTTGTTCTGCTGGTGTTGGTAGAACTGTCCTGTGTTGTCCTCGAACTTCCTTTAACCCTTTGTTGAAAAAATTCTCCTCGGAACTCTCTGAAATTGACTGTAAAGCTACTTTCACAGTTTCTTCTATGGTTTCCGAAGGAAATTTTTGCCGCTCTAATGTCATTTCTGAAAACTTTCCCGCAAGTACATTCATTCTATGTTCCACTGTCTCCTGTTTTTCCTTCACTTCGTCAAATTGCTTCTTTAGATTATCTTGGGATTCTATAATTTCTGGTATCATAGCTACGGAACAATGTATGTCCTCTTGAGCTTGTATTACTTGAGGAAACAGTTCTACTTGTTTTTGTATCGTGTCAATTTTGACGGATACATATTCGGTTAGTTCCGCTTTTAATTTACTATTGTTTTCTTGGCATTGTTGGCAAACCTGCTCAATTTGAGCAATAAGATTCTGTTCGGTCCTTCCTGCCTGTTCTTTTGTTTCCTGTGCCTGGGTATTTAATCTCTGATCTAATTTGGTAAAGGTTGCTCTTAACTGATTTTGTAATTCTGTTTGATTTTCGGCTAATTGATTTTGGAGTTCATTTTGTATAACGGATAAGTCTCGTTTTACCTCCGCTTGGCCTTCGGCTAATAGAGACAACTGTTGCATAATAACAACTAATGTGTCAACAACAGTCTGATCAGCTGTTGTATGAATGTTTTCTGAACCAGCAGGATTATTTATATTGCTACCGCTAGCCACAACAGTCTCAGAGTTGCTATCCACAACAGTCTCAGAGTTGCTATCCGTGGCCTCTGCTCCTGCGCAAACAGCTGAAGGCTGTTGCACTTCTCGTTGCTGATTCAGTGACATTTTAAATGCCGCTCTAGTCAATACCATTAAATAACTGTCAATATCAGGTTCTAATCACTAAATACAGTTTCAAATTTACTGTCGTAGACACACTTAACTTTCAAATTACTTCACAGATGGTATAAAGTTCAATGTCCAGATACGAAAATCACACAATATACAGTTCTACAATCTAACTGCTATCTGGAAGAAAATTCTTTCTAAATTGATTTCAAACTATTTTAACTACAGGATAAAAAAATTAGATTTCTCTGGCCTTGTTCTGTAGTCTCAGTGTTGTCCAATAGTTGAAATCGTTTCTTGGTATCAGCAATCTTTTACTATAGGCACCGAATCTCTCTTCAGATTAGTTACCTCTCGTTCTCGTTGGTTTTCATGAAACAAAAAATACATATATTATATAACAATCCAAGAGAGTTCCGTCACACTGGCGCCACTGTAATTTTTCCTCCTATCTACGTAATGCTGTAGCTCTCAATTCGTTCGAGCAATCAATCATTCATGATAGGAAACACAGTCATAGCTCAGTCACTCAAAATGATTCTGAAATTTTACTTGTTAGAATGAAATCAGGCGATGATTCTTCTTCTCTGCAGGCTCGTGCTTTGCGGCAGTCTGCTAATCTGTACAAATAAAATGCCTCGTAATTTTGGGAGCGTTGTATAATCAGTCGGGAAATCTCATATCAAGCGGATATTTGGCTTTGATGAAGTTTAACCTTCCGAAGAAGTAATGGAGCTCTTGGATCATTAAATGCAGGTTCGTATCCAGTCTTTCGGAAGTTCCCTTCTGATTAACAACTGCGCAATATATCGATAAATATCATTAATTCTCAAATTTCAAATACACACCTTTTATTTGAAGGAGCAATCTATATATATTTCCTTTTAATCGTACAGTTCGTATCAGTTATCTTCTGTGATAAATCTCAATAATCAGATTACAGTTCTTCCAAACCAAGCTCAGGTTAATCGGCACGAAGACAATCTCGGAAGCTTTTTTTTTTTTTTTAACAACCACCAGAGAGAGTACTACAAAGAATACTTATGCGCTCATGGCATAGCTATTGTATGAACTACTTTTCGCATGGATTCTGCGAGTATGAAGATAGAAAATTAGTAAACGTCATTCAAGGGTAGAATTGTATCTGAATAATTCATTGAATATAAAGAGATATTTCACTAGCATTGGAGGCCAAATCTCTTCAGTGTAGAGGCCAAGCTGGCAACTTCTGGATGAGAAGGTTGATGCAGGCAGTGACTTCATAGTAGCAGTGGCTCCAGAGAGAGATCCTGGTTGTGGGAATGCTTTGGCAATAAGCATCTGTCCCCAGAAGCTCACTCATAGTGAAATGGACCACAGTAGCTGGATGCTTGCGTAAATACTGCCCGTGCTGCTATTTCTGGTAACGTGGCCTACACAAGAGAACAGGTCTGTAGGACCAGTGAACTCTGGCAGTGCTCAGGTTGCCTTGTGGTGGCAAAGCGGAGGTGGCCTTCTTGTGTCTGTCATCTACAGAAAGGTCTATTGCTTGTGTAACCCAATCTGTGTTGTTGGTTGCTGTCTAAGTCGGTGCAAGGCCTTGACACTGCATATCTCCCTTTCCAAGTCCACTCCTCCAAGTCATGTGTGCAAGACACAACTGCTGGTACGATATAGTCGACTGGGATAATTAAGCCCTTGTAGGTATATGTGTGTGTATATTCTGTATTCTGTTAACCCAAATATAATGCCATTTGTTACCATACAAATCCCACCACTCCATCTTTCAGTTAATGGTACAGCAACTTCTTGAGATGTTGAAGAAAGGATATCAGCCTCAGTTGCAGAATGGTTTTTTATTTATTTAATTTGTAAGGCATTTCACTCTCACAGCAATATTATCAGACATCCAGGGAAAACCAAGTTCCCTCAGTACAAATTTATGAGCCAGGAATCAGCTATAAAGCTCCATTGTCAGTTAAATAAAGCAACTGGGAAACCACGACCCGAGTTGTGAAATGAGCATAACCAAAGACAAACTCACCAAGTAAAAAAATTCGAGAATCACTGGCAAGTATACAGAAATTTCAGCAGCCACCAAAATTGGCACGTCATCAATAAAATTTACAGGACACATCCACCAGGTAAAAACATTCAATGATCACTGGCAAGAGTACAGAACATCCTACCATCACCAAAAATGGCTTGTCATCCAATAAAATATACAGGACACATCCCCCTACAGAAATAAATGAGCATATGTTTCAAGGCAAAGAGAGGTAAATGAAAGAAACATAGAAACCACACAAATAAGGGTGGAGATAAAGGAACAAATATTGAGAGCTAAGAGACCTTGGCTCATTGGTCCTTGGCGGTCCTGGGCTCTTAAAATAGACTCTTCTCAAAATCTCAAATTCTTTTGAGGATTTTCATCATCTTGCCTTTTTGTACAACATGCAAAATATGAAGATTGTTTATGTATGGTGGGTAATAATCCCTTTTCTGGTCCCCTTTTGTTATGACTTGTTTAAACTGTTTAGAAACACTAATGTACAAATTGTGTTCTCTAGAAATGTGTGAACACAGTTCCTGGTTCCTCACAAAGGGGAGTCTAAGTCTTTCCCCTTCTCGAGATCAGGAGTGTATAAAATTCAGAGCCCTGATTGTGACACACATTAAATCGGCCAAATGGGGAGGTCCTTTATAGCACTTTTCAGTGAGCATCTTTTAACAAAACAAAAGGACAACTTAAAAAATATTGTCCCTTCGCGCAATACATGAAAACTTCTTGGCGTTGCCCATCCTCCATAAATGATCTCGACATTTTGCACGTTGTACAAAAAGGCAAGAAGATGAACATCCTCTAAGAATTTGAGATTTCAAAAAAGCGTCTGTTTTAAGAGCCCAGGCCTGTCCAGCGAGCAACTGATCTTTCACAAAAAGGGTTACTTCGAGGCTATGTTTTTACTTTTTAAATAAATATGCACATGTGGCTTTGGTTTATAGATTGATGTTTAGTTCTGCTTCCTTGTTTTTATCTTATATAATGGATCTAATGTCATCATTACTCTGTAAACAAGTTCTCTCTTTTCCCATATGACGGTGCCACCTAGTACAGTGTCTATCACTTTGATTCATGGCTCTGTAGTAATAGCTGTAAATGTGTGCCACAAGTACACTTTTATACATCTGGCATATTTCTTCCATTTAGGTTATAAGCACACAAGCACTTGAGACAACAATCTTGTTATTTGTCATTTTATGAGGCCAAGGATAATTGGCTTTTCTTGTTCAGTTGAAATTCAAGTAAATGTTTTCTAATTTCTGCCTTGAAGTTCTGTATTTGCATTGTGTTTCCTGTTAGCTTCTGAGACAATACTTACACATTTACCACTGAGGTGTTCAAGAGGATTTTAAAGATTACTTTCATCCTGACTTTCTACAAGGGAGGGGAATCCGCAATGAGTGGAGGCACAGTTTTGGAGCAAGATGATTGCCCCAGTCCAACATCAAGGTCCACCGCCTCTGAAGAAGATTCGAGAGACATGTCAGAGGGGATGACATTTACATTATCGGACTATGTACTTCCCATCTCCATCAGTGGGCAGTTTCTCACCTTTGATTTTGATTTTTTGCTCTGAGGAGGCTTCGGAGCCACACCATGGAAGTGGTAGTGTCAGCAGTGGACAGAGGACCAGACTGATTCCCCAACATAAGCAACCATGGCCTTTTCTGAAGTGCTGGGGGAGGGACAGGCTTCAGAATGACTGCAGCAGCAAAAGTGCATTGACAAATGCAGGTACCAGTGCTGGCACTAGCAACCTCTTTTTGTGTGGCAGCATCAACTTCCTGCACTGGCTGTTTAAGAACCACAGGAAAGGAGATATCAAACATGGGGGGCAGCATGGCCTTATACATCTTTTTGGCCTCTCATACTGGATGCAAATCAGAGCCTTTAGCTCTTGTACCTTCCATTCTTCAAGATATAAGCTGCAGTCCCAACTCCAGACAGGATGAGCGCTGGAGCAATTTACAAACTTCAAAGGAGATGAACAAGTGACTCTTTCGTGGGGAGTCTTACCACATTTGCCACAAGTGGCTTCTCTGTGATACCTGAGATTGGCTGTTAGTGCCTACCAGCGGCCAGTCCTTTCCATGGGAGGAGAAGGAGAGAATTTCAAGGGTTCCACGTCGATCCCTTGAGGAGTTACAGAAATAAAAGTCCACCTACACAGAGCCCCCGCATACCTAAGTAAGCCTTATACAACTGAGATGCATCAGGCTTCACAGAGGTTGCCCCCAACGACTGTTCCATGGTGGTTGTTGAAGCATGTCCAGCTCCATTTTGGTAATCCTCCATCCAGTATGTCAATGTGGAGTTGTCACTGGATTGTAGGTTGTCAATAACTTCCCACTGAACATGGTCCAGGAGGGCTGGAGAGCAGAAAGAGAGGCCAATGGCTGAGAATGACCCAGTAGCAGCACAGAAATGAGTGGGAGTACTTGTGTTGAGAATGCAAAGCTCATGAGATGTTATGAGGCTCTGCAAAACGCGACCCTGAGGATGAGGTTGAGGTCCACAAGACATCATGGGCGTTGAAGTCTCCCAGTAGCAGAAATGGTCAGGGGAGTTGTTCCCTAAGATCTGTGAGAAGTCTCCCAGTAGCAGAAATGGTCGGGGGAGTTGTTCCCTAAGATCTGTGAGAGCTTAAGAGTCTATTGCACATTGCTGAGGTAAACAAAGCAAGCAAACAGTGATCCTCTGACACACATGAATTTGAACTGCAATTGCTTGCAAGTCAGTAGCCTGGGGTAGAGCAGAGGAGTGGAGCGCATTATTGACAAACACGGCGACCCCTCCCTTGACCCTTTTGCCACTCAGATCATCTTTGTAATGGAGCATATAGGCCCACAGTATGTGATAGAACATATAGCCCCACAGTACAGGGGCATCATGTGCTTTAAAATGTGTTTCCTGCAAACACAAGCAGAGGGAGTGTTCCTGTGCTCAGAGTTTCAGTTCCTCCACATGTGGCCAAACCCACTAATGTTCCACTGTAGGATGGGAGCCATCTATTGTGGGGGTTGGACTTTTAAAGATGACTTTTCCTTTTTTTAAGGGTGGGAAATAAATAGCAATTTGATCTAAATTGTCTACTTCTTGTTTTCCTTTGTTGTATTCAGTAACGACTGCTGGTTTATGTTTTCCATGTCCAGATTGATCTCTGGTGATGGAACTGTGTCTAAAATGTTTTGTATTTACAGAAAGAACACTTACCTCCTGTCTTTCCATTTCCCAATTGTAATTCCATCATGTGGCTTTACCTGCCATTTCACCCTTTTTATGCCGTTTTTCATATTTATGAAAGTTGCCATCTGTTCTTTTCAGTGTCCTTACCAAATTTATCTTCTTTCCAAGCAGCTGTTTTACAAGAAGAATGGATGTATAACAGTTATCTGTAACAACTGTCACCCTACCCAAAAAAAAAAAAAAAATATTGATAAGCTGCCGTTTGATACCTTCTGCCAAGTTTTTAGACACAACATTTGTGCATCCTTTATATTCACCATGTATAGAGTATATGTAATTCAGTCGTATAATTTGAAAATCTTAATCCCATATTATGGCCTTTAACTGAAATATAAGGTAAAAGCTAAACTCGTTTTCTAAGTGATCCATGGTGATATTTATTGTTTCCGTGAACTTAAGAGTTTTATCACCTTTAGCTGACTTATTATCTGTGAAATGTTTTAATGGATGAGTAACTGTAGACAGTTTCTGCTTATTATTTTAGGCAAAATGTTATACTTGAACAGAGCATTATAGTCAAGTAATTTTCTATTTTGGGATGCATTATCAGTTATTTGCACTTAATCATGCCAAAAAATCTTTGATTTTCTTCACAATTCATTTCCTTCCAACACTTATTCAGCACACTATGACTTAGATAGTTGCCATCTAAAAACAGTGCAGCATATCTGTTGGGCTCAGTAACAGTGAAATTAATTACTTCCTCTCTTTTAAATTAAAAATCCTCAGGGCCTCAGCATGCTTTTGCTGAGTACAGGCTTGGTGATTCCGGCTTTCCTGAGCTGGGGACTGGTAAGCACCACCAGTCCTCTGTCACTGTGAACTGGGCATGCTTCAACAACCACTGTGTGGCACGGCAGGGGAATGTTGTGTGTTGCAGGGAACAGGGATCTTGGCTTGACCAACCAGATTGTGGGGATGGTAAAACCTCTATAAAAAAACCTTTCAGTCTCAGGGTGTACTGCACACCAATGAGGTGAATGTCTGTTGAGACGGAACAGTCGTTGGGGGCTACCTCTGGGGTACTTGATGCTTCTCACTTGTATAAGGCTTACCTAGGCAAGTAGAAAGCATCACTTGTGGGATATTCAGCTTTTCCTTTTCTGACACAATATCTTGTGAATGGTGGACAAAGGACAACAGACATATTCCATGTTTCTAGATTTCCAGAAAGTGTTTGGAACACTGTAATTTGTTATCAAAGCACAGTGGCCTGTAGATCATCATACACCATATTGGGATGTGTTACCATGTCACTTACAAGCTGTTACTGCTATAATGCTTAATTTGTACAACAGGCGCACACCATTGTATAGTTCTGGAAATTAAAGTAATTATGACACAGGTTCTGTTTTGATGGTCATCATTAAGAGTAGTTGTAATGTTCAAAATTTGGATTCCCTTATCAGTGTCTTGTTCGTTCATTGCTATAAAAAATCACAGATGTACATTTTGTGCAAACTTAACATAGGGTTTTACTAATTCTGGTCTGTCAATACGCAATTTGACATTGTCTAGAACCAACTCTTGAATTATAGGCCCAATTAAACTTGTGTAGTCGATCATAAGAAATGCTTTTAGCTTGATTTATTATTTTATGACCAGTTCCTTCCCAGGTGTGACAGCACTCTGCTTTAATATCACACCTGTTGTAATCTATAGCAATCAACAATATTAGGAATATTGCTTGTTTAAGCTTTGCTTTACTTGCAAAGATAATATCTTTACTGTTATTTTGGAACTGACACTCAAATACTTTTTCACAGTTTAATTCATCTTTCATCAGTCCATAATTGAAATAAAGTCAGTCCAGCATTGGAAAGTAGCCTTCATAACATTTCACTCAAATATTGTGAAATAAAATCACCCAAAACTCAGTATCATAACTTCATTAATTATGTTGCTATTCAGTATCAGTTTTTTAGTTTTTACGAAATACATTTTAAATGGCATTTCAGCTTAACACAACTTTACTTGCTGTGATATACAGGACATAAAATCCCGTCTGAGGCCTGCGATCATTTTTATGTTAATAATTGACAACCAATGCTGTACAATCACAATAAAGTCATGAGATGTTCAATTGACTCTTAATTAGAACATGTTAAGCATTTTGGGATTACACCCATCTTCAGACATCTGTTACAAAAAAGTATGAGGCGTGTTTATGAAGTAAGTACCATTTTGAAATTAAAAAAAAACGTGCTAAGATATCTCAATAATTTTATTTTTACATGAAAGCCTGTACCTTAATCTACTTTTCTACATAGTTTCCGTCAATATTGAGGCACTTATCATAACATTGTACCAGTTTTTGAATACCCTCCTCATAGAAGTCTGCCACCTGACTTGTTAACCACTGCATCACCACTGTTTTGACTTCGTCATCGTCTTGAAGACGCTGACCGCCCAGTGTTTCTTCAAGTGCAGGAACAGATGGTAGTCACTGGGCCCAAGATCGGGGCTGTACGGAGGATGATCTAGAGATTCCCATCGAAAAGATGTGATGAGATCTTTGGTCTGATTCACCACATGTGGATGGGCATTGTCTTGCTGCAAAACGATGCCCTTGCTCAACTTCCATGGACTGTTGCTTTGATTCTGGTGTTACGTGGGCCACCCATGTTTCATCGCCCGTAACAATTTGGCTTAAGAAATCATTACCGTCATTGTGGTACCGCTCAAGGAAAGTCAATGCTTTGTCTAAACGTTTGATTTTGTTCACATCCATCATTTTTGGTACCCAACATGTGCACAATTTTCAGTAATTCAAGTGCTTGGTCAGATTGCCATACAAAACACTACAAGACACATAAGGAAAGTCATCCTGCAAGGAGGAAATCGTAAAGCGTCTGTTTTCTCTCACCTTATTGTCCACTTCCTGCATCAAACTTTCATTAACGACCGAAGGACGCTCACTCCATTGTTTATCATGCACATTTGTGCGGCCAT
Organism: Schistocerca americana; assembly: GCF_021461395.2. NCBI lineage: Eukaryota > Metazoa > Arthropoda > Insecta > Orthoptera > Acrididae > Schistocerca > Schistocerca americana. Next base: position 360,030,984 of record NC_060125.1, on the reverse strand, counting down.
CTTTAAATGCTCTCACCCACTTTCTTACCATTCCATCACTCATAATGTTTTCTCCGTAAACTGCACAGATCTCACGATGAATATCGATCGCTTTTAGGCCTTTAGCACTAAGAAATCTTATAACAGCCTGTACTTCACAGTCGGCGGGACTCACGATTATCGGAGGCATCTTAAACACTCAATACACAATGTAAACAAGGAAGAATCAGACTGTAATAGAGTCAGTGCGTAGATTAAGGTACAGGCTTTCAAAAAAAAATTAATGAGATATCTTAGCACGTCTTTTTTTAAATTTCAAAACAGTACTTACTTAGAAAACACTCCTCGTACAAAACATAAGTAAACAACACACTCAACACATCTCATCATTACAGGGAAAAAAAAGAAAAAACACATCGAGACATGTTGAGTGTGCTGTTCATTTATGTTTTGTACTTTTTTTGTAACAGATGTCTGAAGGTGGGTGTAATCCCGAAACGTGTAACATGTTCTAATAAAAGAGTCAATTGAACATCTCATGACTTTATTGTGATTGTACAGCATTGGTTGCCAATTATTTACTTGCTCTGAAAAAACTTTCACCTAAGCCAGTTATTCATGAAATGTTCTTCACGGAGGATTTAAATCTTCCAAATACTTTTGCTTACTTTTTTAGTCTTTGTTACATAGATTTTACGTACACTGATAATATCACCACCTCTCATACATTAATGAAATGCACCAACTGCTTCCAACTAATTGTGGCCAAAGCTGAACACATTATTTAATTTTACAATTCAAGGTACATTTTGTCATCATTACTAATCCACGGTTGGACGAGTTGCTTCAGGATGGCTTCTCTTTAAAACAGCTGTCAGTTCGACGTAAGTGTTGCCCAGTGATGGAGGACAGAAACATGAAACATAAAAAACGACACACATTTTTACATCATATATTCACACAAAATATACAAAATCTTTCATTTTTATTAACAATACAAAACTTACAGCTACACATTGTCCACATATCGTGTAGTGGAGAATTGTTGATGGTACACATGGTTTACAAGGCACTGTATCGTCTCAGAAGGGTCCGAGCATGTGGAACAGGTTCTCAGATATGTGAAAGGCTCGAAGACTCCTTGAGTAATAGAACCCAGTATGTTGTCCCATGTGGTGAATGTTCATCAGAGACAAGGGTGTCTGTCATCAGGAGTGCCCCAGGAAGAACTTTACTTGTTCTTTACATACATAAATGACCTGACGGATAGAGTGATCGGTAGTTTGTGCCTGTTTGCTGAGGGCACTTTAGTGTATGGGAAAGTGTTGTTTTTGAGTGATTGTTGGAGGATACACAATGACTTGGACAGAATTTCTATTTCGTGTGATGAATATGAGCTTACTCTGAGTGTATAAAAATGTAAGTTAATGTAGATGAACAGGAAAAACAATCCTGTGATGTTCGACTACAGTATTAGTGGTGTGCTGCTTCACACAGTCTTTTCAACGAAGTATCTAAGTGTAACATTGCAAAGCGATGTGAAATGGACCGAGCACAAGAGGACACTAGTGGGGAAGGTGAATGGTCAGTATCAGTTTATTAGGAGAATTTTAGGAAAGTGTAGCTCATTTATAAAGGTGGCCACACATAGAACACTAATGCTACATATCCATACGTACTTTTCAAGTCTTCTGGAATTCCCACCAGTGCAGATGAAAGGAAGACACCATACTAACGTACAGTCATGCTGATAGGTTTTTTACTGGTATATTTGATCAACACTTAAGTATTATAGAGATGCTTCATGAAATCAATGGAAATTCCAAAAGAAAGATGACATTCTTTTGCGAAGCATTGAGAAAAATTTAGAGAACAAGCATTTTTGGCTGACTGCAGAATGACTGTACTGCCACCAGTGTACATTTCACATCAGGATCATGAAGACATGATGAGAGAAATTAGGGCTATTCTGGAAGCATACAGATAGTCACTTTTCCTTCGCTCTAGTTGTGGGTGGTTTAGGAAGGGGAATGACTAGTATTAGTAAAAGTGACACTGCCTTGTACCATATGGTGGCTAGTTGAGTACGTATATAGATACAGATGTAGACGCAAATGTGCATGAACTGTTGTAGAAAATATTTATATACTTCAGACTTTCAATAATTTGGATTGTGGAACTTGTCCAAATTAGTGCGGTTTTACTGTAGATTCTTTAATTTGCCATCTTCAAATCTTACTGTTTCACATTTTCAGTCCTTTGAGTATTTATTTGGTTTCACATTATATTTACAAAACCTCTCTTTCAGCTCGTGAGGCTGAACTGCGACAGTTACGAAAGTCTAACACAGATTATGAACAACAAAATGCTATTTTGCAAAAGCATATTGAAAACATGAAAGCAGCTGTCGAGAAGCTGGAGGCTGAGACAGTGCAACAGCAGAGTAGTAATAATGCACTCCAGCAACATCTGGAACATCTGAGGACAAACCTCTCGGCAGCATTTTCATCACTCCCTCTCCCAGGTACTGTTAAGATTTGTTTTATCATAACATAATTTATGCGTAATTACTATTTACGGTGGAAATGTTTTAAAGCTGTCACTTTTAAAAGATACTATAGTATACTAGAAACAGATGAAAATATGTAAAATAACTGGTATGGATTATTAAAATACAGGGTGGTCCGTCGGTGCTTAAACAGAAGCTTAAAGTCAGTCAGTATGTGACGGAATGGAGGCTGCCCTGTATTCATCCTCAAGTTAACTTGCGTTATGTGTGGCCAAAATTCTCATTACTCATTATTATTAGTTACTTACTTGTACATTCCGTACATCATTATTGCAGCCTAGTGTTTACTAGTGTTCCTTTTATTCTTTAACTGTGATAATTTGTCAGCAACAATGTCATAAATGAGTAAATGTCTGCAAGGCTGTTGTCAGTATGCCCAAATAAAGATCTAACTGCTAGAGGTTCTAGAGCAGACATCACACATTGTCCTTGTTACACACTTCTATGCAACAAACACTTTTTTCCTGAATGACAAATTACCATAGAATATAATGTTGCAAGACATTTGTGAATGAAAATAGGAAAAGTAAATCAACTTCTTTACATTTTCATCTCCAAAAAGATTTTATGCTTAATATAAAAGTTACAGAGCTAAGATGTTTAAGAAGGTCTGTAACATGTATTGATTTATCCTCATGCTTTATTTCTAATAATGCAGTCAGAACTTGTGCAGTATTGAATTGTGTGTATTTTGTTTTATGTAAATTCAGTGATAGTCAATTTGCGGACATCCAATTATTAATTTTCAAGAAAATATTATTTACATCTTCAAGTGTTAAGCTTACTCTGTTAAGTTTGATTCTGATACTGGCATCATCAGAAAAGACAAATATTTCTGCTTCTTGGATATCTAATGGAATATTAGTTACATATAAAAACAAGTGCACACTCAATGTCGATCCCTGTGGTACATCTGCAGTAATAATCCCTTATTCTGAAGATTCTGTTTCATTGTGTACTGATCCTCTTACTGCAACACCCTGCGTCTTTTTAGCAGGAGAAAGTGTTTGTAAGGGTTTCTCTTCTATGATTAGGCACAGCTAGGATACTAGATAAGTGAAACCTTGTGCTGCAATTATAATGAGATGACAAATCATGATCTCTAAGTCAGGTATTTGCGTGAGTGCATCGTCATTTTGTAATGGGTTTGAGTGTTCTCTCTCTACTGGAGGTTGGTGAATCAACATGAAGCAAAAACATCTCATCATTATGAGAAGCCTTTGTTTACTTCCCAACACGGTGTACTGATGGCTTCTAACCACGTCAGTTGGCACTGGATGGCAGCAGCATACTCTTGAAGTGTAGTCATGATGCAGCTGATTGTTGCTACATCTTGCGCAGCCTGGCAATGACTTTGTGAAGTAGTCATTCCCAGGCAGCTCGTTGATGCTGACTCAGCTGTGTGTGAATTTACACAACCAGGCTTAGCCATAGGCAAGGCTGCCTGATGCTCAGTGTCCTAGTGGTGAGGAGAGCCTCAGTTCAACTCGCAGCTCATGAATGCTGCAAATGGGCCACCTGGCAGGAAGTCTTACTAGGGTGACGATGGAATGGTGGAGACCTCATGGCAGTAGCCAACACTTCAGCAAACACTCACTCATTGACTCACTGGTTCCATGACCAGCCTGACCAGACAGCCATGTATTTATACTCTCCAAATAGGCTTTATTGTGATGTGGCTGCCTCAAATGTTATGCATGACATGCACTTAAGTGTCCCTGATTGTTGGTTGCTGACCGACAGAAGGGCTACAGCCCATAGGCAGATGCTGTGGCACACTGCTGCATCTCATATTTTGGCAACTGGCTTCATTATGGTTTTTCCTCATGGGTGCTGACACTGCTGGTATAAATCTGCACATGAAAGATTGGTAGGGGCGGGATCTGTGCAACTCTACACTTGAGTCAGCAATACACAGTGCTTATCATTAGCAAAACTACGAGTAGGACTGACATGAAGGCTCACCATACAGTCTGTGCTGATTTTCATTATGATACTGCCTTAAAAGTCCAAATAGTGGATCCATTGACAACTGACCATTCTGGGAGGCTAGCATTTAGTGCAGAGAGGTGAGAAGGAATGAACCCATGGTAGCATTCAGGTATTTCAGATTTTCCCTTTGGAAATATTCGTTTGTACCTGTCATCACATTCCAAGGACACTCTTACACACGTTTCTCCACACAGAACAGGTTGAGCTCTCATGATCCTGACACTATATGTACTAGCTTTGTAGGGTATACTGTGACTTGTTTGACATGACACAGCAGCAGTTCTGGAGCTGAGAGTAATGCCTGGACTCACTATCACAACCTTTATTAGTGTGACATTGTACACACTTCGGAAAATAATTGACATATTGCACTACATACCGTATTTACTCGAATCTAAGCCGCACCTGAAAAATGAGACTCGAAATCAAGGAAAAAAAAAATTCCTGAATCTAAGCCGCACCTGAAATTTGAGATTCGAAATTCAAGGGGAGAGAAAAGTTATAGCCCGCATCTCCAAATCGAAACAAAGTTGGTCCATTGTAATATGAGACACAATTTCGGTCGAATGAATGACGATACAGCTACAGTAGTTTGGTTCGAGTCGTAAGCTTAGCAGTTAAGCTTTACCAGGTAGCCATTGATATGCGTCAGGCGCTCCGTCCGTATTTATACGGGTACCCTTCCTTTTCCATGTGCTTAGTTTGGTTTGAATTGATTACTTATTTTTCTTTGATCTGATAAGCGCAGTTTTCTTTGTTATGGGTGTTTACGTCACTCTAAGCTGAAAATGCATTACTGTACTGTGTCATGCATTGTTTGACGCATTCTGATAGTGCGTGTTTACGGCCTGTCGCCGCACGCGGCATGGTTTGCTTTTGTGCGCGCTACCGCAGCTTTTTTTTAAAAAAAAAAAAAAGAGGAATCGTCTAATAATAGACTGCGTATGATAGATGTTCTGAACGAGAGTTTAGCGAAATTTTTTCTCCGTTTTAAAATATTTGCAGGCACCTCTTTAGTACATTACATTCTACACAGAAATTAGAGTCATCTTAGATTTAAAAATCTAGTCAATTGCCGTGCTTCATTTCTGACTGTATCACTATTAAGCATAAGAATAATACGAATATAAACATGACATGGTATGTATATTCTTCCACGTTTGCTGTTGTCTCACTCTAGTTTCGTAGTTTATTAGGCAGATAGGATTTAAATGAGATAGCAGCAAACATGAAATAATACATGGCAAAAGGTTTACATTCGTATTATTCTTATGGTGGCGAGAATACTGCATGTGATTCACAATTTATAAAAGTTGCTATTAACAACCATCTCTTCTCACAGATAGGAAGAAATGCAGAACGTAGAGTTGGCCATATTGACAAACATCCCAAACAAGTCTTGCCAGTCGGATTTTCGTAGTACATTGAAATGCTGCTACATTCGAAGATGAACAATACGGAATTTGTATTTACTTTGTTGGATAATGTATGAAAATGCAGGGGTCGAAACTCGGGGCGGAGAAAAAAAGCTCGTCTTCCACCTTTTTTTTTAATTTACTGACGCAGAGGATGTGGTGCTAGTATTTATCTTTGTGCCTACAAAGCATTCCTGTGTAGCGCTACATATATTCAACGGCAGAAGTAAGTTGTGGCGGCACCCACCATTTTTCAGAACTTCCGCTTGCATTGCACTCGATTCTAAGCCGCAGGCGGTTTTTTGGATTACAAAAACCGGAAAAAAAGTGCGGCTTAGATTCAAATAAATACAGTATCACCAATGTTTCCTACCAGATCAAATTAAACACGCAAATTTTCTAGTATCATCACTGCACATACTGTAATGGGCCAGCCCACAACCTTGGGCATGCCGTTGGAGTAACTGTAGGAGTAGTTCGTTTAGTCCACCGTGTCTTAACTGTCTTCTCCCCCCAACTCTCTCCCCCTGTGGAGGAAGCAAACAGTAACTAAGTCAGGGCTTCCAGGACACCCTTAGAAGAGCAGGTATGTCCCATGTGCACCACAATGGTAAAAATTGGGAGATGTATCTATATGTTGACACAAGAGGTCATTTCAGTTACCTGATAAAGCCCCTGTTTTTAGCAGACCTCCCTACTGCTCTAGGGCTTTTGTATTTACTTTTTTAACCTGGCACCATATGCCCCTCATCTCTAGAAAGGTTACGTATAGCTGATACATCTTCCCTAGATGGCAATTTAGACTGTTTGATAGGGGAGGGCATCTTCTGACTATAAAAAACCTCATATGGTGATGTTCCTGTACTTTGATGCACTTTTGAGCAATAGGCTGCTACCACATGTGGTAGTAGAGTGTTATATTCACATAATAATTTAACATTTTCCTTGTGGTTCTGTGCACCTTTTCTTTCCTCTCTTGTAAGTGTAGTGCACTTGTCAGCAACTTCTGAATCCATAAAAGTTGACACATATGTTTCATTAGTTCAGAGATAAAATTAGTATCTTGAACATTTATCAAGGTTTCCCAAACCAGACTTAAAAATCCATGGTTCACCATTTCCAGAGCTACTGTCTGTGCCCACTGATTCGGCACAACAGTCATAGACAAGTAGCGTGAAAGGTGATTGATGAGTCAAGACATCGAGTACCTGCCAGTTTCTGTGTGAATGGTCCAAGAATATCCAAACCAATCATCTGGAAAGGCCTTTTGGCGTCTGGCAATCCCTATAATGTAATTTGCTGATGACTGAGCATAGCCCTCTTCACACTGTGTGTGCTGTTTTTCGCATATTGCTCCATGTCCCGCTTGCTTGTTTTCCATCAATAATTTTCCACAATACTTTGCTCAGCAGTTTGACGACCTCCATGCCCTGCTAAGCTAAGAGTTGTGGACCTGTCTGAACACTTTGTCGCATAAACTTTCTGGTACAAACGTACTTTGTTTGTACGGTACTCCATCATCAGCAGAGAACTGGGGTTGCATCACAAACTGCTGACAAACTTGGTCAACAGCCTGAGCCCTCCGCCAGTCCACTGCAGAAAAACCAACCTGCTCCATTGTATGTACCTTGTGACTTTACCATGCATTGCTGTGTGTTTACCTGGGGTGGTGTACTACGGCAAAATCAAACTCACTGCGCCACAAAGCCCATCAGGTGAAGCAACTCACTGGGTCTTGAAGGACCATGAGTCATTTCAATGCTGCAGGACCTGTTATGACTTTGAAATGTCTAACATGTAGGTTGCAATGGAAATGTGTGATACAACAAATCAGGCTGAGTGTCTCTTTCTTTGTAGTTGAATGATTCTTTTCTGCCTTATTCAGTTGTCTAGAAGCATAGACTAATGTGCGCTCTGCCCTTCTATTGTCTGGCTTAACACACATCCTAAGGCTTGGTGCTGGCACCACAAGATAGTATGAATTGTTTTTGATAATCTGGGAAAATGAGGCAAGGACCAAGGACCAGAGTTCAACAGCTCCTTTACACCCACAGAGTCTTGCTCGTAAGCCAGAGACCACTAAAACTTGATTCCTTCCTTTAACAGATGTCTGAGATGCCTCACTACTTCTGCAAACTTTGGTGCAAACTTTCTGTAATAATTAGCCAAACCTAAAAAGGACTGAAGATGTTTTTGCATTGTAGGAGCAGAATATTCACGCATGGTTTGTATGAGCCAAGGGTCTGCTTGCATGCCATCCTGACCAATAACATGGTCCAAATAGTGAACTTTCTTCAATATGAAATGACAGTTTTCCAAAGTGTCAGCTGTGCCACTCAGAATTGACTAAAGACGTCCCATAAATATACCATGTGTTTTTGAATGTCTTTAGAAAATACTGTAATATCATCTAGATACACCTTACACTGTTTTGGGTTTAGGCCTTGTAATACCCTGTCCAATAGGCATTGTAATGTCAACGGTGCATTCTTCAATCCAAACATCATTTGGTGGTACTGGTAATGACTAGATGCAGTCTTAGGCTTGTCCTCCGATGCTACTACCAACTGAAGGTATCCACTTCACAAGTCCATTGTTGTAAAATAAAAGCATTGCCCCAGGTTATCCAAATGTATGTGATTTATGGCTTTGGGTATGCATCTCGTCTGTATGCTGATTCAAATATTGATAGTCCCAACAGAAAGTATAGGCCCTACTGCTGTTAGAGTTCTTCTTTGCTACAGTAAATACCAGCACTCCAACGGATGGTACCCTCTTCAATTAATCCGTCATGGAATTGTTTGCTTATAAATTTCTCCATCACCAGTTGGAAGTTACGTGGAACTCAGTACGGTTTTCTGTACATTGGCAGTACATTCCCAGTGCTCTGTTTTTGGCATAGCTGGAATGGTCTGGGAGGGTTGAAAAATTTCTCGTATTCCACTCCCAACTTTACCATTACCTTTGTATCAGTTTCTTGCAAATGTGAAACATTTCTCCCCAGTGTTGCTGAATCGGCAGACTGTTGCAGCTTAGAATACCTTATATTAAAATCTCTAATTCTTCTTCCTCCATCATTTCCAGGTTGGCTGTCAGTGCACCTCCTGTTAACTCCACTTTCACTGACCCAAAGTTATCTATGTTGATGGGCATTACCAGGCATCTACCAACTTCTTGCACTTATGACAAACTATAGTGTACAAAGCACCATGCCTTTTTCAGTTCCACAACTTCTGCCAAGGGTTCAGCTGGCAAATCTACTCCTATTTTTACCCACGCCAGCTTTCCTATACCTTTCAGTATTTTGTCCTAAAAGTAGAGTCCAATGGACCATACATACAGTCTATATAGTTCCTGCTACATCTGTGGCATGCCATGCAGCATTTCGGTTTTTCCAGCAGTGAAGCATAAACAGAACCATTTCCCATCCAGCTCTATGCGCACTGTTCCAGGTTGACTTTGGAATTATCAGAAAATACAGTGCAAATATGACATCTTAGCTATTGCCAATTCGAGGTACTTCTTCCATGTAAGCTGAAAGTCTTTCCCTCCCACTCAAAACTTGATTTATGCTGAAGCGAGTAAATGAATACTACTCTCACATATGCTGCCTAGTCTACAAGGAGGTGGGTTCAAATTCTTCATACCACGTACACCCCGACATTCTACAAATACCTGTGGCCCCATATCCAGTAAAAATCTACACATCCTACCTCCTACATAGCTGGTCAAACAAAAGTCTGCCACTGATTCAGCACACAGGTATCCTGTGCTCACAAACTGGGAACACTGCACAGTGGCCCCATTATGCCTTTTCTTGTTTAAGCGTGGGGTGCAAGCTCTAACCTGCAACAAACTTCCCTGTGCTTGTGAAAACCTGCACAAATATTCCCATTGTGACTGTTCAGCTCTCTTGCATCTCCCAACTAAGGTTTTAGACAGTTTTGCCAAATGTGAACAGGTCGACCACATTCATAGCATGATTTATGGTTTAAAGACCATCTTGTTGTTCCTTGTTTTGGTCACTGCATTTATCTTCACTAATTCTGTTGCAGTTGCTACAACTTCATTTAAAGATCCTGGGAATTCTACTTGTGCTTAGCAGAAAATTTTGGTTGGCAAACCCAGCAAGAACATATGCAGCACTCTCTGTTATGCTTCCTGCAGAATGACATTGTTGGCACCCTTCAACTCATAAGTGTTAATTTTTAATTTTCTTATCTGATCAACAAAGCTTTCTACAGACTCTCCCTGCCTTTCTGCTATACTATTAAGCTGCTCACTGTAATACATAGCAATATTTTTCCTCCTATACCATTCTACTAATCCTTCCTGCAGGTTCTGAAAACACTGAGCATTTCGCAATTTCTCTTGGCACATTATGTATGCCATAGCATTTGTTGTTAATTTTAACCAAGCCATACTTAGTAATTGTTCAGCATTCCATCCCCCCAGTTTGTCTTTAAAAGCCAAGATAGTTCCTCCTCTTGCAAAAATTTGGTCCACTGAATTCCTGATCCAATGTGAGGCTAACTGAAACAGATACTAAGACACATTTAGAAATTTCCCACAGTTTTTATAGTTCCAGTCAGTGGCTTGCTCAGAAAACCAGCACTAGTCCTGCGAATACCAGGATAGTTGATACATGTTATTACACTTTGGCTTTTGTCCACACTATATTACTTACGTAATTCATTCACTGCTTTATGTGACAACTCTTCAGGCTGTTTTGCTGAGGGGTCCATAACAGATGTACAGTCTATATGATGTTGATCTGTCCGTTTGGTAGCAAGGTCAAACCACCTCATAGAGGTGGGATTGGAGATCCCAGGAGGCATCCTGCCACATACTCCTGCTTGATATGTCCAACATTATAGAATTATGCTCTTTTCCATGAATTATACATAAATCTATACCTAGCTCCAACAACATATCAGTCATCTTCATCAACATAGTTACACAATTTCCCATGTTACACATTATCCTAATAGCTTATTACATCCAGAATGAGATTTTCACTCTGCAGCGGAGTGTGCACTGATATGAAACTTCCTAGCAGATTAAAACTGTGTGCCCGACCGAGACTCAAACTCGGGACCTTTGCCTTTAGCGGGCAAGTGCTCTACCATCTGAGCTACCGAAGCACGACTCACGCCCGGTCTCACAGCTTTACTTCTGCCAGTATCTCGTCTCCTACCTTCCAAACTTTACACAAGCTCTCCTGTGAGCTTCTGTAAAGTTTGGAAGGTAGGAGACGAGATACTGGCAGAAGTAAAGCTGTGAGACCGGGCGTGAGTCGTGCTTCGGTAGCTCAGATGGTAGAGCACTTGCCCGCGAAAGGCAAAGGTCCCGAGTTCGAGTCTCGGTCGGGCACACAATTTTAATCTTCCAGGAAGTTTCAGCTTATTACATCTTTTCACTACATCATGAAACAAGCACAGAAGCTTGACTAAATGAACTTAACAAAAATTGTTTACAAAGAAAGAATCTTTGGCAAAGTCACTGCAGTAGCATTTCTGATCATTACATGTGGAGAACTATCACTTGAATCTTAGATTTTCAAAGTTATCCTCTCGTCCCCAAGAGCCATTCAGTGTATCATACTCAGTAAGCTCTGTGATGCTACTGACTTATCAGTGAATCATACTCTTTATGCTCTGTAGTACTACAGACATATTTATTTAACCACATGTACTCTACCAGCTGCAACTTGTACCCTCTTAATTCAAGTCCCATTACTCTATAATATTTTACCCTTGTCAATTTCTCAGAAATCTGATATGTTCTCTCATTGTGACTCCAGTTATGTCTTATACTGATTCCAACAGTTATCTTAGGTAAATTATCTGCTATCTCGCTGTCACGACTTCGAGATACTAGGAGTGGTATAACAGTGACATCATGGCCGGAGACGAATTTCACATCCATGATATCTCAGTGCCTTGCCACACTATTTTAAGTCAATAAAGCATGAGGGGAGGAAAAAAAGAAAACCTGAACCAAAATACACTGTTGCAACAGTAGCCTATTTGCTATTCTGTCAGCTTTGTACCACAGCTTAAAACTACGTCACTAGAGAATAGGGTCAGAGATACAAGCAGAAGGAGTACAACACAGAAACGGAAAGGAAGAGAAAAGCTCCACACACAACACAGGTACTCTGTGGACATTAAAGTACATACCTGCTAGTGTAGATTACTGGAGGACTCTTAAATTTCATAACTCATGTGACAGCACTGTTTACAATAAATTATACCCTCATTCACCTACTATTTACATATTTCTAAGTCTCCCTGATTCCCATGGCCTACCACTTCTGAGCCACAAACTGTCCTCACATTGCCTGGTATAATGACTTGTTTGTCAACATTTCTAATGTACTACATAATGTGAACCAGAACATAAGAACCGCATCACCTGGTGGGCTACACTGTGAGCACATAATTGAGTCATCTATTTGTTCCTTGGGCCCTTCCCAGAAACCACGAACACATCTATTCTTGACATAATCAAGACACATCAATAGAAGGGACACAGACACAAACCAAGGAAGCAAGCAGTTAAAGAATATACGTAGTGCTACTTACTCTCAACTGCATCGATGGTGACTGTATCACCTAACCTATCTTGTCTCTGACACCACTTATAACAGGTGTGAGCATCCTTTGGTGGAGGTCAGTGGTTCAGGGTGAGTCAGAAACAGCTCACCATTTGGTGAAGCTGTTATTTGCTTTCCAACCAAGCGTACTGGTGGCTTGTGCCCATGTTAGGAGGTGGTGTGCTCTTGAAGCATATTGGTGATGCAGCCAGCTGTTGTTACATTTAGCTCAGCATGGTGGTGAGTGGACCTTGCAACTTTGGCATCCTTCGGCAGCCAGCAGTGTTGGCTCAGCTGTGGTTCAGGTTATACAGCTGGGTTTACCAGTAGGGGTTGCTGGCTGATGGTCACCCTGGTGTGAGGCGGTAGAGGTGTATGGTTACATACCCTAGATCTGCATCTGGCTGGCAGCAACTAATGTTGGCTGACATTCAGTGGCTCTATGGCTTCAGTTGGAGACTTGCACAACGGCAATCAAGTGTATGCTCCTATGTCACGCATTCTCTGACTGCCAATTCGGTAGTGTTCTGAGCATTCTGCTATGAATGTTGTAACCAGTGTGAGCATTAAACGATGTTGTAATGAGTTATTTAGTGAATTTTTATTCCATTTGTTCCAAGTTGTCGTGTCTGATGATGGTGGTAAGTGACAAATTCTACATGTCATTATTTGCAGGATACAAGCTATCTTCAAGCACAAAGCCCTTCTATGTGTGTACTGCAACTGTAACTTCGAACAGGCAACACTGCAATCTCTGTCCATGCCCCAACTGCATGACCCTCCAACATTTATGAATCAGGCTATAGGGGAGCCTCAGTTCAATCTTTGGCCCATCAATGCTTTGGTTGGATCTCCTGGCAATCAGTCCTGTCCAGGAGACAATGGACCAGTAGCAGCCTCATGGCGGAATCCAACACTACAGCAGACTCTGCCATTACACATTGCAGTGGTTTGCATATGAAATGTCCTGGATGGGATGCAAATAATGTAACGAGTAAATGCACTGCATACGGCTATCATCAGTATCCTGCAAGATGCAGTGTCTACTGTGCTTCATGATGTGTACTGAAAGATGCCTGATCAACAGTTGATGTTGCTTAATTAGTAACCATTTCAGATCATCCAGCTTTTTCTCTGACAGAGCACTGTGGGTATGAGTAGTTTTCCTGGAGGTGCTGACTGAAATGGTTTTTCACTCTGCTCATATCTGCATGATCTCAATCTGTTTGGCTTGTGTTAATGCCATCAGCTTTATGAAGGAAAAATCATGTCATAAGTCAAGAGTGCATAAAGGCTCAGTTGTTTTTTTCATGTAATTCGTATTTATGTGAAGTGTCATATGACCATCTTTCCATTTAAAAATTACGATTTGTGTCAAGAAGCTGATAACGTCGCGTCACATCTCATGCTATTTAACTTTGAATTTCAGTCTAGATATCTATTTTTGTTTTAGAATGGTGGTTCCACACCTGTAAACCATCATTTACATATCTCATTATTAATTTTGGCAAAAGGAAACCCCAGGAAGTCAAACATACAACACAAAGAGTTTATTGGCAAGCTGTAGAGCTTTGAATGGTCTGAAGCCTGATCAGAAATTGCTTACTTGGTAATTGATGCTCCAGCTTGTAACACTCCCCTTCATAAATTCAAATAAAAATTGACTTTTGCATTGCATTTTGCTCCTATGAAAATATGAAACATGACAAAAATGAGATAATTTTGGTAGAAGAATGAAGAAATTTTTAAAAATTTAACTTATCTAATAAATCCAGCTGTTGGCGATAGTGATTATCAGTGTGCTTGCAACAATATGAGTTGTGGGATCTGTATTTGAGTGATCATAACAATACGTGAAACTTCCTGGCAGATTAAAACTGTGTGCCCGACCGAGACTCGAACTCGGGTTCCCGAGTTCGAGTCTCGGTCGGGCACACAGTTTTAATCTGCCAGGAAGTTTCATATCAGCGCACACTCCGCTGCAGAGTGAAAATCTCATTCTGATAACAATACGTATGCAAAATTTATGATCTTATTCACTTTTTAAATCATCTTTGATGTTGCTCCACAAAAATCAAGACAGCCAACAAACATGATTTTGTGCTACTCCAAAAGTGAACTTACAACATTCCTGACTACCCAATGTGAACTGCCCAAAACTGCATTGGTGGATACAGCTGCCGGTGTATAAGGAACATTCTAACAATTAAAGGCAGTGTAATTATTGTTGATAATACAATTTTAATTACAAATACAAAAAATAATTATATTGATATTGACACACACCATGGCATCCTTTGTAAAACGTAAATACAGATTTTCTGCTAAAAAATAAGAAATACGCATAATTTTAGTTTCACTTTATTTCCTGGCAATCAGAATTAATCAGGTTTTAATTAAACCTATAGTAGTTTTTCAGTTCCATTACTAACATTGGTGGTATAACTGTGTATTTACAGATTCACATAAGGTTCCTACTTTTATTTGTAATTACAAAAATAATTAAATGTGATAAAGTTTACATACCAAATGAATGTACCTTTTAATAATTGAGTAATAATGGCATCACTTATGCTTATAGTTATTGTAATAAATGGTAATAAACATTAGTGAAAAAATAGAGGTGCAAGATTGATTATTTATGTACATAATTAAAATTAGATCAGTTGATACCCTAAACTTGTGTATCGCATACTTCAATTATTACTTCTCAGTCCATTACGTTAAAATCTCCATGTTTCACTTTGCGTGTGAAGCGAAAGTTTTTATTTCTAGGTTTTTTTTTATGAATTTTCATTAACTAGTGATTTTGAGATATGAGGTGTGATCAAAAAGTAACCAGAATTTTTTAATTTTAAGGGCTGTATAAATCCAATTTTCAATTTTTTTTCCCCGAATGCTTAGCAAATATTTAATAATGAAGAAGATGGATCAAAGAATTTTCACTAAATTTTCCTTGAAAAAGGGAAAAAAGTGCAGCACCACATTTGAAATGTTACCTTTGACTTTTGGCAAATCCACTATGAGTAAGACAAGAGTTTACCGGTGATATAAATGTTTCAAGAAAGGTCAGGAAGACATTGAACACAATGATGCTCTAGCACAGCAATTACTGGCGACAGTGTGGAAGGAGTCAAGAAAATGGATCTGGAAAATTGCCATATCACCATCAGAGAGGTTGCTGATGATGTCAGCATATCCTTTGGCCCATGCCAAGTAGTTTTTTCAAATGTTTTGGGCATGAAACATGTAGCAGCAAAGTCTGTTCCAAAATTGTTGTCATGTAGACATTGGTCAGGAATTGCTGAATGAAGTCGACAACAATCTAGACCTGCTAAATAAGATTATAACAGATGATAAAATGGGTATACAGGTATGACATCGAAACTAATGCCCAATCATCCCAATGAAAACTGCTTGCAGAGCCAAGACAAAAAAATTCAACAAGTTCAATCACACTTGAAGGTTCTTCTCATTGTTTTGTTTGTTTATAGAGGAATAGTGCATCGTGAGGTCTTGCCTGGTTGTACAGTCATTAAGAATACCTCCTGGAAGTTACGTGCCATTTGCCTGAAGCAGTCCCAAGGAAACGACCGGAATAGTGGCAAAATCACTCATGGAAACTGGATCACAAAAATGCTCCCAAAATTGCATCATGATAATGTTCCCACATGCACCTCAATGCTTGTTCATGATTTTTTTGGCAAAAAACAAAACAAAGATGTTGCCTCAGCCATCGTATTCACCAGACATGGAACATGTGACTCGCTCTATTCCCAGGGCTGAAGAGAACCATGAAAGGATGTTGTTTTGCTTCCATTGATGAGATTAAAAACAGAATCGCTGAAGGATCTGAACACCTTAACAAAAAATGAGTTCCAGAGTGCTTCCAAGATTGGAAAAAGCACTTGCACGACATTTTTGTATCTGAGAGGAATTGCTTTGAAAGGGACAAAGTTGATGATGTTAAATAAATAAAGGTACTTTAGGAAAAACAAAAATTCCCATTACTTTTTGATCACATCCCATTTATTGCATTAGAGTAAACATTGGCCAGGAATCCATTTCATGCAATGCCAGCTGTGTTTGTAATTCAACTAGTAATTTGTCTGCAGGAACTAATGAGCTGCCCACAGTTGCTACTGTTGACGGCTATATAACAAGACTTAATGCAGTTCTTATGGACCAGTCAGCTCCAGACCATGACGGACTTGCAGTCCGTGTGCGAGAGTTGGTCAACAGTTTAGAGTTTCCAGGATGACCTTTCAGAGTGACTGAAAAAATAAGGACATTATAGCCACAAACTCTAACAGACAATTTACTATAAAATATTTCATTTCTTATCGTAATTTTCATTGTACAAGATACTGCAGTTCATCTGTACATTAGCTTTAAAATAAAGTGACGTGGGTATGCTCTCTCAAATAGCAATTTCTTATTGTAATATCCTACAAAGACTAGAAACAATTTTTAAAAAGTGAAAGTACAGTGATCTAAGTATGAAATTGTATATTTTAATTTGGTTCATATCAGTAATTAAAGTAAAAAATAAATCTCTTCAGAGCTGTGTTTATTGAAAACATGTCCATTAATCTTCAAAAGAACAGTAAGCACACGTTTTGACTTTCTTTAAGATTTCTCAGTTATTTCCATACTTATTATCGCAGGGAAAGAACGTAAATAAGGATGTTTGCTCTGTATTTTGTGTATCAGAAGCTCAGTTTACAAGAATTTCATCTCCTATGACACAGTACTTGCTTCCTTCCAGACTTCATTGTGACTGTTACATTGTCTTTTAATATACTTTACTTGGCCTTGTCATTAGTATCAGCACAATTTTATTGTATGCTTGTATTGACTCAGATGAAAAAAAAAAGTTTGTTTGCAGAACATCATTTTTCCCAAGTGTTTGAATTCCTATTCATTCATATTAATGACATGACCCTTTAGATTCAGGACTTCACTTCAATCAAATAAGACAGTAGCTATAAGGAGGGTAATAAACTGGACTATGCATGTTGTTCCAGGAATTTTCATTGACCGCAGTTTGGGTAAATGTCGTTGAATCACTTGTCCAATTGTTAGTAAAAGTTGTTGACAAAATCTTCATACATATGAATTTTGTGGAAGTAATGTTGTCTTAGGTTGAAGTACTGGGCCTTTTTTTTTTTTTTTTTTTTGGGATAAATATGACAGCATGCTCCCATCCCTTAAAAGTATCTCAACCTCTTTATAGAGTTCTTCAATGTGTATATGGAAGATAGAATGTACCAAACCAGAGTGCACACACACACACACACACACACACACACACACACACACACACACACACACAGTATATAATGTATACACACGAGTTACCAGGGAGAGAATGAAATTGTAAGGAAAAACATCACAGAAACTTTTCCAGAATTATCTATTCTTTATCACAATACACACGCTGTTAAAAATAAAGTACAGCATTTGAACAGCCCACTGGTATGCATTACAGAGCACTGAAGAAGAAACACTGAAGTAGACCTGTAAGGCTATCGTCAACAGGGTGGTACATATTGTATTCATAAATTGCAGTTGGCTGCCCTGATGAAATACGCTTTGAATGCTGCACAGATATACAGACAGATATTGCAGCTGTGAAAGTGTCTACCTGAACTAGTCCTTTTATGGAAGCTCAGTGGTCATTGCAACGGACCAGAAAACATAACCATTTGGCTGTCCTGAGAAAAACAGTACTCTCAGGTGGGTGAGGCAATGGAGGGGTACTGGTAGTGTTTTGAATCAGCAGTCACTAGGCTGGAGAAGAAGTGTTTGAACATGGGAGAACCTGGAACAACACAGTCACAGACATTCAACACAGCAACGTGCGCAAACATGACATCTGTCACACTTGGCTGCTTACTGGATTATTTAAATTTTTTTCATATTAACAGCAGGTGGTTTAAGAATCAAATCCTTTCATGACTGGTTATTTTAATAATTTCCAGTATTGGTCTGAAGAAAATCCACAATGCTTACATAAAAAGCCCCAGGTGAGTCCGAAAGTTGTTGTATGGCGCAGTTGGCACATTGAGGTTCTTGGCCTCTGTGTCTTTGAGGGCGACACCAGGTGTGGAGCAAAAGTGAATGCCGACCACTACTACAAATTGTTGCAGAAATTCTTTATTCCAGAACTGCAGGCAAGAGAGTTGCTGAATAACACTTAGTTTCAATAGGATGGTGGAATAGCTCACACAGCACTCCAAAGAAAGGCTGTTCTCCAACAAATGATTCCAAACCAGGTGATATCCCACTTCGGTAGTGTGAGATGACCAATCCAACCGCCCCCCATGTGCCATTCCTTTAGGTGGTGGTATGAATGCTTTCAGCAATGCATCCAAGCAAATGGGGCATGTGTAGAAAATTATTTTCAAGGTGTATTGATGTCTGCCAATGTATTTACAAACTGTTGTGTACTTTTTATTTCCAAATATGTTAAACTACTACTTCCATTCACCATTTTTCTGTTTTCGTGTCCAGATGGTAAATGTAATATGTGCCACCCTGTATGAACACGCGAGTTGCTATTGGAAAACTATCTTACATTGTGGGGGATCATGTATTTGCATCAGAAATGGCATATGTTTTAAAGTTAAGGAAGATCTAATTATAATGAGTGCAGATAAACATTTTGAATTGGCAGCCCTTGAACTAACAAAGCTGAGAAATCACAAGCGGTTAATCATTCTGTGCTTGAGGCAACAATAATGCAAATTTCTGGATGGAGCATTACGTAAAATAAGTGAGAGGCAACCATTCACCTATAGTGAATCAATGAGTGGACTACAATAACACATAACAGAAAGCAGCATTCACACTAGCTTTTAAGCATTAATTATTTGCCAAGCAATAGTACACACATTCATATGCACATCCACATAGACACCCAAACACACACTCCCACGGGCATGGAAAGACTATTTATTGATTCTCGATTTTGAAAGCAGTTGCCTGAGCTGATGGGAGGTGGGGAGGGGATAGGTAAGGATACAAGGAGAGGGTGGTGGAAAACAGGCATGTCTTTGGACAGATGACTTCATGGCCACACAACAAGATGAAAAGAATACAGAGGGTACAACAAAAGAGATGTAAGCAGAGGGAGGGAGGGGGGGGGGGGGGGGTAAATGAAGGGGGAAATGGGGAGGGGGAGGTGAAGACGGAGAGGGGGAAAAGGAGAGGAGAGAGAAGGCAGAGGGGTTGAAAGGGACTGGTCCAATGGAAATATTTTTTGGAAATACTGGGAAAATATTTTCCGTGTGCAGCCAAATGTAAATGAGAACGTGCTGTTAATACTTGGCAACCAGGAAAGTCATATCACCATGGACAGTTTCATACTAGCAAAGGATAAATCTTTCTTATGTTGCCACCACATAGTAGCCACAAGCTGCAGCTTCTAGAGAAAACTGTCTTTGGTCCATACAAAACTTTCTATAACACTGCATCTACAGAAAGGCTGAGGTCAAATTCTGGTAACCCTATAACCATTTACGAAGTTGCTGAAGTTGCAGGTCGAGTTTATCCATCAGCATTCACACCTGTGAATATTCAATCTGCATTTCGAGCAGCTGGGATGTGGCCCATAAATGGGAACATTTTCGAAGATGGTGAATTTCTCACGTTGTATGTGATGAGTAGACTGCAATCTACATTGAATAAAGAGGCTGCATCTAGGAATGATGAATTGGCAGCAAGACAAAGTGGTATCTCTACTCAGCCACCAACGAAACTACAGTCGCCCCCTACACAGTCACTATTACCATTATTGAAAACCCTTCCACAAAACAGTGGGTGTACATAAGGGAAAGGAAGGTGTGGTGCATCAAGAGTGTTGACTGATCCACCTGAAAAGCAGGCAATAGATACACAGTGTACCGCACGAGAAGAAAAAAAGAAGGGATCGTCAGCTAGGAGAAGGATACTATCTAAGTCAAATGCAGAAGGAAGCAAAACTAAGAAGAAAATTATAGATGACCCCAGTCCAAGTAGTTTGTGTGAGGATAGTGACAGTGACATGAGTCTGAATGACTTCTCATTGCAAAGATAGTCAGACAAAATGAAGCAGATGGTATTTCATTTGATGTACACAGATGTACAGGAAACACTACATTCTAGACAATGGGTTTTGGTGAAAAATAAACATTTTATGGGAAGGATTGTTTGTGTAAAATGTGAAGACCCAACTGTGAAATTTCTACAAAAGGGAGGAGAAAGTGGAACATTTGTGTGGCCTTTAGTAGATGATGGTAAAGTTTCACAAGAATATGTTGTCAGAGCATTTCCAGAACCAGCATTAGGAAGGCTTTGGGAAGTGAGTTTCCCTCTTCATTTTCATGGCTCCAACATAAATTAATCAGAAGTGGATTAAACCTTCTAATAGACGTTAACAATATGCCAGTAAAGAGTAACAATATAGAAGTGCTGCAGAGGCTTCAAACAGTAAAAGTAACTTTTGTTTTTTAACTGTTAAATACATGCACTTTAAGGCCTAATTGTTTACAACAGATGCAGTACTATTTTCTGTGTTTATCTGGATGTTCCATGTAATAGCCCTGAGTTTATGTTAAACAATTATATTCATAATAAATGACTTGTGGATTTATTTTCAACTGTGGCTCATGATACATGACCACATTGTACCCTGAGCCAAATACATTTTGTAAAAATGTCCCTATAACACAGCTGCTTAACAAATTGATTATGGCCAGCCAGAGTGGCCGTGCAGTTCTAGGCACTACAGTCTGGAACCGAGTGACCGCTACGGTCGCAGGTTTGAATCCTGCCTCGGGCATGGATGTGTGTGATGTCCTTAGGTTAGTTAGGTTTAATTAGTTCTAAGTTCTAGGCGACTGATGACCTCAGAAGTTAAGGCGCATAGTGCTCAGAGCCATTTGAAATTGATTGTGTGTTGTGATTCATTTGATGGGAAGTAAGAGAATCACATTGAAAACATTATTGCATCTGCCCAAGTTACAAGCCCTTCCCGTGTAGGGATGAGTAGGGATCCAGGTATTATTAGGATGGGGATGGTTGGGAGACATTGAAGAAAGTAGTTCACGTCTTTGGTACGAAAAGCTAGGCTGTTGACAGTGGGTTGGAGGTGTATGCCAACAAGAACAATTCTTTCTGTGGGCCCACAGTAACTATGAGACTTCCAGATTTGTTAGATTTATTGATTTTGTGAATCATGTGGTTGGGTGAGGAAAGAGATGGATTCAGAAGAGAGATTATAGTATGGGCATAAGAATTTGAGTAAACATGGAGGTTATAATGCACTTCTTTGATGCTTGTATGCAGAAGAGTCAGACAATAAATGGATGCCATGGAGTCTTTCTCTGCAAAGAGTTGATTGTATTGGGTAATGTCTTAAAGCTGTGGATGGCTGTTCTTTCCTCTGTCATGATGCTCATGTTCTTGGGAAGGATGCTAGGAAGGGAATGTGAGGCCCAGTTGGAGGTAAGGAATTCTTAGAAGGTAACTAGATGTGATTATTGATAATGGGGTAGAAGATCATAATTGGACAGTTATGAACTGGGAGGTACAAGGGTCAATGTTTGGTTTTAATTGGCTTTAGTTGGTGGTTTGCATGGAAAAAAAACAGTGGAGCAGGAAAGTGTCTTTGGCAAGTTAAGCATAACTGAACTTGGGTGTAGGGCTGAAAATGAGACTGAATCTGCTCCCAAAGTGCCTTTTCTTCATCCACCTAATTTACATAACATCACAGCCCACACTTCTCACACACTAGCCGCCAATCCCTTGCCACCTGGATCATATCCATGTGGGAGACCTGTTGTTAGGTATCTTGCGCACTTACTCAACACATCCAATTCCTGTTCCAATAACGTCATATAATATGAGGCAGGGTCAACCATGAAAGCAGTCATACCACATATCAGGTTTGCTGTAACATTTTCAGACCTCTTTAATTTAGCCTGACCACCAACATCTAACCACAGGCATAGTTGACCACACAGTGGGAGAGCACACTGCTGAGAACAATATGCTCAGTTTCAGTGTCAGTTTCACAACCTGTGCCATTTGGATACCTGCGCTCAGCAGCAGAGTCTCAGAATTACATGCAAGTTGATGGGAACAGCTCTTACAACACATCCATCAATTCCATAAACCTCCGGGCCTCAACACCTGACCCACACGCATAAATATCCCTACCGCATTGCCCTAACTTCACTCACTCTACATGCACACACACACCTTGTTCTGTCTCTTCCTCTCAATCCACTCCTCCATCCTCCATGTCACTGCATTGCTATGCACAACTGCTGTCTATGGTCAGAACAAAGTCACTGTCACCACTTTCTTATTCCGTATGCCCACTGTGTCTTCCTCCCAGTTGTCAGCTACCGTTCCCCAACACTTCCCGTTAATACCCTCACACAATCAAAATGGCTCTGAGCACTTTGGGACTTAACATCTGAGGTCATCAGTCTCTCACACAACCGCTGCTTAATTTCTGCCTGAAGGCACCAAATGGTCTTCTGGCACCTCCCACTCAATTTTATTTGCACTCTCTGGAACAAGTCAGCCCTGGCGATCTAAAACAGTACAGGTTTATTAAATCGCAACCTACGTATAATTTGCTATCATTAGGCTACATACAGGGTGTCCAGAAAAGGACTCCCTGATTTCAAAATTAAATATCTCGAAAACAAAGATCGATAGAGGAATGCAGTAAACGGTATGTTTATTGCGAAAGCTGTAAGAAGTTTATACAGCAGTTTGAAATAATAGCTACAAAAGCTGCTAAAGTTACAAAAGCTGCTAACAGATGGCGCTGTAATCGCCATACGTAATGCCTAGTATAAATAGTGATCCGAAGCCCAGAGCGGTCAGTTCCACTATTGAAACGTGAAAGGAGGTTAGAGTACCGAAGGAAGAGATTAAAACCACGTACTCCATTGAACAACGCGTTTTTCTGGTTCTAGAGTACCACGGGTTAGAAGAGAGACCTACGGCAACAAGGCGAAGTTTTCAAGCACGATTTAATGTTCCAAAAGGACCTGATGTGAAAACCATTCGTACGCTCTTCGCAAAATTTCAACGAACAGGCAGCGTAACTGATGATCTAGTGGGGCATGTTGGCCGCAAGCAAACCGCAGTTACGCATGAAAATATCGCCACACTTTCTGGAATTATTCAGCGAAATCCAATGTTATCCGTCCGTAGAATTGCATCTGAGACTGGTTTGAAGCATTCCAGCACGCAGAAAATACTGAGAAAGAGCCTACACATGTTTCCATTCAAAATTCAAACGCACCAGGCCATACCCGTACGAGCTGTGCAACAAAGGGTTGCCTTTGCTAATCAGATGCTCACAATGATTGATAGTGAAGGATTTGATGTTGGCTGCATCTGGTTTACAGATGAAGCACACTTCCACCTGAATGGATACGTGAATAAGCAGAACTGGCGATTTTGGGGTTCCGAAAAGCCATATTGGTGTGAAGCGAAACCCCTGTATTCTCCTAAAGTTACTGTGTTTGGCCGCAGTATGCAGCAGAGGCATTATTGGCCCTTTTTTCATTCGAGAAACTGTCACTGGTGCACGTTACGTTGCAATTTTGGAACAGTTTGTCGCCTAACAGCAAGCGTTAGAGGATCAACCAGGTACTGAATGGTTTATCCAAGATGGAGCCCGACCACATCGGACCGAACAAGCGTTTCGCTTTCTTGAGGAATACTTCGGGAATCGAGTCATTGCTTTGTAATATCCCAAATTTACTGGTGCAGGCATGGATTGGCCTCCATATTCGCCGGATTTGACTCCTTGTGACTTTTTTTTGTGGGGCACAGTGAAAGACATGGTCTACCCGAAGCATCCCGCCACGCTGGACGAGCTTGAATCAGCGATCTCTGTGGCATGTGAATCCATTTCGGTTGAGACACTACGAAATGTGATGGCGAATTTCATTCTTCGTTTGCACCACCTCTGTAGTGCCAGTGGTGAACATTTTGAAAACATTGTGATGTGATTGTTTGCAAAGATTGTTTTCATACGATTATTTCACTTACGTATATGAGCTGTACAGCGTACAGCGCCATCTGTTAGCAGCTTTTGTAACTATTATTTCAAACTGCTGTATAAACTTCTTACAGCTTACACAATAAACATACCGTTTACTGCATTCCTCTATCGATCTTTGTTTTCGAGATATTTAATTTTGAAATCAGGGAACCTTTTCTGGACACCCTGTACCAGTAACCTTCATGTGGGCTGTTTTTTTGTTTACAGCTGCCAGCAGTCTCAGGGATCTACAGTTAGTACAGTATAACCACAAGCCAAGATAAGCCGAGCATCCTTCTGATTTCTGAAGTTGTGATTGACATATATAGCCTATTGTTTTGAACTGCTCGCAACCTCAGCGATCAAGTAGCATGGCGATGTCGTGCTACTTCTGTTAATGAGAAATAAATACTGCAAGGAGTGTTTCAACATGAGTGTCTGTGTAATGTGCTTTCACGAAATCTTGTATCTCGTGTGTTATAACTTACGCCACAGCTGCACGTACAGCACACACGTGGCTAACAGTTGGCAGCCTTTTGAGTCAATATGTAAACATCCTTTCCCTCAAAAAGAGGGAGCACTTGTTGTCGTCGGCCCCCAACCCCCGGAATGTGGAGTATATAGTTTTTATTCATTACAGAACTTTCATAACCTTCTAGAAGTGATTCCACAAACTCTATGATTTAGCAATTTGTAGCGTTATGTGGATGATTGCAGTGAGACAATATTATAGCAGTTACCAACTTCTCTTTAGAAAATGTAACACCAGACAGTCGATTATGAAGTATAGATTTCATACATTTGTGAGTCGTTCTCCTTTCGCTAATAATGAACACACCATTGTACTGTGGATCAAAAGAAGGCGGAATAAGAGCTGCTCTTGTGAGCCATGCCGACTTCCTTAATGGTCCATGCATTATGGAGAAGTCACTGCAAAAATTTATTACCTGAAAACAAAAAATATGAGCATATGGGAAATTAAATTTTATATAACTTTTTTTTATGAAACTCTGTGCAAGATGGCGAACATGGCAAAAATTCCGCAAAGTTACAAAAAAAACGGCTTTTCTTAAATAAGTAAAAAACTATTCCGCCGATCAGGAAATGTCAAACGAGAAAGTGGAAAGTCTTAAGATGTATTGATTGCTTTTTGTTAATTTTTATGTAGATATTTATTGATGTATTTTACGAGAGTGTTTCAGAAAGTCAGTTCCATTTCGATTTTTCTCCGCAGCACTGCTACGATCACGATTCCGCTCTTGCATAGTATAACTGTGGTTCCTGCAGCACAAACTGACGCCATTTCGAGTTTGCTCTGTGTTGTGTATCGTTCGTAGTGATTCTTTATTATGGCATCGTTGATCGAAAATCCCACTGAGTGTAAACTGAGATCTGTGATTAGCTTTATGAATGCTAAGAACATTAAACCAAGTGAAACTTACCGACAAATCTGCGAGGTTTACGGAGAAAATGCAATGAGTGGTTCAGCAGTGAGAAGATGGTCCGACAATTTAAGGAAGGATGTGATCAAGTGCATGCCGAAGAACGAAATCGACATCCATCTGTGGTTTCTGACGAACTGGTTAGTGCAGTCGAAGAAATGATGAAGAAAATTCGTGGGTTTACAATTTATGCTATTGGCCATCAACTATCACAAATTTCACATACAGTGATTTCCGAGATTGTTACTGAAACAACTGCGTTTTCGTAAACTTTGCGCTCATTGGGTGCCTAAACTTCTTGGTGAACAACGCAAAGAACTCCTTCAGAGCTTTGGCTGGGGCGTTTTCGGCCATGTTCCATTCATACCGACCTAGCTCCTAGCGATTTTCATCTCTTTCGGTATCTGAAGTCGTTCCTTGATGGTAAGCTTCAATAAGGATGAAGAGGTAAAGAACATGTTACCACGTGGTTGACAACACAGGGGGTAACATTCTGTGACGAAGGAATACATAAACTTATACCACGCTATGAGATATGCCTGGAAAATTACAGGGGCTTTATTGAGAAGTAGTATAGGTGTTATAGAGTTTTGTGCAATAAAGTGCTTTCTTTATCTGCGTTCGATTCCTTTTTTATTGTCAAACGGAGTTTACTTTCCAGGGTACTCTCGTATTTCGAGATCAAGAAACCATTATAAACTTGGTCCTCGAATGCCAGTTCACACTGCCCGTCATGGCATCATCATGTCACGGCACAGTGCTGTGACGTCAGGGTGTCTTATACTCTCCGTCACATCAAGTAATGTCGAATCGATTCAAGCTGGGTACATTCATTTCGCAATACGATTTGCAAACATGCCGTTATTTTGATGTTATGCACAGTATCGACGAATACAGGAATTGCTATCAACTTTGTGAGAAGGAAGAATATGAATGTTATTGCTCCTTGTTCCACTCACAGAAATTTAAGCTGTCCTCTTTGGTTCCAACCTAACCACACACTCGGAAATTGCCACATAAGGCCAGTTCACACTGGCCGTCACAGCACCATCATTTCACAATGCAGTCATGCCAGAGTGTAGTCACACTGCCCATCACATCATAGCATGTCAAGTCACGTGACCTCAACTTGCATGACTGTCCTCAAATACTTTTTTCACAGGAATTGCGATCTTTGCAAGATCATTTTCAATTAGTTTACACATGAAGTGCACATACATCATGCAGTAGCTTACATACGCAGATGATGGAGTCCACTCTCATATGAAAATTTCGTTTGTTGGAGTCACATGGTTTGAAGCTTGCAGGGATATCTTGTATATTAGAATAAGGAAGACAGGAGTGTGAAACAACACAAAAAATCAGTATGAAACCAAAAAAGTCATTACGTGTTACCAAAGGAGTATTTCACACTCTGTACTAGGAGCTGACGAAAGAGGAATCTGCACTTTTATCAATATTTTAGAAAGTCGAAACACCAAATTTTTTCATTTGTTATGTCAAATTGCACCCATAATTACTAAAAGGAACACAGTGCTACGATCTCCCATTACATCCTGTGAAAAACTGGTTCGTTTAAATTTAGTTGCAGTATAGTGCCTATTTTTGTGCAATAGTCACGTCTCCCTCAGTAACATCCCCCTCAAGATTTATACGTTTTCTTTACATCTTGTGTTTGCTTTTAATAGTTCACATGCCTTATTTGTACTGGGATTAGCTAGTCGAACCACATAAACGTTGACCACAGATACCTGTAATAATGTTCCTCACACAAATCAGAGAGCTACTTAACAATAAATAAGGCTGCTACAAACACACATTTAAACAAATAACTCTCATACATTACTTGATGCGTACTTCATAAAGAAAAGCATTGCCACTTTTTGTGTGTCTGAAGCTTTCAGCCCATTTATTTATGAAACATGACAAATGCCCAAAATATAAATTACACTTATCAATCAAATTGATTCTAAGTACACCACTTTTTTCACTTTAGTTTGAAGCCATATTGCAATTCATTTTATTGTTTCATATTAAATATGGCACTGTTATGTGTAAAATCCACTTTATAAATGTAATAGAGGACAACTAATTTAGTATAGGCATGTTGTACAATTCAGATGCTGCCTCATTGCTTCAATTAATCTTTCGCCATTCATTATAAAATTATAAACTTTAACAAAAGAAGTAACAAAACGAAATAATGTATAGCAAATAAGAATATTAATGAACAACAAAGACTTAGAGTAACAACATACATCAACCACAACGAAATGAAATTTGGAAATGAGTACATGGCTGTGTACCAGGAGGAAATTTGACTGTGGGTCATGTGGTTAATGACAGATGATATTGTCAGCTGTCAGAACTTTCTTCCCTAGAAACATTGATGGCACTGTGATGTGACAGACACTGTGCATGTCACTATTTGAAATGCACTGCAGAATGTTTTGATGGGACATGACGTGCCATAGCAGCCAGTGTGAATCTGCCTATATTCGAAAATAAAGAATCAAATACTTGTGAAAAGCTGTCCTGTTAGGTTCCTGCATTACCGCACACTTGGAAATCACTACATATTTATAAATAATGAATGAAATATTTGTGAGAAGGATGGATGTCAATTTTATTGCTGCTCATTTCAGTTGCAGCAATATAAGCTGTTGTGGGAACTCAATCAGTGAGACTCCTCAACTCAACATCTCTAGCTATTGAGCAGAGCTGAGTAGATACACTCTGCCAGTTTAGTCTGGACCGGCCGATGCTACATTAGGATGTTCAGTCCACAACAGTGTATATACGTTGTATGGATCTGTGTCCTGTCTTACTGCATCATATTTTCTCATTCAACTACCAAGCAAGTTACCACTCAACAACAATGCAGCCATTATTGTACTCCATCGCTAAGCATTTTGTGCAAACTGACAGCGATTTTCCTGCATCCTTGTATTAGAAACCACACTACGACATAGCATATTCGTGTGCAATGCATCAAACTGTCATCAGACCTGAAACAATGCCACAACTGTGCAGTGTACTGATCATCCAGTGTATCCACAGTGTTGTGCCCTCCATCAGTGCACAAGCAGCAGCTTGTTTGGACTCTCATGTTTGATAATCTGCAACAGCACTTTCAGCATTCTCCATAAGACTTAAATTCAGGTATGAAGTGTCATTACAGTGCCAGACAGACATGCTATGCAACTATTTAAAAAGCACTGCATTCACACAGTAAACATTTTCACAATTTACCTTTCAACCAGTTGAACATTGCTCAGACGTGTTTCTCAGCCCTCCTTGACTTGTGTAGTCGATAATATACAACCAACACCATCGACAGTGGCCGCCATCTGGCCTCGCTCCAACTTCATTCACTCGCAAGCACCCAAATATGCAAAAATGCAGCCAACCATTACCGATCTCGACACTCTCGCTCCCATACATTTCCAGCTGTCTGGTACACTACGACTTCGCCCAACCATCACTGGAAAAGCTGGCATCCCCTCCTCGCTGTGGCAGTCGGCTGTGACGTCACACCTCCATCCGAATGACACCAAGATGGTGCAACCACCTTGCGAGGATAAGACACATTCCTCCAGCGGCTGCCAGATGACATAACAACTTTAGATGTGGCGGAGGCCTATCTTCCACCATGTACCACATGCCTGTGCTGGTTCCATCTGGATCTTCCACATGCATGTGCCAGTGACCATGCACGCTTTGCCACCATGTTGCATGACCCACATCTTGCATGCTGAATCACAGAAGCTACCCAAGATGCTCACCTACCAAATACGATAACACCCTCAACGTCGTCATACTGCAGCATTTACGCCATCTGGAGAAGATGTTCCAGTAACATACTGTGATTCCACTAACATATTATAGTGAGCAACTTGTTATGCACAGCCAGTCTTGCAGCCAACCAAGATGCAGGTGACAATATGAACCTGTATGAAGATGACTGCAACATTCCACTTCTCTCCTATCCTCAGACCTTGCTCTGCGCTAGAGGTGGGGGATGGGGGCTTTGTGGGGGCTCGACCAGTGAGACTCTCCAACATAATATCTCTTGCTGTCAAGCGGTCCTGAGTAGATACTCTCTTCCAGTTTAGCCAGGAGTCAACCTGTGTTACATAGGACGTTCAGTACACAACTGTACACAAATACTTTGAAAATAAATTAGTGATCTCTAATGTATGGATCCATGTCGTTTCTTATCACACTCATCCACACTCAAGTTGCTACACTGTCCACTAAGGTTGCTGCCTAACCACACACTTGGAAATCGCCAGATACTCATTTCATCCTTCGTTCTCTGATCAGACGAAAATTTAAATATTGCTAAAATACTTGTATTACGTTCCTAAGAAAGTCCCAGGATCTTTTAACAATGCTAACATGAGAAAACTGTATCTCCATGTGACAATATTTGAACCTACATCTTTTGACTCCAGTAACCACAACATTAACTACTACACTAGCGCTTAGTCACGTTATTTTAATTTCCTCTCTTAGTTATCACAGTATCTCTTGAAGGCTTATATCATTGATGTGTTATTAACTGACATTTACCGATAATAGTGACATGTTAGAGATATATTTCCAGTGCAACATTACCTTGAAACGACTTACTGCAAGCTATAATACAAGCGTGTTTCATATATAATTAGTAAATTCTTGATGATAACAACTCACTCCTGAGAGAGCATCCTTATATAAAAACATTAACTGTCGATAAATCATTATTTGACATTTAATTATAACAATGATTACATTAAATTGTTCCAAGAACGACATGTTTTTATAAAGCTCCGATATTCGTGCATTAAGTCTCGTGAGAGACTATCGAACACTAACGGAAGTTGATAGCAGTTCCTGTGGTCACTGGTACTGCGTGACGTCAAAGTGACGTCGCGTTTGCAGAAAGTCTATGAAATGAGTGTTACCCATTCAAGTTATGTGAACTCAACTCGCATGGTTATCCTCATCTGTTTTAAATCTGTAACGACTAACAAGAAATAACAAAGTACAGTCTCGGACCAAGAATAACAGAGATGCAAAAACCATGACCAAAAGAAAGCACGATGAGGTGAAGTATGAAGATGAGAGCACGGCTCTGTACCGAGAGGAAATGACCTTGGGGATCACGTGATCGAGAATGGACGATGAAGTCACCTGTTAAAACTTTTTCCCGAGAAACCTTGACAGTTCCTTGTGTGACATGACATAATGTGACCACCAGGGAGAATGCCGCCATTTGAAATGCATTGTTTAATGTTCTACGTGCTGTAATGTGATGTGACGACCAGCATGAATTGGTCTATACACTGAAATAACTCTAAAAGCCAATTCACACCGGCCGTCACATCACTTCAAGTTAAACCATACCAGAGCGCATTTCAAATGGTGGCATTCATATAGGCCACAAACGTGCCATCACATCACGTCCAGGTTTCTCGAAAAGAAAGCTTCAGTGGTGTCATCGTCTGCTAACATTGGGAGTTATCCTATTTTCGCCACGCTCACTCATGTAACAGTAGTGGATTTTTTGTATCTTCGTAATCTTTTGACATCCTCTACATCCAACAAATTTGTTGGTGTCGTGTGTTCCACCTGACAACTACTGCCAGCTGACCCTAGCATCTCACCTGCTGAGGCATGGCTGTACTATAATCAACAAATCTATTCCTGTCCTGCACATTATCATGCTGAACGAAATCTGTGTTTGATTTCACATCCATAATTCTGCCCACTTTGCCCGTAACTTGATTTTGCTATTGTAACAAGTCTATACACGTTTAGACACAGCACATAAACATATACACTTATAATCATGCATGTTCAAAGCGAGTACTCTTACAGTTGCACAATGCTAACTTTGGTTGTAGTGACTAAGTGGAAGTTAAACTCAACAACATTACATTGTCTTTATATCAGCAATTGTTCTAAAATTGCAACTTGAAATGAATTTCTGCCTTACCATGAGTCATCACTTCAGCATTGCATGGCAAACTTTATTGGAGCAACAGGATAGTATGCATGGTAGTCCTTACCTTCATTACTATATTCAGTATTGTTTTGTCTTCATTTTCAGATTGCCAGCTCTCTCCTTCACATATCTTAGGTTGGTTTTCTTCACATCCATATAACATTCCTTAGATGCTCGTAATTTTCATGTAAAAGAAGTTTGCATTCTAGTAAATATTATGAATTACACATAGAAATATACACACATAAAAACCTAAAAAATACAATTATTACTGAGAAATTCTATTTGAAATTGTCTATATTTTCTATTATTCTGGCCCCATTGGCAAAGGGCGCCAGTTGTGGTATATATATATATATATATATATATATATATATATATATATATACCACAACTGGTATATATATATATATATATATATATATATATATATATATATATATATATATATATATATATATACCACAACTGGTATATATATATATATATATATATATATATATACCACAACTGGCGTGGGATCGTGTATAATTATTGAAGTTACTTAGATGAATCCATGCTCGCAACCAGTTAATCATTATAGACTATATACACACAAAAAAGTATTTCACCATTTTCAATACATAAGGACCTAAATGTGATTTAATATGTCTTAGTGCAGCCCAAGTCTGTGTCCTATTGCAAATAACATAAATCGTCTGAATAAATCGGCAAGTACTTTGAAAATGTCAGTTTCCTATAGATCATGAATGAAACGAATAATATCGCCCATCTCCAGTGTTACCTGTGGAAAGAAGGGGCTAACAATTACGATAATTTAAAATTGCCGCTTAATGGCAGCCAATTGTCTCCGTCCAACGATGTTCAGCTTGTTTCTGGCAGGGCGTCTGAAATTCTTTTAAAAATTATGGGAGAAGCAAATGGAATATGTGGTGTAGGTTACAGTTAAAACTAACAACAACAATACTTTAGACATATATTGGAGCTAACTCCTCAAATAATAAAACATGTAGATTGTGCACAATGGCGACTTATCCGAACAAGACGAAGTAAGAGAGAGTCTGGCGCTTTTTGTTTGACACTGACACAAAAACAAAAATAATAATACTTATCTTTCAGATAATAGTTTTTCTTTATAATCACATTATTCCTTGACTTTCAGCAGAGTTTCTTTTACATATGACAAATATAATTGCTTAATATCGTGGAAAAATATTTAATAACTTTTAGCTTTCCTAATCTGGGCCATGGGACGTCATACACAGCGCATTTCAACTGGCGGCATTCATATAGGCCACAAACGTGCCGTCACATCATGTGGAGGTTTCTCGAGAAAAAAGCTACAACGGTGTCGTCGTCTGCTAACATCGGAAGTTATCCTATTTTCACCGCACTCACTCATATAACAGTAGTGGATTTTGTGCTTTTGTATTCTTTTTTTTTTCATTATGGTTCTTTATTTTCGTGGGAAATTGCAAATGTTCCATGAGGACTTGGATATTTTTCCTCTGAACGTTCTTCCACAAGCGAGATCAGATATCTGAAGGTGAAAATTTATTTAGGTTTACAACAATGGAATAGAATTGGGACCCACACTGTATACAAATACAACAAAGTTGATGAAGCAGTTTTGATAAAATAAAATTTTGAGTCAAAAAGTTATTTCTACTGGAGAGGAAAAATGCTGTATTTATGACCTATTAGTTATTTAAGTAAAGAACATAATGGGTAAAGTAAACAGGCTCTAAGCATTCCTTTATAAATATTGTATGATGTGTTTGCACACTAAGTGATCAAAAATATTCGGACAACTGGCTGAAAATGACTTACAAGTTTGTGGTGCCCTCCATCGGTAACGCTGGAATTCAATATGGTGTTGGCCAACCCTTAGCCTTGATGACAGCTTCCACTGTCACAGGTATACTTTCAGTTAAGTGCTGGAAGGTTTCTTGGGGAATGGCAGCCCATTCTTCATGGAGTGCTGCACTGAGAAGAGGTATCGATGTCGGTCGGTGAGGCCTGGCACGAAGTTAGCGTTCCAAAACATCCCAAAGGTGTTCTATGGGATTCAGGTCAGTTCTCCATACAGGCCAGTACATTACAGGGATGTTATTGTCGTGTAACTGCTCTGCCACAGCCTGCGAATTATGAAAAGGTGCTCGATCGTGTTGAAAGATGCAATCACCATCCCCATACTGCTCTTCAACAGTGAGAAGCAAGAAGGTGCTCAAAACATCAATGTAGGCTTGTGCTGTGATAGTGCCACGCAAAATAACAAGGGATGCAAGCCCTCTCCATGACAAACACGACCATACCATAACACCACCGCCTCCGAATTTTATTGTTGGCAATAGACACGCTGGCAGATGACGTTCACAGGGCACTCGCCCTACCCACATCCTGCCATCAGATCGCCACATTGTGTACAGTGATTCGTCACACCACACAACGTTTATCCATTGTCCAATCATCCAGTGTTTACGCTTCTTTCACCAAGCGAGGCGTCGTTTGGCATTTACTGGCGTAATGTGTGGCTTATGAACAGCCGCTCGACTGTGAAATCCAAGTTTTCTCACTTCCCACCTAACCGTCATAGTACTTGCAGTGGATCCTGATATAGTTTGGAATTCCTGTGTGATGGTCTGGATGGATGGCTGCCTATTATAAATTACAACCCTCTTCAACTGTCGGCGCTCTCTGTTATTCAACAGACAAGGTCAGCCTGTATGCTTTTGTGCTGTGGATGCCCCTTCACTGAGCGAGGTGGCGCAATGGTTAGCATAGTGGACTTGCATTCGGGAGGACCACGGTTCAATCTCGCATCTGGCCATCCTTATTTAGGTTTTCCACGATTTCCCTAAATCGCTTCAGGCAAATGCTGGGATCGTTCCTTTGACAGGGCACAGCCAAATTCCTACCCCATCCTTCCCTAATTTAATAAGGCCGATGACCTCACTGTTTGGTCTCTTCCCCCAAATCAATCCAATCCAATCCATGTCCCTTCATGTTTCCATTTCACTATCACACCGGAAACAGTGGACCTAGGGATGTTTAGGAGTGTGGAACTGTTGCATACTGACGTATGACACAAGTGATATCCAATCACCTGACCATGTTCAAAGTCTGAATTCTGCGGAGCGCCCCATTCTGCTCTCTCACGATGTCTAATGACTACTGTGGTCAATGATATGAAGTACCCCCGCAGTAGGTATCAGCACAGTGCACCTAATATGAAAAACCTATGTTTTTGGGGTGTCCAGATATTTTTGATCACATGGTGTGTGTATATGTTTTCGCTAACAAATAAATGTCGATGCTTTGAAATTTTGTTTCTCTTCCAGCACATTTCCACGTAAGAACATACGTTATGAAGTTTGTTTTGGACACTAATAAACTTTATCATTCTTAGTTCCTCAAATTCGATTTTATAATCCAACTTTTTGTATCATGGATAGTTGCTCATAACCGCACTTTCATTGTTCGGTATTGGATAAGCAAATTGACGCTTTGTGCCATGGTGAGCAGTGTGAATACATCCTGATATGATGGTACCATGGCATGATGTTAAGAGTCTAATGTTAGACTGGTGATGTGATGTTGATAGCCAGTGTGAATTAGCCTTAAAAATGGTTACACAACAAATTTCGTGTATCTTCGAAGAATGAGATTTCTTAAAGAAATAGCAATTTCAAATTAATTATTCGTTTTGTAATTTCAGTTCCAACTCCTTTAAAGTATTTTACTACTATAGGTCTTTCTATAACGCATTTTAAATATTTTTTATCATTTTTAAGTAGTTTTATCGATATTGACAAGTTACTATAGCAACAACTGTCCATGTATTTTAGGTCATAAAATCCAGGGTCTGTGGTTGGAGATCCTTTTTATACGTGTAACCCATTAACTGAGGTACACTGTAATGGATCTCACATATTTTTTCAGTTACTGTGCAACCAGAATGAAATGGTCGAGCTCCTTATTACACTTTCTTCGTTATTGGCAGGTGATGTGCATATATACTGCTGCCTATGAGGTACTTTGAATGTGTAAGAAACAAATCCATCGAGTCTCGGTCGGGCACACAGTTTTAATGTGCCAGGAAGTTTCATATCAGCGCACACTCCGCTGCAGAGTGAAAATCTCATTCTGGAAACATCCCCCAGGCTGTGGCTAACCCATGTCTCCGCAATATCCTTTCTTTCAGGAGTGCTAGTTCTGCAAGGTTCGCGGGAGAGCTTCTGTAAAGTTTGGAAGGTAGGAGACGAGGTACTGGCAGAAGTAAAGCTGTGAGTACCGGGCGTGAGTCGTGCTTCGGTAGCTCATTTGGTAGAGCACTTGCCCGCGAGAGGCAAAGGTCCCGAGTTCGAGTCTCGGTCGGGCACACAGTTTTAATCTGCCAGGAAGTTTCATATCAGCGCACGCTCCGCTGCAGAGTGAAAATCTCATTCTGGAAACATCCCCCAGGCTGTGGCTAAGCCATGTCTCCGCAATATCCTTTCTTTCAGAAGTGCTAGTTCTGCAGGTTCGCGGGAGAGCTTCTGTAAAGTTTGGAAGGTAGGAGACGAGGTACTGGCAGAAGTAAAGCTGTGAGTACCGGGCGTGAGTCGTGCTTCGGTAGCTCAGTTGGTAGAGCACTTGCCCGCGAAAGGCAAAGGTCCCGAGTTCGAGTCTCGGTCGGGCACACAGTTTTTATCTGCCAGGAAGTTTCATATCAGTGCACACTCCGCTGCAGAGTGAATTCTCATTCTGGAAACATCCCCCAGGCTGTGGCTAAGCCATGTCTCCGCAATATCCTTTCTTTCAGGAGTGCTAGTTCTGCTAGGTTCGCGGGAGAGCTTCTGTAAAGTTTGGAAGGTAGGAGACGAGGTACTGGCAGAAGTAAAGCTGTGAGTACCGGGCGTGAGTCATGCTTCGGTAGCTCAGTTGGTAGAGCACTTGCCTGCGAAAGGCAAAGGTCCCGAGTTCGAGTCTCGGTCGGGCACACAGTTTTAATCTGCCAGGAAGTTTCATATCAGCGCACACTCCGCTGCAGAGTGAATTCTCATTCTGGAAACATCCCCCAGGCTGTGGCTAAGCCATGTCTCCGCAATATCCTTTCTTTCAGGAGTGCTAGTTCTGCTTGGTTCGCGGGAGAGCTTCTGTAAAGTTTGGAAGGTAGGAGACGAGGTACTGGTGTAATTGAAGCTGTAACTTCATAATCTTTATTGGCTGTTCGTGCATATTTCTGAGTAATGTTCATTATCTGACATATTGTTTGTAATCTCAATGTCAGCAGCTTTACCTATTCACTATAGATGACAAAATCAAGAACTGATTTTGCAATCACTGACGAAACAAGCATGGCTGCTCCATGTCTTTAGTTGTTGTCTAGTCCTACAGAATAGTACGAATGTTCTCCTCTGGCATTCTGACTTCCAGGCGACCTTACATCATAAAATCACAAAACGTCGAATTTTAATCTGCTTCTCTCTGTCGCAGCATTTGCAAGTTTTGTTTTCATTTATCGGTTCTTATTTTCATAGATCTGATTGGGGGAATAGAAACTCTGAACAATTGTCATTCATCGCAACCATACTGTTAATTTTATAGGTATACGTTCCAATATTTTGAGTGCAGTGGTTTCTCATTGCCTTCTGAGTCCTGATGCTATTAATCAGATCTAATTTCTACACCTTTAGTGACATTTTCTTACACCAAGAGCAATAGAGAGCCCTTATCTATACCCACTCCTCAGTTTTCAAGGACATGGGAAGCAGCTGGTAGAGCTCACACAGGACTGCTTGGCCGGTGCGCAGAAATGCATTCTCGTTCGCAGCGCTGGACAAGTCCACCCCTGTGTTCCAAAGGTATGTTCCCACAGTTTTCTATTACCTGCACAGCTGTGAGCTTCATCCATTACGAATGAAACATTCTCTGCCTGCCCAGCTACACTGCGAGAATGGAGGCGTGCGAGCGCCAGTTGCACTGAAACCTTTCTCAAACGATTTTGAAGGAACTAAACGGTAAAAAATTGATTCTCACTCATCTCATAGCCTCATTTGTCAACTTTGTGATGAACTGCCTATTATATCGTTACCAGTAATAGTTACTGAGTTAAATTCGAATACTTTGTATTGAAAAATTGTGGTCGCTATGTGTTTCATGCCTGTTAATCCAAATGTTGCTAAACGAAATTGACCTAATATAATGAATTTTTCTTCAAACTTGAGATGAGTTCTGTGTATGTAGTGTACTCACTTCTGATCGTCTGCACAAACGAGAGTGGAAGTGAAGTATTAATATCATCATTCAGATCTCATGAATGGTTTGAGATACTGAAATGAATTTTTGGTAAATGATAGCATGCAAAGTGGAGAGTATTTTGCCACTTAGGTAAGGTGCAGAACTTTCTTATCTACTACCAATTTTTTCAATGGAATAATATAATCATCACGCAGCCATAGATGTACTGAGTGTGTAGTTCTTTGGAGATGAATTGATCACTTTCACCACAGCGCTGTGGGTTGCATGGGCCTTAGAGGACTGAATGTGTTACTTCAATTTTTTTAAGAAAGTTTAGCTGGTCCTCAGGAAATTGTTCTGGTGAAGTCTCAGTGAAGCCACCTGGTACCTGTAATTGTTCACCAAAGACTAGTTGTGCTGGAGAACAGGACAAATTCTCTTTTAATGCTGGCTGGAAGCCAAGCAGTGCTCATGACAGAGTATCAGTCCCCGACTCTTTGTGACACATAATGATAGCTTTGAGTGATTGATGCAGGTGTTCAACCATGCCATTGCTAGCACAGTGATAGCTTGTGGAACAAAAATGGTGGGTGTGACACAAGTTGAGCAGGTGGTTGAATAACCATGCTTCAAAGTGACAGCTGTGGTCAGTTGTGATGGTGAGAGGAATGCCTTGGCGAGAGAACCATATGTTAATCACTGCTATGGCAACAGATTCAGCATTGAAG
This sequence comes from Schistocerca americana, assembly GCF_021461395.2. NCBI lineage: Eukaryota > Metazoa > Arthropoda > Insecta > Orthoptera > Acrididae > Schistocerca > Schistocerca americana. The sequence continues at coordinate 359,991,992 of NC_060125.1, read as the reverse complement.
AGGTGTGGCGTCGGACCACTTGGTGTAATGATTAACAATGGTTAGGTGCTGACATTGACTGCTAATGCATAGTAGTGGGCCAACCAGGTGTAAGTGGATGTGTGCAAAGTTTGCCAATGTGTAGAGGGAAGTCCTGAGTTGCAGCATGCACATGCCTTGAGATTTTGTTTCGTTAACATGCAAGGCAGGAACGCGCCCATAAACAACTGTCCTTTTCGACCCCAGGCCAGACGACCTGGCTCATCACTATTTTTAGCATTTCCTTGATATTGGATGTGACATGTCGTGGAGTGCATTGAAGACCTCTCGATTGCGTGTTTGCGGGATGAGCAGATGTAGCTGGATGCCATTGCTGTCAGACCACATCTCATATGAGGAATCATCAACTGGCACACACGCCAGATGAAGTGAGGCACAAACGGCAGGCGTGGGTGGCCGAGCGGTTCTAGGCGCTACAGTCTGGAACCGCGCGACCGCTACGGTCGCAGGATCGAATCCTGCCTTGGGCATGGATGTGTGTGATGTCCTTAGGTTAATTAGGTTTAAGTAGTTCTAAGTTCTAGAGGACTGATGACTGCAGAAGTTAAGTCCCATAGTGCTCAGAGCCATTCGAAGTGAGGCACAGTTTGCGATGTGGATGTACTGTTGAATGAAAGTGTCTGTGCACTGCGTATCTGCAATTTTTGTGTAGTCCACCACAGTCGCGAGAGGCAGTCAGTTACAGAGTTATCTTTCTCTTGTGTGGCGAATGTCGGTTGTGAATTGAGCCACGAAATCTGCATGTCTGGCCTGACATGGTGAGGCACGTTCTGTTGGCCACTGGAGAATAGATGTGAGAGATCAATGATAGTAGATAGTGAAAAGTGTTCACCTTCTAGCATAGGTCGGAAGCATAAGATAGCAAGGTACGTGGCCAGCAGTTCTCTCTCTATGGCACTTCATTTTGTTTGCTCTTCTTTCAGACACTTTGAGAAGAATGCTGAAGGTTGTCATGAACTGTGTACTTGATGTAGTAAGGTTTCACCCACCTATGCTTGACTGGCATCAACAAAAAGTCCGAATGGCGCCCCAGACTTTGGATGTGCGAGAAACATAGCCTCAGATAGTGCTGTTTTTAGATTATCAAATGCTGCAATTGGTTCCACATTCCTTGGGATCTTCCTGTTGCCAGAAGTATTTTTGCCCAACAGGAGTTCATCAAGAGGCTTTTGTGTCACTGCTACATTCATTAGATAATGACAATAATAATTTATCATTCTGATGAATTATCAGAGTTCGTTGCATGTTGTGAGGTGGGCGTATCTTGAACAGCGGAAATGTTTTCCTGCAGTGGAGCTAGGCCAGAATGGGAAACATTGTAGCCCAAAAAGGAAACTTCAGGTTTGGCGAACACACTTCTCGGGATTGATGACAATACCATAAACTCAAGACCTTGAAAGAACTGACAAAAATGTTGAAAATGATCTTGTAGGGATTTGAAAATGATCAAAATGTCGTCGACATAGTAGAAGACGAATGAGAGACCACGTAAAGCACCGTCTGAGGCACTTCGTTACATTGTGAGGCAGGCGAGGTCCAAGGCCGCTCTCAGATGCACACGATCACTGACACAACAAACACTGACTTCAAGGTAAGTTACCATAGTGTCCGCCTTCTTAGCCTAACCTGCTAGCGGCAGATTAGTTTCAGCAGCTAGCACAGGTTGTAACTTTCTGGGAAGCTTGTTGAACCATATAAGGCGTAAAGCAGTCTCAGTCAACGAGTCTTTGCGTGCAAATGAACGTAATTCCTGTAGCAGTTCTGAAGGCTACGAATGCACTTATGTTTGGGATGACCGTAAGTTTTTCAAACGTTCTTGGAGCGGTAGAGAATAGTGTTCAATTAGAGGCTGCTTTACAGCAGCGTACGATTGTTCATGTAGCACATGCTCCACATTTTTGACTGGGTCCAGTTGCGTTAACACTGACCCGTATCTGCTAAAGTCACAGTGCACTCAGCGTTTTTAAGATATTGCTTCCACTTGATAAAACCACAATTCACTGTTTATCGTCCAAAATAGCGACAGTTTCGCATTACCAATGGCTGGTGGAGACAAGTATGATGCGGTCATAGATTGGCGTGATGACTTATGTACTCAGTTGTGGTCGAAGTAGAAGCTGTTGGCATAGAAACTGGTGTATGTTCCTGATTGATTGGTGTCGAAATAGTTCGGAGGTTGGATGCAACAGTGATGGATCTGACTCTCTTGTCAATGGTTTATCCATATTCTACTCCGTGGTCACCAATGTAGGGGTTAGGGTTGTACAATCTTGGGATAAATCCGGGGCAAGCTAACCGAGGAGTAGGCCAACCACTGGTTAACTTGCAGTGCACGTTGTACGTCGCCATTTTATTCCTTGTTTAGTTATTCCCAGAATAGTGTTCATGTCGAGTTAAGTTTGCAATAACTGAAGAGCACTCTGGGCCTTTTTGCGTGTCATTTCTTATTTATGTAGTCATCTTCTGCAGAAATACCACGTCAAACATGAGTGATAAATCTTCCAGATCGCAAAACGTCTCGCTTGAGGATACCTTGAGGCTAGTAGATACTGTGAATGAGTTGAAGAGTATAGTAGAAAACACGAAAACTGTTGCAGTCCCATTCAGTGAAAATATTAGTGCAGAAAATTTAACTAAACTGGTAGGGGTACATATACTAGTAACTTCCTATCTTGAATTTAGTTGAATGATCAGGTATTTGTTATTTGATCAGTAGAGGTCTTTCTAGATTTTTGAATAAAGTATACGAAACATATGCAATGGTTTCCACTCACAAACAAGTTCATATAGATCGACAGAGCAGCTACAATAGACATACGATGATGATGATGATTATTATTATTTAAAGAAAGATACACATAAATATTAAGCACATAAAAGGTAGCAAAGGCTGCAGATTGGTGGCTCCAATATGTGTAATGCAAGTTCCAAAAATACACGATTTGATAAAGTTGTCACATTAGGACTACATCAAATGTAGCTGTAGAGTAGATGGTGAACTGAAGAATCGAATTTTAAGTAGGCACATGAATAGATGCAACTGTGAAATGCGGTCTGCTTTGTGAAATAGTTGGCCTTTATAGTCTCCCTAGCAAACTGTGATAACATAGACATCATGAAGATTGATTTGACTGAAAATTCTGAAAGATGTTACTGGCTAGCATGTTGTTGTATTTACGTCTTAGAATGATACATTCATTACAGCAGAAATGGGTGTTATACAGATAATACCCTTGCTAAATTATTGAACACAATTTGTGCAGACACATTTGCAATTCTTGGGTGTATATAAATCATTTTTCTGTGATGTCATGATTATTAATTATATCGAGGGTATATATAAAATGGTTCAAATGGCTCTGAGCACTATGGGACTCAACTGCTGAGGTCATTAGTCCCCTAGAACTTAGAACTAGTTAAACCTAACCAACCTAAGGACATCACACACATCCATGCCCGAGGCAGGATTCGAACCTGCAACCGTAGCGGTCTCGCGGTTCCAGACTGCAGCGCCACAACTGCGCGGCCACTTCGGCCAGCTATATATAAAGAATAAGATGCCAACATTTACAATGAGCATCCATTATCTTTTCTATAATCTTCGGGTGGAAATGAACCTGTGACACATACCAAACGGGAGGCTGATGTTATTGTATCTCAACGTAAATGAATGAGAAACTGTTTCATACATACTTCTGCATTGGAAAATCATCTCTCGCACCTGTATGTAATCTGGAAGGGGAAGTATCCAGAGGCCTGGCACCATCACTGTGTTCTACCTTCTCGTCTTGTCACCTCAGCTTAATACTGTCAGTTTTGTTTTCAGAATAAAAATACCTGTTCTCAAATGTGAAAGAATTGGCAGAGTTGAAGGTGGTGCTGCTTCAAAAGTACCTTGACACGAAACAGAGAAGGACGACACAACTCTATTGGTTAAAAAAAGCATCATAAAGCTCAAAATTAGAACCAGAAAATAAAAACTAATACAAATGATTTCAGAGTAAAAGTTAATTAACCCATATACATTTGATTCTTTTCTTTTAATTACATCAGAGAACTGAAATAATTTTAAAAACTGTCTCTTGTGCATGTTGTCCAGTGTCATACACATCCTTTTAATAATCATGCTGGTTGTTCCCTTGCCAATACCAATAAAGTCTATAATGGACAGAAAGAAATCGCCAGAGGCAAAATATTTGAGTGTCTGTAGTAACTAGTTCATTGGTAGAACAGAGTCATTTCTGAATGACAGAAAAGAAAGACATGAGACAATTCAAGAGAAATTTAAAAACATTATTTGCAGCCTCTCCTTCCATTGTTATGATTATGTAGACCCAATAACTAAAGATTCCTGTTAACTGAATGGAAAGTGCGTATATTCTTGTCACACGAAGATAACAATTACTTTATGATAAATCTGTATGTGGTTATGTGGATAATACTAATAACTGAGAAATACATCTGTCTGCTACAGCTTTCTCTTTCTTAAAAAAATATTTTCCTATAAATTTTACTGTGTTAAATTTAGCTTGAGTAAACACAAATAATGTTTATGGGAATAATGCTAAGTGGTGGACTACTTTGTTGCTCTGAACCATTCACTGAAAGATGGAAAGTTATTGTCCCAATGGGATATAAGAGTGAACAATAAGAATATAATAAGAATACAATAAGAATACAATGTAATAAGAATACAATAAGAATATAAGAGTGAACAATATTTTCTGTTGTAGATCTGGCTGAGTGAACTAGGGACATTACTGTGCTATCAAACTTTTTGCTACATTAATCAATCACAATAAGCCATCATTTCAGAAAAATGGTTCTTCACACAAGTACAATATAAGACATTTCAGTTTAAATCACCTCCAACTAGCTACAGCTTGAAATAAAGGAGAACACTGAAAATAACTTGATATTCAAGGAAATTAAAAAAAAAAAGATAGCATTCCAGGCGCTTCTTCCGCATGCTACAAGTATGCAGATAACTAGATTCATGTTCTGTTCTTGTAACATTCAAAGACAGCTATAATTTCATGATAAATATGGGTAGCCTTAGGTGGATATTACTAATGACAAAGAAACAACAGCTACGTCCTACAACTGGGAAAGCATCACTTTTTTAAGAACAAAACCTTACTTTCCTCTTAATGTTACCGTGTTAAACTTAGTCAGAGTAAGAACAAATAGTTCACTGGCTTCAGTGAATGATGGAAGGTGGGAGACAATGTTGTTGCTCTGAAGCAGTAATGAGCCTGTAATCCTAATATTTTCATTAAAAGGTGGAAAGTTGTTTTGACACTGCTGTTGTGTTTACAAAAAGGGAGCAATACTGGATAAATTCCAGTGTCCGATTCCACTCGTCGGCTTTCAGGAATGACGTGATACCTGTAACATATATTGTGTTCGAACATTATGAATTACCTCAAATAATGATAATAAGCGTATGGCATTGGTGGCCGGGAGACCTCTCGCAGGGCGGTTCGGCAACCGCTCCACAAGTTCTTTAACGCCACTACGGCGACTTGCGAGTGAATGAGGATGAAATGATGATGAAAGGCACACAGCAGCCAGTCGTCTCGAGGCAGAGAAAATCCCTGACGCCGCCGGGAATCGAACCCAAGACCCCGCGCGAGGGAAGCGAGAACACTATCGTAAGACCACGAGCCACGGTCTCTCTCAACATGGATTAAGAAAACATCATTCTTGTGAAACACAACTAGCTCTTTAATCGTATGAAGTATTGAGTGTTATTGACAAGGGAGTTCAGATCGATTCCATATTTCTAGATTTCCAGAAGGCTTTTGACACTGTACCACACACGCAGCTTAATAGTGAAATTGCATGCTTATGGAATATCGTCTCAGTTATGTGACTGGATTTGTGAATTCCTGTCAGAGAGGTTGGTGGTAATTGACAGAAAGTCATCGGGTAGAACAGAAGTTATTTCTGGCGTTCCCCAAGGTAGTGTTACAAGCCCTTTGCTGTTCCTTATCTGTATAAAAGATTTGGGAGACAATCTGTGCAGCTATCTTAGGTTGTTTGCAGATGACGCTGTCGTTTATTGACTAAAACCAAAACAAACTGCAAAACGATTTAGAAAAGATATCTGAAAGGTGTGACAATTGGCAGTTGACGCTAAATAACGAAAAGTGTGAGGTCAACCACATGAGTGCTAAAAGGAATCCGTTAAATTAGTCAAATATAAAGACCATATATTCGACTAAAGACCTAGAAATTACAATTACGAGCAACTTAAATTGGAAGGAACACCCAGAAAATGTTGTGGGGAAGGCTAACGAAAGACTGCGTTTTATTGGCAGGACACTTAGGAAATGTAACAGATCTACTAAGGAGGCTGCCTACACTACGCTCGTCCATCCTCTTTTAGAGTACTGCTGTGCAGTGTTGGATCCTTACTAGATTGGACTGACGGCGTACATCGAAAAAGTTCAAAGAAGGGCAGCACTTTTTGTACTATCGCGAAATATGGGAGAAAGTGTCACTAAAATGAAACAGGATTTGGGCTGGACATCATTAAAAGAAAGGCGTTTTTCGTTGCGACGGAATCCTCTCACGAAATTCCAATCACCAACTTTCTCCTCCGAATGCGAAAATATTTTGTTGACACCGACCTACATAGGGAGAAATGATCTCTACTATAAAATAAGGGAAATCAGAGGTCGCACGGAATGATATAGGTGTTCGTTCTTTCTGCGCGCTATACGAGATGGGAATAATAGAGAATTGTGAAGGTGTTTCAATGAACCAACTGGCAGGCACTAAAATGTGATTTGCAGGGTCTCCATGTAGATGTAGATGTAAGCCAAAGACGCTACATATAGGCAATCTATGAAAGCAACAGATATTGCAAGTAAAGAGATAAATGTAGCATACAATAAAATTACAATCATATTCACACAGTTATTTACTTAGTCATGAATTGTATCGAAACGAACTGAAAATAACGAAAATAATTAAGATCAAGAGTTGAGAATAAATTTCCATATCTGGTAAGAAGTATTCTCGTAATTTATGCAACTAGAAAAACACAGAGAACCTGTACAGTTAAGCATATGGTGAAGTCATACTGTTATAAAATAGCATTAATTTGATATTAAGTATTGAATCTAACGGGAGAAGCGCAGGAAAGTGGAAGTTTTGGGCGGGGAGAAACTAAAACGTATCAGAAAAACGGGAAGATTAAATGAATGACAACAAATACGAAACAGTAGCATAAAATGTGGAGAAACCGACAGACTAAATTCTAAAAGAAGAGCCAGTACATGATAAACGAATATCTACGAAAAATAAAGAATACTGGAATCGATAAATAGAATTAACATTTGTAGCTAAATTCCAGTTATAGATTCAAACCCGCTCCATGATTCATATGTAAATTATTTTTGCAGTTGTATGTACTGAACCCCCCCCCCCCCCCCCCAAGAACCATGGACCTTGCCGTTGGTGGGGAGGCTTGCGTGCCTCAGCGATACAGATAGCCGTACCGTAGGTGCAACCACAACGGAGGGGTATCTGTTGATCTGTTGAGAGGCCAGACAAACGTGTGGTTCCTGAAGAGGGGCAGCAGCCTTTTCAGTAGTTGCAGGGGCAACAGCCCGGATGATTGACTGATCTGCCCTTGTAACACTAACCAAAACGGCCTTGCTGTGCTGGTACTGCGAACGGCTGAAAGCAAGGGGAAGCTACAGCTGTAATTTTTCCCGAGGGCATGCAGCCTTACTGTATGGTTTAATGATGATGGCGTCCTTTTCAGTAAAATATTCCGGAGGTAAAATAGTCCCCCATTCGGATCTCCGGGCGGGGACTACTCAGGATGACATTGTTATCAGGAGAAATAAAACTGGGGTTCTACGGATCGGAGTGTGGAATGTCAGATCCCTTAATCGAGCAGGTAGGTTAGAAAATTTAAAAAGGGAAATGGGTAGATTAAAGTTAGATATAGTAGGAATTAGTGAAGTTCGCTGGCAGGAGGAACAAGACTTTTGGTCAGGCGAATACAGGGTTATAAATACAAAATCAAATAGGGGTAATACAGGAGTCGGTTTAATAATGAATAAAAAATAGGAGTGTGGGTTAGCTACTACAAACAGCATAGTGAACGCATTATTGTGTCAAAGATAGACACGAAGCCCATGTCTACTAAAGTAGTACAAGTTTATACGCCAACTACCTCTGCAGATGACGAAGAAATTGAAGAAATGTATGATGAAATAAAAGAAATTATTCAGATAGTGAAGGGAGACGAAAATTTAATAGTCATGGGTGACTGGAATTCGGTGGTAGGAAAAGGGAGAGAAGGAAACGTATTAGGTGAATATGAATTGGGGCTAAGAAATGAAAGAGGAAACAGCCTGATAGAATTTTGCACAGGTCACAACTTAATCATAGCTAACACTTGGTTCAGGAATCAGAAAAGAAGGTTGTATAATGGAAGAAGCCTGGAGATACTGACAGGTTTCAGATAGATTACATAATGGTAAGACAGAGATTTAGGAACCAGGTTTTAAATTGTAAGACATTTCCAGGGGCAGATTTGGACTCTGATCACAATCTATTGGTTATGAACTGTAGATTAAAACTGAAGAAACTGCAAAAAGGTGGGAATTTAAGGAGATGGGACCTCGATAAACTGACTAAACCAGAGGTTGTACAGAGTTTCAGGGAGAACATAAGGGAACAATTGACAGGAAGGGGGGAAAGAAATACAGTAGAAGAAGAATAGGTAGCTTTGAGGGTTGAAATAGTGAAGGCAGCAGAGGATCAAGTAGCTAAAAAGATGAGGGCTAGTAGAAATCCTTGTGTAACAGAAGAGATACTGAATTTAATTGATGAAAGGAGAAAATACAAAAATGCAGAAAATGAAGCAGGCAAAAAGGAATACAAACGTCTCAAAAATGATATCGACAGGAAGTGCAATATGGCTAAGCAGGGATGGCTAGAGGACAAATGTAAGGATGTAGGGGCTTATATCACTAGGGATAAGATAGATCCTGCCTACAGGAAAATTAAAGAGAACCACTTGTATGAATATCAAGAGCTCAGATGGAAACCCAGTTCTAAACAAAGAAGGGAAAGCAGAAAGGTGTAGGGAGTGTATAGAGGGTCTATACAAGGGGAATGTACTTGAGGACAATATTATGGAAATGGAAGAGGATGTAGATGAAGATGAAGTCGGAGATACGATACTGCATGAAGAGTTTGACAGAGCACTGAAAGACCTTAGTCGAAACAAGGCCCCGGGAGTAGACAACATGCCATTAGAACTACTGGCGGCCCTGGGAGAGCCAGTCCTGACAAAACTCTACCATCTGGTGAGCAAGATGTATGAGACAGCCGAAATACCCTCAGACTTCAAGAAGAATATAATAATTCCAATCCCAAAGAAAGTAGGTGCTGACAGATGTGAAAATTACCGAACTATCAGTTTAATAAGTCACGGCTGCAAAATACGACCCGTGAATTCTCTACAGATGAATGGAAAAACTGGTAGAAGCCGACCTCGGGGAAAATCAGTTTGGATTCCGTAGAAATATTGGAACACGTGAGGCAATACTGAACCTATGACTTATCTTAGAAAATAGATTAAGGAAAGGCAAACCTACGTTTCTAGCATTTGTAGACTTAGAGAAAGATTTTGACAATGTTGACTGGAATACCCTCTTTCAAATTCTGAAGGTAGTGGGGGTAAAATACAGGGAGCGAAAGGCTATTTACAATTTGTACAGAAACCAGATGGCAGTTATAGGAGTCGAGAGGCATGAAAGAGAAGCAGTGGTTGGGAAGGGAGTGAGACAGGGTTGTAGCCTATCCCCGATGTTATTCAATCTGTATACTGAGCAAGCAGTGAAGGAAACAAAAGAAAAATTCGGAGTAGGTATTAAAATCCATGGAGAAGAAATAAAAACTTTGAGGTTCACGGATGACATTGTAATTCTGTCAGAGACAGCAAAGGACTTGGAAGAGCAGTTGAATGGAATGGACAGTGTCTTAAAAGGAGGATATAAGATGAGCATCAACAAAAGCAAAATGAGGATAATGGAATGTAGTCGAATTAAGTGGGGTGATGCTGAGGGAATTAGGTTAGGAAATGAGACACTTAAATTAGTAAAGGAGTTTTGCTATTTGGGGAGCAAAATAACTGATGATGGTCGAAGCAGAGACTGGCAATGGCAAGGAAAGCGTTTCTGAAGAAGAGAATTTTGTTAACATCGGATATAGATTTAAGTGTCAGGAAGTCGTTTCTGAAAGCATTTGTATGGAGCGTAGCCATGTATGGAAGTGAAACATGGACGATAAATAGTTTGGACAAGAAGAGAATAGAAGCTTTCGAAATGTGGTGCTACAGAAGAGTGCTGAAGATTAGATGGGTAGATCACATAATTAATGAGGAGGTATTAAATAGGATTGGGGAGAAGAGAAGTTTGTGGCACAACTTGACTAGAAGAAGGGATCGGTTGGTAGGACATGTTCTGAGGAATCAAGGGATCACCAATTTAGTATTGGAGGGCAGCGTGGACGGTCAAAATCGTAGAGGGAGACCAATAGATGAATACAGTAAACAGATTCAGAAGGATGTAGGTTGCAGTAGGTACTGGGAGATGAAGAAACTTGCACAGGATAGAGCTGCATCAAACCAGTCTAAGGACTGAAGACCACAACAGCAACATGTATTGAAACGTAATACTATTTCTACATTTGTAATTGCTGTCTAAAACGTCTGTGTTGTATAACAAAAATTGGAATTGGTAACTAGAACTGTCCTTCCATACAGATCAATCCCAGTTGCCGATTCCAACATTAGTAACGTCTTTGTAGTAGGTCAGAGAGCAATTAAAAATGAAGAAATCATGTTAATCTACATTTTAGTGATCACATGCACTGAGAAATGATTTAATAAATGAAGTGGCTGGAATCGGTTACTGGAATTGTCCTATTTAGGAGGTCAATTCTAGTTACCAATTCCAACTTTTGAATAGTTCGTAATTTTGGACGTTTTTGCAGTAAATCTGTGGACTATGTTTTTGTAGGATTTCTAGATTTCTTATTGATCTCAGAACCACTACGAAAAACTAATAAATATTGTAGTTACAGCTTTAAAATTTTTCCTTTTTCATAGTAATGAAGAGAGTAATACCATATCCTGCAACACTTTAGTGCACACTCTTGTTGTTAGAACGACCTAAGTAACGAACTATGGAATGGTTGGACTTGGTAAATGGAATTAACCTATATAGGTCAGTTCCAGTAACTGTTTCCAGTGTTTGTTAGACCCTACTTTTTGTCCATTTTCGTTACTTGTATACCCGTCACGTTAGATTTAACAGTTCGTATTAAAAATTAACATGACTTCGCCATGCGCTATACTGTACTGGACGTAAAGGTCGTCTGTGCTTTTCTTACTCGCATAAATTACGATAATAATTTATTTCAGACTTGTATATTTCTCTTTTTCCGTTCTTATTTCTTTTCTTTGCCTTTAATTCTTGTCCGTAAAAATTGTGTCAACTAATTAATGACATGAACTGTATTCGTAATTTTATCGTTTGCTACATGCGTTTATTAACGAATATGATCAGTTGCTTTCAAAGATTGCCTCTACGTAGCGTCTCTGATGTCATTGATCAGAGCTGACGAGTGGAACTGGACACTATTACTGACCCGCATTCCCAATAGAAAACAAAGTGGAACAATATTTTCTGCCACTGATGAGATGGTGACATTACTGTTTCGTCAAAACATTTAGCTACACGAAAAATCGATGTTTCGTCAAAAACAGAAAAATCTGTTAATGCAAATAGCGCACATAATTGGTGTGGGTTTTCTATTTGGTTAAGTGTATTATGGCACTATCTGCTAAGTAAGACGAAATAGTCCGTTTCGCTACTGCAGCAATTGTAACACATACACTAGATAAACAAGACTATTTTTCTACGAATCGTCATTTTAATGTCCCTGATTTACATAAAAAACATGACGGAATTTACGAAGAACTGAAATCAAATGCATATTACTATAAATAAACAGTATTAAAGAAAATAAAGAAATAGTCTCACCTGTCCGTCATATGCTCCAGTTTCTCATACACAAGATTGAAAACATGAAGCACAGCTTCCTTTGATAAGCGAAATTTGGAATAGACGTCGTCTCATTTTCTTCTCCTTCCTTATTCTCACGAACACTTCAGCCAAAATATCGCCATCGCTGTCTGCATCTGTCACTACTCCTGCCATCTTGAAAACTTATTCCCTGGTTAAGCTCGTTAACCCGTCAGAAATTGCCGATTAAGTTATCCCGAGTTTATTCTCCGGTTAGACGTTATGCCGGTTTCGTACGATGCGTTTCTCGCGCCATTCCGAGAATAGCGCTTAACCGGTCGATACCCGGAGATTGTACAACCGGCACTCAATGAATCGAATTTCTGAGTTATCTCAACTATGAACGAGCAAATGTGTTGTTGAACACAGAAAATAATTTATTAAACATCAAAATACTTGTAGCCATTACGTAGCTCCATTCTATTAATGATAGACTCGTTCATATTCTTAATGTTAGACTTTATTGTGAAGCAATGAGGCAGACATTAACATAGAACATCTAAGACTAAAACAAACACAAAGCAAAGAGTAAATGATTATGTACACACTAGAGTCTTTGGCGCTGCCCCTGTACTGTGCACACGCAACTATTCGTCTGAATGCTCCCACACAGCCCCCTCCCTGAAGAGCGGAGCTCCAGGAATGTGCGGAAACTTGTACCGGACCCTTCGCCCGGCTCTTGTGCGAATTCCCAGCTGTACTTCCTCCATCGCCGTATCCTCTCTCGGCTTCATCCGGCTCGCTGTCCTACCATCCGTTGCACCGTGCAGGCGCCTCTCGTCTTGCTGCAGGCCCGCCTCCTCTTCTTGTGTCACATCTTCTAGCTGCAAGTGAGCCGGCTTCACCCGGTCTATTGACACAGTAACACTCTTATCGCCAACTAGGATAGTCATGGCCTGGTCCGTACGGTGCAACATTACATGCGAGCATTTGCTCAATTCTCGATGTACGAACGACGGCCTAACGCCATGCCGTGTTACTAGTTGTGGTCTAAGCTTGGCCAGTTGAGCCCTTACTCTCGTTAACAAGTGCGGTAGGTCTGTCTCGCCTGTAGTCTTCTGAAAAAACTCTCCGGATAGCCGTAAGGTTTCCCCATATACTAATTCCGCTGTAGATGCTTCGAGGTCAGATTTGAAAACAGTGTGTAAGCCTAGTTAACACCAGTGGCAATGCTGCTGACCAATTCTCGCCGTGGCACATTAACGCGGTCTTAAGTGTTCAGTGCCACCGCTCTACCATGCCGTTGCTTTCCAGATGATAACTTGTGGTACGGTGACGGTGGAACCCGCACATGTTTGCCAGCTCCAGGAACAAGGAGGATTCGAACTGACGTCCTTGGTCCGTCGTGACATGTACCAGACTTCCGAACCGTGCTATCCGCGTCGTCTACAACGCCCAACTGACTGTCTCTGCTGATATCTGAAATGGGGATTGCTTCTGCCCATCTCGTAACTCTGTCAATTGCCGTCAATAGATACCGAAAGCCTTCGGATATTGGCAACAGTCCAACAATATCCAGATGTTCGAAACGACCAGTTGACCTGTCAACTTCACCCACTGGCTTCTTCACATGGTGTCCCACTTTACATCGCTGACAATCCAAACATGTCTGCGCCCACTTCTACATATACATCTACATCTACATACATAGTCCGCAATCCATCATACGGTGCGTGGCGGAGGGTACCTCGTGCCACAACTAGCATCTTCTCTCCCTGTTCCACTCCCAAACAGAACGAGGGAAAAATGACTGCCTATATGCCTCTGTACGAGCCCTAATCTCTCTTATCTTATCTTTGTGGTCTTTCCGCGAAATATAAGTTGGCGGCAGTAAAATTGTACTGCAGTCAGCCTCAAATGCCGGTTCTCTAAATTTCCTCAGTAGCGATTCACGAAAAGAACGCCTCTTTTCCTCTAGAGACTCCCACCCGAGTTCCTGAAGCATTTCCGTAACACTCGCGTGATGATCAAACCTACCAGGAACAAATCTAGCAGCCCGCCTCTGAATTGCTTCTATGTCTTCCCTCAATCTGACCTGATAGGGATCCCAAACGCTCGAGCAGTACTCAAGGATAGGTCGCATTAGTGTTTTATAAGCGGTCTCCTTTACAGTTGAACCACATCTTCCCAAAATTCCATCAATGAACCGAAGACGACTATCCACCTTCCCCACAACTGCCATTACATGCTTGTCCCACTTCATATCGCTCTGCAATGTTTCGCCCAAATATTTAATCGACGTGACTGTATCAAGCGCTACACTACTAATGGAGTATTCAAACACCACAGGATTCTTTTTCCTATTCATCTGCATTAATTTACATTTATCTATATTTAGAGTTAGCTGCCATTCTTTACACCAATCACAAATCCTATCCAAGTCATCTAGTATCCTCCTACAGTCACTCAACGACGGCATCTTCCTGTACACCACAGCATCATCAGCAAACAGCTGCACATCTCTATCCACCCTATCCAAGAGATCATTTATGTAGATAGAAAACAACAGCGGACCTACCACACTTCCCTGGGGCACTCCAGATGATACCCTCACCTCCGATGAACACTCACTATCGAGGACAACGTACTGGGCTCTGTTACTTAAGAAGTCAGTCTCTCTTAATTCCTGGCCACACGAAACGCTCCGTCATTAATTTTACACTCGCTCGGAGTCCCGGATGAGCCAAACCATGTAACCCTTCGAATACTTCCCGGCGCAAACTCTCCGGCACAAAAGGTCTAGGCCGTCCCTGTGAGATATCGCACCATAACTGTATTATCTCACCTTCCGGACACAGTTTTCTTAACTTCAACCCGGTGGGCGTGCTCTGCCGAAAAACTTGCAGTTGTGCATCATCCTTCTGCTCTCTCGCCGTTGTAGCATAGTTCACTGAATACTTTATTACCGCAACTCGTGAGAAGTAATCTGCCACCATATTCTCTGCCCCGTTAATATGTCGTTAATCAGTAGTGAACTGGCTTATATATTCCAGTTGCCTGAATTGTTTAGGTGACGAAGTATCTGTACGCTTGCAGAATGCGAAAGTGAGCGGTTTGTGATCTTTAAACAATGCAAATGGTTTGGCTTCCACGTAAGGCCGGAAACACCTAATGGCTTCGTAAGCAGCCAGCACCTCTTTACCATACGTACTCCAATTCCGCTGTGGGGCTGTGAGTTTCTTGGAGAAGAGTCCTAAAGGCTGCCAGTGACCAGCAGTCCACTGATGCAACGCTGCCCCAATCGCCACCTGACTTGCGTCAACAATAGCTAGCTTCGCATCTTTCTCTGGGTGAGCTAGTAAAACCGCTTGCTTTAGGCTTTCCTTGATCCGCTCGAACACGCGCTACATGCTTGATGTCCATTGTAGCTTCTGATTTTTCCCGGTGTTCGTGCCCGCCAAAGCCTCTGTGAGTGGCGATTGTACCCGCAGTTTATGGCAGATGTCTGCAGTACAAATTTAAAGCACCTAGGAACCTCTGTAACTGTTGCAAATCTAACGGGCGAGGCATCTGATGTATAACCTCGACCTTCTCCTTCAAAGTACGGATGCCAGCAGTTGAGACTGTGTGACCCATGTAAGTCACCCGATCTTTACGCAAACTGCATTTGGTGTCATTCACCACTACGCCATAAGTACATAACCTGTCGAAAACTGTCCAGCGGTGCTCTTCGTGGAGGGCTGCTGTCGCGAGAACACCAGTATATCGTCTAAATAGGCGAAAGTGAAATCTAGCCCTCGCAGCACCTCATCGATGAAACATTGCCACGTCTGTGCAACGTTTTTTACACCAAATGGTGTGCGTAAAAACTCGAAAAGGCTGAAAGGTGTAGTGACTGCTGTCTTCGGTATGTCACTGTCAGCCATCGGTATTTGGTGGTATGCATTTTTACAGTCGACTACACTGAAACATTCAGCTCCGGCCAATTTATTTGTAAAGTCGCGAATGTTGTGAACTGGATACCGATCAGGTATCGTACGGGTATTCAACAACCTATAATCACCACAAGGTCTCCAACTTCCGTCTTTCTTCAGCACTAACTGTAAAGGCGAGGTCCATGCACTATCAGATCTTCGTATCACTCCCCTTTTGTGTCTGCAAATCTGTCTGGGGCCAACCTTCTCGGTCTGAAGGAGACCGGAGGCCTGGGCACAGTGTTTATGTGGTGAACTGTATGATGGGCCACCATGACTATCGGCTGCGCTGACGGTTCTCTAAGTCGGCATACTTCTTTCACACCAACCGAACCATGTACCTTCTCTGTGATTATTCCTACATGACCATGCACCACCTCCATGCCCCTTCTAAGCTGCGATAACCGAATGTCCACCGCAATACCGAATGCATATAGAAAATCTGCTCCTAATATGCAGTCTGCCACATCTGCAATGACAAAAGTCCAATGACAAATAATACTAGGTCCTAAATTCATTTCTTTGACACAACTGCCGTACGTTATTATGGGCTGTTTATTTGCAGCCTTGAGGCAAAACGATGTGCTGTCACTCAGGGAAGTACATTTCCCCTTTGGCCACATGCTGACATCAGACCCCGTGTCTGTCAAATAATAACTCGAAGCCGTCACATCCCGAACATAAAGTCGCCGAGATACCGTTAATAAAGAAACATCTGTACTTACAGTCTCAATGTTTTTTACGCGGCGAGCGTGACTGCACGGTAGAATGCACTTTGAGGCTCACTCCCCGAATCGTCGATGATACCAACACAACTGCTCCTTCCCAGCATCTCCGCTGTCCTTATGTGTCGGCAGGACCTCCGAACCGGTAGCTCTCAACGCCTCCATTTGCCTCTGCAGCATGTCTAGCTGCTCCTTGAGTTTTTGAAGTTGTGTACCAGTAACAGCCCGCCGCTGCTTGTTAATCGCCGCCGCTTCGTTCCGTCGTCGCCTCCACATTTGATATACTGAGAGAATTTGTTGGTTGAACCGTCGCATAAACCCTGTCGGCGAGTTGGGGTAGTGGTTGTATATCGTATCCGCCATTCGGTGCCACAGCTGCTCTTACTGTAGACAGAAGCTGTGCTGCCCGAACGTAACGAAGTGTAGTGTTCGAAAATTCATTTTCCGTCACGCTTCCACGCAAATGCCTACAATAGTCGGAGGGAATTCTGTCACCTCTACGTTCACCTCTCAACACCTGGCAGATTCTTTGATCTAGCGGTTTAGTGAGCCGGCTTATTAAAAAGCCCTTCAACGTTGTATATTGCTGCGTTTCCGGCGGCCGTCTGATTATCTCTTCAACCAATATCGCTGCCCTGGCATCCAGACTGTTTGCCGCTATCATGAACTTTTCCCAGTCTCCAGTTACCCGATTATGCATGAATGCCAGTTCTAACATGGAGAACCAAAGTTCCGATTTGTCGGCCAGGAACGGCGGCAGGCGTACTTTCATGCGTTGTCCCAGCGAATCTTCCTCTCGTATATGTGTTCCGGCCGCGGATTTTGTCCTGGTAATATCACTATCCCGCTCCGCTGAATCCATTCCGTGGTGTCGAACGTCGTTTCATAATTCCCGAACCTGACCGCGCAGCGTACACTGCCGGTGTACTGATCGTGCTGTAGAGCTTCTGCCATTTGGCGTATGTTATAGTGTACCTTCGTTTTCCTTCTCTTCTGCCTCTTGCCGTACGTGTTCTTTTGACTTTGGGGTCACCACTTTGTAGCCACTACGTAGCTCCATTCTATTAATGATAGACTCGTTCGTATTCTTAATGTTCGGCTTTATTGTGAAGCAATGAGCCAGACATTAACATAGAACATCTAAGGCAAAAACAAACACAAAGCAAAGAGTAAATGATTATGTGCACACTAGAGTCTTTGCCGCTGCCCCTGTACTGTGCACACGCAACTATTCGTCTGCGTTCTCCCACATACTTGCAAGGAGCACAGATTCATATACACTCAACACACGTTGAAGAAGTTCATAAATAGGCATTTCACTGGAATTGATCGATTAGTCTATATTATGGTCACCACAGTAGCACAGTCTAGCATAACGGTTGCGACACTCACTGCTGTAAAACTTGTTACCGTTTGACAACTGGAGCGACACCAGGGCTCCAAGCCGCGAGAAAGAAGAACGTCAGATGCGGCTTAAGCATAATATTTGTTTCGCATCCCTTTCCTACTTGATTTACGAAATATGTGATGAATGATTTTTTCCTCCAAAATTTGTGTAATATCAGAAGACATAGATGTTTCTAAGAGTGATTCTACAATATGTGCAAGTAGGGGTAAAATCATGACTCCAATGGCAAGCTACAACATATTCGTGAAGAAACACTTGTAATGTTGGATAGAACTGCAGCTTACCATGTTGACATAAAAGGAATACAAACGCACAGACTCACACTTAGGATGCACAGACATGTACCTACATGCGCAAAAGGGATGGGTGCCTCATATGTCGTTCTTTAGGTCTGCTGTGGTTTAGTTATTGTTTCCTGTTGCCACAAGTACGACCTTCATCTTTATATTATTATAAGTGGGACAAGCAACTGCCAGAGAGTGGGAGAAATATGCTATGCGTGTAAGCCACAAGTCCTCAAAGCCAATAACAATGTCAGAAGTGCTGTCATATGTTAAATGTGCCATTAGAGACATTTTTATCCAATGTCATATTCTCTAGCTTGTCAGTATCGGAGAAATGGTTTACCTTCTGCTTTAAAAGTCGGAATACGTTGTTACTTATCCAACAGCCGGCCGCGGTGGCCGTGCGGTTCTGGCGCTGCCGTCCGGAACCGCGGGACTGCTACGGTCGCAGGTTCGAATTCTGCCTCGGGTATGGATGTGTGTGATGTCCTTAGGTTATTTAGGTTTCAGTAGTTCTGAGTTCTAGGGGACTGATGACCTACGATGTTAAGTCCCATAGTGCTCAGAGCCATTTGAACCATTTGAACTTATCCAACATTTAATTCGTATGACTTCCACATACCTCTGTAATGTACGCACTGATGGCAACATAAAACATCTCGACAAAACCAGTATGCCTGAGTGCTGTAATATAATAAATTAGGAGCAAACACCTTATTGTCGTCATTCCATATTGAAGCACGTCTCTGATTCAATGGCATGCTAATCTGCTTAACAACAAGCCAAGGCAATAAAATCGAGGCGAAGTGTCATGACTGTTGCGTTAGACTGTGACAGTAGTATCTGATCAATGTGTAGCCTAAGAGTATAAATATTTCTATTTATGTACTTTTTATGCAGTTGTCATTAAGAAATAGAACGCTGAAGTTAATTTCGTACAGTTAGTATTCGAGTTCATCAGGTTTGCTTCAGAAAGACACATACGTAGCTCATTTTTGCTACATAGAGATACAATACAGGCCAATCCACACTGTCTCTCGTGGCACCTTCACGTAATGGTACCATAATGGCAAGTTGTATTCACATTGCCCGTCACATCACGGCACTTCAAAGCAATTCAAGATGCATGATCTCAACTCGCTTAGCTGTCCTCAACTATCTTTCTGCGGGAATTGCGAGCTTCTCAAGATGAATTTCAGTTATCTTCACATGCGAAGTGCACATATATAATGCGGCAGCTTATATACATGAATACTGGAGTGCAAATTTGTAGAAAAAAGGTGTTTATTGGACTTAAATTGTTTGCAGCTAACACTGATAGCCTGTCATTAGAGAAGGAAGACAGAAGTGCAAAACAACGCAGAAAAGGTGTTGGATACGAAAAACTTCGTTACGTGGTACAGAAGTGGAATTTCACACACTATACAAGGAGCTCAAGGAAGAGGAATCTGCATGTTATATTTTACGAAGTTGAAGCACGAGTCTTTTCATTTCTTACACTAAATTGCATCCAGAATTACTAAAAGGAACACTGGGTTACAAGCCGCCACCACATCCCTTGAAAAATTGGTTCGATTAAGTTTAGTTGACAGTCCAATGCAAATTTTTGTGCAATAGTCATGTCTCCCTGAAAACCTATCCCTTCAAGATTCATGGGTTTTCATTGTATCCTGTATTTGGCATTTGATAGTTGGAGTGCCTTATTCTTACTGAGGTTAGTTAGTGAAACCACATAAATATTGACCACTTATGCTTACAAAATTGTTTACCACATAATCCAATGAGCTACTGAATAACAAATAAGCCTGCCACAAACACATCATTTAAACTAACAACACCATATTACTAGATGCAGCTTCACAAAAAAAGCATTTTGCAACTGTTGTAGCATCTGAAAGTTTTAGTCCATTTCTTTATGAAACACTACAATTTCCTGACAACATACAAATAAATTCCACATACTGATGAATCTGATTCTACCTACAGAACTTTTTTCACTTCAAGTTTGCAGCCATATTGCCATCCATTTCACTGTAAAATATTAAACATGGTAACGGTATACATAAAAACCACTTTATTACTGTGGTAGGGGGCAATTAATTTAGTATGCTCATGTACTGTTCAGATGACTGTCTCACTACTTCAGTGCTACAGCCCTTGGTGAGTTTTGGCTTCTTCAATGATCTTCCTCCACACTTCTCAGTTATTTGCTGCTATTTTCCACCCCAAGTCTCCCATAAGGGTGAGATCCACTATCAAGTCATCGATCCATCTTCTTCTAGGTCTCCCTTTTCACCTAGCTGAATGGATAACACCTTTCATCATTTTCTTCGAAATTCTGTCCTCAGCCATTCTCTCCAAGTGTCCTAGCCATTGTATTCGCTATGATTTCACAAATTTTACTGTGTCCTTTCCTTCTATTAACTCTTGTAATTCGGCTCTGTAGCATGTTCTCCAGCCAACTTCCTCCCTTATTGGCCCATAGATTTTGCTTAGTATTTTCTATTCAATGGTTCTTAGTGCATTTCTGTCAACGTCCACACCTCTGACCCGTATGTGATAACTGGGTGGACTAGGGAATTGTATATTAGCAGTTTTGTTTCTATGGTAACGAGGCTATTTCTAAAAAGTTGCATGTCTGCAATGTAAGTTCTGTTTCCTGCTTGTATTCTTTCCCTTATAGCCTTTCCAATACTGTTATCATTTGTTATTAGGGCTCCCAAGTTGTTAAAAGAGGATACTCCTTTGAAGCATTTCCCATTGATTTTTAGGTTTTTAGGGATTCTTCTGACCTTAGACTGTGACATTACCATATATTTTGTTTTATTTTCATTTACTATGAGGCCAGTTTTTAAGGCTTCTGTTTCCATTGCCCAGTATGTTTCTTGGAATGTATAGATATTTCTTCTTATTATAGCAATGTCATCAGAGTATGCACATATCTGGCTAGTTTTCATAAATATGGTGCCTTTTTTGTTGTTTTTATTTACTACACTATGCAGGGCTATATTGAATAGGACAGTGGAGAGACTATCACCTTGCTTCACGTCTTTATTAAAGTCAAAGCTTTCACTTGTTCTGCTAAGGATCTTCACTTTTGTTCTTCTCTCTGTCATTGTCATACTGATTAGTCTGTTTAGTTTAGCACATGCACAAACTTCTTCCAGTACTCTTTAGTTCTTGCCAATTTATGCTGTCAAGGACTTGTCTGAAGTCGATGAATAGGCAATGCAGATCCATATCATATTCATAGAACTTGTCCATAATTTGTCTTATCACAATTGTTCCTCTGTCTGATCGAAAGCCACACTGATATTCCTCTAGTATGCCTTCCGCACACTTCTGTATCCTTTCGTTTAATGTACTTGTGAAGATCTTATAAGCTGTGCTTAGAAGTGTTTTACCTCTATAGTTTTCACATGTTATTCTGTCCCCTTTCTTATAAATGGGGATTATTATTCCAGTTTTCCAATTATCTGGCATGGTTCCTGTTTTCCATATATCTGATATTAATGTCTGCAGTTCATTTATTACAGCCTCACCACCAGTTTTTATTAATTAAGCGATTATGCTGTCTTTTCCAGGGACTCGATTGTTTTTTGACTTGTGCACAGCCTGGGAGACCTCTTGTAGTGTTAGCTTTCTTGCCTCATTGGTATCATTGTCTACTTCCAGCTCCACCTTTTCTTCCTGTGTGTCTGTTTCTTCGTCTTCTAGGCTGGTGCACAGTGTATCTCTGAAATACTCTGCCCATCTTCCCACTATCTATTCTTCTTTGCTTATCGTTTCCCCATCTTTACTATAACAGGAGATATTTTTAGGCTGGAATCTATTTTTCATTTTGCCTACAGCGTGATAGAACTTTCTTATTTCACTCTGTTCCTTTAACTCTTCTAATTCTTGAAATTTCTTTAGTCCACTCTCTTTTCTTTCTGTTGCACAGTCTGTTGGCTCTTCTCCTTAATTCTCTATATTGTTCCACATTAATTCTGGTTTGTCTCTATAGCACTTTTGTTCTTGCCCTGTTTGTTTCCTCTATTGCTGACCTGCAACCTTCATCAAACCATTCCTTCTTATGCCTATTATTTCCTGTGCACTATCTTTAATGGCTTTTTCAACCTGTTCCACCTTTTGTCTACTGCTGTAGTCTCTTCATTGCTCAACTTTCTGCTTAGTGTTACTTGGTATTTTTTTATTTCATCAGTGATTTACAGTTTGTCTGTATTCCATTTAATCATCTTTCCTGTTCTGCTACGATTTGTTAGTGACAGTTTCTCTCTCAAGACTGATTTTATCACAATGTGGTCTGAGTCACAATTTGGTTCTTTGGAGCTCTGTACATCCGTAACTGACGTGGAGTGGCGTACAGTCACTAAAATATGGTCAAATTGATTGACTACTCCATTGACTGCAGACTTCCAAGTACTCAGATGGCTCCACTTGTATGGGAAGCAGGTAATTTCAATAATCTTATTATTCCTTTCTGCAAATTGCCATAGTAAGTATCTATTCTGGTTGTTTTCTTCATTTAGTGAATATTTTCCAGAAACTCTACGTAGATGTTCATTCCTCCCTATTTTTGCATTAAAATCTCGTATTACTAGCATCAGGTCATATTTAGCTACTGTACAGCATACTTTTTCCAAGTCTGCGTAGAACTGTTCTTTAATTATATCCTGTTTTTTCTCTGTTGGTGCATGTGCATTCACTCTTGACATATTCCTATATTTCCCTCTTAGTCTGAGTCTGCACATCCTTTCATTTATGGGTTCAAATTCTAGAAGGCTTTTCCTAACTTCCCTAGTCATTATAAACCCCGTTCCAAGTTGGCCTGTTCTTTTTTCTGGCCCACTATATATCAATGATTACTCTATCTGCCCATTTCCTTGCCTTCTTATTTCCTGTAGCTCTACGACATCATATTTAAATTTTAAAATTTCATGGGCAGTTTCTTTCATTTTTCCAAGCTGAAGCATTGTCCTCACATTCCATGATACTACTGTCAGATCCTTTATGCGTTGCCTTTGCCAGGGTCATGACACATGTTTTCCATCCAGTTTTCGAGGCTTTTGTTGAATTTCCTTAATATATATAGGGTTTTTTTTTTTTTTTTTTTTTTTTTTTTTTTTTTTTTTTTTTTTTTTTTTTTTTTTTTTTTACTGTATGGGGTTATTAGCCCCATGCCCAACCCCCAACCTGGAGGACCAGGATTAATTCATTTAAGCCTCCATAATTTCCTATAAATTTTAACAAAAGAAATGGTGAAACGAAACATTTTATAATGAGGAACAAACAGCAGACAACTGACATCAACCACGAAACCTACGACGAAACGAAATACGGAGTGCTGCGCATGGCCGTATACCAGGAGGAAACGAGCTTGAGGGCCACATGATTAGTAATGGACGGATGACTTCAACTGTCCAAACTTTTTTCCCTGAAAAATCTTAACGTTGCTGTGACGTCACGTGACAGATGGGACAGCCAGTGCGGAAGCCGCTATTTGAAATGAATTTCAGCATGTTTTGTTGGACTGTACCGTGACATGGCGTGACGACCAGTGTGAATTGGCCTTAGTTAGATTGGGGCTAATGTATTTTCTTAAATTACTTTAAATGTGCTTTTCATACTGTGTTCTTAGGCTTTCTGATTTCATCAAGTCTAACGTGTGCCATGTCTTGTCAGCACTGTGTGTTTTTCTGATCGAATTTTAAACATGAGCCACACCTCTCACTTGTCAGAGCAGAACAATGAATAATTGGCCAGAGACGTACTTTGCTGGTGAGGTAAGTTTTTGCCTGCCAAACACCTGTGCACATTCAAGTATTTACAGGAAGCATACAGCTGTAGAAGAAGGCCATGTTCACGATGTAAACTAGCTATTTAAGTGAATTAAGAAACGAATAGAATTTTAAGTGAATTAAGAAACGAACAGAGCACACTGCCGCATCAAATTATTATGGAGGGACTATTCTACCACGATATTATTGCACTTAACCTCCCGTTGCCGGTATCGCAAGCACGCTGTGCCTCTACGGGAAACAAATGCAGTGGTGACTAAGGAAAACTCAAGACACTGTTATCAAGACAGTTGTGCATATTCTATAAAGTGTTTCAGCACGCCATCGTTAAATATCATGATAAAAACTCGCAATAAGCAAATCTAAGGGTCCTCACGCCAAGCTTGAGGTTGCCTAAGAATACCGCAAGAGTTTACCTATCGATCCCTTGTGTCTATCAGCTTTCTGCCGTCGAGAAGTTGGCAACAACTGAATTATTTGCTATCTGCGGCGGGAATAAGCTCTTTGCTTCCGCCGTGAAAAGTGTTGGATATAGATTGTTTTAGGTACACGAGGTTATAGAGAAGGTATCGTTTTAAATCAAGATATTGTGTGTTTAATTTTGTTAAGCGATTTCTTTAATAGTGCAAACGATTGTTACTAGTAATGATGGAAAGACATTGAAATGTATAGTTGTGTACTCTGCTTAAGTAGCCTGATGTTGCAGATGGCGAGAAGGTACGAGCTATGTGTCGGACTACGCAAGGGACACCGGACGACAAGAATACGCATGGGAAAAACTAAACAAGATAAGAGACCAATACGACCTTCAAGGCTGAAAGGTGTAAGTGCAAACTTATGTGGTACTTGATCTCCATGTTTCTGCATTAATCAGTCGATTAGATTATTATTCTGCCAACACCCAAATTGTGACCAAAAGCTTCAGAAAGACTACGCCCGTTACCTTGCAGATGCTTTAGTTTTTCCGCTCGGTGCGATCCATATTGTCAGAATTGCCCACAATTCTTTGGAGTGGGTTCTCAGGTGTTTTATATGTCGCATTTTTGCTGGAAACTCTCTCTTCAAACTACTTAACGTTACAGACAATTTCCGTTAAAGCTCTCTTGGTCTGCCGTGTTTATTTTCAGGAGTAACCACAAATGGTTATATAGTGTGTTTATGTTGTGATGGTAGACCATTTGTATTGCTTTTCCTGTGAACTCGTTTTAATATGTTGAAAAGCGTTACTGTCAATAAATACTTGCTTTTGTAAATATTCTTGTAAGTGGGGTTGTAGGTTGCGTTCAATTATAAGTCGGAAGGAAATTTATTTATTCTGCTGCTTCAAAAGATAGTTAAATCATTACACTTACTTCTCAGTGAGAATTTTTATGGGTTTTGACTGATTTCACCATTTTTTTAACCTACATTTATAGAATTTGTTAGAACTCTCGTATTGTAGTGGTTAACCAATCACGTTTCGTTTTGTGTGCGCTTGTGATTATGGGTTTGACAATATTCAGTGTAGGCAGAATGAAGCTTGCAGGTCTTCATTGTACTAAGGAATGTCACACTATTATGATAGAGTTTAATCTTATGCATGAAGGTGAATAACTTTTGGACTATATTAATTGGGCGAAGAAGAATTTTAAATATTTATTGGCTTTGATATTAATTGCTGCTTTGATATCTGTTGGTGTGTCTTCAGTTTGATTGTTAGTCTGTGAATCTAACGGATTTTAAAGCAAAGAAAAAAGCCGGTATTGGTGACATTGATCTGTAGCATGGCTCATTCAAAAAATCCGCACTGATATCCCATTAGTCTCTGTATGAAATTAGTTCAGGTTAGTTTCTTTCTTTAGCTAAAGACGGCAGTTAACTTATACAATTTATGTTCAACTGCGGAAGAAAGATGCCTGAAAACAGACGACGGTGTATAGTCACCACATTGTTTACATTTGTATAAATTTCCCATATCACAGGTCAGAGTTGATGACTAGTGTTGGATATTCCTTTTTATCTGAGTAATGACATTCGAACTCAGTTGAGCTGCAGTATATGTTTATAGAGATGAAATCAAATTTGTCTTTGTAACATGAAGTCTTACACAGTTTTGTGGGCAGTGGAATTAAACAGTTTGTAACTGATTGTGGTGAAAGTTACAGTGGCCTATGCTTATTTATGCAGTGATTTCCATGCAGTGGAATTTCTTGCACATTTATGTTACTGTAACACCTTTTTTACTGATCTTGTCTGTTAAGCCTTTATACAGTGCAATGTGCAGTTTATCCATCCCTGCTATCATTTGAAGTTGTCATGAAAATGAGTTATGATTTTTAGTCAAAAGCTATGTAAAGTGTATAATATGAACATGTCAAATTTACAGCATGTCATAAATAGATGTGGTTGTAAGATTTGCATTTCAATATTAATTACCTTCTTGAGCTGTATATGGTCTCAGGCTTGAAAATTCCTTTGGTTTACGTGGTAACTTTGAGAATTCTCATAGCACAGGTACATTCTGAGGGAAAAACTGAGACATAAATTGAGTAAAAAAATTTGATCTTATGTTTATTCATTTTATTGCGTAAACTCAAGAATTATTATTCTCTTCTGCTCATATCATTTCTATCTTCACCTTGATTTATTTTGTGTGACGCAATTGTCGCTAGCCATTGCAGTAATCACACCGCCAATGTTTCTGTGCCTTTCCGTCTTATACGTTACACCCACTGTAGTTAACTGATCAAGGAGGCTTTTCTGAGTTCGTTTGTGCATGTTACTTCGTCCTGTTTCTGTTTCTCCTGATCAAAAGCATATTTATTTTCCTCCATTCCCCATTGTCAATACGTTTATCAGCTTACCTGTTCTTTTGTTGTAACTTTCAAGTGAGCTAATATAATGTTCACTGTCTTGCAATGTTCTGGTGTGATAATGGGTGGCAATGGGCCGTATCAATAAGAAAGAACATTCTCTGGAGAGGAATCTTAGAGCAAAAGAACTTTTCCCTCAGTTTTGTATTAACAAAAAAATTTGAATTGTATTCTCTGAAGTTCCTTTTCACTACCTCCTCTCCACCTTGGGAAGGTGCTGTGTGTGTGTTGTCTGCCCTGTTCGTCACAGAATGCACTCATATTGTTAAATTTCATTTAATGCACTCAAATAGGCGAACTATTCAGTGTACACATATGGAACTAGAAGAGTTGGACTATGTTTCGCTTTTACTTTTATTTGTGGCAACAAATTAAGACTATTATGGACAGTTGACAAATGCATTTTCTTGCAATGTTACTGAGTTTTTGATGTGAGGGAGACTTTGTTATTGAAGTAAGGTGAACATTTTGTGTGAGTGAAACCTTAATGTGAGATAAGTTTGCTTAAATATGATGGATAATGGTCTGCTTGCATGCAAAGTATGCAAGCAGCTGCCTGTGCAGTTCATTAAGAGAAACAGGTGGCTAGGTTTGTAATAAGCCAGTTAGTAATCTTACGATCCACCTACTTATTTCTAACATAACATAAGATTTATAATCTGAAGTTGTGATGATGAACATCTGGAAATGTCAGTGACAGTTTTTAGGTGTATACCCAAGTCTTCTTGTATTTAAGTCTGAAAATTTGGGTCTGCTAAATAGCAATAAAAATGTTTTAATTTTCACTTAATGTGATAGGTTGCCCATTCCCTTTTCAAGATTTTGTTGGAACTATCTTACGATCTACAGTCTCTCTCTTCAGTATTTCTTTGTGCTACGTATATTTCAGATTACATGAATTCTGCCATTATCACCAAAATGTCGGCAAAACTTAACCTCAACAGAACTTGCT
The DNA here is from genome assembly GCF_021461395.2 of Schistocerca americana. Taxonomy (NCBI): domain Eukaryota; kingdom Metazoa; phylum Arthropoda; class Insecta; order Orthoptera; family Acrididae; genus Schistocerca; species Schistocerca americana. The sequence goes on along the minus strand of NC_060125.1, from coordinate 359,963,898 downwards.
CAGCTTGGAGTGTGTCATAGAGCTCACTTCAGAAAACGGAGAATGTTCTCTGCTTGTGAGAAGCTCCTCTAGTTTTATTCATACAAAATTGGACTATGTTCTGTTATGAGCAACTTCCCCTGCCCTTTTACTCGTGCTGAGAACATTCTTAGTTGAAGTATATTCTCCAACTTGTTTGATTCATATGACTCTGAGAATGCTCTCTGGAATTTTGAGTATAAAGTACATTCTTCATTTTATCTGTATAACCAAACGTGAAGTTTGCCCAGGAGCTAAGATTTGCTGTTCATTTGCTTGCCTTAATTCTTCACACTTGCCAAATTCTGCCAGTTATACTTGTTTCTTGAGGTGTTGCAGTTATTGCTGTTGAGAGCAGGTTCCAATATCTGGAAATAAATATGATGCTTCTCTGAAACGTGTAATATATTGTACTCCCATTTAGTGTGATTGTGCATAACACTTTGCTTGTTACTCGGAACATCAGAAATATGAGGTCAACAGATTCCAGTTTTACATGTTTTTCTCTTGTCCTGTGGCATTGAGATTGCCACAGTCATTGGGATTGTCACGACCATTTTTCCAAGGTTCAAATAATATCTCCATGGTGGGACCCAACGACACAAAATAAACAGCCCAGCCAGCAGGTACTGCAAACATTGTAAAATAGCTATCATCGTTCTAGCTTGCAGGTGCACTGTGTCCATCCACTCCAGAATATGTGCACATGAATAAAATGTTCATCTGAATGAGAGGTTATACCAGTTCATTGCTTAACACTTTGGGGACTTGCCACTTGGGAGACTATTGGTCCTAGGTAACAGGCCATTTATGCTGGTATTTAAAGCGTTACTGGCACATACATAATTAATGTATCTTCTAGAGTAGGCTAATACGTATTAAGAAAGACCAGGCTTAAAGATTTATTTTTTGCATTTACTTTTGTTCTTTGATAGTTTCAAATTTTGAAATAGACATAAAATATAATCATCCTAAGAAAGTGTGGATTGAGTTATTTAGCAATTTTGCCCTCTAGAGTTTCCAAAATTTCTTGCTCACTCATCAAATGTGATGTTTTTGTTGGCAGAATTACAGCGAACAGTGAAACCCAAAGTACACATATGAAATTACATGGCTCATGTTTCATTCAAAATAATTCCAAACATTTATAATAGAAGACAGCACTAGTCAAGGAGTCGGTCGCGAGAATTCTGTACTTTTGTTTCGTACAAAATGAGTCCAGTTTTCGAGCTATAGGTGGCTTACATATTGAACCAGTTGTGGCTCTACCTACATTTGGAGTGGTCTTTTTAAGTTGGGGTCCAGCTATGCTTGTACTGGTTTCTGGAAGTGTTAAATAAACTATTTATGGTGACAATCATCATTTGTCAGTTTGCAGATGCTTGTGCAAAACACAACTTCATCACAGTGATAAGTTACACTACAATGCTTCATGCATTACAGTACCTTCATTGCTTATCGCATAATTAACTCTTTTTTGGAAGAAATGTGAACAGTTCTGGTGACATTCTAACATAATTAAAAGAACTTCTTGAATCTTCCGTTGTAAATTATTTCAGCAAGGATGCTGAGCAATCCAGCTGACGTCTTTTCTTCATCCAGTCACAAATCGAAACAAGTTTCTTATTTTTTCTTATGCAGCGAATCCACGCAACAAGCTTTTAACTCTTATCACAACTCGTGCGACAAGCAGCTGCCAAAACTTTCATTTCAGACCCGACTCAGGGACCCACAAAACGACGAAACTGAAGAGTGTACTAGTTTCGCTGTGTCTTCAGTCATATATGAAACGACTTGCATGCAAATCATTCCACTCAACGAGTGGCGCAACCTTATGTCATGTAAACTAGGCTTAAAGTGGTGAATATACAACATTGAATCCAAATGTGACCAACATTGTTGCACACATGTAACTTTATTGCATAGTGTTGAGAATGTCAAATCAAACGCTTCACCCATTTAATTTTGGAACTGTTATTTTATTGGACTACCAGTTTAGGCAATTTATTAACTCATCTTCAGGCCCTGTGACCAATATGCAGGAAGAGTCCAATCTTGGTTCTGGTCAAAATAGGGGCCAGCATTCAAGGACTGATACCTGTAGATTTCTGCTTGGTGCAGTTACCACTTGAAACATCAGCAGAAATCTGCAGATACCAGTCTTTGAATGTTGGAATATTCCTACATGTCCGTTAGGGGGCCTGAAGATGGTGTACTAAATCACTAAAACCAGTAGCCCAATAAAATTAGTGTTCGGAAATTAGATGGCTGAAGGGTGTTTGATTTGACATTCTGTACTGAACAGCAGTCCTGCAACCATCTCTGAAAAGATAGAAGCGTAGAGACTTACTGTATAGTTGTTCCCTGTCTCATAGTACTGAAGTATGGAAAATTTCATATAAGATGTGACACAAATACTAACAAAGAGATAGAGGGGCTGGCCAGTACTTACCTCAGCTCAGTACAGCCGATAGATACACATAAAACAGAACTGAAAATTTACATTCCTAGCTTTCGGAACTTTGTTCCTTCATCAGGGAGGAGAGAGGGGAAAAAAGGGAAGAAGGGAAAGTGGATTCAGTTACTCACAACCCAGGTTATGAAGCAACAGGGAAAGGTAAACAGGGAGGGTGGCAAGGATGGAGGCATGGTTGTCAGAGGGAAGCCAAAGATATTCTACTGTAAGTACTGTGCCAGCTTCAACCAAAGAGGATGCATACAGAAGTAAAGAGGTATATAGTATAAAGATAAACACAACTACGTAGGATGAAAAGATGCGTGAATGGCTAAAGAGGAAAGGGAAAGAGGAGAAGACTGAAGAGTGAATGGGAGTGAGGTTGTTTAATGTAGGTTCAGTCCAGGGGGATGGCGGGATGAAAGGATGTGTTGGATTGCAAGTTCCCATCTCCGCAGTTCAGAGGGACTGGTGTTGGGTGGGAGAAGCCAAATGGCACATACGGTGTAGCAGGTTCCTAGGTCCCTAGAATTATGCTGAAGGGCATGCTCCGCTACTGGGTATTGGGCATCTCCTAGGCGGACCTAAATGTAAATTTTCAGTTCTGTTTTATGTGTATCTATCGGCTGTACTGAGCTGAGGTAAGTACTGGCCAGCCCCTCTATCTCTTTGTTGGTACTGAAGTATGGTAAGTCAACATTCATTTTGTAAATTATTATTATAGTGGAAAGCCTTCTGAAACAAGTTTCATAATATCTGACTTGCAAGAACTGAAACATGTAAAGAATCAAAGGCTTAGAAGCAAAGCAAATTTTTAAGAATGTTTTGCAAGTGTTAAAGAATGCCATGAACCCACCCTACATCAATCATGTTAATCTGCAGAAATACAGTACCCATTCTACATCATTGTCAGTCTGCTGAAATACAGTTAGTGGTTATCAGGATCTATTCTAACCTTTTCCATAAACAACTGTTTAGTGTTCTGGCCTCAATGTGTTTTGTGATTTACTTCCAGTTGAAAAGCTTTCCTGTAATGTCAGTATCATGGCATTGTTCTGTTATGAACAAGTCACATTCGCGTGTACATGTGATTATTTTCTCTTGTATGTTGCAGATTCAGACAAAACACACAAAATTTGTTAGAGATTTAATTAGAGAAGTGTGCGGGCATGCCCCATATGAAAAGAGAGCGATGGAATTGCTGAAGGTATCAAAGGATAAGCGGGCCTTGAAATACCTTAAGAGAAGGGTAAGTTTGTGTGGCATTTAAAAATGATGTGATGAACAAATCACTTGTGACATTTAAACAATGCATATATTAGTAGTACACTTGAAATATTTGATTTGAATGTGTATTTGAAGTAATTCTACTTTCCTAAATTGATTTAATGGTAATTAGCAAAAGATTCAGTAGTTGATAAATCTGTTTGAAACTTTTCAGCTTGGCACACACATTCGTGCAAAAAGGAAGCGAGAAGAGTTGAGCAACATCCTTACACAGATGAGGAAAGCCCAGGCACAGGCAAAATAACTGTTTTGACTGAGTTAATGTATTGATACCTACATAATAAAATTTCTTAAAATATTGGTCTACATATTTCATTCAGTTTCATTTCAGATTACTACACTTCAAGAATTCCATAACAATTAGCAAATAACTAAGTGATAGTGGCTAGGATTGCTGTCACACTCGTCTTTTCACTGTTGGCATATAGTTCTGCTTATTTTGGTGCCAGTTACCATGGAGAAGTTGCGAAGGATGGGCATTTGTGACCAGTAACAGAATTACTGTGATCTATTTATTGGGTTTTTCTGGGTCATTTAATTTATGCAACAATGTTTCTAAATGTGCTGTCATTTTCTGAAGAATGAGAAGGCATTTTATGATCTTGCACAAGGAACTCACTGTATGATGACTGTTAGTCACCTTGTTATTTTGATCCAGGTAAACTGCTAAATTCTTCTGATTGCACATGCACTAAGTAAACTGGCACAGGAAAGCTACTCTGCAGTGCAAGATACTGTGATGATAAGTATGAAAATGTTTCCTAAACTACTTTAATTCAACCATAAACCTTCAGGGAGATCAATTGAAACACACTTGTGCCTTGACATCACAGAATGGGAGTTATGTAACAGAAAATGTTTGAAAAATTAGATTTGTGGTAAAGAGTAGGTTCGCATACTTAAAAAGCAAAACATAATACACTACTCAATACAGTATGGAAAGTGAGACAGAGGTATGAGTGGCCACTGTTCGATCCCTTATACACACACCGGGAGAATTAACTCTGTATGACCTAGGCAAATTCTTATTCTGTCCTAAAGTTAACTATTTACAAAAGACTGACCCAAAATCAGTGTGAAATTACTGACAACACATTTCGCCTCTGTCAACTGTTTTCGAGAAATGTTCTTAGTTCAGAAAATAATGCACAGCTAATTTGATTTCAATTATGTTTATGATAGCATAAAAAGTTCACTTTAAAGGTTGGTTTGACATGTGCAGTGCTTTAATAGACATTCTGCTGACAAATGACATTGGCCAATCTTTTCAAATGATTACACCACTATGAGCACAGTCACACTGTAGTTATCTCATTATCCAAATGTATAGACTTTAAATGATGGTGAAATTCAAATCAATTTCTTTTCTTTTGTCAAATCGACCAGTGTTCTTAAACACAAATTATGGACTCTGAAAAGTTTCATCCAAGAAAGGGTGAGTTTGTGGCAGCCTGAGGATAAAAATGTTGTTCGGTGAGCTGAAAGTGCAGACCACAAGTAGCCAAAATCTTTAGTATAAATTTTAGGTGTAAATCGTAACTTCAGAAGTTTGTTAAATTAAAGGTAGTCTTTTAGACTCATAACGACGTATCTACAAAATGCTTTTATTTTTACTGTAGTGTTGGACTTAAAATGCTTGCTTGCTTGTATCTGCCTAAGTGGCCTATTGCTGGTATTACCTTATGAATAAAAACTTAAAACATCATCCTGGTGGGTGTGAAGTGTGATTTTAAATAATACAAATGAGAGATGTTAGTCAATCACAAAATTGCAGTTGTGCCTATAAAGCACTTATATTTGCCGATAATCACTGCATCGTTTCGTTACTGTTATTGACTTTACTGTTTTTGGTATGGTTTGCTCCACAGGAAAGAATATCAATGAGAACAAAAAATGCAGAAAAATAGTGTAATGTTTACATCAGTGTCATTGTTACAACTGATGTACAGTCAAACCTTGATTAATGAGAACAAACCTTTTATAAAGTGTGATTCATATAACAAGCAATGTGTTGCAGGTGGAGCCCGTTCTTTCAGTCTTCGGTAGCCATTTCAGAAACCACCATCTGACATAAATAGAACTTCAGTTACTGTAGTTGGGCAATTAAGTCACTCGCTTTTCTGTGACCTTCTGCCTTGTACAGAGGAAGTTTCATTTTGCAGTTGTCTCCAGTGCCCTTTGCTCTGGTCTCCTCATTGATGTTGCAAATTTTTTATCACAATGCTGCTTCTAAGACATTTTTAATTAATGGCCTTGAAATGCCAGTTTATGAATTCCATTCTAGGTTTGTTATTAATAAACACAAATTCAATATAACTGCCCATTAACCAATATGTAGAGGTGTTTCACTCAACTAGGTGTCATCTGTTTTCAGCATTCGTTTTGAAAAGAAGGGGAAAGCAAGTCTTTAGACAACGTTTATGTAAAAATTAAAGGATGCATAGAATTCTACGTTATATTACTATTTTTTAAATGTTTTAGTATTTTGTTTGGACTGGAATGTATTACTCTATTTTTATGTGAATTCCTACAGAAAAATGTTTTGCATGGTGTGTTTTGTGTTGCAGATAAAACTCGGAAGGGAGGCCCTACTGAATAATTAATATGCAAAGTAGATCTTTCGAATTTCTGGTAGTTGGCTCTTATCATTCACTTCTGATCAGTTCCCGAAAAGTTTTCAGGATTTGCACATTTATCGCTAACATGGTTTCTTATAAACTATTGTATGTTCTGTTCGATTCAGTATTATTGAACAAGAAATTACGTAATTTTATTAAAAATAAATTTCACTTTTGTTAGTCCCATGTTTTTGTATAACAGAACCTCTAGTTTTCATTCACTGAGCAAGTTGTTTCATTTGCTTTCACCCGGTTTAAAAAGAAAACATTTCTTTTTAATTTGTGAGAATATTTGGTATTTATTAAAAATTGCTGTATTAAATTTTTAGAATTTTTTAAAACTATTTTTATGAAGCAGTATCAAAATAACCAATATTGATTTCACTGCAGTCACTATTTACAACCTGAAAGAAATTAGGAATGAACCATGCTACAAGCAAGGATGATTTTTTTGAGAATCCTAAGCAAGGCACAGAGCTACAGCCCTGCCAAGCCTAGCCTTCACTTCTGAACGATGTGAGGGGTCTCCCAAAACACCAGTTTCCCCAGTTGGATAACTGGAGTAGGATACACACATGCAAGTCACCAAAAAGGTGTCCAGTTGAAAGACAGCACCAGGCCAGTGAGCCACATGAAATTATTACTGCTACACTGCTTCCTCCTGTGATCACGATCGTTTGAGCAAGACTTTGTGACCCCCTGGGGGCCGTGACCCACGGGTTGAAAAACACTATCTTAGAGTGTGGTATGCAAATCCAAAGACCTGTACGCAAAACACTTTACAGAGGTGTGATTCAAGCTGTATCAAAAAAATCCAATACTCACATTAAAGATGCAGTTCTGGCTGAGGTGAAAGTAGAAGCGACGCTTCGATTTTCACAACTGGTGGTTACATCTTTCCAATTTTTAGGCTTACACCATGTTCTGAATATTAGTTTTGTGTGACATCTTGGATGCTATTTACAGTGCCTGAAAGACTAATTTAAAGGCAAATATCCTTACTGTTGCACCCCAAATAGTACAAAATATTAAATGTTTTCAATACTGGATTTTGGAGCTGTGCTTTGTGCAAGTGCACTAAAGGACAACTAATATTGTTGAATTCCTTTATTAAATGCTGCTCTTCATCTGATATGATACTGCCACCAGATATCTTGTTACTTCTTTTTTCAAATCTACTGGGCAAATGTTTAAAGAGCATTGGAATTTCCAATATTATTATTGGGATAAACTGCCAGTATTGTGTTAACTATCATTTTTGAATAGTGAGCTTCAGTGAAACCACAAGTCCTTTCATTTATTAAATAATACTTGACTACTCGCACAAGAGTTTAAAGCATGCTTCGTGTAATAGAAACGCGTACTGTTGCCACAAAACGTAATCTTTGTTCTAGTAACCTCATTGGCAAAACCTTTATACACAAAGTCCACATACTACAATTGTACCATGCTCAGAACAATGTGTTTTGGAGAGAGCCTTGTTGAACCGGCATATTTTTGTAACACTCGTGTATAAATATGAAAAACGTCAAATAAGACAGTTTATTTTCAAAGGTGGAAGCCCTTTCTGGTGTCAGACACTGGTGGGAGAAGGAAAGTGGTGTTAAAGCGTTTTTAACTTTAGTGTCGTCACATTTTCCCCTTCATATCACATTTTTTAAACCTTTTCTGATAATCCGAATAACTAATGAAAGTGGACATTACTCGTCACATTTTTTCAAGGCATATAGCTCATTTACATGCATTCAGTATTTTTTGATATCAGATGCAGCATTGCAGGACTCACCTCCAGCACAGAGGCATCGAGTACCCATCCCACGATTGGAGGTTAAAATTTAGCCTCCTTCATACGTAAAATAGATTTTAACCTAACCTCACCTCCTTGACCCCCACCAGAAACTGGCTGAAGAAATCGGACACACTGTGACAAACAGTCAGCCAATGTTACCAGGTGACGTCTGACAACTGTTATTGGTGAAAGCAGTCTTAGACAGAATATGCCATTGCTTTTGAAGAGAGTTGCTCAGTTATTGGGAAATCCACAGTTTAATGTGGGTTCCAAACCACAGTGCAGTATTTAATGCTTCACCATATTGCTGTAAGTGAAAAGTGATAAGGCACTGAAGTCTTAGGACCAAACGGACTAAATCAAAGGTCTATGAATTCCTAGATGGGCCCTTTGCCTCTTAGCCATACACAAATAAAATCCTTAAGTTGAAGATACATACATTTTTAAAAAAAGAAAGTAGTGATGTGAGGCTGCAGGATAACTTGTCAGCTCTTGAAATAATATTGGACATCAAAATAGAGGCATTGTATGCATACTTTCTGGTTCCAATGATACAATGTTGAAAATAAAGTTTCGTTTGTATAATTGTAATTTACTCTGATAATTACTCTAATATTTTTACCCAAGAGGTGAATGGGTGAAAACCAATTGTTACTGTTCCACCTGAGACCATATTTATCTCACTTCCATACAGATTAATTAGTGGAATCCTTGTTCCACTCAATTTGCCACCCAGGTAGTGTTAAGTATACATACTCATTCAATGCTGCGTAAATTAGCCACTGACTGGAGTAGGATTGCTGCCTGCAGAAATTGGCAAAACAACACTGAAAGAATATTGTGTGAAGGAATACAAATTGATAGGTACTGGTAAGTTTATTTTTTTATGCTTTATTTATAACTGAGTCAGTGAATGTGTTTAAACAATTAAATTGGCAATTGCAGAAACAGTTTGTGGATACTGTACAAGAGAGAAAAGAGCTCTTTCCCAATTGAGAACAACTTGCACAACTTTTTTAAATGCACAGTCTAAATAAAACACATGAGATCAACTTCTCAGTATGGTTTCAATTAGGAAACACTTGTCTGAAAAGTGTCGGAAATGATACGTCATACAGTGCAACATACTGAAAATTTACGGCAGTGAAAGAATTAATGTAACAGTAATGAAAATGCCTGAATACATAAATTGAGGGAAAGACAACCAATTGCATTTAGTGGACTGATGTAAGGCGTTTATATTGGGAGTCAAAATTGTAACCAGTGTCACCGAAATGAACCACAATAAGAGTGTTCCTAAAATCTGTGGAATTGTATAGCATATTTTCTTCACATCTTCATTTTTATTCACTGGGCATGCTGTGGATGGACGGAAACAGGTGGAAAGCCTTACATACTGAGTGTGCATTTTTGAGCGTGCCATCAATAAACGTGAGAAGAGTTCCATGTGTTGCGAACCACACTAAAATTTCATGTATTTACTTGATGAAAGTTTAATTTTTTTCTGTTGGACAGCAGCAATCATTACATGGCTAAAATACTTTCCTTGCAATAGTCTTTCCATCAATTATTAGTGTCCAAAATGTGAGGGTTTGAATTTTGTCACTTTAAACTTAGCACGTAAATGTTATGTTTATACATTTCTGGAACACCCATGAAGTAACATTTTTTTCTTTATTGCATCAACACTTTCTCAGGGAGGAAAGGAGTAGTCTAATGGGAAATTATTGTACGGTTACAGTAATGCCCACAGTAACCACAGAAAAAGGTAATAGATTTTTACTGTAGCTTCCAAGTAAAAGTTCAGTTGCATATTTGTACATTATGCTGCAGTTTTCGGTGGCTCCATTCTCCGCATCTCCTCCAGATTTCAGAAACATACCAAACTTACCCTTGATACCAAGGCAGTTGACCAGTTGTTGACTTACGTAGGTGATGTCTTGAATGAGAATTTTTTGTTATGGAATATTCTGCAAGAAGTGCAATTTGAGACTGCTATGTTCTCAGAATAGTTTAGTTCAGTTTCCCATAAAGATTCTTTGCTGTGTTTTGTGATCTTGTCATTCCTCAGCTACTTTTCTTTCTGTTAGTAAGGTCTCCACATTTGAGATGAAGCTGCTAACATTTTATGCAGAGATTAATGTACGCGTGACCAAACTGCCAATTAAAGTTTCGTTTAAAGTAGTGGAGGTAAGGAAATATTTCACTTTAGAGCCCACTTTTAAGTGAGGGAACATTAAATGCATCTTTTTTCATTTAGTCTAGCATCGAAGTACTCTGTCATGAGGAGAATAATTGCTAAGTTTAGTTGGAAATGATTCAGTATGATAACGAATCGAAGATTTTTCTCTTATTGTGTGGGGCAACTGCTTTCACCAACAGCTGTCAACCATAGCAGCATATTTTGTTATACAATAAGATGTAAATTCTATTTTGTGTACATACCAAATATTTGTTTGAATACTACTGTGCTTTACTAAATGTGGTCTTATGGGCAGTGGTTTGACATTGCCTACTTCTGACCTTTAAACTGACAGACCCAGTCATTTGTAGGAGGACCTATAGTTAAAACATGCATTATGGCCCATGCTACAGTGTGGTATTTTTCACATTAACAAATCAATGCCAGAGCTGAAGAAGTGATAATTGACAGAAAAAGTTATAGTACCGACTGGTGGTCAAACCATAGCCCTTTGGATTTGTACTCAACAACTGAGCCATTTTCATTCAGTTATGGTTGGTCATCTCCAGTAAGAATGTGTCAAAGCACTTTAGTCGTAGTGCTAAGTAAAATATTGCCGAGGAGAACTTACAAATTGATTTCAAGTGATATAAATAAAGATATTCTCAAAGTTGAAGAGAGAATGTTACTATTATATTTCTAAAACAGCCTAGAAAGTCAGCTATCACCAAAAATGGCATCTTATTTAACCAGCTGTAGATAGCAGCATAATAATTTTGTGATCAGGTTGTATTCCAGGTAGCAAATATGCATAACAAAACAGCTCAAAGCATCTGAAGAAGGCATTGGATCAGCTGAAATATCTTGTAAAAAAATGGAGTTAACAATTCGGCTGCACACTTGAAAGCACACCATTATTTTTGGAAGAAATTTCCAATGGAGACACTGCAAATGAAGAAATTGAACTCCCTTTAAACACATTTCCCTAACAAGTCAAAAAACATTTCCCTGTAAAACATTTGTGAGCAGAATAAATAACAATAGCTAGCATCTTGGATTAAAGCATCTTATGACAGAAAGAAAGTTTTCTATCTGATTCTAAGGATGGGCTATAATCGAGAGAGGTAACTCCATTATCCTCTGTATATATAGTCTTTCAGTCTGTTGTAAAAGGGGGAAAACACTAGTACTGTGCAAAAAACTCCCAAAATAAAGCAAAAAAAAGTGGGGCAACGATAGTTGAGTTCCAACATAATAGATTTGGTAGAAATGGCATTGAAATTTTCACCAATACCACAAAGCTGTGTGACGCATATATTACTATCAGTGATACTGAGGAACAGCTACAGTCATTATAATTAAATAATACTCGGGGCCCGTGGAAAACCCTGTCAGATTCTATACAGAATTGTCAGATATCTGGTATGGAATTACCTTCTCCATGCAAACTAGAATTGATTATGAGATCATCTACCATGTGAAATAGCCCACTCGGGGCCCGTTGAAAACCCTGTCAGATTCTATACAGAATTGTCAGATATCTGATATGGAATTACCTTCTCCATGCAAACTAGAATTGATTATGAGATCATCTACCATGTGAAATAGCCCAACTTGTGATTATCTCACATGACGTTCTAAATACCATGGCTCATGGCAGTCAGGTTTATGCAGTATTAACTGTCGAAAATCATTTGACTCGGTAGCACACCAATGTATAGTAGACAAAAGTAGAATTAACGTCAGGGCCTAGGGAAGTGTTGATCATATTGTATACTAGGGGCCTTAGCAATGTTTGCAATTGCTAAATATTTATGGGAATTTGATACACGTCCTAATCTTTTTAATCTCTTTTTTTTTTTTTTTATCTCTTTCCATCACCACCTCTCTGCTATCTTTGTTTATATCCCCCTTTGTCTGTCCATCAGCTCCTCCCACTCTTTATGTCCACCTCACACTCCACCTATTGCTCTCTATGTCCTCCTTCCTCTCTCTGTCCGTCCCCAGTTCCACCCCCCTTCTATATCCATTCCCCTACCCGATTCTGTCCATTTCCTCTTCCCCCTCCCATTTACCTTGATCCTTTTGTATTGTTATAGCCAATGAATTGAAGTTGGTTAGGATCATTGATATATGGGGCATGAGAGACACCTCTCCTGATGCTATCTGTGAGGATAGCAGCTTAAGTGGCAGTATGTTGTACATCTTTTAACTGGCAATAGCTTGCACTTTAGGAAAAAAAATCTAACATTCATGATGTTATCTTTCTTGGGTCAAATTACAATGAAAGCCTGGTAGTACCAGCTTTGTTTGAAGCAGTGCACATTGCTAGATTTTTCTTCACATGGGGCTCACTACATGACAATGTCGCCTGCATTCCTGAAACCTTGCCTTGCTTCTCTTTTAGTTTGTTTCTTTGTATAAAGGGTGCTCAAAAAGTTTTGCACAGTTGTCTCTATTTTTTTATTTTTCGCAGGAGGAGAATGAAATTTTTTGTGAACATACATGGAACATTTAGCTATACATTGAGCCTACACAATGTAGCCTCCGTCAGCTTTTACACCTCTGGCCCAATGTTCTTTCCATTATGTAAATGCACTTTGGTAAAATTCTGGGGAATGACTTTTACATCATCGCCTGACATGCGAAATAAGGTCTAGCTCACTATCAAATGTTTTACTGCCCACGTAGGGCTTTAGATGACCAAAGAGGTAAAAATTGTCACACATCTGTCACTTTGGATGATTCGATCAGTGGTCTACTCATTCACATCACTCACTGCCGTCAATAGTTTACCACATCGTGGATTGTCTAGTAGAGAGAAATCACCTTCTTTAAACATGTGCAACCACCACTGGATACTGATGTGATCCACTGTGGCCTCCCCATAAACAGGAAGCAACTTCCTGTGATTCTCTGTGGCAGAGTCATCACCGGTCTTGAAGAGGAACTCCATCACCGATGGTTGTCGCAACCTGACATCAACTTCATTGTACATTATGGCTCACCTGTAAATAAAAGAAAATAGTTTTATATATCAACTTATAGCTAAATGTTGCAAGTATGTTCACAAAAAAATTTCATTCTCCTGCAAAAAATAAAAAAAAATTAGAGATGACTGTGCAAAGCTTTTTGAATGCCCTTTGTACTAGTAAAGTGTGACTAGGTTAATTTTTCTCCTTCCACTAGGTCCCCCCTGCGGGTTCAGTGGTAAGAATAGGCCCGCAGTATTCCTGCCTGTCTTAAGAGGCGACTAAAAGGAGTCACAAACGTTTCAGCCTTATGTGATGGTCCCCCCGCCCTCCGTGGCTATCGGGGTTATTATAAGAACCGGGCAGCTTATGAAAGGCGTGTCTGGTGGCGTCTGCCTCTTTGTCCTTCCCTCTCTGCACAGCGAGTCTGTCCCTCTCCAAACACCTTTAGAGGCTGTCGCTGTTCGTGTGTGGATGCCACAGGCTGTTACCGTCTGCAGTTTAGGCTGTTACCGTCTGCAGTCTTTACCTTCCACCGGATGGTGATGTTGCGCAGCATGTCCTGGCTGCGCTGATAGCCTAATTGCCACCACCTTTCTTGTTACTGGGCGACTTCAGTGCCCATAACCCTCTGTGGGGTGGGTCAGTGGCAACAGGTCGAGGCGCCACCGTCAAGCATTTATTGGCGCAGCTCGATCTTTCCATTTTAAATGATGGTGCCTTCACACACTTCAGTGTGGCGCATGGCACATACTCCGCCACTGACCTTTCTATCTGCAGCACTAGCCTCTTACCGTCTGTCCAATGGAGAGTGCATGATGACCTGTGTGGTAGTGACCACTTTCCGATCTTTCTGTCACTGCCACAGCGTCACTATTCTGGGCGCCCTAGCAGATGGGCTATGAATAAGGCTGACTGGGACTTGTTTTCCTCCACTGCCACTATTGAGCCTCTCTCTAATGACGACATTGATGCGGTGGTTCAATCGGTAACCACGAGCATCGTTACTGCCGCAGAATCTTCAATTCCCCGTTCTTCTGTGTCCCCTCAGAGGAGGGCTGTGCCTTGGTGGTCGCCTGAGGTCGCTGAGGCGATTAAAGATCGCCGGCGGGCACTCCAGCGTCACAAGCGACATCCCTGCCTTGAACACATCGCCTTTAAACAGCTGCATGCGCGGGCCCGCCGCCTTATCCGCCAAAGCAAGCAGGAGTGCTGGGAGCGGTATGTGTCCACCATTGGCCTCCATGTCTCTCCATCGCAGGTCTGGGCCAAAATCCTCTATGGCTATCGGCCCTTTGTCAGCGTCCCTGCGCTCTCGCTGAATGGAGCAGTTTGTACAGACTCCGACAAAATTGCCAACAGCTTGGCAGAGCATTTTGCTCCGAGTTCCGCTTCTTCCAATTACCCACTGGCCTTCTGCTCCATTAAAGAGCGGATGGAACGTCGGAGCCTTCCTTTTCGAACCCACCGTCCGGAATCCTACAATGTTCCATTCAGTGAGTGGGAATTTCACAGTGCCCTCGCCACTTGTCCTGATACCGCTCCTGGGCCACATAGCATCCACTGTCAGATGCTGAAACACCTTTCAGTGGACTGCCAGCGACGGCTCCTCGACCTTTACAACCGTATTTGGGTCAAGGGTGAGTTTCCGTCGCAATGGCGGGAAAGTATTGTTATCCCCATTCTGAAACCAGGCAAGAACCCTTTGGAGGTGGACAGCTACCGTCCCATTAGCCTCACCAACATTCTTTGCAAGTTGCTTGAACGGATGGTGAGCCAGCGGTTGAACTGGGTACTGGAGTCTCGGGGCCTTCTGGCTCCGTCTCAGGGTGGGTTCCGTAAAGGCCGCTCCACCGCCGACAATCTGCTGAGCCTGGAGTCGGCCATCCGTACTGCTTTTGCGCGCTGTCAGCACCTGGTCACTGTCTTTTTCGACATGCGGAAGACGTACGATACAACATGGCGTCATCACATCCTTTCTACGCTTCATGGATGGAGTCTTCGGAGCCCTCTGCCGATCTTCATCCGCAATTTTCTGTCTTATCGTACCTTCTGCGTGCAAGTCGCGGCCTCCCATAGTTCCTCCCGAGTCCAGGAGAACGGGGTACCTCAGGGATCTGTCCTCAGTGTCTGCCTGTGTTTAATTGCCATAAATGGGCTTGCTGCAGTGGTGGGAAATTCTGTCTCCGCTTCCCTGTATGCTGACAACTTCTGCCTTTACTACAGCTCTATTGGCATTGCAGCTGCTGAACGTAAGCTACAGGGCACTATCCGTAAGGCGCAGACTTGGGATGTCGCTCATGGGTTCCAGTTTTCGGCAGCCAAGACTTGCGTTATGCATTTCTGCCGGCGACGCACTGTTCACCCGGAGCCACGGCTTTATCTGGACGGCGAAGTTCTTACTGTGGTAGAGTCGCATAGGTTTTTGGGTGTGGTTTTTGATGCCCGGTTGACTTGGCTGCCTCATATTCGGCAGCTTAAACAGGCGTGTTGGCGGCATCTAAATGCTCTGCGATGCTTGAGCCACACCAACTGGGGCGCCGACCGATCTACCCTGTTACGGCTCTACCAGGCATTAATCCAGTCCTGCCTGGATTATAGGAGCCTGGCTTATGGCTCAGCATCCCCATCTGCGTTGCGGGTGCTGTACCCAATCTTACACAGCAGAATACGACTTGCCACTGGTGCCTTCCGGACCAGCCCAGTGGACAGCATACTAGTGGAGGCAGGTGTCCCTCCACTGCGGTTACGGCGCCAATGTTTGCTGGCCGCTTATGCTGCCCATGTTTTCAGCTTGCTCGGGCATCCTAACTATCGGCTACTATTCCCACAGTCGCACGTCCATCTTCCAGAACGTCGGCCCAGGGCTGGATGTACGATCGCGGTCCGCATCCGAGAGCTTCTCTCCGGGCTTGGGGCTTTACCTCTTCCGCCTCCTTTCCGGGCACCTCTGCGTACACCCCCATGGTGTGTGCCTCGCCCTCGCCTTCAGCTGGAATTGGCACAGGGCCCAAAGCACTCAGTCCCTCCGGAGGCCTTCCGCCGCCGCTTTCTTTCCCTCCTTGCAACGTATCAGGGCTCTGGCATTGTTTACACTGACGGCTCGATGGTTGCTGGTCGTGTCGGTTATGCGCTAACTCTAGGGGACCATTCCGAACAACGTTCATTGCCGGCTGGCTGCAGCGTTTACACTGCTGAGCTGGTCGCCATCTTTCGAGCCCTAGAGTATATCCGCTCCTGCTCAGGTGAGTCCTTCGTTATCTGTAGCGATTCCCTGAGCGGTTTACGAGCTCTCGACCAGTGTTTCCCTCGTTCTCGTCTGGTGATGGCTATCTAGGAGTCCCTGCATACTCTTGCGTGTTGCGGCCGCTCTGTGGTCTTCGTGTGGACCCCAGGCCATGTTGGGATACCCGCCAATGAAACTGTTAACCGCCTGGCGAAAGAGGCCACCAGTACACCATCTCTGGACATTGGCCTCCCGGAGACTGATTTGCGAGCGTTCTTACGTGGCAAAATTCTGGAACTTTGAGACACTGAATGGCGCGCCCTGCCTTCACAAAACAAACTTTGGGCCATCAAGGCGGCTACCCGTGTGTGGCGCTCCTCCTTGCGGGTCTCTCGCAAGGAGTCTGTTGTCCTCTGCCGGCTGCGCATTGGGCACACATGGATAACGCACGGCCACCTATTGCGACGTGAGGACCCACCTTTATGTCGCTGCGGTTCTGTTTTGATGGTGGTCCACATTTTATTGGGCTGTCCACTTTTAGCTGTGCTCAGGCAGACGTTCGCACTGCCTGACACACTCCCTGCCCTTTTAACAGATGACTGCCTTGGTGGACTTAGTTTTGCGTTTTATTCGGGCAGGGGGTTTTTATCATTTAATCTGAGTGTTTGTTATGTTCTTTTGTGTTGATTCTGGCCTTTGGCCTCCGGTTTTCAACTGTGTTTTTTAATGTGTTCTCGGTGGTTGGCTTTTCCTTTTTCATCTCTATGGTCAGCCAACCACCGTCACACTCTGTGTGATTTTAATTTGTTTTGTCTGATCTCTAAGTATATCTTGTCCTGTGTCATCTGCCATCTTTTTTGTTGTTCGGTTTTTATTCTCTGTGGGTGGTTTTAGTTTTTTGGAAAAAGGGACCGATGACCGTAGCAGTCTGGTTCCTTTAATCCCAGAAACCAACCAACCAACCTTCCACTAGGTATTCTGCATATATTCCAATTTTTATAAGTGAAGTAAGTATTCTTATTGGATACTATACATTGACTGGAATACTCTCTTTCAAATTCTGAAGGTGGCAGGGGTAAAATACAGGGAGCGAAAGGCTATTTATAACTTGTTCAGAAACCAATGGCAGTTATAAGAATCGATCGGCATGAAAGGTAAGCAGTGGTTGAGAAGGGAGTGAGACAGGGCTGTAGCCTCTCCCCAATGTTGTTCAATCTGTATATTGAGCAAGCAGTGAAGGAAACAAAAGAAAAAATTGGAGTAGGAATGAAAATCCATGGACAAGAAACAAAAACTTTAAGGTTTGCCAATGACGCTGTTATTCTGTCAGAGACAGCAAAGGACCTGGAAGAGCAGTTGAATGGAATGGACAATGTCTTGAAAGGAGGATACAAGATAAACATCGACAAAAGCAAAATGACGATAATGGAATTGAGCCGAATGCTGAGGGAATTAGATTAGGAAATGAGACACCTAAAAGTAATAGATGAGTTTTGCTGTTTTGGGAGCAAAATAACTGATGATGGTCGAAGTAGAGAGGATATTAAATTTAGACTAGCTACGGCAAGGAAAGCATTTCTGAAGAAGAGAAATTTGTTAACATCAAGTATAGATTTAAGTGTCTGAAAGTATTTATTGTATAAAGTGTAGAATTGCATAGAAGTGTGACATGAATGATAACTAGTTTAAACTAGAAGAGAATAGAAGCTTTTGAAATGTGGTGCTACAGAAGAATGCTGAAGATTATATGCATAGATCACGTAACTAATGAGGAGGACTGAATAGAATTGAGGAGAATAGGAATTTGTGGGACAACTTGACTAGAAGAAGGGCTAGGTTGATGGAGGTTAAAAATCGTAGAGGGAGACCAAGAGATGAATACACTAAACAGATTTAGAAGTATGTAGTTATGTGGTGGTGATGGAGCTTGCACAGGATAGAGTAGCATGGAGAGCTGTATCAAACAAGTATCTGGACTGAAGACCACAACTACTATATATTGAATGAAGCAACTGTGTACACTGAATATGACATGCTGTGTCAAATGTTTTGAAAATATATAAAATTGTACAAGAAAGGAGTCATGTCAGACCAGGGGCAGATACAGAATTTTTTCTGGGGAGGGGGAGGAGGGGCACAAGGAGGGTGAACATGTCCTTATAGACTTTGTGAGATAAAATTATAAAATTAAAACTCTCTCTCTCTTTCTTTTGTTTTCCTGGGGCTATTGGGGAGATAGAGGTTTGTCTTCAAATACCGACAGTCTGAGCATGAAGAGATGGACACAGTAACAGAGCAGTACAACAGCCATTTTGAAACTGTGTCCTCAGTAGACCTAAATTCTGCAAACTGTGATATTTATCAGGGTAGGGATTCAAACACTAAACGGTTCAAGCTTAAAAGCCCTCCAGCAGAAACAGCCCATCAGAATATTGTCACACAGCTTCCAGGTGTCAAGGGTGAAGGAAAAATTCAAAAACATTTCTGGATTGCTGGAAACTACCCTCATGTCCATAAAAAACAGAACACCTTGAATGATTAGACATAGGATATTCATATTCACAGATCCATATGACACTGCTGCCATTTTTCATCCAGTCCTATTTGTAAATAACACACAGCAACAAGTGTCTTAATTGTCATGTGTATGTCACAAGAAAGTGGATCTGATTCAGATCAGTAAAAGGGAGTGAAATTAACACTTGCTGTCATTTCAAAGTGATATCAGGAGAGGTGTTGGGAATGTTATGATAAACTGTGTGTAACCATTGATATGTTTTATTTTATGTTTATAAGTATTTGTAATGTGCTGCTAATAATAAAGAAGTAATTTACGTCATAAAAGCATCTATGTATGTCAATTTCAGCTAAAATAACCTTGACTAGTAAAAATGTAACATGGAAGTTATTGCATTACCATAACAGGTGCGAGCAATTGCAGGTTAATCTGCAAATGACCAAAATAAATAGCATATGTTTATTAGAGTAGTGTGTAAAAGTTTGAATGAATCGGTCAACAACTTTTCAAGGTTATTGGCAACAAATTCTAAACTAATATAGAAGTCTAGATTCTGTGTATATATTTATATAATGTCTATATTAAAATATGTAGCCTATGTCAGTCTGAACATTTATTATAGTATTATGTAAAAAGCTGAAGAAAATCTAGTCAAGAACTTCCTGAGATTTTTTTCCTGAAAGCTTTCACCTTTATCTAGGATATACACTGTCAGAAAAAAACACCCTTTTAGAGGTTTCCAGTTCACTCAAGACTTTGTTATTTGCAACGGTGCATATAGAGTACATGAAATGATGACATTTATGAATCAATAGCCCAAACAGTTCTGAGGTACCAGGTATCGACCAATGCTAAAATACCAAAAGTAGTACATGATGTAGCCCCCATGGACAACAACGCAGGCACTGACTCCGCATCCAGTCAATCTTACAGATAGCAAATACTGTCCTGAGACATGTTATGCCATGCCTGCTTGACCTATTGATGTAATTCTGCAGGACCTGTTGGTTGACGAGTTGCAGGAATCATTTCTCATCAAGAACAGCAAGAGGACAGGTCTAATAACATTCTGCACATACAGAGCACTGGTTAGTGTCTTCTCCAGAAATGCCAAAGGTGAAAGAGTGTTGTAGCTTATCTCAGCCCACACCATAAGACCTGGGGTGCGTCCATTGTGTCTTGGACGACTGCACTCTACGAGACAGTGCTCACCAGATGTATGTCGTATGTGCAAACAACCGTCACTTGCTTGCAGGCAGAATCTCTGTTTTCATTGCTGAAGACCACAGTGCATCATTCCATCTTCCCAATGATCCTCTGACAACACTAGCCGAGCTGTGCACGTTGGTGCTGTTTTGTGAGAGGAAGACAGGCTAGATGTGTGCAAGCCTGTAGTCCCATAGGTAATGACCAATTCACAACAATTGGTGCTGACATGTCGGGGCTCACAAGCCCTTTTATCTGTGCTGTGGTACCTGTACAATCAGCCACTGCACCCTAATAAGACTATCCTGGCATTTGTCTCTGCTGCATGGACATCTGGAACCTTGTCTATGGGTGGAGGGGGAGGGGGGGTGTCCACATGACCACTGACATCAGCATCATTGCACAACTGACGCAGCATGTCCAACTTGTGAGACAGCTGTCCGAAAGGACCATCTGAGCGTGCCACTTGAAACGCTACAATTTTATCCCATTCAGACACACTCAGTAGGCTGTAGGAAGCGTAAGTGTATTCTCAAGGCATAGTTATCAGCTTGATTCACACATCTGCAATGAAATGAACCTTCTGGCTGTGAGCATTCCCTATTAAAGAGTAGACACAGGTTGCAATCTGGTAGCGATGCCACTACAGTATCTGTTGTCAGACGAAATTGAAAGAATTATCAGTACATCCACTATCTCCCAGGTGGCATATGCCGTCATCAGATCAAAATCAATGTCTTTCCATTAGAGTATCATGCAAAAATCTAAAGTAAATTGGTCAAGAACTTATTGAGATTTTTGGTAACATAGTTAAATTATAATTTGTCTTTATATAGTAGTATAGAGTAACGATGTGGCAGACAATATAAAGACTTGGCAAACCCAGCAATGCTTCTCAATTGCCAGATACCTATGTTAACTGGATATACATCACCTTCTCCCTCCTCTCTTTGCCCATCTCCTCCTCACCCTCTCTTCGCTCACCTCTTCCACCTTATCCTCTCTCTGTCCATCACCTTCACTGCCATCTCTCTGTCCATTTCATCCTGCCCCCATCTCTCTCCATCTCCTCCTCCCACCTCTCTTTGCCCATCTCTTACTTTTACCTCTCTATGTTCATTCCCGCCCCCCCCCCCCCCCTCCTCTCTGTCCGTCTCCTCTTACCTCCTCTCCTTGACCTTGAGCCTCATTTCATATTATAGTAAATTCGTATTCTGTAGTCAATAAGCTGTGTACACAACTTTTACATTTTTTGTAAAAACTGACTGTGAGGAAAAGTATTGTGTAAAATTCTAGATTTTTGCTAAAAACCTCTGCTCCTTATATAAGGGTAAACTGGCTGGGCTGATAGCAGGAAATTTAAAGGGGGGAGGAACTACATCTCATGGTGGAAACTCTTTTTTAGTGTAAGATCAGTGTCCAGTGGGAAACTCAGCCAGGCAAGTACTAAAGATGTTAAAAAAGTTCGTGATACTCACAAAAGTAAAGTGAAAATAATGTTAGTATATTTCATCAAAATAATGGGGGATTGAAGAATAAAACTGATGAGCTTCTGCTTTGTTTAGAAGATATAGAAACTGAGAATGTAATAGATGTACTATGCCTGTCTGAGCATCACATTGTCACTGATATGCAAAAGGTTAGCATCGATGGATACAAATTAGCTGCACATGTAAGTAGAGATAATATGATGCGAGGAGGAGTTGCCATATATGTCAAAAGCTTCCACAGTGTAAAAAATTTAGAAACTAAAAAATTTTGTGTAGAGCAACATATGGAAGCATGTGCCACTGAACTAAAACTAAATGATGGCACTTTCATAATTGTAACAAAGTATAGGTCCCCCTCAGGGAATTTCCAGCTATTCCTAGAAAACTTGGATGCTTTGTTGTGCTATCTGTCAGACAGGGGGAAGCAAATTATCATTTGTGGGGATTTCAATGTTGATTCCCTGAAAGAGTGTAATAGGAAGAATGACCGTGTAGTATTACTCAGTTCTTTCAATTTGAGCTCCGTCATTGATTTTCCTAC
Organism: Schistocerca americana; assembly: GCF_021461395.2. Lineage (NCBI taxonomy): Eukaryota > Metazoa > Arthropoda > Insecta > Orthoptera > Acrididae > Schistocerca > Schistocerca americana. The sequence continues at coordinate 359,941,596 of NC_060125.1, read as the reverse complement.
TGAGATAAAGAACAGCAGGACATTGATAAATAACTTTTTTATAGACCAAGATAAGTTTAAGGACATAAATGCTTATCCTGTTGAGAATGGTCTTTCAGATCATGGTGCACAGCTAGTTACAGTACATGACATAGCTCCATGCAGTATATCAAATCAGAATTTCAAAGCAGTGCGTTCAATTAACTATATAAATATTGCAAACTTTAGGGAAAGCCTACAGCAGCTAGACTGGGATGAAGTGTATAAGGAACCCGATGCAAACTTGAAATATAACTTATTTCACGATACATTTTTAAGGGTATTTGAAAATTGTTTTCCCAAGAAAATAGTTAAATATAATGCCAAGAAAACATATAAAAAACCTTGGCTAAGTAAAGGAATAAGAATATCTTGCAACTGTAAAAGAGAACTGTATCTAACAGCAAGAGGGAGTACTGACCCCAAAATTGTTCAATATTATAAAAACTATTGCGCGGTACTAAGAAAAGTTATTAAAAAGTCCAGAAGCATGTGTATCATGTCTGAGATCAGTAACTCTGATAATAAAATTAAAGCAATTTGGAATATTACTGAAAGGGAAACAGGACAACCAAGAGCACAGGAAGACTTTAGTGCCATAAAACTGAATGACAAGTGTACTAACAAACAATCAGAAATTGAAAATATTCTCAATAACCATTTTTTAAATGTTGTGGAGAAAATAGGATCCAGATCTTCACTAGAAGAGGCAAGGCTACTAATAGAAGAGGCCATACCTCTGCAGTTTGAAACTACTGTATTTCCACCAACCTTTCCCTCTGAAATAAGTAAAATAATAAACTCACTGAGAAGTAAAAGCTCTTACAGAATTGATGGCATCTCCAGCAAGGTACTTAAAACTTGTTCCCCACAGATAAGTAGGATTCTCAGCCACGTATGTAATAGCTCTTTGGAGCAGGGTGTTTTCCCCGATAGACTGAAATATGCCATTGTAAAACCATTGCATAAAAAGGGGGATACGTCGGATGTCAACAACTATCGCCCAATATCACTTCTGACAGCGCTATCAAAAATTTTTGAGAAAGTAATAATGTATTCAAGAGTAGCCCCCCATATTTGTAAAAATAAAGTACTTACAAAATGTCAGTTTGGTTTTCAGACAGGGTTTTCAACAGAAAATGCTATATACGCTTTCACTGATCAAATATTAAATGCTCTGAATAACCGGACATCACCCATTGGTATTTTTTGTGATCTCTCAAAGGCCTTTGATTGTGTAAATCATGGAATTCTTTTAGATAAGCTAAATCATTACGGTTTGAGGGGGGAAGTGCAAAAATGGTTTAATTCATACTTAACTGGAAGAATGCAGAAAGTTGAAATAAGTGGTTCATGTAATGTTAAAACTACAGCTGATTCCTCAAACTGGGGGGGGGGGGGGGGCTAATCAAGTACGGGGTCCCATAGGGTTCGGTCTTAGGTCCTTTACTGTTCTTGATATACATTAATGACTTACCATTCCACATTAATGAAAATGCAAAGTTAGTTCTTTTTGCTGATGATACAAGTATAGTAATAACATCCAAAAACCAAGAACTAAGTGATGTAATTGTAAATGACGTTTTTCACAAAATTATTAAGTGTATATAAAGTTCCGTACAGTAAATGGCACAACTCCAGTAATAAATATAGACTTTGAACAGAAGTCTGTAGCTAAGGTAGAATTTTCAAAATTTTGAGGTGTATCCATTGATGAGAGGTTAAACTGCAAGCAACACATTGATGGTCTACTGAAACGTCTGAGTTCAGCTACGTATGCTATTAGGGTTATTGCAAATTTTGGTGATAAGAATCTCGGTAAATTAGCTTACTATGCCTACTTTCATTCACTGCTTTCGTATGGCATCATATTCTGGGGTAATTCATCGTTGAGTAGAAAAGCATTCATTGCTCAAAAACGTGTAATCAGAATAATTGCTGGAGCCCACCCACGGTCATCCTGCAGACATCTATTTAAGGATCTAGGGATCCTCACAGTAACCTCACAGTATATATATTCACTTATGAAATTTGTTGTTAATAATCCAACCCAGTTCAAAAGTAATAGCAGTGTGCGTAGCTACAACACCAGGAGAAAGGATGATCTTCACTATGCAGGGTTAAATCTGACTTTGGCACAGAAAGGGGTAAATTATGCTGCCACAAAAGTCTTTGGTCACCTACCAAACAGCATCAAAAGCCTGACAGATAGCCACCCAACATTTAAAAATAAATTAAAAGAATTTCTAGATGTCAACTCCTTCTACTCATTGGCTGAATTTTTAGATATAAATTAAGGGAGGAAAAAATACCCTTAAACATTAGTGTCATGCAATATTTTGTATAATGTAATATCTTGTACAGACATCTTTTATTAACCTGACACGTTCCACGTCATTACGAAGTGTCATATTCATGACCTATGGAACAAGTAGTAATCTAATCTAATCTATATGTGTAGTGTATGCTGCCCAAAACATTTACACTGAAGCACCAAAGAAACTGGTGTAGGCAATGCGTATTCAATTACAGAAATATGCAAACAGGCAGAACACGGCGCTGCGGTCGGCAGCGCCAATATACGACGGACAAATGTCTGGTGCAGTTGTTAGATCGTTTACTGCTGCAACAATGGCAGGTTATCAAGATTTAAGGTGTTACAGTTGGCACACAAGCGGTGGGACACAGCATCTCTGAGCTAGCGATGAAGTGGGGATTTTCCCATATGACCATTTCACGAATGTACCTTGAATATCTGGAATCCGATAAAATATCAAATCTCAGACATGGCTGTGGTGGGAAGAAGATCCTGCAAAAATGGGACCAATGACGACCAAAGACAATCGTTCAACGTGACAGAAGTGCAATCCTTCTGCAAATTGCTACAGATTTCAATGGTGGGCCATCAAAAACTGTCAGCATGCAAACCATTCAACGAAACTCATCAATATGGATTATGGAGCCCACTCATGTACCCTTGATGACTGCACGACCCAAAGCTTTATGCCTCGCCTGGGCCCGTCAGCAGCGACATTGGACTGTTGATGACAGGAAACGTGTTGCCTGGTCGGGTGAGTCTCATTTCAAATTGTATCGAGCGGATGGACGTGTACGGGTATGGAACCTGCATGTCAGCAGGGGACTATTCAAGCTGGTGGAGGCTCTGTAATGGTGTGGGGTGTTTGCAGTTGGAATGATATGGGACCCCTGATACCGTCTAGATACGACTCTGCGAGGTGACACATACGTAAGCATCCTGTCTGATTACCTGCATCCATTCATGTCCACTGTGCATTCCGATGGACTTGGGAATTCCAGCAGGACAACGCGACACCCCTAACGTCCAGAATTGATACACAGTGGCTCCAGAAACACTCTTCTGAGTTTAAACACTTCTGCTGGCCAACAAATTCCCCAGACACGAACGTTATTGAGCATATCTGGGATGCCTTGCAACGTGCTGTTCAGAAGAGATCGCCACCTTCTCGTACTCTTACAGTTTATGGACAGCCCTGCAGGATTCATGGTGTCAATTTTCTCCCCAGCACTACTTCATGTGTTACTCGACTCCATGCCACGTCACGTTGCGGCACTTCTACGTGCTCATGGGGACCCTATACGATATCAGGCAAGTGTGCCAGTTTCTTTGACTCTTCAGTGTGTTGGAGTGTTATGCGGAAGTCTGAAGTAAACCAGTGAAGAACTTTTCAAGATTTTTGGTACCAACATTAAACTACCACTTGTCTTGATATAGTAGTATAGATATATATGCATATATACCACATATACTTATTAATGTAGCCTTGTCTGTCCGAACATTTATTAGAGTATAACATATAAATTTGAAGAAAATCAGTGAAGAACTTTTCGAGAATTTTGCTAACAACTTTTCTCCTTGATATAGTTTATATATGTATTTACATGCCATATATATTAAAACATTTGTAGCCCATGCCTATCTGAACGTTTATTGGAGCATCACGTAAAATTTGTAGTAAACTGTTCAACAACATTTCGACGTTACCAAAGCTAAGAACTTTTCTCTTTTATGTAATCACTTGTTTGTTCAGCGCAAATATCTCTGGAACTACAAAAGAGACTGAAAAACGACTTTCATGGGTAAGAACTTGAAGGCAAGGGCTCATGAAAGTAAATACTATGAAACATTGGACGCAATGTTATATTATTTTCAACCCAAACTTATGTTTCTTTCTGTTTAGTGGACACTCCGTATTATATCTTACGAAATAACTACTATGAAAAAGTACAAAATGAATGACGTTGTTGCATAGCAATACGTTAATTACATCCCGAGAAATTGCAAACTGAAGTTGGCAGTTGAAATAAACGAAACGCGTGGCTATTGCTCGTCCTAAATCTCTGTATCTGAACACGCATGCCTATACCAGTTTCTTTCGCGCTTCAGTGTATTTGCTCCGTAAGGCAATTACGTCACACGAGTTGCTCATGCGCAATAGTTCCTGAAATAATGCACAACTAGAGGTGCGCTCGCAACCCTGTTGCCAAGTTTCACGGAGACAAATAGAGCAGTAGTGCGGAAGATTTAAATGCCGTATCTTTCAGATTGCAACATCTATGTTACGTTAAACACAATTAATAGAAAAATAAGCAATAAATACGCAAGGTGTCGAAAGATAGAGTGTTCACTTGCTCTTGCGTTCTTACACAGCAGCCACCACTTGCAGTACGTACAGCGTTTGTTGCATGACAGTACTTCAATCACAACGAGATTACGAGCTACATCACGTTCACACTTGCATCTTGGGATGTGTAATAGCGGCGGGTTGCGTTTATTTCAAATGTCAGCTCCAGTCTGCAATTTCTTGGGATGTAAATGACGTATTCCGATGTAACCAACGCCACTCTTTTTGTGATTTTTCATGTTATTGATGGCGTGAGAAATAATACTGGTAGTCCATTAAAGACAAAGATAAGTTTACACTGAAAACAATTTGCTTATGTTTTAGAATTTCTCATAGTATTTACTTTAATGAGCCCTTGCCCCTTTTATTTCGTGAACGGTTACACATATCGAAACACGGTTTTCGGCAAATGTTAGAGCGTCGAGGGGCACATATGTTTGTGTTCGGTCAATGTTGTTAGCGCCGGTATCAACGGAGGTATTGAAGCAATTTTTTTTTTTAAATGGAACTGTATCCTGTTTATAACTGAATTCGATAGCTCTTGAGAAGACAGTTACATTGATATAGCGTTTGTTATGTTAACCTTGAAATCTGTTCTAAAAAAATTCGAGAAGTGTCCTATAATGTAAGTGCACGGTGGCCGGAAACGCTATATAAAGCAGGCACCTCGGACCTGGCTGCTAACTTGTCTACCTTTTTGTAACATCACCACTCTGAGGCAAAGAGATTTTCACTATTTGAATCCCATCTAAGCTATGGGATAGAGGTATGGGGATCCAGCAGTAAAGGTAATATGAAAAAGGGAAAGAAATGTGCCAGGGAGTCCTGCAAAAAGGAATTTAAAATATTAACTTCATAACCTGTATGTAATAAAGATAATAATTATGGCAGTAAACAGTAACAAAACACTTAATAAAGAAATATACAATCACAACACTAGAGGTAGAGAGAGACCCCACACCATCTCTCACAGAACAACACTTTATGAGAAAAGCCCTCACTATGCAGGCATAAAACTACTGAATTGCTTTCATCCTAATATCTCCAAATTGCCAATTACAAAACTGAAAACGAAATTAAAATTATGGCTCCTAAACAATCATGTATATTCAATAGATGAGTTTCTAGATTTAGTACACTCGTATGATGGAGGACCATCTATCTAAAAACATATGTAATCTTAGATCTTAGACTGTGTCACAAACTCTAAACATTTGAATCTCAGATCTGAATATTGTGTCACAAACTGTAGATCCCTTAATCTAAGTATTACAATAACAAATTGTTTTATGTATCTTCCATATATGTAACATTGTTCTCTCAACTAAATGTAGAAAAAGTTGTGTAGGTAAGTAAGGCTCTGACTTATCCAGAAGACTGGAACAAAAAAAAACCTTTTTTTGTAATCGGTTGATGTTGGACCAAAAATAAAATAAAATAAAAATAAACCTGAACATAGGCCTGCACTACGAGAATAAAGCTTTATTTCCCTATGAACCAGTTTATAACCTAGATGCAGTTTCACCTACAAATGTCGGGTATGGAAATACAGCGTAGGCTATAATCTAACGTATTACAAAGGGCTTAGGAAAACTATTTCACATTTGTGTATCCTCACAGATTTACATGAGCTGAAACAGTGAAATCAGCTGTTCATTCTTCAAAAATGAAGAGGTCATACACGCTGCAAAAACCAACTGGATAAAATATCTAAAAGTTAGAAGGAAGGTTTGACCTATCTTTTACTGTACGTGGCTGTGTGCTTCTTAGAGATAAAATACATGCTGTCAGACAAACGTCTCCACCTATTCTGCTCTAAATTATGTCAGATGGGATACATTCATTGAACTAAACATTTTATTAAAAATACTTTAGTGGCCACCTGTACATCACAAAATAAATATTATTATTAGCGAAACATCGTTTCATACTGAATGTAAGCGCGTAATGACAGTGTTACCAGCTATATGGAATATACACTGTCGACTTATTTGACATTGCAGCGCAATTTTGTACACACGTAAATGAAATAAACAATTCACTAACAATGATTTGGTTCAAAAATGGTTCAAATGGCTCTGAGCACTATGGGACTTAACTGCTAAGGTCATCAGTCCCCTAGAACTTGGAACTATTTAAACCTAACTAACCTAAAGACGACACACATCCATGCCCGAGGCAGGATTCGAACCTGCGACCGTTGCGGTCGCGCGGTTCCAGACTGTAGCGCCTAGAACCGCTCGGCCATCTCGACCGGCAATGATTTGGTGACCATCCAAATCACATAACATAAATTTCGCCTTCCAGTCAAATAACTTTATTCTATATTTAATCAAGTGTTCAAACTCATGACAATGGATTGAAAGGTAAATATGTAGTCGCTGTTCGAAAGAACGATTAACAGTTGTAATTACAGTGGATGATATGGTAGAGCATGCACTGGCGATTCTACAACACATTGTCTGATGTAGTTGGGGCTTCGTCATAGACTGCGTCTTTGAGTGTTCCCCAGAAAAAGAAATCAAGAGAGGTCAAATAGGGGAACATCACAGGCCATTTGAGAACAGAATTTCTTCCTATTCAACTTTTAGGAAAGTTCTCATTCAATATTTGCGTTAGAACACGGGGCGAATGGACTGGACAACCGTCGTTTTGCAGTCACATACACTATAGAACATCCACTGGTACCTCGTCTAGAAGAACCGGCAGAATGTTCGTCAGAAAGTGTGCATACGAATGTCCATTTAGAAACACGTAAGATAAAGTAAGGTTCCACATTGTAATTTCCTATGATGCTGCACCATACGTTTGTACTCTACGGCCATTGTGTTGCACCTGACGAAGCCAGTGTGCATATTCCGCTGCCCCTGTAGTGCATGTTATGCAAATTCACATTAGCATGTTTAGTGAGCGTTGCTTCATCAGTAAAGAGCACACACTGGGAAAAAAACGTAGCTTCGTCTCCCAGTTGCTAAACGTCAAACAGACAAAATTCTGTATGACGTTCGAAATCACAGTCGTTGAGTGCCTGATGTAATGACAGATGACAAGGGATGGAAATGCTGTCGATGCAGGATGCGAAAGACATTGTTTGGGCTGATTCCACATTCCTTGGCAATATGTCTAGTACCATTGTGCGGGTTCATTAGTGTCATAGGCAGAACTGCTTCTTCGAGTTCTCTCTTAGTTGCAACAATCTTTCTTGTACTCTTTTTAAGACATTCAAGCAGTCTGTCCGCACTAGCGTCTTAATAATTTGTGCAGTTGCCTGGCGTGACGGACATTGGCGGCATGGATAGATAGCCCTCGACATGTTGTGTTGAGTGAGCTGAAGTGCCTATTTCAGCCGGCTAAATGCGTTGGGAACTCACATGGTTTTGACATTTTGGAGCTGTCTGTCTGAAGGTAGTATGAAAGCAGCAGAATAACGGTCTTGAAGAGGTCATATTGACAGGTGTGTACTTGTCCTGTGGCAGCGGTGGGGTGTCCTTGCTGCAACATGTTGGAGCCAGGTGGTGAGGTGCGACATCACACTCAGATTGTGTCAAGGTGGCTCCGCTGGTAGTGGTTAGTATTGGAACAACACCGATTCTATTCCAAAGTACCGCTATCCAAGATGGCGGCGATGACGCCATCCAAGATGGACACGATGATGTCATTCAAGATGGCGGATTTTGGTGGGAAGTTTGAATTTTGGCGGGAAAGTGGCCCGCCCCCCCCACTCCCCCAGGGAAATGGCGCGAATTTCATATTCCAACATGATAACACCTAGGAAAATGGAGGGAAAAAGGACTTGTCTTTATTATTTAACCAGTTACAAGCATGTGTGTTCTCCACTGGGTCTGGACTTCAACTGACTTAGTCCACATCGTCGCCACCAGAGAGCGCCACCGTTACTTCAATCAAGATGGTGGATTTTGGCGGGAAGTTTGAATTTTGGCAGGAAGAAGGTCAACTGGGCTACCTCCACTAACGTAACCCCCCCCCCCCCCCGAAAATGGCGGGAAGTTCAAATTCCAATATGATAATGCATAACACCTAGGAAAATGGCGGGAAAAATGGACATGTGTTTATTATTTAACCAATTTCAAGCAGATGTGTTCGCCACTGAGTCTGGACTGCAACTGGCTCAGTTCGTACCCATACCATCAGAGGACGCCACCTTGACGCGGTGCGAGAGAGCAAGCTGACAATCCTCAGTCATCTCCTAACGTCACAGACCCCTGAACGGCCAAACGCTCCCTCCATACACGCTCTGGACATAGTATTTCATAAATATTCTAACATCCACATCACTCATCTAACGTATGAATTACCTAAGTACTTAATTGAATCTCAATTTTTATGTACCACTTCGATATTCAATGAACAGATGACAACTTTCATATTTTCCCACTAGGGGCATGGTATTCCTTCATATAGGTAAGAAAAGGGGTTCACTACGCTTTCAGCTACCTAGTTTCAACTACTTTTGATATAGATAAGAAAAGGGGTTCACTATATTTTCAACTACCTAGTTTCAACTAGGAAGAGGTGGCGGTCTGGTCCTTGAAAAGTTCACTGTACTTTCAACTACTTCAAACTTCCCGCCAAAATCCATCATCTTCAATGACGTAATCGCCGCCATCTTGGTGGATGTCAGCGCTGCCATCTTGGATAATGGTATTTTGGAATAGAATCGGTGTTGTTCCAATACTGTCAGTGACATTGTAGATGATAACACCCATGTGCTCCCTGGTGTTTCATCATGCTGGTTGTTCATTAATTGACAGTGACTGATGATGGAGAACATATGGTTGGTTAGCATGAGTCATTTGTCAAAAGGTTCAGACTCAAGTGTAATCGTCACTAGTTGTATTTCAGTCGGTAGTTTAACTATCTGTAGTGTCCATAGTACTGTGTCTGGCAAGAGGGTACGATCGACAGTTGTACAGAGATGCCACCAGAGGTGTGACGGAGCGTTGTCGTAAAGGTTTTGATCGTACATAGCCTCCTGTATTTGTTGTTCAGGAGTACGTGAGGCATAGTAGGAGTGCGAATTCTGCTGCATCATATTTGTTTATTTCAGGCAGTGACATTATGACATCAGTGGTGACTTGACCTGCTATATGGCAGAGTAAGCTGACGTAGCTAGCATCGTCATTGAGGACTCCTATTACTATAAAAATATTGTCATCATTACCAATCTCAAGAAGGGGTTGGTGACATCCAAAAGTGGTAATCTGAGGTGAGTACTAAGCTATAGAGATGCAGAGAAGGCCAAATTTGGAATCTTATCTCTTGTAGCAGGTATAGTGGTTGCTGCTTGTGCATGAAGCCCGGTTTGTTGCAGTGAAACAGTTGTGAGATCCGCACTGTGTTTCTGTATAAAATTTAGCCAAAATTTACATCCCACTCTGTATAAAGTCTACATATTGCAAAAACTATATCCCACAAACTGTTATCAATATAAACTCGTATGCTAAACTTTGACTAAACAGAGCCTAATTTAAATTGAAATGTAACTGGCCTGAATACAACTTTTCTTTATATTAAATGCTCAACCTGTAATTATCTGGCACTAATCAAAATTTTCACCTTCTATGCGGCTTGAAAAAAATATTGCAGATTTCTCAAAAGTACAAGGGAAAACAGCAAGCAGGGAGTGGCTAAGATATTTCTATTTTTAAGTAACATTTCCCAACAATATTTAAAATTTTGCATACCATATCTGCAATGTGGCAATGTGTAACGATAATCGTTCTTTAAACAGTGGGATGGGGAGAATAACTATTCCTATGATATGATATGCCAAGACAACGATTTTAGAATGAAGTATGTATTCAAAAAGACACAGTTTAACTTTGTGTGATGTTCACACATACTGTTGGTCTGAACAGTACCATGGTTAACAAAGTGAACAATAATTTAAAAAGGGTACAATGTTAACAAAGAATTTCTATGAAAACCAAACAGCTTAGTCAGTTGATATGTTAATGAATGACTCGGGGAAGTGGGGTGGTCTTTCTCTCAGCTCTGAGCAAGTGACCAAAGTTAACTAGTTGACAATAATCCTAACAAATTAGCTGTGCAGTGTTGGAGTCTAGATTCCTTTAGCCTTTCAATAAATACACTATGTGACCAAAAGTACCCGAACACCCCTAAAAGCATGTTTTTCTTATTAGGTGCATTGTGCTTCTACCTACTGCCAGGTACTCCATATCAGCGACCACAGTAGTCATTACGCATCGTGAGAGAGCAGAATGGGGCGCTCCACAGAACTCATGGGCTCCGAACGTGGTTAGTTGACTGGATGTCACTTGTGTCATACGTCTGTACACGAGATTTCCATGCTCCTAAACATCCCTAGGTCCACTGTTTCTGATGTGATAGTGAAGTGGAAACATGAAGGGACACGTACAGTACAAAAGCATACAGGCCGACCTCGTCTGTTGACTGACAGAACTGCCGACAGTTGAAGAGGGTCATAATGTGTAATAGGCAGACATCTATCCAGACCATCACACAGGAATTATAAACTGCATCAGGATCAATTGCAAGGAGTATGACAGTTAGGTGGGAGGTGAGAAAACTTGTATTTCATGGTTGAGAGGCTGCTCATAAGCCACACATCACGCCAGTAAATGCCCAAACGACGCTTCGTTTGGTGTAAGGAGCGTAAACATTGGACGACTGAACAGTGGAAAAAAGTTGTGTGGCGCGACGAATCACGGTACACAATGTGGCGATCCGATGGCAGATTGTGGGTACAGTGAATGCCCGGTGAACGACACCTGAGCGTGTGTAGTGACAACAGTGAAGTTCGGAGGCAGTGGTGTTATGGTGTGGTGGTTTTTTTCATATAAGGGTCTTGTACCTCTTGTTGTTTTGCTTGGCACTGTCACAGCACAGGCCTACACCGATGTTTTAAGCTTCTTCTTGCTTCCCATTGTTGAAGAGCAATTCAGGGATGGCGACTGTATCTTTCAACACGATCGAGCATCTGTTCATAATGCAGTGTGGTTACACAACAATAGCATCCCTGTAATGGACTGCCCTGCACAGAGTCCTGACCTGAATCCTATAGAACACCTTTGGGATGTTTTGGAACACCGACTTTGTGTCAGGCCTCACCGATTGACATCGATACCTCTCCTCAGTGCAGCACTCTGTGAAGAATGGGTTGCCATTCCCCAAGAAACCTTCCAGAACCTGATTGAACGTATGCCTGTGAGAGTGGAAGCTGTCATCAAGGCTAAGGGTGGGCCAGAAACATATTTAATTCCAGCATTACCAATGGAGGGCGCCACGAACTTGTAAGTCATTTTCAGCCACGTGTCCGGATGCTTTTTATCACATAGTGTACATCACATTCATCCTGGCTGTCCTTCACAATAAACCTTTCTTCATCTAATAGATACAACCACACACCAACACAGCGCTACTTAATACATCCATCGCCTACCACACTTAAACTAAGAATGTATCAGACTGTGCACAGGCAAAGACTGTGCCATGATTAAAACAAAGCTTTTTTAACAGTAACATAAATTGCTTTCTCTCTCTCTGAGATGCACATTGATAACTTACAAAAATCAAAAGGACATGCCCACCTTACACAGTAAACTGGACGTCTGCATTTCATGACGCAGAAGACACGAGAGACAAGCAGTTTGTGTCACACGTATGTAGCACTCAGTTTAGAATAAGAACTTTGCCAGTGAAGACACTATCCTCGAAATCTAAAAACAAGTCTATAGTGTGAGGCAACATATCCAGAAATTGTTCATGATACAAAAGTGGTTGTTGCGGGGCGGTATGCAAATGTTCATATTGCAAAAGTGACATGGAAGGTACAGATGATGCAAAAATATTCCTACAAACATTAGAGCATTCTACATGGAAATACAATTACTAGCAAATGAACAAAGTTAACTAGTTGACAATAATCTCAACAAACTAGCTGTGCAGTGTTGGCGCCGGCCGCGGTGGTCTAGCGGTTCTAGGCGCGCAGTCCGGAACCGCGCGACTGCTACGGTCGCAGGTTCGAATCCTGCCTCGGGCATGGATGTGTGTGATGTCCTTAGGTTAGTTAGGTTTAAGTAGTTCTAAGTTCTAGGGGACTGATGACCACAGTAGTTAAGTCCCATCGTGCTCAGAGCCATTTGAGCCAGTGTTGGCCTGAAACGTTGCTTCTGAAAAAAAAAAAAAAAAAAAAAAAAAAAAAACGAAAGTTACATGAAGGACTAAGCTGTGTTTAAAATTACTGTAGACTACTCATCTCATAACAGCTGCAACACACTACTTGTGTATGCCAGATTAGATTTTGCTGCACCATTTCTTAGAGAACACTTTTTAACAGATGACTGTACCAGCTGTGAGGTAGCATTGCTACTAATACTGCACAACATGATCAGATATTGCTCCTGTGTCTTGGCATAACTGTCCATCCAGGATAGCATGTTGTGCTCTGATCATAACAAAATCTTCAATCAAGTCACAAATCTGAACAGATATTTCATAACAAATATTTTCTTTAGTAGGTTGTAGTGTAGTACCGAATTGAAAGATTTTCAGAGGTCCACGAACATGAAACTACATTTATCGACGATTATTACGATATCATGTGTGAATAGTGCAAGTTGAGAACCATACGACTGGTCCTTTTGGAATCTCTGCACCTGTATTGATGAAGGTAAGTTAGTTTTGTTCTAGGTAGGTCACTGCATTTGAACTCAAAAATTCTAGAATTATACTCTAGATACAGGTAAGAGATGGATAAACTAATTGTGGGGTCAAGTTTATTTTCATTTCGTTTAGGAATATGGCTTTCCCATAATTGAGAACAAGTCTCTTCTCAAGGGATTTGCTATAATTTGTGTTTAAAAATTTATCTAATTCACTTGCAAATTCTACAATATGCAGCGCTAAAGCTTTTTTTATATAATTCTAGCAATTTATGTAGTTTATGTACACCACTAGGTAGTGACATAACATCTAAACTGGGACAACAGTGCTGAGGACAAAAGTATCTACAACAGTGCTTCAGTTTTCCTTTGTCTCAAAACTCTTTTCTCGTTTGACCATCTGAGTTCTTATCTCATCAACATTTATATTGACTGTAAATTGACTGCCTGTTGTGGCTTTAATATACTGCCAAAACAGGATGGGTTTCAGGAGATGCTCTGTGATGTGATTTTATTATAGTATTTCTTTGAGCTTTGCACCATTGCTCTTGTGGCAGCCCAGTGATTTTCTATCAATATCGTACCGTCTAAAGTTTTACAATTTTTCTTTGAGTCTGTAACACAGTCATAGCTGTCTGCAAAGAATTTTCCTAAAGTTGTTTACATTCCATAAGATGTCTCTTTAACAAAGAACTGCTACCCTAATCGCTTACATTCCTGCCAATAGTGTGCAACATAAGAAGTTACATTCACATTTGACCATGTCTTCTGTGTGCTTCAATTTTTTTGTCGCACAGTGTAAATAAAGTACACTCCTGGAAATTGAAATAAGAACACCGTGAATTCATTGTCCCAGGAAGGGGAAACTTTATTGACACATTCTTGGGGTCAGATACATCACATGATCACACTGACAGAACCACAGGATCATAGACACAGGCAACAGAGCATGCACAATGTCGGCACTAGTACAGTGTATATCCACCTTTCGCAGCAATGCAGGCTGCTATTCTCCCATGGAGACGATCGTAGAGATGCTGGATGTAGTCCTGTGGAACGACTTGCCATGCCATTTCCACCTGGCGCCTCAGTTGGACCAGCGTTCGTGCTGGACGTGCAGACCGCGTGAGACGACGCTTCATCCAGTCCCAAACATGCTCAATGGGGGACAGATCCGGAGATCTTGCTGGCCAGGGTAGTTGACTTACACCTTCTAGAGCACGTTGGGTGGCACGGGATACAATCGGACGTGCATTGTCCTGTTGGAACAGCAAGTTCCCTTGCCAGTCTAGGAATGGTAGAACGATGGGTTCGATGACGGTTTGGATGTACCGTGCACTATTCAGTGTCCCCTCGACGATCACCAGTGGTGTACGGCCAGTGTAGGAGATCGCTCCCCACACCATGATGCCGGGTGTTGGCCCTGTGTGCCTCGGTCGTATGCAGTCCTGATTGTGGCGCTCACCTGCACGGCGCCAAACACACATACGACCATTATTGGCACCAAGGTAGAAGCGACTCTCATCGCTGAAGACGACACGTTTCCATTCGTCCCTCCATTCACGCCTGTCGCGACACCACTGGAGGCGGGCTGCACGATGTTGGGGCGTGAGCGGAAGACGGCCTAACGGTGTGCGGGACCATAGCCCAGCTTCATGGAGACGGTTGCGAATGGTCCTCGCCGATACCCCAGGAGCAACAGTGTCCCTAATTTGCAGGGAAGTGGCGGTGCGGTCCCCTACGGCACTGCGTAGGATCCTACGGTCTTGGCGTGCATTCGTGCGTCGCTGCGGTCCGGTCCCAGGTCGACGGGCACGTGCACCTTCCGCCGACCACTGGCAACAACATAGATGTACTGTGGAGACCTCACGCCCCACGTGTTGAGCAATTCGGCGGTACGTCCACCCGACCTCCCGCATGCCCACTATACGCCCTCTCTCAAAGTCCGTCAACTGCACATACGGTTCACGTCCACGCTGTCACGGCATGCTACCAGTGTTAAAGACAGCGATGGAGCTCCGTATGCCACGGCAAACTGGCTGACACTGACGGCGGCGGTGCACAAATGCTGCGCAGCTAGCGCCATTCGACGGCCAACACCGCGGTTCCTGGTGTGTCCGCTGTGCCGTGCGTGTGATCATTGCTTGTACAGCCCTCTCGCAGTGTCCGGAGCAAGTATGGTGGGTCTGACACACCGGTGTCAATGTGTTCTTTTTTCCATTTCCAGGAGTGTATTTACCTGGACTTGAGTGACAGTATCATATTCCATGCCAGAATCAAAAGTTTCTTGTTACTTACTAAATTTTAAATATTTCATTTTCTCAACATGCTGAGCATTGCTGTTTAATGAATGACGTGAATTCTCGTTCTGATGAGAGAACACATGTAAAATAGAGCTGTGTGTGATAGGAGCAACCAGAAAATTTCCAAGAGCAGTTGGAAATATGTGCTTTATAATCAGTTATGTAATGAAATATATGGCACAACAATGAAATGATTCAAATTATTTGTTAGATTCCAAGAAGATGTAAAGCGAATTCTTCAAATAACATGTGTAGTAATATAGACTCCTGGAAATGGAAAACAGAACACATTGACACCGGTGTGTCAGGCCCACCATACTTGCTCCGGACACTGCGAGAGGGCTGTACAAGCAATGATCACACGCACGGCACAGCGGACACACCAGGAACCGCGGTGTTGGCCGTCGAATGGCGCTAGCTGCGCAGCATTTGTGCACCGCCGCCGTCAGTGTCAGCCAGTTTGCCGTGGCATACGGAGCTCCATCGCAGTCTTTAACACTGGTAGCATGCCGCGACAGCGTGGACGTGAACCGTATGTGCAGTTGACGGACTTTGAGCGAGGGCGTATAGTGGGCATGCGGGAGGCCGGGTGGACGTACCGCCGAATTGCTCAACACGTGGGGCGTGAGGTCTCCACAGTACATCGATGTTGTCGCCAGTGGTCGGCGGAAGGTGCACGTGCCCGTCGACCTGGCACCGGACCGCAGCGACGCACGGATGCACGGCAAGACCAGAGGATCCTACGCAGTGCCGTAGGGGACCGCACCGCCACTTCCCAGCAAATTAGGGACACTGTTGCTCCTGGGGTATCGGCGAGGACCATTCGCAACCGTCTCCATAAAGCTGGGCTACGGTCCCGCACACCGTTAGGCCGTCTTCCGCTCACGCCCCAACATCGTGCAGCCCGCCTCCAGTGGTGTCGCGACAGGCGTGAATGGAGGGACGAATGGAGACGTGTCGTCTTCAGCGATGAGAGTCGCTTCTGCCTTGGTGCCAATGATGGTCGTATGCGTGTTTGGCGCCGTGCAGGTGAGCGCCACAATCAGGACTGCATACGACCGAGGCACACAGGCCCAACACACGGCATCATGGTGTGGGGAGCGATCTCCTACACTGGCCGTACACCACTGGTGATCGTCGAGGGGACACTGAATAGTGCACGGTACATCCAAACCGTCATCGAACCCATCGTTCTACCATTCCTAGACCGGCAAGGGAACTTGCTGTTCCAACAGGACAATGCACGTCCGCATGTATCCCGTGCCACCCAACGTGCTCTAGAAGGTGTAAGTCAACTACCCTGGCCAGCAAGATCTCCGGATCTGTCCCCCATTGAGCATGTTTGGGACTGGATGAAGCGTCGTCTCACGCGGTCTGCACGTCCAGCACGAACGCTGGTCCAACTGAGGCGCCAGGTGGAAATGGCATGGCAAGCCGTTCCACAGGACTACATCCAGCATCTCTACGATCGTCTCCATGGGAGAATAGCAGCCTGCATTGCTGCGAAAGGTGGATATACACTGTACTAGTGCCGACATTGTGCATGCTCTGTTGCCTGTGTCTATGTGCCTGTGGTTCTGTCAGTGTGATCATGTGATGTATCTGACCCCAAGAATGTGTCAATAAAGTTTCCCCTTCCTGGGACAATGAATTTACGGTGTTCTTATTTCAATTTCCAGGAGTGTATTAATATGAAACATTTCTTTGCTTGTTACTATGTAAAAATGATTAATATACTGTCGATTTATATCAATTGTATATATAAGTCGTTCTATCTATTAATTCTGTTCACAAGAAATCATTTTAAGTGGTAAATAAATAATGATGTTCGATTATTATAAATGAAAATATGAAAAATCAAAATAAATGATCAGCAAACAAAATTTTATAATGGGTTTGTGTTTTTTCTGACTGTTTTTAGAAATTGATCCTGTGAAATCTTCTGGATCATAGAACATAACATATGTCTTAAAATTTTCTAACTAGAAATAAGTAAAATTTGAACATATCTTTTGTGTAGATAATAGGTCATAAAACATTCTTCTGTACTAAGAGCTGTCCATTTTTCGCAAATTAAACACTAAAGTTCAACCCTCTGTCAGACACAATTCTTAGAGCCGTGAGTTTGGACATGATGAACCTGACAGGCACAGATTTTGAAACTGTCTTGTGGGGCCGACATTGCCATCGATTTCATAGACCAAAGAGTGACAACCCCAGTGTGTGATATCTGTGGGACTGAGGGTCAAACACAATTCAGTTGGGACTTTGTGTAGAGCAGACATGCTGTATGTTTGTCTCTCACAATAAAGTGTTGTTGACTCATAACCACGCTGTCCAAGTTACTAGTACATCTCCCCCTATCAGTAGTGAAGATTTAGCACATTGGTGATCCAACACTAACACAACAACTGTACTGGACGAAAATTCACTCACTACTATGCACTAACAATGGAACCATCTTCTACTATGCCATACACATCAGCTGCTTCATGTGAGGACACCATATGGTTTGCGCCTCAAATGTGCACCATCAATGCAATGAGTGCTTTGATCAGCAAACAATGATTAAATTGGAGTCGTGTTTGTGTGTGAAAACGATGCAGCCCCAAGCTCTCGCAACTGTCGTGCCATGACCAATTGCCACCATTATCATACTTATTGTTATTAGACTTCACACAAGATCCAACACTTCAATTCCAGGATTTCATTCTCAATGTTCAAACATTCCAATCAAATCTAAGCCCATTGTATCAACTGTGCCATCCAGGCTGTGAATGATGTCAGCTGCACACACTGCTGTATCGGACAATGTCTGACACCTGTTTTCTCGTCTACCAGACATCGTTACATGTTCTACATCCACACCGTGAGTGCTCCAGGATACTTCTGTAATCGTTCCTCTTGGTGCGTTTTGCTGACAGTCACAACTGCCATACCTGCCCTCCACAGACTTTCTAACCAACCAAAAGTGCCTCCATTCCACCCTGAGCAATCATCCCTATGATTCACATTGGCGAAATGCATGTGACCATCACTGGAAATACTAGACAATGATTCCAAATCTGTCGCATTGATTTGCCACCTGGCTGAACATGCTAATATCATTGGTGAGGTTATCCTCACGCCCCCTGTGCGTGATAAATAAGCTACAGCAAAGTCTGCTTTACTACAACTGGCGCATACCCCAGGACAACAGTTGGGAAAGGCCACATACGATGAACAATTGGGAGATAAAACTCACATTTGTGGCGCCAACAGCGAACTTTGCTAGAAATGAACCTTATGCTGGGCAATATAATTAGGACTCTCTGTATATTGAAACTCCTCAGCAACTGCAATTAGCCCTGATTCTGCGCAAAGCGGAACCACTGGACAGAAAATTCGTCCTATCAGATTTATTTATGGTCCTGCAACAACGTCACTATATAAACTTCAAAGACACCACACCATCACAGCATATCAGAGCCCTGCAACCCACGTAATTTGCCAAACCTCTCTGAACAGAGGTGAGAACAGTCAACAGTGATGTCACTGCTGAGATCCAGTGCATGGCTCGCCAGGCAGCACATGGCACCATCCTTGCAGCTCACAATACTATGATGCCTAGCCCCATTGCACTACTACACAGCTGTGTTGGTACCATGCACAATTTGATGACACTGTGTGCAACTGATGACTTGTCCATTTGTTCCCAAAAGCCAAGAGCAGACGAAAGCAGGTGCATCAGCCCACAAACAGATGACAAGCTGTCTTCACACGTACTGAGTCAGACATGCATCCTTAATGATGGATAAGCTATTACATGGCCGACAGTATAACCTCGATCACAATTTGGGCACTTTCTTTCTTGTTGGCACTGGTTCTCATGTTGGCACAGTCCCTAGCGACATGTTCACAAGGTCAAACGACACATCATTTCTTCAATTGCAAGCTGTCTACGACTCCACGACCTCAGTACATGGAATGGTTGATCATGTTTCAATTCTGTGAAAATTTCCACTGCCCATGGACCTTCCTGACTACCAACATAAACGAGTTGGTGTTAGGCGTAGACCTACTTTGACATCTCCCCTACCCTCGATCAAGCAGCTCTCATACACCATGTGACCCATTGCTTCATCCCTAAACTTTTTGTCCTAGTACTGCTTCCAGCAGCGGACACCCCCTGAGGCTCCAATAGTCTAATTAAGACTCCAGCAATGAATGCTCAGCTATCATTCAAGAATGTGTGATGGTCTTCGACGCAATTGCAACAACACATCAGCAGTACCTTAAGACTCACCAAGAAGCAGAGAGTCTTCACATGGATAATAAAAACTTATGCCTCAGGCATCACAACGTTTCACGAGAACTCGCACACATGCTCGAGAAACGAGAAACTTACAGGGGTACAACAGTTAAATTCTCTTTCATCATTCATTATAACTCTTATAACGGTACATATCTTAACACAAAAAATGGTTCAAATAGCTCTGAGCACTATGGGACTTAACTTCTGAGGTCATCAGTCCCCTAGAACTTAGAACTACTTCAACCTAACTAACGTAAGGACATCACACACACCCATGCCCGAGGCAGGATTCGAACCTGCGACCGTAGCAGTCGCGCAGTTCAGACTGTAGCACCTAGAACCGCTCGGCCACCCCGGCCAGCTATATTAACACACTTAGCTTCATACACTCAGCATATCACGGAAGATTAGTTGAGAGATAACTCACTTCAGTATGAAATACACATTTATTGGTCACTCGTACATATAACAAATATGGCTGTTACACATCATACGCGCCGAAAGTTCGCACATACCGTACTAGTCCAAAGAAGAAAAGTACCAAAGATAGTGCACTCTGCGCTAGAAACGCCACAGACCCCTCCTTCCCTCTCCCCCCCCCCCCCCCCCCCCCGGTATTGCGGAGCACGGCAGGGGGTAGGCTCGCGAGATGAAGTCGTAATCTTGGTGCCAACGTGGTTGTAGGAGGCGCCTGGCGTGGGAAGTGGGGGCGGCAGTGTCGGCGTTGCTGCAGCCAAGTGGTTCCAATGGCTGCACATGAGAGGTGACAGTGGGCGGAGACGAATCGCCAAAGGCAGGACGGCTGCGTCGGGAGGAAGGTCGTCGTTGAGGGACCACGCCAGTTTAAGTCTATTAACTGAGACGGTCTGGGGCCATCCATGGAGGTGGATGATGAACGTGTTGGTACCACGATGTAGCACATAGTGAGGGCCCAAATAGGGCAGCTGAAGGTGAATCCTCGACGAACTCGCCGTACAGAATCTCAGTGAGAGAGGCATTAAAATCTTCTTTATGAGCCGAGCGAATACCCAGCAGGACCCACAAGAGGACCTCCAACCATAGGTCTCTGTAGCACATTAGGACAGCCCTGAGTGTACAGTGCCACCGCTCGACAAGGCCATTCGACTGCAGGTGGTACACTGTGGTATGAAACTTGGCCACAGAGTTTGCACAGTCGTGCAAAGAGTGTGGACTCAAATTGGCATCCCTGGTTGGTGGTGAGAAATAGGGGACGGCCGAAGTGAGCAACCCACGCCAAAACTCAGTGGGTCACACGGTCAATGACCAATAAGATATATCTGTAGCCCTTGGATGGAAGAAGGGGACCAACAACATCGATATGGACTCTCTGGAAACGCCCCTTGGGGATGTCAGACTTGCCCAGAGGAGGTTGGGCATGCCTGCCGACCTGGCTGCGCAGGCATGGAACGAACTCACAGCTCCAAGTGCGACAGTCATGTTTCACACCAGGCCAGACAAAGTGCTCCATAACCAGCTGTGTCGTCGTTCATCTCCAAGGGTGAGCTAAGACGCACAAGGTGGTAAAGACCCTATGGCGAAGGGCGGTGGGGACCAGGGGGCAAAATGTGCCCATTGAGGTGTCACAAAGGACAGGGGTTGCCGAACCAGTTAGCATATGGGACTGGACAAAGAATGATGAGCTGATGTCTGATCTTAGTTACCATATATTGTCGTCATCTGCTTGTAGTTGGGCGAGCTCCTCCAGATTCAATGGTGCGGTAAGGATGCAGATGCAGGAAAGGTAGTCCGCCACAACGTTCTCTGTGATGCAGATATAGCATGCATCAGAAGAGAGCTGACAGATGTAGTCCATATGGTGGAAACACCTGGGCAGAATGTCTTTAGCCAGATTACAAATACTGTCAATGAGTGGCTTGTGATTGGTATAGATCATGAAGGGTCGCACCTCGAGGTCACTACAAAAATGTTTAATAGCCTCGTACACTGTGAGCAGCTCATGATCAAATGCTGACCACTTGAACTGGCTCTTCGTCAGTTTCTTGGAAAAGAAACGGAGGGGCTGGGTGAAGTCTGCAGTGTGCTGCTGTAAAACAGCGCCCACAACTGAGTCACTGGCATCAGTCGTGATCGAGACGTGGGCCTCAGGGTCAGGGTGGGCGAGTGTGATGGCTTTGGCTAGGGCAGTTTTAATGTAACCAAAAGCTTCAAGCATAGGTTGGGTCCACTCCAATTTCCGTTTTAGTGGTGTTCTGCCGGAGAAGGTGTCAGTGAGGGCCATTTGGACTGAGGATTCAAATAGGCCAAAGGGTGTGATGATGACCATCTTTGGAATATCCAGTGGATGCATAGGAATCTGGTGATACACTTTGGAACAATCTAATATGGAGAAAAAGGTAGAACCATGAAGCAACTGCATAAAATCTTCGATTTTTGGTATGGGATAGTTACGATAATGGTGTGGGCATTAAGGGACCTGTAGTTCCTGCACATGCATAAGATGCCTCCTTTTTGGGAACAAGGTTAATAAGGGAAGACCAGTTGGTATCAGAGGAGCGGAGGATGCCCAAAGGCAACAGATCCTGAACGATCTCCTTGGTGCGCAGAAGTTTGGAGGTGTTAAGGCACCTAGCCTTATAACGAACAAGTGGGCCATCAATGTTGCGAATCTTATGGCAAGTGCCATAACTGATGTCTGACAATCACATAGGGAACTCAGCATGAGGGGTCAAGAAGGTATTCACAGGCAACATTGGTTTACTGACCTTGGTTAACCGGGGCGACGTAGGCGGGACGTCGGCTGCAGTTGGCGACAGAAGGCGCAATGCAGAAGTGAAGCGGCGCAAGGAATCTGTAGAGGCGCATGCAGGTGCTCTTGGAGATTTGTCTGTGGCGATGCTAAACAAACAGCAGGTAGTGGAATGCTCGACACTGGAGCAGGCTGGCGAGAAGACTCTGAAGAGGCGTGTGCTGGGCTGCCTCGCTGTGGGGCTGTCGATAGGTGACGAATGATGCGCCATGCATGTGACAATTCGGCGGAGGCAGAGGCGATGCGGGCACGTAAGTCATTGTTCTGTGTGTGGAGATTGTCGATTTGGGAGTGCACGTATGACAGATCAGAGAGCCTTGTGGTTATGCGCCCGGCCAGGGAAGCACACGTGGAAAGCGTAGCCAAGGCTGTGGAGAGCAAAGTGGTGCTGAACTTGGGTGTGCACGTAACTGTAGAGCCGGATGTGTGTTGGAGCACGGCGGCCTGCAGGTCTGGTAAAAGTTCGTAATGGTGTAGAATATCAAACACGATCACAGGTTCATCCACACTGTCAGTGTGGAAGGTCCAAGAGAAGGTGTGAACTGGTGAGAGGTGAAGTGACATCTTGATAGAGCCATGGACCACAATGGGAGAATGGTTGGCGGCGATCAAGGCGAGGGTAGTGGGGGGAAGCGTGTCGACAGCATGCTTGGCTGGGATGACACTAATATCAGCGCCAGTGTCGACGAGAAAGCGGATGCCAGTCGAGATATCTGTGGCTTATAGGCGTCACGTCACTGAAGCGGGTGGTGCAGTGTGAGAAAATAGGTGACGTGAAGGTACGTGGAGGGATGTGGCACCTAAATGTGTGCACCAGTCTCATTTGGGTAGACACAGGGCGTGCAGCAGTTGCAGATGGCATCCCCATAAGTACTGTGGAACCAGCTCAGTGGGTAGGCCAGTTGGCAGGCCAGCGCAGTGTAGGTATGGGTTGCAGCTGACTGCGGTGGGGCCGGTAGCCGATCGACCTGCTGCTCGGGCAAGGTCAGCGTCTGTTGGGAGTCCACTGGTAGTACATCCAGTAGGCCGCTGGGTGGGAAAGGCGCTCAATAAGCAGTGATGTGGCCGTCGAATATTTATACGAGGTGGTCAGTGAGAGGAGCAAGTCATTGATGAGGTCCATATGTGAGTGGAAGTGGCTCACCAGGCAGACAAAAAGGGCGCCACTGTTGGAAATCCCATTGATGTCCAGGAGGTGGTCCACTAAGGTGAACCAAGTTTTTGGGTTGCCTTTTGCAATGCAGATAGCTTAGGGAACCTGCCTCATAACACATGTTGAGTCAGCACCAGCAGATGGAGATAGGTGCGGGCAGAGCCGGATGCCTCCGATGCCTGCGAAATGACTGCGACAAGTGGAACATCAGCGACGTTGGAGCGTTAATGTATAGTGCGGCATTATGGGAGGAAGGATAATTGGCCCCCATTCTATCGATGGCAGTCTAAATGGTGCAATGTATGCTGATTTCCTAAGTAATGTTCTACCGATGTTGCTACAAGATGTTTCACTGCATGACAGAAACGCGATGTGCTTCCAACATGATGGATGTCCAGCACATAGCTCGCATGCGGTTGAAGCGGCATTGAATAGCATATTTCATAACAGGTGGTTTGGTCGTCGAAGCACCATACCGTGGCCCTCACGTTCACCGGATCCGACGTCCCCGGATTCCTTTCTGTGGGGAAATTTGAAGGATATTTGCTAACGTGATCCACCGACAACGGCTGACAACATGCGTCAGCGCATTGTCAATGCATGTGCGAACGTTACGGAAGGCGAACTACTCGCTGTTGAGAGGAATGTCGTTACACATATTGCCAAATGTATTGAGGTTGACGGACATCATTTTGAGCATTTATTGCATTAATTTGTTACGCTGTAACAGCATGAGTTATCAGAAATAATAAGTTCACAAAGGTACATGTATCACATTGGAACAACCGAAATAAAATGTTCAAACGTACCTACGTTTTGTGTTTTAATTTAAAAAACCTACCTGTTACCAACCATTCGACTAAAATTGTGAGCCATATGTTTGTGACTATTACAGCGCCATCTATCACAAAGCGAAAATAGTGGTCCAACTATAACATTCATATTTCTTTACGTACTACAAGAATATGTAATGAAAAATGGGGGTTTCTATTTAAAAAAAACGCAGTTGACATCCGTTTGACCTATTGCAGCGCCATCTAGCGGGCCAACCATAGCGTCATCTGGTTTCCCCCTTCAAGCCAGACAAGTTTCGTTCTTTGTAGTTTTTTCGTTTGACGCTTACTTCGGGAGATATTTGGCCCAGTCACGATCAATGGACCACCCTGTTCTAAAAGGTAGGATGTCCAGCGAAGGGTCCCTGAGTTCAGAACTAAATACCTAGAAAACTAAGATCGATTGTTAAAACTGTAAGAATTTTATGCAGCAGTTTCGAAATAGTTCGAAAAGCTGCTAGCAGATGATGCTGTACGCTTCGTAGCTCATTCGGTATGTGTATATAATTAAACTCGTCCTCTGCAAGTAGTCTTTGTAATCACATCACAATCGTTTCGAAATGTCCACTGCTCCCAGTATGGAGGTGACGCAAATGAACAATGTAATTTATCATCACATCCTGCAGTGTCTACGGAAATGTAGTCAGACGCCACACAAACCGCCGGACCAAACTCGTCCAAGGTGGTGGCATGGTTCCGGTAGACAGTCTTTCAATGAGCGCTACAAAAAGTAGTCACAAGGAGTCAGATCCGGAGAATATGTAGGCCAATCCGTCCCTTCACCAGTGAATTTGCAATAATCCAGCGCAGTCACTGTATTTCCGAAGTATTCTTCATAAAAGTGAAATATTATTCGGTGCTATGTGTTCTGGCCCCATATTACTAGAACCAGTCAGTGTCTCGTCAATCTTCCAACACTAGCTGCGTGGTGACAAAGTGTTTCAAAACTGCGACGTAACGTTCACTAGTGATTGTTCTCGCATGAAAAAGGGCGAATAATACCTTTGCTGTATTTTGGAGCCCAAAAAGTAACTTCGGGAGAATACAGTGGTTTCCCCTAGCACAAATAGGGCTTCTTGGAACACCAATATCGCCAGATTTGTTTGTTCACAACTCTATGTAGGTCGAAGTGTGATTCATCAGTGAATCAGATGCAGTCAACACCAAATTATTCCTTATCAGTGACTGTGAGAATCTGGTTTGCCAAGTCAACTCTAGGTCGCACAGCTCGTATGGCTGTGGCCTGGTGGCTTTGGATTTTGAATGGGAACATATGTAGGCTCTGTCTTAGTATTTTATGTGTGCTGGGACGCTTCAAACCAGTCTCTGCTACTATTCTTTGGGCAGATTTCCTTGCATTTTACTGAATAATTCCAGAAATTGTGGTGACATCTTCGGGAGTAACTATAGTTTTGTCAACGTTTCCGACTAGACCATCAGCCACACTCTCTATCCGTAAGAATTTGGCGAAGAGCTTACGAATGGTTTCTGAATTGGGTCGTTTTGAAACATTAGATCGTGTTTCAAAACTGCATCTTGATCCCAAAGGACTGTGTTCTACACTGTGATGTTCCAATATCAGAAAAACACATTTTTCAGTGGAATACATGATTTCAACCTCACCTTTTGGTACACTAAAGACCACTTCTACGGTAGAGCTATTCACTCTAAGCTGTGGCGCACCATTTATCGGCACTATGTATTCCGATCACATCACCATCTGTTAGCAACTTTTCGAACTATTTAGAAACTTCAGTACAAAATTCTTACAGTTTTCACAATAAACATACTGTAAATCAGGGTTACTTGGACCGCACAGGGTTACTTGAACCCAAAACGTTTAAGTGATTTAAGCCATACCTGGTACTGGTTTACTGAAATATTCGACATAGTTCTTAGTTCACCCATGAGGTAGCAGCTCTCAGTAGGCTGTGGCACATTCCACGTATTTCCAAGAGCAACTACTAGAACTTCTCGTCTTACATCTTATTTGTACAACATGCAAAGAAACGGCTTTTTGAATGCAGTAAGTACACAGTTTTATTCCTTAAACCGCATTTTCTGTAATTTCTATGTAAACGTTTAACTATAAATCACCTTTAAAACGTTATTCGTCTAAGTGTTTGCTGGTGTACTGATAACCAAATACAAGGACCATTTGGACCTACAACTGACTTGGGTCCAAATAAGCCTTAGGCATGTATATTTTTCATTTATATCAAACTAAAACACCAGTCACGAACAGTGACAAGTTTTCTTCAATTTGTACATAATACAAAAAATGTTTGAAACTATTTAGGTTTTTTTTTTCCTTTATAGGTTTAAGGCTTACTATGCTGTCTAAATACAGAAGATTGCCTGGGAGTCGCAAGTACAATGAATTTGCAGGTGAACAACTGGAAAATTGCTTAAATGCATTCAGATCAGGTGCACTGTCCCAAAGGCAAGCAGAAGATTTTTTAAAAAAAGGCAGGCCCATCATAATAAAACATATTCTAAAAATTCTTATTATTGACAATCAAAATTTTCAAGATAGAAGTAGAGATAGCGTTTGCAAGCCACCTAGACCACATTTGCGAGCATAGATTTCAGTTCATGAGCTGGATTTTAGACTCACTGTAAAATCAAATCTAGAGCTACATGAGGGACTGTAAATGTTTCTAAGAAAAACGTTCCAGGAAGAGACTGGGTTAGATCATTTCTAAGGAGACACACCCAGTTATCAGTAAGGTTTTCCAGCAATATAAAGAGTTGTAGTGATAAATCCCATCCCTTGACTGAGAGGTATCATGTCCTCAAATACACGTGTCAGGCAAAAGATGTTCATGACTGAGAGTAGTCGATAAGTGGTGAGATGTTTTAAATAGTAGTTGTTGATATCAGAGCTAACAAGCGAGTGACTCCATGAAATCTAAGAACGCAATATGTCAACGATAGTAAATGTATTGTAATTGTTAATTATCAAGTTGAATATCAGATCTGTTATGTACATAGTACAGAGAGGCAATGTACGAGTTGATAGCTGTCCTCATTTATCGTGTACTGTGTTGTAATTTTGTAGATAATATAAGAAAGTGAATTGCCTCTCACTTTTTATTTATGTGGTAGAGTGAATGAGAATGAGAAATTAATTTTCAGCAGTTTTATCTGCAGCCTGTAAGGAGGCGATGTCTGAGCCAAGTTAGAGGAAGAAGACACATGGATTCAGGGCACAAACTACCTGGAGGCTGATTAATAATTCTTAAGAGCGACCAAATGTTCATTAAGCAACATTCTAAGTATGTAAAAGGAGTATCCAGGTGACAACTTCTTTAAGTGTTTGGTACAAGAGGTGAAGTATAACAAACCACCACGCAGACCAAGCCAACCTGAGACACTTCAGAGTTAGGGCTTGTGTTGATGACCAGGTACTTAATGAACATGTGGATCGTTTAAATCTCTCAAATGAAGGTGCCCCCACAAAACATCTACAATTTTGATGAAATTGCTATGGTGCATGATCGTAGAAGAAAAAAAAAATTGTTGTAGAGGTTGTAAATATCCAGAGAGGGAAATAAAACATAAGTCACATTTTGTGGGAAAGTTGCTGGGAATTCGACTACTCTGTGCATAATTTAGAAGGCAGAACAACTGTAGACCATGTGGACAGGAAATGGGCTAGTAGGTGCCAGGTATAACAGAAGTAAAAATGGATGGATTTACCAGGGTATTTTTGAATACCGGTTTAAATCGCATGTATTCTGATAACTAAGAAACAAGAAGACCAAGAAGTCATTATTGGGACAAACTTAATCTCTCATCTGAGTATTAATGTTTTGAAATTGTGTCAAGTTAACAACATCAAACTTGTTTGTATGCCTCGATATTCCAGCACCTAACGTAGCCTCTGGATCAGGGCTTCCCAACCTTTTCAGCTGGCGGACCCCTAGTCAGTCAAGAGCACAGTAACTTTAAATTTCCGAGCGAAACCCATCGGAACTGAAAGCTTCTTAATGCAAATGCCATGTTCCCAATGACCCCCCCACCCCTCCCGAAGTATCAATAGTCTTTGGTTTAGGGATGAATGAAAACGACTTGAAATTAACGATCCAATTTGAATTCCCACTGTATCCAGACACTTATTGGTGGATTTACTCCCTTCGTTAATTGACATTTAACACGTAGGAGCTGCCTTCCTCCAAGAGCAATCAACGTCACGTCCAAGCTGTTCACTGTTGACTGTTGACAAGCTGCTGCTTGGATACTGTTGTGTAAGGAGCATGCATATTTCGTAACAGTCGTGTGTGTGTGTGTGTGTGTGTGTGTGTGTGTGTGTGTGTGTGTGTGCATGTGTGTGTGTGTGTGTGCGTGTGTGTGTGTGTGTGGTTTTTCGTAAAATCCGAAGAAAAATATTCAAATGTATATAAAGTCTATGGGACTTAACTGCTGAGGTCATCGGTCCCTAGTCTTACACACTATCAACCTAAGTTTAACTTCCGCTAAGTACAACACACACACACACACACACACACACATACACATACACATACACACACACATGCCCGAGGGAGGATTCGAACCTCCGACGGGAGCGGCCGCGCAATCCACGACGACATGGCGCCCTAGACTGCGCGGCTGTGAAGAAAAGAGGCAGACCCTTGATTCGGGATACAAACACATCACGAGAGAAAAGAGGCCAAGGAATTGCCTTTAAAGGACTATTGTGACATCTGTTGTGCAATGTGTGGGAATACATTCACCCAGCTTACATGCGTTTCCAAAACCTGATTTCGTAAGCCGATGTTCCAGTTCCGTTTATGGTTGGTCAGGTAAACACTTCAAAATCGATTCTGGAAATCTGCTTTTATAAAGTCGTTTCCCAGTTCCACAATCGATTTTCGTGCCTATGTAAACAGCTCAGAAAGTCTAGTTATTTTTACGTCTTTGCGCTATTGAAAGGCAGCTGTCAGTCCATAGCCGGCAGCTAGCAGGCGGCGTTGCAACAGTGTACTGTCAGTTGGTAGCTGGCAACTGGCAGGCGGCGTGGCAACAGTTTAGCCACAGCTGACAACTTAAGCTACTACTTGGACACTATATCGTGGCAGTCAGCCTCGACTGTAAACAAATTAGGAAAACAAACAAACAGACTCTCTTATTTCTATATAAGAAGACAAAGAATTTCACAGAAGGTAAGACTTTTTTTCTCGAAGGAAACAATTCTGGCAGAGGAGGTTTACCTTTTACAAGGTGGCATGTTAAAGGTCCTCATTTGTTTACGCTCACAGCCAGTTGCCACAATATAGTGTCAGAGTAAGAGCAAGTAATTGTAATTGAAGTATAGGCAGGCCATATTTTTAACTGAGAGGATGGAATATATTATAAAGAAAAGAAATTAGCTTTAGAGATCATTTTAATTTTCGTAAGAAAAATATCAATGCCAACAGAATTCAATTAATAATTATTTTGTAAATGATAGAAGACAGAAACAAAATTCCTACAGAGATATAGTTCAGGTACGTTCACTGAGCACCTACGAAGAAAAATGCTTTCTTCTTTACTGTAGATGAGTCTGTATGAATATAAAGTAATCCTAATGTGACGGTTGAGGGTGCTTCTGCTGACAAAATTTTGAAGTTGGGTTCAATTCTTGACAACTGGAGACGGATGTCTGGTCCCGCATCTAGACAGCTTCGGTACTTAGTTTTGTGGGCAGCATAGATCGAGAATCCACACATGTATGTTGTGGCAAACGGAACAAGTACACGTTTTGGCTTTTCAGTAAGAGGGTAGTATTTCTTGTTATCCAAACAGATCCAAAAGTGTGAGTAACCGTCAATGTCAAAACTTGATTTCAAGGTAGGGTCTGCGGCAATTTCTATCAACAACTCATATTCATTTGATGATAGAATGTTCGGCTTTTTGGATACAGTCAATGAGTTGACCACCCATTCGTATTTCTGCAGCTTCTGATCTTCAGCTGTTGGGAAATAATTCTCCAACAATGACACCAAGCTTCGGTGATGTTCCAGGATTTGATGAAACAAATTGTTCCCAAGCGCCAATGTTTTGTTTTTCAAAAACTCCTTGAGAAGAGGAGAACACTCGACTTCCCCTTCCTCGACACTCTCTGCCAAAAAATTGATTTTCCTCTTGAATGCTCGGACTTTGTCGATAGCAGTGACCTCTGTTTCACTTTGCCCTTGGAGTGAAATATTCATTTCGTTCATTTTGGAGGAAATATCTGACAAATATGCAAGTATACACTGCCAATTTTCGTCATTAATAAGGTCTGCTAATTTGGTGTTATGCTCCAAAAGGAAAGCTAAGACTTCCAATCTTAATTTGTACAACCGAGAGAGTGCATTCCCACGTGAGAGCCACCTCACTTCTGTGTGGAGAAGCAGGGAACGATGAAGGGTTCCCATATCTTCACACAGTATTGTGAAAAGTCTTGACTTCAATGGCTTTTATGTAGTTAATGATTTGAATGGATTCGTCTAAAAGTTTCTTGAACGAAACAGGCATTTGTTTCGTAGCTAAAGCGTATCTGTGGAGAGCACAATGACTACTGCTTCAATTCTTGGCGTTTTCTTTTATTTTCGTTATTGCTCCGACTGTAGGACCCGTCATAGCTTTTGCACTGTCTGTGCACACATCTATGTAATTAGACCATGAAACTTCGTTAGTCCTTAAAAAATCAACCAACAGACAGAATACTTCAGCACCTCTTCTTTTGGCAGGTAGTGGTCTGCACAATAAGAGGTCCTCCTCAAAACATCCAGAATATTCATAACGGACAAAAGCCAATAAAATCGCTAATCCCGCAACATCAGTGGATTCATCTATCTGCAGAGAAAATGAATTGTGTTGGATGCGAGAAACAAGAGTGTCTTTTACATCATTTGACATGCGTCTTTTACATCATTTGACATGTGTCTCTGACAGTATTGTTTGATAATGGCATCGAAGATACAAGCATAACTGCCTTTTCGTCTAGCATGCAAGAAACAATATCATTAACACTCGGGTTTATGAGATTTTCTGCAATGGTATGAGCTTTGCCTGTTTTTGCCACTCAATAACTAATCAAGAAGGATACTTTTAATGAATTGTCATTGTTTTTGCATGAGTTTTCATGCAATGCTGAGAAGCAGCTAGTTCAGCACTCTTCCTTTTGAAAAAATCGATGTCTTTAGCCTGGAAATCCGGGTGAGTACCTTCAAAATGACGGCGCAATTTAACTGGAACCAATGAACTGCTCGGAAGGACTCGCGCACAAATTACACACTGAGCTTTACCCTCCTTTGTCTCCATAAAGCCCATTTCTAAATAGGTTTCGTTGTACTTACGCTTCTTCGTTATTCCACTTCCACAAGATATTGCAACCAATGGAGTACTTGCAGCGTTTTCACATAATAAATTCAGCTGTGGAGCTTCTTGTGATTGTTCTTCCTTTGGTCGTCCTCCTTCCTCATTCATTTCAACTGGAAACTTCCCTTGTTGGGAAGGCGATGGGAGAAACTGCACCCTTCCTCAATGATCCTGACTTCAGCCACCGATCCACGTTAGAAGTAATAAACTGGTCAAAAATCGACTTATGAAATAGGTAGTGCACTGACAAAGCAAGTTTAACATTTAATGATGCCTGGGGCCGCATACGTGCCAGCGAGCGCTGTGATTGGTCGACAAAGTTCGCTCCGCGCATGCGTAAAAGGTTTCAGCGCATCTAGTGCTGTGAGCGGGCGCACAAGCTACCCCCGTATTGTTGCGAAACAGTCGATCAGAGAAGCCGCATTCTCCGGCACTAAACTGTATATGCGTTCCCACTTAGGAACCGCAAAGGCTGCTTGGGAATACGACCTGACGTAAAAGTACTCATGTTTTTCACACGAAAAAATGTGATGAATTTGATTTTCACATTTTTATTCAGTAATTTTACTCATTATTTTACACGATTTAGTGAAAGGTGGCCGCGGACCCCCTAAAAAGAGCCGGCGGACCCCTAAGGGGTCCGCGGACCACATGTTGGGAAGCCCTGCTCTAAATGTAGCCTATTTTAGACCCCTTCAGTCCACGTAGAGGGCTGTTCCTACCAGATGAAAGGAATCTGATGCTGGTAAAAACGTACCAGCACTCTCAAACTATCAGATTCCATTTAAGCTGAAAACAGTGCTGCTAGAATTGGAATCTTCAGTCTCAAATAATTTACAGGCAGGTTTCAAAATAGCCGAGATACACCCCCTCAATACGCAACAGTTACTCAATTACTTAAGCATCTTCCGCAAGAGGAATGCCCCGTGAATCTTAACTGAGTATCAGTTTCATTCATATCACGTCTTGAAGGCAAGTGACATCCGTCTGTCAAGACTTGGAAAACTAAAGAGAGAAAACTAGAAGTTTCAGAAGGAAAAAGGGCTTGTGCTGATGATACTGACGAACAGGTAAAATGTTAAAATTGTCAAACAGAAGAACCGCAGAAAAAGGGGAGACAAATACCAAGAAAACGAAGAAACGATCAAAACAAATCGACATTGCATCAACATCAGAAGATGCTGATGATTTCAACCTGCGGTCATAAGGAGAAAGTGATTTCAGTTTGTTTGACAATGAGAATGAAGCATGTAAGCTGAGGGACCTTGATTTTCCATCTACCAGTAGGCTTATGATGAAGGAATTCAGATGAGTAGTACAAAAAGCGGGAAGAAAAATGAAGACAGTGGCTCAAAAGATATTAATCTTAAACAGACATTGGAAGAAGTCAACTTTGTTATCCTTTTATGGGAGATTATTATATTTCCTGGCATTGTGAGAAAACAAAAAAAAAGACATTCTACATTACAAATGATGCAATATTAAGGAGAAGATTCACCCTTCAAAACTTGTCAAAAGGGATTTATTTTCTATTACACCAGTCAAAGACAATGTTTAGAGTCGGTTAAGGTTCTGTGATTTGTTTCACAATTCTACATTTTTATTATTTTATTGTGTTGTTAAAAGAATTTCATGAATAAAATTATTTTGCAAAATTCACATCTAGGTATAAATAATACCTTTTAATAACAGATACTTCGTCTTATTTCAACCCAACACAAGTTTATAATGCTTTTTCACAGGAAATGAGAATATGGGTTCAAGTAAACCAACCTAATGGCTACTAGAACCTAATTTTGTTTGATTCTCTTTCTACATCTACACCTACATGGATACTGTGCAAATCACACTTAAATTCCTGGCAGAGGGTTCATCGAACCACCTTCACCGTGATTCTCTATTATTCCAATCTTGAAAAGTGAGCGGAAAAGACGAACACCTACATAATACCCCTCTATTTCGCGATAATACAAAATGTGCTGCTCTTCTCTGAGCTTTCTCGATGTACGCTGTTAATCCTATCTGAGAAGGATCCCAGATCACGCAGCAGTACTTCAAACGAGAACGGACAAGCATAGTAGGCATTCTCTTTTGTAGATCTGTTACATTTTCTAAGTGTTCTGTCAATAAAACGCAGGCCTTCTATGTTTTTTCCCAATTTAAGTTGTTCATAATTGTAATTTCTAGGCATTTAGTTGAATTTACGACCTTTAGATTTGAGTGCTTTTTTGTGTAACCAGTGGCGGATATATACGGGAGCGCACGGGGCGTTCCCACCCCCTCCCTCCCCCTCCCCCTTACCGGGGCCGCCCGCATTGCCACCCGCGCCGCCCACGTCAGTCAGCCCGCACTCTATTCGTTCGTTTCTCTCGTCAGTCGAGTGGACTGAATGGAGTTATCGAGTAGTTGTACTTTCCTATGTAGCACGCGCGTCCGCGTCATTGTATTTTATACGTTTCTGTCTGGCACATAGATAGCTACATATACCTACGAGAAAAGTCGCAGCCATTCTAGTAATCCCGATAAGCTATTCTGTCTGGAATTTGTTCGAGAAAAGTCGCTAATATTCTACTGTTTTCTTGTACAGAGAACCTTCGATACGTAGCGTTATAAATATGGACTATTCGCCGAATAGGAAGCTAGTTTAACTGGCATGGCAAAAGCAAATTTAGATTCGACGCTCAAGGTGCACGATGGCATGAGAACTAATGCTGATAGTCACTTTACCCGTATTTTTGAAGAGGCGAAGGCAGTTATGGAAGAGTTAGACGTGAAGATGAGTGTTCCTCGCCTTACAGGCAGACAACGACACAGGGAAAACTGTGATCATAATGATGATGCTGTGACATATTGGAAAAGAACTGTTCTTATTCCAACACTGGACCATGTTACGACTGACATGAGAGAACGTTTTGCTGAAGAAAGTGTTTATTCAAAATTCAACATACTTTTGCCCTCACAACTACTGAAACATGACGGTAATGATCTGGCACATATATTGAATCAGTGCTTAACTGAACTACCGTTCTTTGAACAAAAATCACTCTTTGCGATTAAAAAGAGACTAATGGGAGAGACTCTTCAGTACAAGCAAACGAGCATATACGCCCTTAATGATCGTGATTCTGATATGCAAGCGTTGCCTATTTGTCGTAGATCTGACTATCCTACTTTGCACACGCTTTTCAAAATATTTGCTTGTCTACCTGCATCTACTGCTACAGTAGAACGAAGTTTTTCAACATTGTGGCGTACAATGAAGGAGGATCGACTTAATGGCTTAGCTCTGTTGAACACTCACCCTGACATTGATTGTCGTATTGACGACGTAATTAACCAATTTGCCAGGAAGAATAGGCACATAGAATTCATCATTTAAGGATGAGAACCACAACTGTAACTCTTTTTTTTTAATATCATAAGATGGCATTGTCTTGTCTTTGGCGTCGGTAGCGTGCGCATCGTGTTGCGAAGTGCTCGCTTTCTGAAAGAGGCCGAGAAGAACGACTACCCGATGCTGTGCGCGCGCCGGTAAAGCAGAATTGTCGCGTTGTTTTAACAACGAGAGTCGTGCCGGCATAAAGCGAAGCGCAGCATTATGGGCAAGCGGAGTACTAAAGAGAAGATCGAGAGAAGAGAATGGTTCACGCCGAGGGGGCACACCGCCGGATATTTCGAGCGTAAAAACTCAGAAGACACGGCGAGTCGACCTGAGGGGTCGACCGGCCGCAGTACGACGCATGAAGAACTGGGTAGCCTCGTCAGCCAACGCCTGGTGAAGGACACCTCGTGCAGTAGCAACGAGGACGACTCGCCCCAGAACGGAACAGACGTTGCCACCGGTGCCGCCTACAAGAATGACGTGAACTGCTGCAACTCCAAAGCTCTGACGCCACCAGTATACATCCGATGCCAGGACGAAGACTGGGCTGATTTCGTCGACCAGCGTGAGGGAGTCGCGGCAGTCGAGATGACGAGCATAGACGACGATTCGCTGCTTGTGGTGCAAGCAAACTGCGAGTGTGACGCGAAGAAGGTCGCGCCCGAGGCCTACGAGAAAGACAGACCGAGGCGCATATGTCACGAAGGTAGTCCTGCGCTGGCTCGCTTGCTCAAATCAGCAGACAAACTACGTTTCTACACCTGTTAGCTCAGTAACTAGGCGTGTCCGTACAAACTAAAACTGAATCTTCTACCGGAATCCGCTATTATAGAATCTTACTGATATTTGTCCTATAATGGTGGGAAGTCCGCAGGCCTACTTATAATTTGTTACAGCTGTACTGGCGTACAATAAAATAAAATCATGCTAAAATGATTATTAGTTGCATAAGGCACCACTTCCAGCATGTAATGAGTACTGTTAAGGAGAAGAATCTAAATGCTATAAACACGCCGTTGTACCTTTTATATCGAGTCATCATCATCATCTTGGACAGTTTCCAGCCACTGGCTGGGTCTGTCGGGAACACAAGCCTCTCCATCGTGTTCTGTCTTTCCACCATTCCCCCTCTTCCACCTTCGTCCAGTTCTCTCCTCTTCTCGTCACACATTCCTTCACTCCCTTCACCCATCTATCTCTTGGTCTTCCTCTGGGCCTCTTCCCCTCCAGTTGCAGATCAAACATCCTCTTCGGAATTCTTCCCTCATCCATTCTCTTCATGTGTCCATACCACTGCAGTCTTGATTTTTCTATCCTGTCCTGTACTGGTTCCTCCTTTAGTCTTTCCCTCACATACACATTTCGCAATCTGTCTCGTCATGATGATGATGATGATGACTGTTAATCAGTAAGACTTCATAATAGCAGATTTCAGTGGAAGATGCAATTCTCGTTAGTACTTACACGCCCAGCTGCGAGTTATTAGGTTCAGAAACGCATTTTGTCTGCTGAGCTGAGCGAGCGAGCGAGTTCAGGACTACCTTCGTGACGTACGCGCCTTGGCCTGTCTTTCTCGTGAGCCTCGGGTCGCGCCCCATCTTGCACCGCACGTCGTCGCAGCGCCGATGGCAACTGAAGCGGCGCCGTGGAGGGAAAAAAGGAAGAAGAAATGGAGAAACACAGTCAGGGTACTCGTGAGAGGACTGCCTTGGATGTGCAATGAAGGGACTGTGAAGAAGGGACTTCACATGAAAGGGTTCGAAAGGGTGGCTGTAAGGCTACACAACGAATGAACAGGAACAGACCGCCGCTCTTCATCCTGGCTGTGGAAACGGCCTTGGGCGAGCAGAAGCGGGCCGCAGAAGAAATCTACGAGCTGGAGAAGCTCGTGGACTTCATAGTAACAGTGATGCCTCTACCAGCAGAGCTCGACACGAAACCACAGTGCTTCAAATGTCAACAAGAAGGACATGTGGCAGGACACTGCCGCAACCCTGCGGTCTGTGTAAAGTGTGCTGGCAGTCATGACAGCCACACCTGCACAAGGACGCGAAAAGGCACGCCAACGTCCTTCCGATGGGGCGGACCATACGTGGCCAGCTGGAGCCGATGCAGGGCCCTCACGGACCCCAACGCCAAAAGGGACAAGAGACAGAAGAGGAAGACGGATCAAGCAACTCCTGCAACTGCAGAAGGCGCCGGAAAGAAGAAACGAGAAGAAAAAAACGCAGGAAACAACCTGCGACCGCCTACCCCCACCATCAGTGAGAGTGATGGAGGGGTGAGACCCCTAAGTGGAAGGCCGCTCTCACCGCCAGTGAGGGTGGTAAAGGGACGGGCAGGCCGACCGCAAACGGGCGACGGCAGTCAGTGCCAGACCGCTGGGCAGAATGCGGCGCACGTTCAAGAAGCCACGACGCACAGCGAGCGGACATGGACGCCGCCCTGGGGCCCTATTCTGTATCGTTCATACCGATCGGTGTAGTAGGTTAATCTCGCTAGTGACGTCATTTTCGGTTCTTTATCGAAATATCCTATGCAGTAAGCTTCTGAGACTTGTTACTGAATGGCCCTCCCACCGATTTTACGACAATTGTACCAAGAGGTTTTGGATTTCGGTCTGGCCCTGTTGATCGGTGAGCTGTGGTTTATGTACACCTATAATTTGTTATTTTAAACATATTTAGCGGTTTTAGCTTTGGATTTAGTGATTGTGTTACTAAAGAATCACCAGAGGACGCATCCGGTTGGAAAGTGAGTTCGTAATAGATTATTTTCCTTTCTAAGAAATATGGTTAGGTTAGGTTGTTACTGTGAATGATTACATAAAAAAAAGTTTTCGGTCAATATTCTCTCAAAATACGTGTTATTTTTATGAAAATAAGAGTTTCAACATCATTAAATATCAAGACATTGGCTCTGCTTACGTATATTACAGGAGTGTGAACTGACGTTACCAGTGCCAATGTGTACTTTTTCCCACAAATGGGTTAGTTAGTAATTATCGAAACGTGTTTACAACTTTCAAGCAACAATGGAAAGCAATTATGCGATCCCTGATATTGAAAACCTTTCAAACTATCACGCATTTATGACTTACGCAGAACCGTTTGGCAACGAAGTCAGCCTACATTCCTCTACACAGTACTACAAGAATTGAGCACTGCGTGTCTGTTGTCTGGTGTGGCCATGTGGTTAGCGCATAGGACTGTGTATATGAAAGGTCACTGGTTCGTGCAGAGGTGAATGCAAAAATTTTTTTTTCCTCTTCATATATCGCAACATGTTCTGAGACATTGTTATTCGTGTAAGTTAAGATTTTTCTGCAATATTCGTTATTACTTACATGTAAGAGCGCACTTCCTCAGTAATGATTTCGTGATTTATGTGTGTTTAAAATACGAAATATGAAATTGCTGTGAGTGGAACAACCGACAGTGACCTTTGTATTTTTTCTTGTCAGAAATAATTCACCATTTTTTTCCGAATATGTAGCGATTTCCGAGTATGCGGGTAGACAGGAATCTAAGAGCACAACTTAAGTTACTGGGAATGTAACTAGCAGCAGTCATCTTCATAATCTTGCTTGTCACAAGTATTTATCTGCGATCGAATCCTCAACCGCAGTAGACAGAGATGAAAGATCTCTGCCGAAATATTTTTAGACTGTAGCACCATATACGAAACATTTTCATTCATGAGATGCATGTTATAAGCTCCGACGAACTGCAGGAGCTCTCGAAAATGCGTTTTTTTTTTCAATTTTGTTTTTAAGACGCAAATCGTGGACGCATCATATAGGGAAGTTGGTTACTTAATCATTTGGATCTCTAGGAGCGTGTTATAACCACATTCTGTTTATATTCTTATGCTTTGAAACTCTCAGAATCCATTTCTCGGGTGTTTTTATAGATGTATTAGTACAATGCTGTACTACACACTATTCCTAAGTCATTTTCCGAAACGTAAAATCCTAAACACTATGTCAGTGTGATCTGCGGCAGCTTGCTTTTGATTGGCTTGCGCGACACGAACTGACAACAGCGCTTCGGTTCTATAGACCTGAATGGTATCGCTACCGAAATGCATACTGAATAATGCAGGGACTCTAATTCGAGTACTAGACCGTTCGGTGCTATTGAATACCGAAACGATCGGCACAATGGCGGAAAGATACAGAATAGGCATCCTGGAAGAAGCGGTATACCGCCTCTGGACGGTGCTCCACACAGAGATGGAAGCAGCCCGCCTCACACTGAGGGAGTGCTTCCGTCCCCGATCGCAAATGAAATCGGGTGCGTCACAGACGACGCGCAAACAGGTGCCGATGCGACATCCCAAACGGAAGCCTGCTCGCCGCAAGCGCAGACCACAGCAAAGAAGAAAATGGTGACAAACCGCGCCGTGAAAACGAGCGATGTCCCAGCGAAGAAAGAAGACCAATAAGTACAAACTCGGGAGTTGCCAACTGGCATGACATCTTAGTAAACACTGAGGTGCTAGACATGACAGATCCGAGGCCAGAGGATCGAGACGACGCGTACCAACGCAACTGGCGCGAGGTCTGGCTAAAGAAAGAGGTTTAACGACTCGAATTCCAGAGAGGGCTCGAGAAGAGAAGACTGGAACAAGAAGAGCAACGCCACGTCAGCCCTATCGCTACAATAAAGGATAGGCCCGCCCCAAAGTGCAGGGCGGCAGGAAGGCATTTGATACGGTTCCGCACTTACGTTTAGTGAAAAAAATACGAGCTTACGGAATATCGGACCAGGTTTGTGATTGGATTCAGGATTTCCTAGAAGAAAGAACACAACATGTCATTCTTAACGGTTCAAAATCTGCAGATGTAGAGGTAATTTCGGGAGTACCGCAGGGAAGCGTGATAGGACCTTTATTGTTTACAATATACATAAATGACGTAGTTGACAACATCGGTAGCTCCGTGAGGCTATTTGCAGATGACACGGTTGTCTACAAGAAAGTAGCAACATCAGAAGACTCGTACGTACTCCAGGAGGACCTGCAGAGGATTAATGCATGGTGCGACAGCTGGCAGCTTTCCCTAAACGTAGATAAATGTAATATAATGCGCATACATAGGAGCAGAAATCCATTCCAGTACGATTATGCCATAGGTGGTAAATCATTGGAAGCGGTAACGACCGTAAAATACTTAGGAGTTACTATCCGGAGCGATCTGAAGTGGAATGATCACATAAAACAAATAGTGGGAAAAGCAGGCGCCAGGTTGAGATTCATAGGAAGAATTCTAAGAAAATGTGACTCATCGACGAAAGAAGTAGCTTACAAAACGCTTGTTCGTCCGATTCTTGAGTATTGCTCATCAGTATGGGACCCTTACCAGGTTGGATTAATAGAAGAGATAGACATGATCCAGCGAAAAGCAGCGCGATTCGTCATGGGGACATTTAGTCAGCGCGAGAGCGTTACGGAGATGCTGAACAAGCTCCAGTGGCGGACACTTCAAGAAAGGCGTTACGCAATACGGAGAGGTTTATTATCGAAATTACGAGAGAGCACATTCCGGGAAGAGATGGGCAACATATTACTACCGCCCACATATATCTCGCGTAATGATCACAACGAAAAGATCCGAGAAATTAGAGCAAATACGGAGACTTACAAGCAGTCGTTCTTCCCACGCACAATTCGTGAATGGAACAGGGAAGGGGGGATCAGATAGTGGTACAATAAGTACCCTCCGCCACACACCGTAAGGTGGCTCGCGGAGTATAGATGTAGATGTAGATGTAGATGTAGTGCTGAGAAGCCACAGCAAAACGTAGCGATTCCCCAGTGATGCGCTATGAGAAGAAACAGGTGACAACACCAGCAGCTCTGGCTGGGTTTTGCAGGTTTTCCTCAGGCCATAAGGCGAATACCAGAGCAGTTCCCCTAAATTTCCTGCAAATAAATTCCAAATTGGGAGATATAAGTTCCCCCCCCCCCTTCCCCTCAGAAAGAAAAATAAACAGAGCCAAAACAGAATTACGTAAAACCCCATGCCTGAATAGTGCTCAATCCCTAAGGCACTCGAACAACCTGCCTTCCTCCTTAAGAGGAAGGAAAGAAAAAAAAAAAAAAAACACTCGGCAGCCCAGTCGGCATCCAACCGTGACAGTGGGAACGTCTTTGTGCGTCCGGTTTTCTCGATATTCGAATTTGAAAATTGCGCTGAAATCTAAACTCTCGCCAGTTGTGAGGTGCGGTCTGTGATACGGTTTTTGTTGGCAAAAAACCTAAAACCTATAGAAACTTATAACGAACTGTGTGAAGTGTACGGAAACAACGGAATGGGTGAATGTTCCATCCGGAAATGGTACATTCAGTTTAAAAATGTCCAAACCAGCATTCGTGATGAAGAGAAGAGTGGACGCCCAAATGTTGTGACTGACGATCTTGTCACTAAAGTTGATGAAACGATTCGTGAAAACCGTCAGTACTGGAACAACCTGCATTCTGCCCCACTTTCCATTGTTGCCAGATGTATCCAAGAATGCGGCGATGACGTCATCCAAGATGTCGATGTGTAGACTTGGCAACAGCGCATGACATCATCCAAGATGGCGGCCATGACGTCGGATGATGACGCAAATACCGTTATCCAAGATGGCGGCTTTTGACGGGAAAGTGCCAAGCACCCCTCCCTCAGAAAAATGGCGGGAAGTTCAAATTCCAACAGGATAATGCATCACACCACAGTTATGTATACTAAACTAAGAAAATCGCAGGAAGATTGGTCACTTGGGCTACCTCCACTAACCTAAATAATCCGACCCCCACTGGCCGCAGTGGCCGAGTGGTTCTAGGCGCTTCAGTCCTAAACCACACGACTGCTACGGTCGCAGGTTCGAATCCTGCCTCGGGCGTGGATATGTGTGATGTCCTTAGGTTAGTTAGGTTTAAGTAGTTCTAAGTTCTAGGGGACTGATGACCTCAAATGTTAAGTCCCATAGTGCTCAGAGCCATTTGAACCATTTTTTTGAATCCAACCGCCACTTATTCCTTTGAACCAGCGCCAAGTGTGAATTTTGGCGGGAAGATAAGTAACTTTGGGTTTCTTAACTAAACTAAGAAAATGGTGTGGAAGAAAGGACACTTGGACTAACCTCAGTCACCCAACCGCCACTTCCTCCTAAGGATTTGTGGAAAAAGGACTTGGACATAAGTCTTCATTTAAACAATTTCGTGCAATACAACCATCCAGTGTGTTCACCATGAGGTTCAGACTCCAACTGACTTAGTACACAGTGCCACCAGCACAGGGTGCTTCCATGACATCAGTTGATGACACAAGGACCGTAGTCCAAGATGGTGGCAAACAGTGTGTTTGCCACGAGATCTGGACCTAGCACCCAGTACTGGCACCAGATGGTGCTGTTATGACGTCAGCTGATGACGCGAGTACCGTTACCCAAGATGGCATCAATTTTTTTTTCTCCACTCAGATGACCAGAATTGGTGGTGCACATTCAGTCTTTGCTGAGCTGTCGTTGTGAAACCATCGTCATGTGTTCCATCATCAAGATGAATGTGAAGGACAGAGCAGCTTTCAATAGCAATGTACACATTCGAAGGAGGACTGTAGCCACACTTCACTACATGAGGTATGCAAGAATATGATAATGGATGAGTGTAGGAGGAATAAGCACAAGAATTCAGTTCATCAGACTGCAACAATGCAGAGGGATGGAGCCAGGATGCATCCCATAACCAGCACATACTCATGCACATGTGCAAATGGCCAAGATATTCATCATGAAGAATTCACTCTCCCAAAACGCAAGAGAAGTGCAGTTGATGTCAATTCACTTCGGTGTAAGCATATTTGTATATTCGATATATAACAGTGAAGAGCAGCTGCTCACCCCCATCCTCGTGGTTGTGCCGAATGTGTTCTACTGATGAGTTATTGGTGTTTGAGTGGGACGAGTTTAATAGCTATGTTGTTTGTAAGCATACAGCCGAGGACCGCCCCCATAGCCCCCTACATGTAGAGTGGAAGTGCGCATTAATGCTCGAACATATGAAGAAGAAGAATAAGGTCATGCAAATAAATGCTTTGCGTCGAGATGATTTAAAGATGCATTACCCAACTCACGGAAACATCTGCTACTATTGGAACTGTCTGCCTTTTCTAAAAGCACCATATAATCTC
The DNA here is from genome assembly GCF_021461395.2 of Schistocerca americana. Taxonomy (NCBI): domain Eukaryota; kingdom Metazoa; phylum Arthropoda; class Insecta; order Orthoptera; family Acrididae; genus Schistocerca; species Schistocerca americana. The sequence goes on along the minus strand of NC_060125.1, from coordinate 359,897,966 downwards.
CCAACCCACAAAAGACGACTGCCTCCAATCTAGCAGACCAAAGGACTGATCTAATTCATGAGCTCACCGCTAGAGGGCTCTTCGATAGGTTACGTGATCATGCGAGGCAACCAATAGGAACATGGTATCATGATGATGTAGGTGGGTGGTATATAGGGAGGACTCAGCAGCTGCTCGATCTCTGTCCCTGTCAGTCAATCAAAATGAAGTGTCAGTCACCATAGCAGCAGCAGAATAGGAGGAGGAAACAGCAGAAAAGTAATTATCTATTTAGCAATATTATTATTATTATTATTTCTGTAGCAGCAGCATATGATGCTTAGGTATATTCTTCTTTGTCTGGTAGCTGCACCTGTGATGTCAGCATCAGCAGGCTCCAACCTGTAGGGGTCCGCACGCATGTTGGCCTCAGACTCTTCGACGCAGGATCCTGTAGTGCAGCTTCTCAGCATACTGGAGCAGGATAGCAAGGTGCTAATTTCAGTGCCGGAGGCTGCACTTGATGGGGCTTCACAGTACTGGACTCCTTCGTACACGCCGTCCATTGATCATCGCACAAGAGACGTACAACCATCAGTGCAATAACGGCTGGCTAACCGTGCTGGTGTGGATGTTTTGGATGAGAAGCTACCAATCCCCCATTGCACCGCAACCATTACTATTCGCCTCATGCTATGTGTTAACAGTTTGTGGTGCAAAACGTCTTCATGTAGGGCTTGAAATTTCACAAGACGGTAGCCTATCAACTGTGTTAGTGCTCGAACATTGCCGAAAAATATTAAAGTGCGGTTTTCGGACTACGAGTGGACCGAACTCTGTTGCGTAAAAACATACATCAAGAAACATATGACTACCGAATATGCTCCATTCCATTCATATCAGGACATGTACTGCGGCAGTCTAACTGTGAGTATTCTATCAATGTATGACGATGCTACACCAAGAGTTAAAATTGGTGAGGGTCAGAGTATTTTCATGCAGCACTCGACTGCTGGTAACTTGTTCAATCTAGACATGGTGGTAGCTAGTACGATAGAGAGACTAAATAGATAGCACCCATATGTTCAAGCTGTATACAGTGACATCATTAACTGGCTTCGCACATGCAGCATTCAGATAGAAGATATAGATCATTGTTTTAGTGCCTGTATAACTGCAGTGCTGAAGTCTTGTGCTATTCCTCGAATAGGTGTTGAAAATGTTGAACTCAAATTTACTAACGGAATACCAGACTAGTGCAATGCGCCGATAACATTACGAGATATATGTGCTGAATTTGAGGGATACAAGAAGCAGCTGTTTTCCAAATACTGTACTGCTGCTGCACCAATTAAAATCAATCAAGTGATTTTTTTCGATGCTGATGATAATTGTAGATGGCGAATAAATAAATATATTTACAATCTTAAATTTGTGTTTGTGTTTTTATTTCTCTAGACAAAATGTCACATACGTTAATGAGCGTTAGTACACGTTAGTGCGCGTTAGTGCACGTTAGTGCACGCTTATGTATGTTAATGCATGTGACACTCTTCCCTTGAAATATATAGCACTTGGAGTTCATTCTATTGTGTAGCCATTGTAACTCGGTAAGGTGACTGCGCTGTAGTGGCTACACACACACATATTGTTTATCATATAAAAGCCTATTGCACGCCGGAACCTAACACAGTAGGTATCATGGCAGGCTGGGTGAAGCACCCTCTGTGCAAGGACTTTCTCGTAGGTGACTGGTCCTGTGATGATGACGAAGACAAGAAGACCAATAAGAAGAAGAAGAATGGAGCACTCCTTCCTGACAGCATACGAGCGATAATTGTAGGTCCTTCCAACTGTGGTAAGACAATTGGCCTCATGGCTCTGTTAACGCACATAGAGGGAGTCCGCTTCGAGTACCTTTTCGTTTTCTCTAAAACACTCTTTCAACACAAGTACTAGTTACTGCAGAAAATATAAGATGGAGTAGATGGTGTAACGTACAGAGCATTCAGTGAAAGCGGCGACATCCTCCACCTGAAGAGGTAAAGCCTAACACTGTCTTCATATTTGACGATGTGGCTGTTGAAAAGCAGGATCAGATTCTTAGATACACCAAATAATCCTTTCCTCTCCGACTCTCGGCAGAACCCCATTCCTTGCCTTATCTGTCCACCTACACTACTGGCCATTAAAATTACTACACCACGAAGATGACGTGCTACAGACGCGAAATTTAACAGACAGGAAAAAGATGCTGTGATATGCAAATGATTAACTTTTCAGAGCATTCACACCTACAACGTGATGACATGAGGAAAGTTTCCAACCTATTTCTCATACACAAACAGCAGTTGACCGGCGTTGCCTTGTGAATCGTTGTTGTGATGCCTCGTGTAAGGAGGAGAAATGCGTACCATCACGACTTTGATAAAGGTCGGATTGTAGCCTATCGCGATTGCGGTTTATCGTATCGCGACATTGCTGCTCGCGTTGGTCGAGATCCAATGACTATTAGCAGAATATGGAATCGGTGAGTTCAGGAGGGTAATATGGAACGCCGTGCTGGATCCCAACGGCCTCGTATCACTAACAGTCGAGATGACAAGCATCTTATCCACATAGCTGTAACGGATCATGCAGCCCCGTGTCGATCCCTGAGTCAACAGATGGGGACGTTTGCAAGACAACAACCATATGCACGAGCAGTTCAATGACGTTTGCAGTAGCATGGACTATTAGCTCAGAGACCATGGCTGCGGTTACTCTTGACGCTGCATCACAGAGAGGAGCACCTGCAATGGTGTACTCAACGATGAACCTGGGTGCACGAATGGCAAAACGTCATTCTTTCGGGTGAATCCAGGTTCTGTTTATAGCATCATGATGGTCGAATCCGTGTTTGGCGACATCGCGGTGAACGCACATTGCAAGCGTGTATTCGTAATCGCCATACTGGCGTATCACCTGGCGTGATGGTATGGGGTGCCATTGGTTACACGTGTCGGTCACCTCTTGTTCGCATTGACGGCACTTTGAACAGTGGACGTTACATTTCAGATGTTGCAGGTTCTGCACTGGCCTTTCTGGATAAAGAAAATGTTCGACTGCTGCCCTGGCCAGCACATTCTCCAGATCTCTCACCAATTGAAAACGTCTGGTCAATGGTGGCCTAGCAACTGGCTCGTCACAATATGCCAGTCACCACTCTTGATGAACTGTGGTATTGTGTTGAAGCTGCATGGGCAGCTGTACCTGTACACGCCATCCAAGCTCTGTTTGACTCAATGCACAGGCGTATCAAGGTCGTTATTACGGCCAGAGGTGGTTGTTCTGGGTACTGATTTCTCAGGATCTATGCACTCAAATTGCGTGAAAATGTAATGACATGTCAGTTCTAGTATAATACGAGGGCGGTTCAGAAAGTAATCTCCGATTGGTCACAGTGCGGGTTGTGGGGGGAGTAGCGACGCCATCTGTGCGTTCACGCACTCAACAGGTCAGTCGGCATCAAGCCGTGGTCGAGTGAACGTCGTACCTGCGCTAGTTTAGTTTTTGTGGCAGTTTGAAATGTGTGCTGCAATAGAAAACCCCGCCAAATGTGAAGTGCGTGCTGTCATAAGGTTTTTTACAGCCAAAGGATATTATGCAGCAGCTATTCATCGTGAGCTTTGTGCCGTGTACAGACCAAGAGTTATGAGTGAAGGAGTTGTCCGTGAATGGGTACGTTTATTTAAAAGTGGACGAGAAAACGTTCATGATGAAGAGAGGAGTGGTAGACCATCATTGGTGACTGACGAACTCGTTCAGACAGTTGATGCAAAAGTTCGTGAAAATCGACGTTTCTCAATGTCGGAGTTGTCTACTGGTTTTCCACAGATTTCTAAGACTCTCTTGTACGAGATAGTGAAGCAAGATTGGGTTACCGTAAGTTCTGTGCACGATGAGTGCCCAAAATTCTTACCGACCACCACAAAACTCAAAGAATGGCCTCTGCATTAGACTTTCTGTCACGTTATGAGGACGAAGGAGAACCATTGTTAAACAGAATCGTGACCGGTGACGAAACCTGGATTAAGTACGTGAACCCTGACACAAATGAACAATCAAAGATGTGGGCACATTCAAATTCGCCTACCAAACCAAGAAAAGCCTCGCAAGATTTTTCTGCCAGAAAACTGATGGCAACGGTGTTTTGGGATGCCAAAGGGGTGTTGTTGGTTGAATTCATGGAACGTGGTACGACCATTAATCAAGACGTGTACTGTGAAACAATAAAAAAGTTACGACGGGCTATACAGAACAAACGCCGTGGTATGCTGACTTCCGGTATCGTTTTTTTGCACGATAACGCCCGTCCTCACTCTGCTCGCAGAACAACGGCCCTTCTTGAGTCCTTCAAGTGGGACGTTATCAACCATCCACCTTACAGCCCAGACCTGGCGCCAAGTGATTATCACCTCTTCATGCATTTGAAGAAATGGCTCGGGTCACAGCGGTTTGATGACGACGAAGAGTTCAAAGATGCGGTCACAGGCTGGCTCCAGGCACAAGCGGGTGATTTTTATGCAGAAGGAATTTCAAAGCTTGTGAAGAGATACGATAAGTGCCTCAATCGCTATGGAGACTATGTAGAAAAATAGTGCAAAGATGTAGTTGTAAGATGTATATATTAAAATATTTTTATTTAACTTGGTGTATTTTTTTAAATCAACCGGAGGTTACTTTCTGAACGGCCCTCGTATATTTCTCCAATGAATACCCGTTTATCATCTGCATTTCTTCTTCGTGTAGCAATTTTAATGGCCAGTAGTGTAAATGATTAGGATTTCCATCATCAGAAAACAGTTGAATTGACGCTCACGAGTTATGTATCTCCTCAGTAGCGTACCATGCATGATAGGAAGGAGACCATAACAAGAGATGGAAGTGGTATTCTCGACAAATTGCTTGTTGAATTGCACATTCTGGGATATCACTTCTGTGGACCTGGAACAAAGCTTCAGAAACGCCTGGCATGCGGTGATAAAAGTATTAACCTACTAGACGACGCCTGTCTAGAGCATGACCTCGCATAAGCTGCAAATAAGGATCTCCCAGCACGCCACATCGCAGACAGAATATTAACCGATAAAGCCAAGGAAATAAGACGAAGAAAAGATCTCGGAATAGGTCAGTGTGTTGCTGCATTCTAGTTGATAAAACTATGCGTGGAAAAATTAAGTTAGGCTTGGGGGTGATGAATTTCAAGGGAATTATGAATGCAGAGCGAACAGCTTTGGGGGCTAAGAAGAAGGAACCCGGTAGTTTGAAAAACTGTATTCTTACTTCGATGTGTGCTGCTAAACGTGTGTTGAAGGGCGAGAGCAAGAAGAAGAAGAAGAAGAAGACTGCAATTAAACCACCTAGGGTCATACCACTACCAAAGACATCTAGTGGAATTATTCCCTTCATAGTTCCAGCCCTTGTTACTCTGTCAGCTTATAGGCGGGGTGCAGCTGGTGCCAAAACGGTCCAAAACGCACAGAATGCGCAAGCGCAACTAGAGGAAGCCAGAAGACATAATCGGGCTATGGAAGAAGCTGCTATCAGAAAGGGTCTCTACTTGAAACCATACAGGAAAGGACTAGGTCTCTTCATAAAGAAAAAAAAGTCCGTTAGTTATCCTACCAGATTGAGCGCTCACGAATAAAGATCTGGTTAAGATTGTTAAAGAAAAACTTCACATTCTTTATGCGGGATACATTACCGAAGACCATGTGGAGGATTTGTAAATTTAGATGTTTCTGGGGGTCCAGGGACCCACTGGGTGGCATATGTTAAGAAAAGTGCAAATACAGTTCAGTATTTCGATTCATTTGAAGATTTACAGCCACCTGAAGAATTACAGCGCTACTTCACCAGCAAAATACGTGTCTTCTACTATTTCCGGCGATATCAGGAGCTTAACACATTCGTGTGTGGGCACCTCTGAGTTATGTTCATCATCACATCCATGAGAAATTGGCATGCGCCCGCAGTAGCGAACCTCTGGAATGCGCGCTGTATTTAGACCGGGCGGATGGGTGTCTCGAATGCGCGCTTTCTCCTCGTCACAGCAGGTGTACGAACATCCATACATATAAAAGAGCCATCATTGAATGCACACCCATCATTTGAGGTTTAGATGCAATGTTGTACACTCTCACTTTAAAAGAGCGAGGATCAGTATTACATGCAAATTACTTTCCGCCGATTGATTTAAGTGCAAGGGGACTGGAGTATTACGCTGACTCATCTGGAGACGTATAAACAGCATTCCAAACATCACAAAGAGCAACAATAAACTGCATGTGGAAATTGATGGTCAGAAGGAGATTACAGAAATACTACCTGGTGCCTACGATTTTGATGATTTAAATGAAGTCTTAAAACAGTCTGGAAAAGGTATTGAACTACGGGCAAACATTAATACGCTTAAATCTGAAATACTGTCAGGGAGTGCTACAATCGGCTTTAGGCAGAGAGATTCAGTGGGTCCACTGCTAGGTTTTGCAAAGGATCGTGTTTTGGTGAAGTACCCCAGTAAATTTTACACATCAGATCAGGCTGCGGACATACTTCCAGTCAGCACAATCCACGTTGAGTTTGCCGATTGATGTGTGGAGGAGCGCCTTGAGTGCTGCGACCATACAAGCACTGCAAATAGTCTTCAACTGTAAGAGCTCGAGATGCCGCACGTCTAACACCTTTTGCCCGCCTCTGGATGTTCCCATCTATTGTACGATATGCATACATTTTGGATCTCAATCCCACAAACTCTACAATCGGTAAACCATTCGCCTCGTCTTTCATGAAACTGATAACCTTCTTAGGAACAATACTGTAAAGATTATCTACCTCATAAGAAGACTTGTCGAATTCTTTGCTGTGGCACCTAGTTAATTCATATGGATCACAATTCTTGATCCAGTAGATAAAGCTGTCTGTATCCATGTAAAGCAACTTTGGTTCTACGAAATCAGGTTTCGCAAACTCGTAGTGGAAGCGGCACATGTAGAATCTGGAGATATCCAGCATACACATCCCCAAATAAATAGGCTTCATAAAATCTACTGCAGTCTTCAACATATCCACAGCGAAAAAAGTTGTCATTGAATATGGTGGCACACTTACAATTAGGCCTGGCAATACACTTTCTCACGAGATAATGCCCTTCCAATGCGGTTCTAATCAAAATATAGCTTTCATTTCTTACATTCTACATAGTTTTCCCGAAAATGGAATTGTTCATTAATTTATAAAAATCTTTTTCAAAATCATTACTCGTGACTGCCCTCTTTTCGGTATTTAGTTCAATATACTCCTTCAACCAGGGGGATTGCTTGAAGCAGATGGCCTGGGTGATTCTAACAAGCTTCAGCCGTAATCTGAGGTACTGCTGGAGGTTACAATAATGAATAATATGCCTCTGTTTATCTCCATCAAGAGCCAACAGTTTAGGGGTGGTGCTTCCTCGCGGAATTTGTTGCTCTGGACATAACGGCTGGTCACTTGCCTCTCCATGCACATCATTAGGACATGTGATATCTGCCTCAAGCACATACCCTACATCAGAATCAGCCGCAAGACCCATAATTTTTCTACCTAATCCCTTTAATTCACTTTCGGACACCCATCGAAGCTCACCAACCGGCATCGGCTGCATCATGGCATACCCGTATAAGTTGTCCACATCTAGGTACATAATGTAACTCGAATCAAGGGATGCATTAAACCCGACACCCATCTGTGGGTTACTTGCCTTGGAATGCCTGTGAACACATTGACAAAGTCCCTCATGGATCCCGCACTTAAAAAATTGAAGCATTGCAGCATCAGTCAAAAGTTCGATGCTGCGCCTCGTTTTTTTGAGCATAGTGTCCCAGGACAACTCAGGTGTTGTGTAATAAAAGGCAGGGTCCAGAGAGTACGTGGCCATACATACACTCCAGAACTTTTCGAAAACATCTGCAAGCAAACGCACGTCTGTGTCCATGTACTCGTATAATCTTGCATATTCTCCCAAATTGGGGATGTTGGATTCCCACCAGACATTCACGGCATGCTCATAATCTGCTGTACTTATGGTATCGCCTGTGAGAGTACTGGTAAATGCAGATATGCCGGGAAGCCTGGTTTCATTGAGTTTCCCATACTATCAACATACTCGTACAGGAAAACTCCTTTCCTAGTCTCAAGTTGGAACTTTTCTTCATCAGGAAATGCATATCGAGTGACTGAATATCATTCTGAGGTAATGTTTCAACGAGTTTCTGGAGTGAAGTCTGCATAAAGTGTAAAGAGTCAAGGAAGCGGAGTGTAATTTTTGGCATCATTCGTTTTGAGAAAGAAATGTAATTCTCAACACTTTCAGGTAGGACACTGACCTGGTCATTCTTCTTACCGAAATTAGCCAAGTGCTCAACGAGAAAATGTGCGTCATACCCACTCAAATTATGAAAAAAAAACAAGTATGTGCTGTGATGACTTATACTTCAAATTGCATGCATCATGAGCTGCATCGAGGAACTTTCCCGCAAGATGGCAATGATCTCTAAGGGGAGTGTCCGCTTTTCTATCTAACAGTAGCCCACAAATATGACAATTAACCGCCTTTTTATACAATTGATCATCTTCCTTTGATTTGGTCATGGAAATGTTAGTGCTGTAGAGCTTATCAACTTTCCATGAAAGTTTTTCAAGCTCAGTGAGGAGCCAAACCGCAGGATTGTCCCCAACATAATACTGGTAGCAGTTAAGTTTAGAATCATATCCACATACAACTTGGAATGCTGCCACATAAGGTATGTGTTTTTGTGTGAGGGTTGTATGTGAGGCGAAGGGGTTCCCTCCACAATGAGTAATAGTAGCCAGCAGGCATTCAAAGTTGCCGTACACTACAAAAGGACATCGCTGTTGGTGGTGAGCATTTTGAAATTTAATAAAGTTATTTTCCTCTATGAGCATAATAACACATACCGGGTCCTTGGAAGCACAGTCTAATAGATGTATAGCTAATAACTCTTCTGATGAAAAATAATTCAGACACCTTAAACAAATATGCTTTTTATAATGATCCTTTGATATTTGGGAGGAAAGGAGTCGGGGCATGTCTTTGATTCAAACAGTGATAATTATCACCTTCAGAGAAGAGCAGCATGTTTAAATGCAGCTCACGCTCACCTGAAAATTTTGAGAAATGGAGGGGGCCGACGACTGTGTGCTTCTCTTGCTCATCTGACTTGTTGTTATTCTTCTCCAGGCCATAAATGTGAACATTTATTCCGGTATTCTGCGCCTCAAACTTAAGTATGTCCTGGATACTTGATGGGGAACTCTATACAATCAAAGTTATAACACAAATGAATATTATCGCCTACATTGTATGTACTGGGACGCTCAGGATGATCTCTGTAATTGTACTTTCTTTCGCAAGCTGGGATTGACCATGCAAAACATGCCTGATATTTTCTATTTTCGACATTAATGCATGCGTGCTTATTAGCTATATCTTTGCAGAGCTTGATATAACTGGACCCTCCATTTACTGGATCATAGACATGTATATGGATCTCGGGGTGTGGTATACGGCTGAGTGATTTAGTGGACCCACGTACGTCCATCTAGGAAAATCGGGCTATAATAGCACTTAAGGTGGACTCACGATAACACTCAGCAATGGATGTGCTCCGAGAAATAACGCCATTATCACCCCATATATAGTGCAGAGTTATAGTCTCTGCATCACCTGGATGTTTAGGCAGGTGATTCAACTCACAGCACAGTACTGCACTGCATTTAATGGCGTTAAATCTCGGATCATCTAGGACTTTGAGGAGCTCGGTCTCCAAGACAGAGAGGCACGCATCTAAAAACCCGATCGAGTCATGGTACCTCCCTCCCGGATTCTCAATCCCTGTGAAAGAGACGCCCCCCTCAAAAGCCCTAGCAACTGCTGAGTATTCTAGAGGGGCCATTATACCATTATTCTGATGTACTTCACTATCAATAGGATGGGGAGAGCACTACCACTAGCCACAGGATAATCAATATTACTATTACTACTAGAGCTAGGAGTCCAGCCCGTACTTGAAGGGGCTGGTGAGGTATACACACACCTTTAGTTGATGGCGGGGGCGAGCTGTCTGAGGAGACGGCGGAGGCGGTGATGGTTGGTGGGAACAACCAGGCTGCGGCGATGGCCCCTGGGGCCTGATGTCCCCATTACTGACCTGTGGGGTGGGAGACAGCTGCACCTGCTCGTCTGCCGGCTGAGTTGCCCATGGGCACCAGAGGGCTTGTGGTGGTGTGGGGGCAGCTGCTGCTGCTGCCGCTCGCGCAGGTGTGATCGGCACTGTACATGGCACAGCGTGTCTCTGTGGGGGTGTGCGGCCGATTCTCGCCCCCACAACCACCATTCTAGGTACATGATGTACTGCATGTGTTATAGCTGTAACATAAATAAGAAAAATAAGTTTAATGATCTATATTTAAAAGAATAAATTATAAGACTAAATAATGGTAATTATTTGCTGTAATGATAAAGTTAAAAAATATTCACCTTCTCCACTCTGGCTCCATGGCTTAAGCAACTCATCAGCACATTCAATGAGGTCTCCCACCCACTCAGGAATATCTGCCACCTCATCTAAAAGAGCCACAAGCTTGCGCCTTTCGGATTCTTCTTCATCTTGATCTGCAGCAGCTGCCATCTCGTGGACCCAATCGGGGATATCACCCCCACCTTGCACGACACCCTCGGCATCCCCCTCACTACGCATAGAATCATCTAGAAAGAAAAGAAAAAAATATGTCTCAGACAACTCAATCTAGGCACTTGGAAAACCAATGTACACGGTGCCTTTACAAGTACGACACAACATGTGGTTCATGCACGATGGAGCTCCTGCACATTTCAGCCGAAGTGTTCGTACACTTCTCAACAACAGATTCGGTGACCGATGGATTGGTAGAGACGGACCAATTCCATGGCCTCCACGCTCTCCTGACCTCAACCCTCTTGACTTTCATTTATGGGGGCATTTGAAAGCTCTTGTCTACGCAACCCCGGTACCAAATGTAGAGACTCTTTGTGCTCATATTGTGGATGGCTGTGATGCAATACGCCATTCTCCAGGGCTGCATCAGCGCATCAGGGATTCCATGCGACGGAGGGTGGATGCATGTATCCTCGCTAACGGAGGACATTTTGAACATTTCCTGTAACAAAGTGTTTGAAGTCACGCTGGTACGTTATGTTGCTGTGTGTTTCCATTCCATGATTAATGTGATTTGAAGAGAAGTAATAAAATTAGCTCTAACATGGAAAGTAAGCGTTTCTGGACACATGTCCAGATAACATATTTTCTTTCTTTGTGTGTGAGGAATGTTTCCTGAAAGTTTGGCCGTACCTTTTTGTAACACCCTGTATATTACAAGAAATTATTTTATCTAAGAACTGCATTTTACAAATGTAGTTACATTTGCACTGTACTCCAGCCCTCTCGACCAATAGCTCATGGGTTACCTCAGCCAACATACAAGGCATAAATTCTAGAAAGACGGAAAAGACTGAGTATAATATACAGTATGGAAAAAAATCTCTGTAGCACGCACATACATACACGCTATCTGTTAAAGGGTACAGCAGTCTGCGGTCCAAAACAGATATAGCACACATACAGTCCATTAAAGGACGCAGCAGTTTGTGTAGAGTGTGATCCAAAACAATATAACACACATACAATCCGTTAAAGGACGCAGTAGTCTGTGTAGAGTGCAGTCTAAAACAGATATAGCACACATACAATCCGTTAAAGAACGCAGCAGTCTGTGGACTGTGGCTCAAAAGGATATTTGAACACTGAAAGAGTACTTACCAGGTAATTGATCATCTCCTCGGCGGCGCTTGCCGCTGCTGCCACTGTCGCTGCTGCTGGTGCTGTTGGTACGCTTCATGATGCAGATGAAAGTACAGCAATTGAACTCTGGGCGAAGTACAGAAGCAGAATGAGGGCGAATTCGGTTGTGGCTTGGCTTATATAGCTTCTGTGACGTTGAATCACGTCACTAATGCAGTAGCCAATAGAGTGCAGCATTCTAGGGGTGGGTGGTGCTAAGTCATGAATGAATGATGACTGTGCTCCTAGTGGGAAAACCTCGAACTTCTCATTTGATCACTGAATATCCAAGTGATACATTCAGTTATCGAGTATGATTAAAATTGGATTGGAGTTAAGTACTTAGGTAATTCACACATTAGATGCACGATGTGTGTGCCAGATGTGTTCAGTTAGAAATGGTTAGCATATTTCTAGAAGACGATCTGTGGCAGCAGTATGAGCTTGCAGGCTAGAGGACATGACGTCAGCATTTGCGAGCTCGCGGTCTACTATACACGCGCCACATGCCCCATTATAAATGTGTGAGAGAGAAAGCATTGCAGCACCTCTCTCTCTTAGCACTTGACTACAGGGGTGACGTGTGTTTCACGTACTGCGAGTGATGATCTTGGATTACATAATGGGATCGTGCTCTGGCTATGTCCTAGACCGTGTGGCGAACACAGTGTTTGCAGCCATCTTGGGTAACGGTACCCATGTCATAAGCTGTCGTCACGACAACGCCCTCTGGTGCCGGTACTGGGTACTGGGTCCAGACCTTGTGGCAAACACACTGTTTTTCACCATCTTGGATTATGGTACTTGCATCTTCAACTGACATCATGCTAGCGTCGTCTGGTGGTGGCACTGTGTACTAAGTCAGTTGGAGTCAGGACCTCGTGGTGAACACACTGTTTGCTGCCATCTTGGATTACGGTACTTGTGTCATCAACTGATGTCATGTCCGCCATCTTGGACGACAGCGCCCTCTGCTGGTGGCGCTGTGTACTAAGTCAGCTGGAGTCTGGACCTCGTGGCGAACACAACGGATGGCCATACTGCATGAAATTGTTTAAATAAAGACGAGTCCAAGTCCTTTCTCACTAATCCTTAGGAGGAAGTTGTGGTAGGTTGACTGAGGTTAATCCAAGTGTCCTTGCTTTCGCGCCACTTTCTTAGCTTTGTTGAGAAACCCCACGTGAGTTATCTTACCACCAAAATTCAAACTTGGCGCCAGTTCTTAGGAAGATGTGGCGGTCGGATGATTTAGGTTAGTGAAGGTAGCCCAAGTGACCTATCTTCCCGCTATTTTCTTAGGTTAGTGCAGATAACTGTGGTGTGATGCATTATCCTGTTGGAATTTGAACTTCCACCATTTTTCTGAGGGATGGGATGTGGCACTTTCCTGCCAACAGCCGCCATCTTGGATAACGATACTTGCGTCATAAACGGACATCATGGCCGCCATCTTGGATGACGTCATGAGCTGTTACCAAGTCTACACGCCGCCCTCTTGGATGACGTCATCGCCGCCATCTTGGTTACATCTGGCAACAATGGAAAGTGGGATAGAACGCAGGTTGTTCCATTACTACCGTCGCTTCACAATAACAGAGCTTTCGCTTTCTTTTCCACAAACGCCGAGGAAAGCTGACATCCAAAATTTGGTTTCGCACGACAATGCCTGACCTCACACGGCAAACCGCACTAAAGAACTCCTTAATTCATTAAAATGCGAAATTTTCCCTCACCTGCCCTACAGCCCCGATCTTGCACCAAGTGACTTCCACTTGTTTCCCAATGGTTTGCTATGCAACACTTTGATGACGACGTGGAACTCCAGGTGGGTGTGGCTCACTGGCTGAAGTCTCAGGCAGCAGAGTTTTATGACCAAGGTCTTTCAAAACTTGTCCACCACTATGATAAGTGCCTCATTGTGTTTGGTGACTATGTGGAGAAGTAGTGTCAGTCGCTCTTTTAGGTGTATACAATGAAATGTATTTCTTTTACTTATTGTTTTTTTATGCCAAAACTTTCCCTGCTCTCTGAATAGCCCTCGTAAATCATAGTTTTTGAGAAATTTACTTTTGGGATCAGAGACTCTTTCGATGGACGACCTGTTTCAAATTGCTCTATGCACTATGGGACTTAACATCTGAGGTCGTCAGTCCCCTAGACTTAGAACTACTCAAACCTAATTAAGCTAAGGACATCACACACATCCATGCCCGAGGCAGGATTCGAACCTGTGACTGTAGCAGCAGGGCGGTTCCGGATTGAAGCACATAGAACCGCTCGGCCACAGCGGCCGGCGATGTCCTGTATGTTAACTTCTTTTTCAAATACCAACGAGTTCAAAATCAGGAAGACAAATATCGGCAGTGATACTTTTCGAAAACATCACAAATTGTAGCAAGACGGTCAAATTCTTTCCATTGTGTTCCAGTAGTTTAGTAGTCAAAACAGAGGCAACGTTTCAGGCTCTCAAATTATTCGAGATTCATCACAAGGCTGCATTTTTTGGCAGAATCGACTTCAGTTCCCCGAAATTCTTCCAGACTTTGACGATTTTCTCTGTATGCCCCTGTTAGGTACAAGACGCCAGTAAAAGTCGTTAGTTCAATTACATCTGTCGTGCAGATGTCCCTCTCCCTGGAGAAACGATCCTTGATAGTGTCCATATATTGGTTTGTGTGTCTGATGGCCACATCGAGGATGACATCAGTGAATAAATTATTCCAACAGTCTACTGTAGTTTTAGTATTCTTAGCATTTCCTGTGAGTTCAGAAAGATGAGTGACGATGGTTTGAGATCCCAAGCAGTATCTTTTCCCATATGGCTTTTGTCCCACATGGTCTTATCACCTCGCAAAATAAAATTTTCTTCATTTGTTATGCCTTCTATCTTCACCAGTCTCCTCACAATTTTGCTCCACCTGATGCCTTTTTTCTGTTCAACAACACATATACACTGAAGCGCCAAAAAAACTGGTATAGGCATGCGTATTCAAATAGAGAGATATTTAAACATGCAGAATACGGCGCTGTTGTCGGCAACTACTATATAAGACAAGTGTCAGGTGCAGTTGTTAGATCGGTTATTGCTGATACAATGACAGTTTATCACGATTTAATTGAGTTTGAATGCGGTGTTTCAGTCGGCATACGAGCAAAGGGACACAGGATCTCCGAGATAGCGATGAAGGGGGGAAAATTTCACCAGTGTACCATGAATATCATGAACCCGGTAAAACATCAAATCTCCGACATCGTTGGAGCCGGAAAAAGATCCTGCAAGAACGGCACCAACGACGACTGAAGAGAATCGTTCAACGTGACAGAAATTCAACTCTGCCGCAAATTGCTGCAGATTTAAATGATGGGCCATCAACAAATGTTAGTGTGCAAACCATTCAACGAAACATTATCGATATCGGCTTTCGGAGTCGAAGGTCCACTTGTGTACCCTTGATGACTGCACGACACAAAGATTTACGCCTCGCCTGGGCCCATCAACGCCATCTCTTGATTACTGGAAACACGTTGCCTGGTCGAACGAGCCTCGATTCAAATTGTATTGAGCGGATGGACATGCAAGGGTACGGAGACAAACTCATGAATCCAGCTGGCGGAGGCTGTGCAATGGTTTGGGGTGTGTGCAGTTGGAGTGATATGGGACCCCTGATAAGTCTAGATACGACTCTGACAGGTGACATGCACGCAAGCATACTGTCTGACCACCTGCATCTATTCATGTCCATTGTGCATTCCGACGGACTTGGGAATTCCAGCTGGACAATGTGACAGCCCACACGTCCAGAGTTGAGACAGAGTGGCTCTAGAAACACTCTTCTGCTGGCCACCGAACTCCCCAGACACGATCATTATTGAGCATATCTGGGATGCATTGCAACGTGCTGTTCAGAAGAGCTCTCCACCTTCTCGTACTCTTACGAATTACTAACAGTCCTGCAGGATTCATGATGTCAGTTCCCTCTAGCACTACTTCAGACATTAGTCGAATCCATGCCCCAAGTCGTGTTGCGCACTTCAGTGTGCCCGCGGGGGCCCTACACGATATTAGGCAGGTGTATCAGTTTCTTTGGCTCTTCAGCGTATTTTAAGTAACACAAGTACACACGCACATTGCACTTTACTTCATTGGTTAGAAGTGCTGCTTAGCAGACGACAGGCTACTGGGGCTCTTGTGTGTTTTGTTGTGTAGTACGTTGAGGTTATGCTTTAAAGTGATTTATATGTAATAGTGTCTGTTGACTCCAAAAACAGCAAGCTGAAATTTATACGAAGACTAGTCATATGGAACGCTATTTCTGAAGCGAATTTGAATAAAAATTTGAGATGTGTTATCCTGAGGGCCAAGCACATATCTATGAAAGTGTATATGCAAACTGTGAGCGAATATTTATACTATGCGACTTAGCAGCAGAACAGTTGAGGAGTCTGGCAGCTGAACAAAAGAAAATAGGGGTATTCTAGATCTTCAGAAAAACTAATAGAAACTGAAACAAAGCACATCGAAGATCCAAAAAATACGAAATTGGAAAACGTAGCCTCCGTCTAGTGGATTCTAGGGTCAGTGAAATTTCCGAATTTCTCGAGTCTGAGAATGTTAATCTATATATGGGATGAAAAAAAATGCCGCTCTTGGAGGTAGGCATGTCATTCTTCATCCAGATTCAAGACAAAAGTTTATCTAGCAAAATCAGATCAGGTGCTTCATTTTGTAAACATATGTACGAAAACGAGGAGCTGGCAACACTGCCACTCTGTGCATTGCATGAGAATGAACAGAGGAAAATGTATCACCTCGCACGAGTGTACCAGCCATCATAGCTCACTAAGTAGTCTGGTGGCACGTCACGCCCACAGGCACCATGGTGCTATGGTTTGAATCTTCCTCGGTTCCTTCTTTATTTTTTAGAAACCATTTCCTAGTTCTCATCGTTTAGATGCAGGACATCACTATGCCATATGACAATAGCCTGTCACCTGACAGTGGGATGTATGAAACTGCGTGCATGTGTCTACTAACTGCAAAGTGTACAACCATAAGTCCTGTCAAGTTTATGTAGGACGAATTCCAAATAAAGTACTCAAACAGTGAATATGTCGATATGCATGCGATAATCAAGCTGCTGCTGCTCGTATGTATGCTTCTCGGTACTCCCAAAAGCGCCATCCTGATAACAATGTTTTTTGTTGCCTGGAGCAAAGCCTTCTGGAAACCAAAAAAATGGCTCTGAGCGCTATGGGACTTAACTTCTGAGGTCATCAGTCCCCTAGAACTTAGAACTACTTAAACCTAACTAACCTAAGGACATGACACACATCCATGCCCGAGGCAGGATTCGAACCTGCGACCGTAGCGGTCGCGCGGTTCCAGACTGTAGCGCGTAGAACCGCTCGGCCACTCCGGCCGGCTGGAAACCAGTAATCTTCATCCACAAGTATGGAAAAGCGGTCGACTAAGGACTAGAGAGTACTCCAGAAACAGAGGGCATGATTCTTGAAAGCATTCACCAATCATCTCAGTGAAGTACCTGTGTGATGTTGCAAGGCAATTCCAGATATCTCAAAGACTGGCTGTACAGTTTTGTGAATGGCTTTTGCATCAAGTGGAAGATAACACACATGTTGTAAATACTGTGATGTGGACCAATGAATCTAGCTTCACTCGTGAAGCTATCTTCAAACTCCACAGCAGCCATTATTGGTCGGAACACAACACACATGCCACCTTTGAATGTGGCTTTCAGGCAGACTTTGACGTAAACCCTGTGGGCTGGAACCGTTGGAGGAGTGCTTTTGGGCTCTTACCTATTGCTGGACAAGTTGAATGCGCCCCTGTATCGTAAGTTTCTTTGCAGTACTTTTACTGATGCATTAGAAAACTTATATTTGTTATTTGGCGACAGCTATGGTTTCAGCTTGACGGTGCTCTGGCTCACTTCAGAATAAAAGTGTGTAACTATTTAAATGAAGTGTTCCCAAGGAAATGGATTGGTCATGGAGATACAATGTTCTGGCCTCCATGTTGCCAGGCCTTACTCCACTAGATTTTTATTTATGGGGACACTTGAAGGAACAAGTTTATAGTACTTCACCCATGGATGTGTATAACCTAATAGCTTGTGTGCATGCCGCTTCAGCAGTGGTGGATGCAGATATGCTGCATAGGGTCCAGCAAAGTATGATCCAGCGAGTGGCAAAGTATTTGCAAATGCAAGGTGGTCACTTCAAACATTTTCTCTAAAGTGAACATTACTCATATACACACATACCGGCTGTGTGAAGATAAGCCTACACATCAAACATATGGAATGAAATTATTGTGCATTGCATAATGTGCAATTGGTGTAGCCTACATATTGCGCTGATTGTACCTCACTGGATACAGACGATGTTACTGTATCCATTACTATTTTCTGTTGACTTCATTTGTGTCTGCATGAAGAAAAGTGGTCATTTACATCTGTAAGAACTTCAGTGGTCATATCTTAATGTTTAAACAATGGTAACAAAGAAATACACAAGATACCGCATTGCAGAGATATAAATTGGATACAATTACATGCTTTAAATAAAAAAAAAAAAAAAAAGAAAACGCTTTTGGAGCAAATGTGCCTCCAACGTCAGGGAGACTGCATATCCATTCCTCAGACATTGCCTTGTCTCAGTTTTTTTTTTTTTTTTTTGCATTTTTGTTCGTTGTTGATCGTTGGGTTTGGACGTTGCGGACGTCACATGGCATCCGTTAAAGTTCGTTTGTTGATCCTTCCACTCAGTTTTTTATTATAGAGGCCAACCAGCTTTCTGACTAAACACACTGAGCTACCATGCCAGCACTGAGTTAATGGGACAGCTGCAGCACATTGCAGAATTCATGTTACCTGTTCTGGACCACGCTGCACGCGGTTACAGCGTTGCCAGAGCCTCGTTTTTTTTCTTTTTTTTTTAATCGCTGTTCTTTTAAGTCTGTTGGCGGGACTAGGTTTTGCTCTACTCTTTTGTCTGGAATTGCGATTAGTAATCGGAAGCCAACTGCCAAGTGAGGCATTTTTTCTTTGCCCCATATAATCTTTCATGATTAAAGTTGTGTAAACAACTTTTTTTAAAGGATAAAATACAAATGACGTATTGAAAACCAATTAACCCTCACATAACGACTAAGTACCTCTATTAAGTATTTATCAGTCACAGGAATAATCATTGAAATCCTTTGTCTTGAAATGGAAAATAAACAGTTTGAACTGGTATATGAGTCAGTGGTTTCCAGGTAACGAAATGTTATCAGCTTTCTTATCGCTGCAGTTTCCCAAGCAGAAAATCTAAAATCTCTGTGTGATCACCCAAATTTGAAAACAAAACATCACCATTACATTGTAGTTCTCATATCTCTATCATTTAGATATTTTTTACCTGCAGTCTCTATTGTGTTTTTTCCTACCACATTTTCATTACGCAGCATGAACTCCCCGGCAAAGAAAGGGATGCAGAGCTGATTGCTTGCATAATGAAGCAATTGGGGACAGAAGAATACGTGTGCATATGCGCATTCTTTCCATTAATTATTATGTATGTGCTTGTATTCGCGCACATTTGTGATAGCGCAAGAGGAAAGCGGCATCATGTGGACATACTTTTACTAATTTGCCTTTGCATTCTTCCACCTGATCTTGACAATCAATGTCACATGGGTTTAGAAACTTTTTGATGGAAAATTACTTAGCCTAATGATATAACAGTATTATCTCCAAGCTGAGTAACTCAGAGGATATCTTTGATTTGTCTAACTTTATCCTTAAAAAGTAGTAAATACTAGCAGCAAGCCCTTGAATTTCCTTATAAGCCCGATGTCTATTTGCAGACAAGTTGAAGTTAACCATTCTCTTGCCTCTGTATAAAAAGAAAATAGGCCTATTGGGACAGTGGCAATAGTATCAAAAATTATTGAAGCAATAGTGAAAAACCAACTGAATGATTTTTTTAAAGAAAAAATATCTTAAACAGAGCCGAATATGGGTATCAAATGGAACTGTTTACAATTATGGCAATTCAGGACGTTGTGTTACCTTTCTTACAAGGGTTTGATAATAAACAACACAGTATTACCACAGCCTTGATCTTATCAAGACCTTCAGCACTGGTTAACATAATATCTTAATATACAAAATAGAACATTAGTAGTTCTAAGGTCATATTTAGCTAACAGAAAAAAAATGGTAACCCTAAATAGAAGCAAAAAATCTGATTTTCTGAATGTGAGATATAGATTCCCACAACGTTTTGCACTGTGACTTTTCATGTTCACTATACGAGGGTGTTTTGATAAGTCTGCCGAATTTCCATGAAAGAATCGAACATTTTTGACGTGCGGTCATGGTTGATAAGCTTCATTATATCAAAGATCGTATAAAGAATTTCAACAAAGTACAGTGTACAGTTCATTGTTGACAGCTGTCTGAGTAAGTCAATGTGTCGACTGCAATTGAAAATGGAGGAAACTGAGTTTTGTGCTTTTACTAAACATTTTCATTTGAAGGGTTGGACTGTCATGCAAATCAAAAGAGAATTGGATGAAGTTCACATGGGCTCTACACCATCATTAAAAACCATTTACTTTTGGATTAATGAATTTAAACATGGTCAGACAGGCACCGAAGATGAAGCGCGCTTGGCCATCCAGTTAAGATAACCACAAAGAAAACCACTGACAAAATCCATGATACAGTAATGCAAGACCATGTTTGTGACCCTCAAAGGGTCAGTGTCAAGAAGTAAGGTCAGCTGCTTGTAAAACAAATATTTTTCTCGCTTTTTTTATCAGACTCACTAAAGCAGTCTCATTTAAGTAAATGACTTGCCAAGTCTTATGTCATGTAAAGCAATGATGTATGAAAATGAAACGACTTTTATTACCTATCACACAGTTGAAATGGACACAGTACAAATGAATGACATCTTGATGAAACAGGCAGTTCAGTGGTGGAAGGATAATAAAACAGAACATGTACTTTTCTCTCTCAGCAATCTTAACAGACCTGCCAATCCCAAGGAAACGTCAGTGAAATTTTTAGGCATCCCTCGATAAGTTATGTAGGAATACATGTACAGAAGAAGTTTGCAATAAATAGTCGAGAGTAGTGTACCTGACAGAAAATTAAACGGCTGTCAACCAATGACCTGTTATGCATTTTCATACACCTTTCACTGTGGACTAATAACGTTTGAATGAAAGTTCCTTCATTTGACATGATGTGTGTGTGTGTGTGTGTGTGTACAGAATGTATGAAAAATACAATGTACTAGAAAGTAGGTAACAAACATTATGCCAATAGGCCCAAATCTTTTCATCATAGCAGCTGAAAAATGCCAAAGCCCTAAATTACGATTTTACAGTAGAATAAATGGCGGAACTTTCATTTAAACATTATTGTATGATTGTAGCCCAAAGCTGCAGAAAGATTATGGGATAATACCTTGGGAAAACTCTGCTGGAGCTAAAAAGTCTTCCTTTAACAGAAGAAAACAATCAGACGCATTTTGTCTATAAAACATAACTTCCTGCAAAAAATACTTCACCAACACAAAACACTTATTGTTCCTAACTTGTTCATACTCCCAAGTTCTTATCTATGCCAAAGAGGATGCGTGTACATATAAAATTGGGGCTAATGTCCATACTTATCAAACCATGAGCAAGAAACTTCGTAACTGACCCTGGACTAGACTATTCAAGACCAAAACAATGTACCGCAAAGTGTTAAGGAACTACCACAGAATAAATTTAAAATGGTGGTGGAATTTTGAGCAAAATTCATATGCAATACTGGTAGTGTAAACGGCTATATAATTTAATTGTAATATGAACTAAATGCTGTACAACATAAGCCATGTCATAAACTGGAAATTGACATTTACATAAATTAGATATTTAACATTATATTCTCTTAAAACATTGTATTCTCTAAAGATATAACTTGTTCTACACGATGTCTAACGCAACAGCAATGTTGTCCTCAGACAAATAATACGATTTGATTTGGTTGCCTCCCATAAGCAAAACCATCAGACAGTGTAGGGTCTTTAGTAATTCCAAGCCACATCCCTGCATAATCTGGTGTGTAAAAAAGAGAATACCAGGATAATTACGTGTTCTGGCACAATGAGCCTGAGAACTCAAAATACTATATATTTTCACAAAACTGACATTACTTATCCCTCAAATGGGCAAAATAACAGCTTTGATGAATAAGAACAAAAATACGAGGCTCAGTAAGTGGCATGTAATCGGGTGTAACAAACTTGAGTTGCCATGAATGTCACACAGGCTCTCCACAAAAATAGCATCCAAACTGGTGATGCATGCTATAAACAGCACCTGAAGATAGGAAGGTACTATAGCGGCGGAGAAAGCCCACGCCACCCGAGAGAGGGGAGCGTAAACACGTCAAATGTGCCTGTCGGGTCGATTGTGGCAGACGGATGGTTAAATGACCTACTGAAAATGTAGCCGGGTACTACCATCTACAACCTCCAATGTTTCGACTGTGAGCCCTCTGTCATTTTCAACGTACATCGGGAGAAGCTCAAGATTCGCATATATAGCAGTAATAGGATTCAATGTTTCTTCTGTTGACCGGGCGCTCATACACGTATCAGAACAACGAAACATATTTTTTGTCCTAATTGTCGTCTGAATACATATCGGCATGAATCAGATTCCAGTTTAACAATAAAACTTATGTACCATTTTGTAGGGTAAATATAATGTACAGCTTACTAAACGTAATTCACAATGTCGGGAAATACATTCCCCTAGTACTGTAGGCCTAATTCAGTCGTGCTAGGAAATTTTGAAGTTATTTATCCCCTCCTGTTCAGCATTTTTTGAACAAAATTAAGCATAGATAACGCTGAATGTCAGAGCACACGGCATAAATGCGTTGTTATTTTGTGTACAGCTACGATATGGACTGAATTTTCAAACACAGTTCAAAAAATTAGACATGGATACATGGTAACATGTTTTGTTGGCAAATGCGCTGATTGTTTTTACTCCACGTGCGAACTAATAGGTAACACATAGGGCCTAATAGCTGTTACAGGAAGACTAAAAAATTGCCAAAAGACTGAGATAAATGCGCCGTTAGTGTATGAAGCACTCAGCAGTACCTGTGGGAGCAATTATCACATTTTGGACGTAGTAAATACGTGAGATATTTAATATTTTGCCTGATGAATTTATGCATCCAGATACCAAACTTAGGACCTGGGGAGGATGAGCGCTATATAGGATTGCAGGTGTAACGTTATAAAGACTACAGCATATTTGAAGCACCATAAAAAGAACACAATTCTGAATAACCTATTTGCGGTAACATCTCTTATCTCCCAATCTGCATCTGCATTGTTTGTTAGAACAAACAAGTCCACACTAGCTTAAAACAAAGTTGTATACCGGCGCTTTCAATGAGTCAGATATTTATTGCAAAAAAACTTACAATGTCATGTTCTGGCTTCAGCCAACAGCATTATTTCTCTACAAATGTTTGTAAAAAAACAACACAATTTCCTAGTACGGGAATTAAATCCCCACTACAGTCAACAGTGACAACACTTATTTTCTTTAGGCTTTCAAGAATATAGTTCTATTTACTTTCAATATCGAGCGCAAGTAATTCACTTGGTCATTGCCAAAGTATATGTCTTTAAATTGTCAAATGAGCCCTTTACATGTTCACAGTGCAACGAAATGTGACAGCAAAATTTTTCATTAATTTATACATTATTAATTACACCTTCTTTCCTTTGCTCTTCTATTTGTATTCTGGACGTTGTATTCAAATGAATGTCGCCTTTTCTTGGAACTAGCTGAACTTTCTTTCTCTGAATTACACGAATTCGAGGAAATGGCGGTCTTTCCCTTTTCTACTTTTGCAGCTGTATGATATTCCTTAAAAGAATTACGCCGAGTCGTTCCATTGCCCCGAAATTCGTTTCGTGTCCTTGTCGTCAGTACCGGTAATTTCCTATCGATCGTCTGTTGTATTGGCTGCGGAATTCGTGGAAAGAATGTGGAAAACCATTGCAGTTTTGTCAGAAATCTTTTTAACATATCTCCTATTGTCATAACGTGGCCCCCTCCTGCCTTTACATCAATTTCTTCTTTGTCGTTTAAAAATGGCTCGAACCATTCCCATAAGTCTTGTGGAGGCTGTGTGTATCTGATATACATAAAACCTAAACCTCTAATGTAAGGGGAATCAGGGTGAGTAATCAAACCATTGACCTGTTTTCGAGTCATTTTTAACGTAAACATTTTATACAGTAAGCAGTAAGCTGATGATACAATCCCTCCCGCACCAACCCCTCTAACACCTCCACACAGTGCCGTTAACCCAGTTGTGTTTCGGCTTCCTTTTTCCCACGGTTCTAGGTGACCAACTCTGTAATAAATTTCATCGACGACTTCGTGGTACGTTTTCAACTTGCGAAGATTCACTTTAAAGTAATACGAAGTTCGTATGTTTTCCAAGATGAGTGGGTTTAAATTCATTGTACGTTCGTTTCCCCACAGTTGCAATACGTTGTTTTTCTTCTCTTCTTTCGATGTGGATTTTTTGTACAGCTTCGAATCATTACACACTTGCTGACCATCCATATTCAATAATCTTCAGTGAAAAGAAGTAGAGCTGTTACTGCACCTAAAAAAAAAAAAAAGATATTTTGCAGTGGGAAATGGTAGGCCTACTTTCCTAACTGGCAAACGGTACTACATGTGACCAACAAAATAATTACAGATATCATAATTACATTCAAGTAACACTAGCCGAATAATGCACGTTGGTATTAAAAACATTACTTATAGGGCGCATTTGTAAACACGCAACACGGAAGTATTGTGCTAGAAACAATAAAACAAATTCTTTTCTTACCTTACATGAATATAAATACAGCAACACTTGAATGACTAGTCTACCACATTTTCTTGCGTGTGGCTCAATATTAACTTTATATTATCCTTCGGAAAACGGAAACTTACGGAGGTGTATTTTTATACATCAATATATGCCCAGCCAAAGCACTTCTACCGCCTCAAAGGTCTTCAGCGATATCAACAATAATGACAGATCGTGAGTGGGAGCGGATGTTATGAGCTGTGATGATGTTGAGTTCGTAGTTTCTTGTATACAAGTATATAATTGTAATAATTTAATAAAAATGAACGTCGTTGCAGCTGTTAGGCTATACATTACGCGAATGACTGAAGAAAGTGGCCCAGGAATGAAAATACTTCTGATGGACAAACACACGGTATATTTACTGGCGCTTGGTAAACATTGAATAATCGGCTACTTACTTTTGGAGCTTACCTCTGTCGTATATGTGTTCCCAGACTGGAATCGTGAGCATGGTATTCGGGCAGTCGGAGATACTAAGGAAAGAGGTGTACCTGTTCGAAAGGATTGATTCTGGAAGCGCCTATGAACCAATGAGACACTTGAAGTGTATAGTATTTATCCGACCAACGAAAGAAAACCTTTCATTTCTTGAAAGAGAGCTTAGAAATCCGCAGTATGGCGCTTATTACATTTGTAAGTACATTGTTTTGATGACACGATCTTCGTTGTTTATTTATCAATATTGAGAACTATTTGCTTCCAACAGTAAAACTATCTGCAGAGGATGACTGCCCTTTTGTAAAGTAAACAAAGTTTCCTCATTTTATTTTGAGACAGTAATGTAGATCAGTTTAGTTTGTTGCGTTATGTAAGACATGACATATGAACAAATTAAGACTATACTTTTCTGCGGGAAGATGACTGTACCATCAGTTTCTGGATTTTGCATTGGAAAGCAAATTGCTCTGTATCCAAATATTATATAGGCCCCTACTTCGTGTCAGCAGCCAGAGCTACATAATTGCTTCTAAGTGTGTTATTTCTGAAACTGTTATATTGTTCATTGATCTGCTTATTATGGAAGTGTGGAATATCATATAATTTTCAAATCAGATTTTATCTAGACTACTGTAATCCAGCAGGCACTGAAAAACAGTTTAGAACTGTTCTTCCCATCTTTCTTTTATAGGCTATATATTGTGCATTCTTTAGTTGTATTCCATCGCCACCAGCAATGGTCCTTGCTGAGGTGGGATGGCCATATTGTAGGTGCAACTGTATTGGAGGGATACCCCTGGAGATGCCAGGTAAACATATGTTTCATGAAATGAAGCAGCAGCCTTTTTCAGTAGTTGCAGGGATGGGAGTCTGGCTGATTTATTTATTTGGTCTTGTAATGCTAGCCGACATGGCCATGCTATGCTGGTAGTGTGAATAGCTGAAAGCAAGAGGAAACTACAGCTGTTACATTTGCCAAGAGCCTGTGTATCTACTGTATGTATAAATGATGATATCCTCTGTGGTAAAATCTGGAGGCAAAATAGTCTTCCATTCAGATCATCTGGTAGGGACTCTTAAAGAGATGTCATTAGGAAAATAAACTGTTATTCTATGGATCAGATTGTCGAATGCTAGATCCCTTAATTGGGTAGGTAGGGTTAGAAAATTCAAAAAGAGAAATGAATAGATCGAAGTTAGATGCAGTGGGAACTAGTGAAGTTTGGTTCCTGGATGAGTAAGTTTGCAGTCAGGTGAGTACAGGGTTATGAATACAAAATCAAATAGAAGTAATTCAGGAATAACCTAATAATGAATAAGAAAATAGGAATGCAGGTAAGCTACCATGAATAGTGTGGTGCACAACACTACCATTGTAAAAGTTTATATGCCAACTAGCTCTGTAGATGATGAAGAGCGTGAAAAAATGTATGATGAGATGAAAGAAGTTATTCAGAGAGAATTTGAAAGCAGAATAAGAGGAAAAGGAAGAGAAGGAAAAACAGGAGAACATGGATTGCCTGTTTGAAACCTTTGGATAATGCTTGAGAAGTTGAATGTAATTGACAAAAGGAGAAAATATAAAAATACAGGAAATGGGATGGGCAACAGGGAATACAGATTAATAAAGGAGATTGACAAGAAGTGCAAAAGGCTAAAAAGGAGAGGACAAATCCAAGACTATAGAAGCAAGCCTAATCAAGGGAAAGATAAATGCTGCCCGCAGAAAAATTTAGTGGCCTTTCCTGAAAAAAAAGTAAATAAATAAATAAAAAGAAGAGCAGCTATATGAATGAATATCAAGAGTGCAGTTGGCAAGCCAGTACCAAGCAAAGAAGGGAAAGCTGAAAGTTGAAGGAATATATATCACACACACACACACACACACACAAAGGTTTGGTGGTTGAATTGTTTGCAGAAATAGCTGGGACTTCGTCTCGGAAGGGGGCATCCAATGACACTGAACTCGACCCCCCCCCCTGCTCCACTCTCAGGGGGTGGAAGAGGAGTCAAATTTGAAATCTTCAATAGGAGCCCCCAATTTTTATTGCAGATTCTCCAGAAAAAATGTGTGACTTTCGTGTGGAACAATTTTATTGTTCCGGATTAATGGCGCTGTATTTGACACAGATCAAAATGGATTAAACAGTTGAAAAGTGATAAGGGAATGTTCAGTATGTATTGTCTGCTAAATATTTTTTACCATTCAAATGGCCATCTGTTATGCACAGATGGCGAACATGCTTCACAGTCCATGGTCGGACTCACTGTTTCTGCAACACCTAGGTACAAGGCTATAGTTCCCTTGTGTTGAGCACAACTGTGGCTATACCATGAATTATGGATAAGGAAACAGCAGTGTGAAGTTGTTGCGGCTCACTTCCTACTTGTGCAACAATGTTAACGAGTGCAGAGGGGTGGACATTGTTGCGTCATATTGTGTGTCAAATAGGCATGTAGGAGAAGCTTGTTTATGGTATGTGAACCTGTTCCCAGAGAGGAATTTCTTTCAGCAACAACATTTTGCAGTATTAGCCAATTTTTACTGCTACTGTAAGTGTTCAACCCACACGAAGAATCTGATCACAGCCCGTGGTGAACGAAAATGCTGAGTGGATGTTTTGGCTCTAACTGTTGTACATCCTGAAATAGTTCGAGGGAAATTGCACGAGTTGCAGGAATTTCGCAGCAAAGTGCATGAACACATATACCACCCATTGCATCAAGCCGTAGTAGAATGGGGAGACTTTCAAAGCCGCTTGAACTTTTGCATTTCAATACAAAAACTAGCAGCCAATGATGATTTTCATTCACAGGTGTTTTCTCTGATGAAGCAACGTTTACGAATTGTATTCATGTGAATCGGCACAATATGCATTAAGTGAGAGCTGAGTTTCAACACCCCTGGAGCACTGTAATAGGTCTCGGATAATTGGCCCATGCTTTATAGACAGTAATGTGAATGGCGACATTTTAGATAATATTTTGCCAATACTTCTGAAAGATATCCCACTTTAAACAAGAATGGATATGTTGTTTCAAGATGATGGCTGTCAAGCACATTATTTGTGGACATCTCGTAAAGTTCTGAATCGAAACTATCCTGGCCGACGGCTTGGATGTGGAGGCCCTCATGAGTGGCCTGCACCATGACACCTCCAGATTTTTTTTTTTTTTTCCTGTGGGGAATGCCAAAGGAGAAATGTTACCCAGACATTCCAACAACCTGTGCAAATATGTGCCCGGGAATTATCACTGAATGTGCAAATAAATATTAGTGAAGAAAAACTTTGAGCTGTAGGATTTTCTTTCAGAAATAAGGTTGTGAGGTATACTTTTGTGAGCAGGCACCATTTCAAACATTATTTGCTTGAGTAAAACATGAAGATTTGTGAGAGACAAGGGGATGCACCTAAGACCAGCACCCCGATGGTGAGAGTCAATGGGATTCAGTCAATACAAGCACCCTGAGGGTGAGAGGCAAGGGGACTCATTAAAAAAAAGACCTGAATGAAACAGAAGTGTACTACATTAACATCGTTGTTCCTGGGTAACACTAAATGTAGTTGTTACTGCATTGATAAACAAGCTGATAACCTATTCTAACCGTTTTCCGCTTTGACACCATCGGTGAGTTATTGTACAAATAATGTGGACAATTTAATGTGTTATGTTCTCAAGAATCACATTAATTTGTAATAAAACACCCATGTTGCATTACAAAATGTAAGAATACTGCCCTTCTACTCTACTGGGATCCTGATCTATTGGGTAATTTCCTGAGATACTATCGTGTTTCAAAGAATTGTAACCTATTCTGATTTGTGTTGATTACAGCACCATCTATCGCACAACAATAAAATTGCCCCATACAAAAGTTATGTAGTTTCTCCAGAGAATCTGAATTTGCCGTAAAAATTGGGAGTTCCTATTGAAGATTTCAAATTGGACACCCGTCACACCTCCTGGAGGTGGAGCAGGAGCATCAACTGTAGTGTCATTGGATGTCCCGCTTCAAGAGGAACAACTGTTATTACAGCCTTTTTTGTAATATGATGTGTAGTTTCCTATATATTTTCCAAAACTGTTTTAACTGCCCCATCCTGTATAAGGGAAGTGAACTTATAGGAATATCATAGAAATGGAAGGGGGAGTAGATGAAAATGAGTTGGGGTATACAATACTGTAAGAAGAATGTGACAGAACAGTGAAAGGTCTAAGAGGAAACAAGTTGCTTGGAGTAAATGACATTATCTCAGAAATATTGAGATCCTTGGAAGAGTCAACCACAACGTAATGTGAAAAAACCTCAGACTTAAAGAAGAAAGTAATAATTGAAATTCCAAAGAAGGCAGGTGCTGACGAGTGTGAATACTAACAAACCATCAGTTAAAAGTACTAGTTGAAAAATTCTGAAACTAATTTGAGACAGAAGAATAGGAAAACAGAAACGTGCCAACCTTGGGGAAGACCAGGTGATCCAGAGAAATTTAGGAATGCACAGAGTAATACTGATGCTGTGACTTTTATTAAAAGGCAGGCAGAAGAAAGGCAAAATTACTTTTATAGTATTCATGGATTTGGAGAAAGCTTATGACAGTGTCGACTGGCATACATTCTTTGTAATTCTGATGATAGCAGGGATAAAATACTTGTAGGGAAAGGCTGTTTACAACATTAACAGAAACCAGGCTGCAGTTATGAGTCTAAGAACATGAATCATAAACAGTGGTCGAGAAGGTAAGTGAGGTAGAGTTGGAGCCTACCCAAATGTTATTCAGACTGTACAGTGAGCAAGCAGTGAAAGAGCCCAAAGAAAAAATTGGGGAAGAAATTGAAGGTCAAGCACAAAATACGAAAACTTTGAGATTTGCCAATGACATTGTAATTCTGTCACAGACAGCTAAGGGCTTGGAAGAGCACTTGAACAGCATGGATAGCTTCTTGAAAATATGTTATAAGATGAACAACAACCAAAGTAACCATGGGTAATGGAATGTAGCCTAATTAAATAAGGTGATGCAGAAGGAATTAAATTAGGAAGTGAGACACTAAAACTAGTTGAGGAGTTTTGCTATTTGGGCACCAAAGTAAGTAATAATGGGTGAAGTAGAGAGAATATAAAATCCATACTGCCTATATTACAAAATGCATTTCTGTAAAAGAGGAATGTGTTAATGTCTACTTTAAATTTAAAGTCTTACTAAGACTTTTCAGAGGGTATTTGTCTGGAGTGTAGCCATGTATGGGAGTGAAATATGGAAATATGCAGCTCAGACAAGAGATAGTAGAAGCTTGTTAAATGTGGCACTACAGAACAATACTGAAGAATAGGTGGATAGACTGAGTAACCAATGAAGGTACTGAAATGAATTGAGGAAAAATAAATTTGTAGCACAACTTGTCTAGAGGAGGCGGTCGCTTGATGGGGCACATTCTGACAGATCAAGGAATTGTCAAATTGGTATAGGAAGGAAGTGTGAGAGGTAAAAATTGGAGGAGGAGTGTAAGGGATGAATACAGTAAGCAGGTTCAAATGGGTGTGGGTTACTAGTCATTCGCAGATGAAAAGGCTTGCACAGGTTAGAGCAGCACTGGAGAGCTGGAAAAAATGTACTTTGGTGCCTGCAGCTTTTTTTATTAGGTGCAGCTTTTGGTAATGATTTGTACCCAGAATAAAGTAGATGAGTCATGGGTTTGATGTAGTTAGCCACAAAGATTCTCATTCGTAATTGCCCATAGTTCGTAAATAGTTATCTGGTATTTTGTTCAGTTAGTGCAGAATTTAATCACATTGTTGGAATTATTGAAAAAATCAGAAAGAAGACATACAAGTAGGTTACTGCAATGATGAATGTTTCTCTTATGTTGCATTACACATCAGTCTATTATGGAGATCTTATTTTGTGTTGAGATTTGTTGGCTTTGCCAACTCGAGCATTACAGAAGCATAAGATTCCACCCAGCTGCGTTGACCCACGTCATCAATATGGCGGAAACGGCTACTTCCAGCTTATACAAAATGAAAATGTCCCTACATACATATGCCAACAAATGCAGACTAAAATAATAATGACCCAATAATGTCTCACTCCAAAAATAAAATGAAACTAATGTGACAATTGCGGAAAATAAATGGTTTAGGGTAGGGACAAGCTAAATATACAACAATAAGAAAAACACTCCACCATCCCAAAACAAATAACAATAATTTAAAAAAAATTACCACGTTCCGCTTCACCATCAAAACCACAGGATTGGACATTTCCCTTGACCTATATAGCTCAGCCGCAGCTATTCGTACCAAAAAATCAACACTTGTATCTCCAAACGGTGGACCCAAAGCCCCAACAATTCCAAAACCCAAACACCCCATATTCACTACATCAGTTAAAACACAACTGCCATACCAAAAATATACAAAACACAAAATATCACAATTACCATAGAATAGAGTCAAAATAAAAATTACGTAACAAGAGCCTTCGGCAATACCATATTGGTTGGCCACCGCTTGCATTCACGTGTGCTCTACCCCCTGCCCCCCCCCCCCCCCCCCCTCCTCTCCACACACACACACACCTAACTAATCAGACCTAAGAAAAATGCCAAACACACAAACAAAAAAAACTTAACAACACACTGAGAACACTTCCACAGCCCACGTTACCGCACCAACTACCTAAACTCAAAACCACATTAGCACTATGACAACCAAAATTCAAATGAATCCAATACCACACATTAAACTCAGCACTTACACCACCAGGGGGCACCATCACATACAACAACATGATATCTACAAACACAAAAACTCAAACACGCTTCACTGTAGTGACATCACACTTCACACCATTACATCATGGGTCAAAGCAGACGGGTGTAATCATATGCTTCCATTGACCCCCAACTCTCAAGCATCTCACAAGTATATTATAACATTCCATCCTAACCTAAACATTGGACTACTCACTAGGTCAGTCTGTCAGCACATCTAGTTCTTTTTCCAGTCACCAAAGAAATACCAAAATCAGTAAGCACTTTTAAATTTATAACAATCAGTAAAAGTGGTACTGGTACTCCCCATATGAAAAACAAAAATAATCAGTTCCAATATTGTGCCAAAAGAAATCGTTACATTGAGTGATACTAATTGGTTGCAGTGTTCTATCATCCAATTTGGTACAACCAATGTAAACAAATTGCCAACATCAACAAGCAACACTGGAATTGCTTACACCATAAGTGAATTTTATGTGAGAGCTCTATCAAACCAGACTTAGAACAACAACAATAACAACTACTACTACCACTACTACTACTGCTGCTGCCGCTGCCGCCGCCGCCACCGTCGCCTTTACGTCCCCAATGAAAATCTTCAGTATTCTTATTGCAGTCTGATATATTAAAGTTTTAATATTTTTGAAGGTGTTAATAAATATAACATCCCCGTGTCTTATCTCCATTTGCTAGTGGAGATTATCATGACACATTTGTTGGCTTCACTGACTGATGACCGAACTATGATCTTTAAACCTAACCTAGACCTTGAGGTGCACAACAAACCAGTTTGTAGCCACAACTTTGATTTAATAAATAGTGCTGCTGATATCTCTGGTCAAAGCAGAACAGCCCTTCTCTGTACAGTACTTCCATAACTTTTCCTTCATGCAATGGCCAGTCAGTTTATGGTAAGTTAGTGGGTTACTAATATTCATAGAATGAAGTGTGCACACCAGTTTGTGTGAGCTTTCACCTTTTTACAAGAACATTATTCAGTGTATAGTACAGTAATGCTTGCACCTTTTCTGATACGTGGCTAGCACATTTTCAGTGAACATGTGATTCCTATCATTTTAATATTTTTTTTAGTATTGCTGATACCAGGGATATAAAATACTAAATGACAAATAACAATTTATACAGTTCATTTTCTCTGTTGTACTCACAGAGCTTTTGCAGGTGATTGGTAAAACCTAGTAGACATCAAATGTCTTTGAGAATGACGGGATGTTGGAAGGGGAATTCTTGTCTGTCAGTAGCATTCCAGAAGTTTCGTATACCTTCTGGATGGTTCTAAATGGTGAGCCCTGTAGAACATGGAGTGTTGCTGAAAGGGAGATATTGGCTTAGCAGCCTGAACTGCAATGATATTACAAACGTATGTTAGAACTGTCACCCTCATTGTGTACTAAGTGCTGATAGTAATGTGAAATCTAAAGGATGTTGCGGTGTCCTGTGAAGCACCTGGTACACGTCAGTGTGTTATATTTGTTCAGGCAAAGCTGGGCTCTGTCTGGATCTTTATTCCCCTACCTACTCTTGCAATGTTCATGGAACTCACTAATTGCAACAAACAATTCCCAATGTTTTTGATGCTCCAGTGACAGTGTTAGCCAGTGTATGAGGTATAATCATAAATTAAATTTTAAATGGCTGTTAAAAACGAATGGATGCTTGTAGCTTCATGGCATTTGCATGGCTGCAAAAGGAGTCTTTGAAGGTAACTTTGTCAGTCAGCACTTTATTGCGCTCGTCAGTGAATAAGCAGCAAATGACTGAAATAGTGTTATTGCGTCTCTTACAAATTGCGAGGTATGCTGTCATTTGCTTCCTGCAAGCAGAAGGAATCAATGCTACCAAAAATGTCATGTTTATGGGAGTTGGGGTTATGAGCATTGGTGTTGTGAGGGGTGGTGCAGAAAATTCAAGGCTGGTCAGACAGGTCAGCAAAATGAAGTGATTGAGGAAGATGCTCAGTTGTTGATGAAATTGTACATCCAAGACATTGGTTAACAATTTTCTAACTTTCTGAAGATGTGCCTCAGATTTTAAGGACAACCCTTGTTAACTCTGTCACAGAGAGATAAGAGTACCATAATTTTTGTGTGTGTTGAATACCAAAGTCTCTAACTGACTTTAAGAAAACTGAAAGAATAGGTTTGTCCTTGATATTCCTTCTGTACTACCATGAAGAGGAGGACGAATTTCTGAACAGAATTGTGCTGTGGGTGTGAGACATGGGTACAATTTGTGAACCCTCAAACTAAGAAACAGGCCACTCAGTGGATGCACACTCATTCTCCCAATAACCCTAGCAAATTCCAGCTGATGCTGTCAAATCGCAAAATGATGCTTACAGTTTTGTAGGATCTCAAAGGAATTTTGACAACAGATTTTTGTGATAGAAACTTGTGAGAATACTGTGACCACTCATGAAAATCCAAAGGTTAACTAGAACAAATGGTGTGGGATGATTACGGAAAGAATTCTTCTTCTTTAGGACTATCTGTTATCCTGTACTGCAGATCGAATGAAGGAAGAACCCAGACGTTTCGGGTGGGATATTTTTCAATACTCTCTGTAATCTGAACTTGGCACCAAGCAACTCTCATCTCTTCTTGAAGAAGAAAGTCTAATGGACTACTCAGTTCTTCATGTCTGACAATGAGCTGGATGACTCTGTCAACAATTGGCTGAAGCACCAAACAGCACCATTTTTTGATGAAGATGTGGAACCTGGTGTTATGGCAAGACAAATCTTTGAATTTTTGTGGTAACTGTGAAGAAGTAATGTCAACATGTAAGTACAAATTATGTATAAAAATAATTTTGTTTTTTTAATACCCTGTTGGGGGTTAATTATGAACAGCTGTTTTGTAGTCCTAAAATAAATAAATAAAACTCTAAAGAGAGACAAGACACCAGTGACTGTATCAAAATATCTTTATTTAAATCTGTGAAATGCCTCAAGAATGGTACATAACCTATATAAATATCAAGTCCTCTGCAAACTGAGTGAACACATTGTTCGTGGAGACAAGGTGAATGGCATTGTCCTGTTCTTTTGTTTCATTTTTCTGTAGAGTTTATAACTCTGGTAATAATAAATAGTTTATGTGAAAGCTGTAACGAAATTTTCCTACAAATTTTGAGGGCACAGCTGAGATCAAGAGAACAGCTAATGACATAGGTTTTGGCCTTCTATCTATGACGTTAATGACAAACTGTCTTGAGAGCTGCTTTGGCTACGAAGATGTAGTGATAGTGTGTGGATTTTGGGTCTACAAGAATTCAGATTGTAATGGTGATCAGCAGCAGAAATTAGAAATAATCATCAAAACAGAGAATTACAAACAAAATTAGACAAAATAAGTTTGACTGTAGAACACGAATTTGGAACTCTCAATCCCTTTAGAGACATTATAACATATTCACTTTGGCTATTTTGGAACATCATCAAGAGTTATTAACCAAGTTGATAAAATATCTGTGAATTGCAATGTTAGGCAAAATTGAGACAGCAAATGAAAATTTAATCTGTGCACCAGTTTAAGCCATGAAACAGTGTGGACACTGGTTTGATGCAACTTTCCATGCTACTCTATCCTGTGCATGTCTCTTCATCTCCAAATAACTACTGCCACCAGCAGCCATCTGAATCTGCTTACCATATTTATCTACTGGTGTCTCTGTGTGATATTCACCTCCTCTCTCCCCAATTCTATTCAGTACCTCCTCATTACTTATGTGATCAACCCATCTAATCTTCAGCATTCTTCTGTAGCACAACAATTCAAAAGTGTCTATTCTCTTCTTGTCTAACCTGTTTCTCATCCATATTTCACTTCTACACATGGCTACACTCCATACAAATACCTTCAGAAATGGCTTCCTAGCATTTAAATTTCAATTCAATGTGAACAAAGTACTCTTCTTCAAAAACACTTTTCTTGCCACTGCCAATCTACATTTTATCTTTATACAAGTTAATTTTTGAAACGAGAAATTTCTGAATTTACTTGCCAATCAACATAAAGCTAAGAAGACATTTACTGATAACCATTTTCGGAACCAGGAGATGAGAGCTATGTGCAATATATTGTTTGTAGATAGAGGGACAAAAATGAAATGAATACCGGCATTTATTATTATTTATCAAGTGTATGAAAGCTTGAGTTGAAGATTAACAATGACACAAAATGTGAAGGGACGATGATGCTGATGATGAGTAGGCTGCAATCCAGAAGGGTGCTAACTACAAGTGCCTCTCTCTCATCTTGGGGTCTGAGTGACTTGTCCTTCCTTTTCAACCTTCAACATTTCGCCCACGCTGCCCCAAAGAAGAAACTTAGTTCCAAAAGCTGGTTAGTGTGTTCCTTCTAGTTTTATATGTATCTGTTGGTGGCACTGTATATTTCACCTATTGAAGGTAAATACTAGCCAGCAATTTGTCTCAACTGATCAACTACATTCCAACAAAGACAAAGAGAAATAGTGTCAGAATGAAGATTGTATGTATAACACACCCAAAAGATTGTTCCCAGAAGAGAAAGAAATTGTTGGTAACAAAATCCAGGTGTGGTCTGATCAAAGAATAGCTGAACTAAGTTCATATGTGAGCACGAGCTAGATCATATTTGGGAAAAAAGATAAACAGGGAGCATCACATCTACATCAACTGTAAAATTAAATAAAATTATTGGGAAAGATCTCTATCCAAGCTCCCGTATAGATGATCTTTTAGATAAACTACAAGATACTTGTGTTTTGCACACTAGACCTCACACACATCCATCCGTACATACACAGACACAAGTCTGCTTGTGTCTGTGTATGTGCGGATGGATATGTGTGTGTGTGTGCGCGCGAGTGTATACCTGTCCTTTTTTCCCCCCTAAGGTAAGTCTTTCCGCTCCCGGGATTGGAATGACTCCTTACCCTCTCCCTTAAAACCCACATCCTTTCGTCTTTCCCTCTCCTTCCCTCTTTCCTGATGAAGCAACCGTTGGTTGCGAAAGCTTGAATTTTGTGTGTATGTTTGTGTTTGTTTGTGTGTCTATCGACCTGCCAGCGCTTTCGTTTGGTAAGTCACATCATCTTTGTTTTTAGATATATTTTTCCCACATGGAATGTTCCCCCCCCCCCCTCCCTCTCTCTCTCTCTCTCTCTCTCTCTCTCTCTCTCTCTCTCTCTCTCTCTCTCTCTCTCTCTCTCCAGATGTAAGAAACAATGCTTTGGAGGAGTGGTGTTACAAAAATCTCCAGATGATAAGTTACATCCAGTCACTAACATGCAAAGCCCCAGTCCAGTTTTGGATTAATGCTGGTTCTTTGATACTGGCTTCTTTAGTTTGCTGCAATAATGGTTTACTATGAGGCTCTTGACACTGATAGCCTTATTCACATGGAACGCATCACAGTAATGAAGTTCCTAACTGTATGCCTAAGTGGCGTTTGCCCTATTGAACTCCTATTTTCAGTACTCTACATAATTTTCAGTACTCTACATAATTTATTCAATAACTCTTAAAAAGCAGTGAGAAAGGTGTCTTAAAATCAGAACAGTTTGTTCTAAACACCGTATTTATTATTCTTTAAATGCTTAGAAAACATCCCAGTGATATCTCAAGTTTATCTACATTACATTAACATTTACACAATTTATAACTCCACTTGAGTTAGCTGTTCTTTTGCTGATTCTGTCTGGTTGCTGTAAAACATTATGCATTTTCTCAATTCCTACAAAATTAATGTAGATAAACAATTATTGATGTTCACCGCTACTTTTCGCATTCTGATGTGTCAATATGCACACTGTGATTCGTTCTGCAACTCTCTCCAACCATCTGCTGCACATCGAATCAGTAGGTGCAAAAACATTTCTGTATCAAACAATGGACAGTCCAGTTTGGAATAACAATAGTATTACGAAAAAGAAAGATTGCTACTCACCATATAGAGTAGACACTGAGTCGCAGACAGGCACAGTGAGAAGACTGCTATATGTTTAAGCTTCAGGTGAAAAGGCCTATTTCTGAAATAGAAAAAACACAACTCACATACTTACGTTCACTATCTCCAGCTGTTGTAGGCAGATTGTGGTCATCAACTGTGCCTGACTGTAGCAGCAATCTGGCATAGTTGGTGGGGGTAAGGAGGCAGCATGGGGTGGTGAGGGGCAGGGATAGCAGGGCAGTGGTAGGGGAATGTGAATTGCTGATTGTGGGAGTATGCAGGGATATGGGGGAGACATTGTAGGACTGTTAGATGCAATTGGGAGGATTGGGGTTGGGGAGGGAGAAAAGGGCAGTGGGAAAGGAAACAAGTAGAGAAAGGGGAGAAAACTAGTGAGCCCATTGGCTGAATGGGAGGCTGTGTAATGCTGGGGTGGGAGCATATAAGGGAATAGATAGGTAGCAGGAGGGGAGTAGCAAAGTTTGAGGTCAAGGGGGTTACAGGAACAAAGGATGTATTGCAGTGAGAGATCCTCTATGCAGATGATGGGGCATTCCTGTGCCACCTGTGGGGTTCAGACTGCCAGTGATGGTTAAGGGCAAGCATCGATTTGTAGAAACTGTATTGTTATCGGTAGCATTACATACGTCTAAACTTTTTTCAAATTACAAGAAATGAGAATTTTGGAAAATAAAAAAAATCTATCTGGTAACCAATGAAAAAACTGAAAATTTACCTGAAAACTCTAAATGCTAATACTCCCAAAAGAACAAAAATACAAAGTAGCAATGGCACCCTCTTAACAGTAGTACAGAAAATTTTTGTGTTAAAATATAAAACTCATTCACACTTAAATTCATTCATGTCTATCATGTCGTCAAGACTTAATTTTTCTTTTCTTTTTGTGTAAATTCATGTATCACATGAATTATCAAAAAAAGGATGGAGAATCAAAACTTTACAATTTCATATTTATTTGAAATTGTTGTATCAGTATGGATACAGTAAGGTTTGCAACATTAATTTCTATTCACTTAAGTTGGTCGCTCATTTACATACGTAGAGAAATGCACAGAAAATATCATAATGTTAAATCTAAAGCTAGAACAAATTTTACGTTTGAGCAAGTGGCCTATCACCCACCCCCACCTGCTGTACACAGCTGATAAGTAGTGAAGGGAGGCTGCTGCTTTCTTTCAGTTTCTGAAGCTTCTTCCTCCACAGGCTGCTTTCAGCCGCTCTGTGGAGTGTTGGCTGTTGCTGGCAGCCGCTCTGCTGTTGGCCACTCTGTAGTTGTGCTGTCCCAGTTGACTGTCGCCTGTTCCGTTTACTGGCTTCTAACATGCAAAGAAAGAGTATGCTGTGGGTGATGTCAGTTCTGTCTAGCAAATTAGTTCTGGTCACTAACATGTGCTGCCCTACAAGTGGAG
The DNA here is from genome assembly GCF_021461395.2 of Schistocerca americana. NCBI lineage: Eukaryota > Metazoa > Arthropoda > Insecta > Orthoptera > Acrididae > Schistocerca > Schistocerca americana. The sequence goes on along the minus strand of NC_060125.1, from coordinate 359,858,496 downwards.
TAACAAAAGTGCTTCTCTGCACCAATATTTAATGTTAAGACATTGCACTCTAATGCAACAGTTCTTATGAACTGCTGCATGTCAAAATTTGTCTATAAGCAAACACTGTTTTTATACAAACATATAAATATATTGAATAAATGACAAATATGAGCACACATACAAATAACTCTTTTTTCATTTCTCTATCCTAATATCTTTTAGTTCCTATGACCATGCCCTGGGGGTTTTTGAGTTAGAATAGTCCCGAGGTATTTCCACCTGTTGTACGAGGCAACTTAAAGGAGTCTCCTACTTTTCGGCCTGTCTTCTTTCAGGGTTTGACCTCCCAGTTGCAAAACTCTACATTTGGGAAGGGATGCCTTATTTGGTGCACCATATATCTATAGTGCAATCAGACCTTCTGCACTTCTCATTGTCATGACTCTGCAACTCAACCCACAGTTCAGCTATCTGGGTGAGGACATCTTCCAGGGTAAAACATCTTCTTCCATTGTCCACTGTCCTCTTTCACCCCTATTACAATATTGGATTTCTCTGCACCCAATATCCAGCACAGTAGTCATCCCTGACAACACAGGGATCGCACTACTGATGCCTGAGCTGTGAATTCCCCACATATGCCAAGAAGTAGATGCTCGTCTTCTTGGGGCATCAGGGCTCCCAGCAACAGCCATCGCACCAGGTGACACTCGTGGGGAGAGCCCCTTTGGAGTGGACGGCATCAGGGCAGATGACCCACAACGAAGAGGGCCAAGTCATCTCTTGCTGGTGACCAAATGGTGCCAGCAGTCTCTAAGAAGGGCAAGCTAGACTACAATGCTGAGAAGTATGACCCTAAATCGTTCCCCTCCCTAGCTACTCCATGGGAGGAATGTGGGACTATGGAAAAGAGAGGGCCGTATTTGCCAAGGTATTTAGTTTGCAGCAGAACAGATGGGGACTCCTTTCTGGCTACTAAGCTTATATTTTTTGTTGAAAACCTGGAGGACAAGTTTGGGGAAGTGGCTGTGTTGTCCAAAATGAGAAATGGGTTAGTTTTGACTCAGACAGCATCCCCAGGCAGTGCTTGCTTGTGACAAGTTGGGTGATATTCCCGTTTGTCACCCCTCATAAGAGCCTCTATATGGTCCAGGGGATTATTTTCCATTGCAACCTTCTCTGGCAGTCCAACGATGAGCTATGCACCAGTTTAGAATGGCAGAGTGTTCACTTCATCCGGTGCTTCTGTAGGGGACCGAAAGGTAATAAAACTGCCACCAGTGCCTTCATCTTTGTCTTTGAGGGTGGTACATTACTGAAAAGTTCTTGTGATGTAAAACTGTATGTCCCTACCCTACGTGGTGCTTTAAGTGCGGGAAATTTGGGTACATGTCTTCTCAATGCAATTCCAATGCATCATGTAGAGACTGTGGATGTTCGCTGCATCCAAATACTTCATGTTCACCTCATCCCACCTGTGCCAGCTGTGGAGAGCACCAGTACCCCTGCTCACCAGACTGCACGGTTCTTCAACGGGAGAGGCTGACTTACCAAGAGGCTAAACGGAAATAGGAATCGTTGACCCCATGTGCTTGACATCTTCGTATGCTGCAGCTACACCAATGTCACCCTCACTGGTGATGGTAGCCACCATATCTCACCCTTGTACAGTGGACCCTCAGGGCCGCCCGAATGCATCCGCCCCCTTGGTGGTAGGGGACACCTCTTTTTCCGTTGCTTTCATAATGCCTATTTTGAGAGCAATGACCCCCCCTCCCCCCTTAAATGCCGGGGACATCAGTACCCTTCCCCCAGCCAGGGAAGCAACAGCCTCCACTGGTTCCTCTTGCACAGAAGGGGCCTCTAGGGACTCTACCTTCCGAGCCCTCCCCCCCCCCCTCTCTGTGCAAAAGAGGACACTAGCCAGTGGTTGAAGGAATCACAAGCTGCTGGTCGAAGGGCTTCATGGTCTTCCCCAGTGCCTGAAGCTACTTTGGAGAAGTCCTCTCAGCAAGCCCCTAAAGAGAAACTTGAGGGCAAGCAGACGAAGTAGTAGTCTGCTAAGAAACAGGAAGCTCCAGTGGCCCCAACACTACTACTCCCTACCAGGTCTGCATCTAATGACAAGGTGGATATTTTAGTGTTTCCCAAGGACGTAGATCTTGCCAATGCTTAATCTGCAGTGAAAATGGATACAAATACTCAACCGGTGGCAGCTGGTGAACCTGAGGTATAAACTGTTTCCTTGGTTACATCATTCTTCCCAGACTTCCGAAAGCATCATCCTCCAGTGGAACTGTGGCAGTTTATTCCCCACCTGTCCGAGTTACAGTAACTTTTCAGTGTTACACCTGCTTTCTGCATTGCCCTTCAGGAAACTTGGTTTCTGGCAATGCGGACGCTTGGCCTTCGTGGCTATTGGGGGCGTTACAAAAATCATACTGAATGTAACAGGATGTTAGGTGGGTCTGTATATATGTGCTTACCTCTGTATATAGCACATCCGTGGCCCTGCAAACACGTTCAGAAGCTGTGGCTGTCATGGTGAACACAATGCAGGTAATTGCCATCTGCAATGTCTACCTTCCTCCAGATGGTGAAGTACCACACCCTGTATTGGCTGCGCTAATTTCCCAACTCCCCCCACCTTTCCTACTTCTGCGTGATCCTAATGCCCGTAACCCTTTGTGGGGGTTAGCTGTGGTAAAGATGTCGAGGATCTGATAATTCAACTTGATCTTTGCCTCCAAAGTACAGGTGCCAACACTGATTTCAGTGTGGCATATGGCTCATACATGGCCATTGATCTCTCATTTTGGAATCCTGGCCTTCTACCATGTATCCACCGGAGAGCTCACGATGACTTGTCGTAGTGACCACTTTCCGCTCTCTCTGTTCTTCCCCCTGCGTTACTCACCTGGATGTTCCAGATGGACTCTTACCGAGGCTGACTGGGATAGCTTCACCTCCGCTGTTACCATTGAATCTCCATTGGATGGCAACATCAAAGAGGTGATCAGATCATCACTACTACCATTGTTGCAACAACTGAATGGTTAATCACTTGTTCTTTACTATGGGAGCATGGCATATTGTTCAACATTGCCCTCAACTTTGTGGGTGCTCGACCCTGAACACAACTGCAGAGTTTGACTCTCAACGGGTACTTTCGGAACGAGCCCAGTGAACAGCCTCCTTGTGGAAGCTGGGGTTCCTCCATTGTGGATCAGGCGGCAACTGCTTGCGAATCATACTGCCCACATTCATAGTTTGCCTCACCTTTCAAATTATCATCTCCTTTCCCCTAACACAGTTATTCATCTCCCACAGTGGTGGCCCAGATTGAGAATTCCGATTGCAGTCCTTGTCCAGCCCTTCTCTCTGAAATTGAGTCTTTCCCTCAGCCAGCTTTCCTCGGGGTCCACTCACTTAAACCTTCTTGGTTGGTGTCGTGGCTACAGCTTCGTCTGGACGTATGTGTGCCCCCAAAGACTCGGTTCACCCTAATGCCCTCTGCCGCAAATTTTTCTCCATTCTTAGCAAGTTCCAGGGCTCGGAAATAGTCTACACTGATGGCTGATGGTCGCATTGGCTTAGCTTATGCTCATGCTGGACGTACTGAACAGCACTCCTTGCCGGATAGCTGCAGTGCTCTCACGGCAGAGTTGGTAGCCATCCGTCATGCTTTTGAGCATATACCCACCTGTACAGGTGAATCCTTCCTCATCTGTAGTGACTCCTTAAGCAACCTACAAGCTCTCGACCAGTGCTTACCTCACCATCCATTGGTGATGACTATCCAGGAGTCTGTTTCTGCCTTCAAAAAATGTGGACATTCAGTGGCCTTCATTTGGACCCCAGGACATATCAGAATCCCGGAAAATAAAGCTGCTGACAAGCTGGCCATACAGGCTACCGGTAAACCAACTCTGGAGATTGGCATGCTGGAGACTGATCTCTGATCGGTCTTACGCCATAAAGTTTTTGGATCTGGGATACTGAATGGCACACCCTCAGTACACCAAATAAACTACATACTATCAAGAATACATTGAATGTTTGGAGGTCTTCCATGTGAACCACTATCAGGGACTCTGTTGTCCTTTGCTGGCTCCGCATTGCCTGTACTTGGCTGATTCATGGTCACCACCTCTGTTGTGAGAACCCACCTTAGTGTCGCTGAGGTTCCCACTTGACAGTTGCCCACATCTTGTTGGACTGCCCAATTTTAGCCTCCCTGAGGTGGACTTTTAACCTTCCCGCCACACTGCTACGGTGTTAGGAGACTATGCCTCAATGGCGGCTCTAGTTTTATGTTTTATTTGTGAAGGAGTTTTTTATCACACAAGCTAAGCGTGGGCATCTGGCCATCTCTCCCAGGCCTTCACCCTCCCGCCCTTTTAACTCTTCCTCACTGTTTCTTTGCTGTTTGTTCACCTTGGTGTTAGTTTTTTCCCTGTCAGTGTTTCTCTAGCGTTGTCTTTTAGGCTGGATGTTTTAGTGTGTTGCTGAGTGGCCAGCTCATCCTTTTTTTACTCTTGCAGTCAGCTAGCCCAGGCCATCTGCTGTATTATTTTAATATCTTCTACCGCTTTTTCTCCATTTTGTGCACGTTTTCCCCTTTTGTCTTGGTTCTTTTGTTCTCTCTTTCAGTGTGGTTCCCAATTAGTTTTCCTCTTTTAACTGTCCAAGACTCTTTTATCCCGCGACATGTTTGAATGTGGATAAAAGGACTGATGACCCTGTAGTTTGGTCCCTTTACTCTCCAAACAAACCAACTAGCGAACCTACTAACCATTACTGTCTTTTGGCACATCTCCTTCATATAATACCTTTTTATTATGTTCTCTGTATTTTCACAATCAATTGCGAGTCACTTTTGATGTTCTACCAGCTTCATTGTTCTATTATTTAGTTTCAGTTTTCTTGCAGGACTCCTTATATGTGCTGAGAAATAATGAACCACTGTTCTGCCTGCATCCTTTCATTATTTCCCCGCAGCTAAGATGTGTTTCACTTTTTCTCAGTTGCTTCTGTACTCGTCTGTGGTTTATGATAATGTGGTACACAGATACAGTGTATGTCATAATTTTTTTCTTTTTTAATAACAGTTCCTTTTATGACGCCTATGTGTTTTGACAGAAATCATTTGTATTTTTTTGATGTTTTGCTCATTCTCTCCTTCAGCATACTATCTTTTCCTTCCCATCTGCATATTTAGCTACTTGGTGGATACAAGTAAATATATTTACATGTTTCAATGTTTTGTTCTCATAAAAAAGACATGATTATTCTTTCTCTTTCTTCTCAAGGTGATCTCACTTCATTTCTTCCAAAGTCTGTTCTTTCTTAATATTTATTTTTTTCCACATTATATCACTTTATTTTTCCCAAATCTCTTCCTTCATCGTCAACCGCTGTGAATCAACAATAACTTCTTCTTCTAAATATGGCAGGATGACTGTGTCCGTGCTTTACAACTCTTTTTTTTAATTTCAAATTCTAACAGCTCGTGACATTTTATGGATTTTCCATAACTCTTCAACAGCACCTTCTATTTTAAAAACAAGTAACTGGTAAACTTGTAACTTACATTCTTATCTTAAACACTTCATTATTTACACTGTTTGCTACTACACAAAGCTGAAATTCCAAATATCACAAGTTTTTGTTAACTTTAATAATTTGAATAACTTCCACATTATTCTTTGTTACAGTTTATTCTTCTAATAAGTTACTCTATTCAGAATTTTATTTGTCGCATTCCTATGGCGTAAACTGATCGCATGCTAGCAGCTGTGACTCTACAGATTTTGTTCCAGAAGCTAGTGGAAGTTTCCTGTATTCTCTTTTGGTGGTTGATTCCTGCCCACTCTCATCTTCCAGTCTTCATATTCTTCTTTGCTCTTACCACACCCTTTTTCTCCTCTGTCCATGTTCTGCACTTCACTGCATTTAGAAGGAAATCTGTCAAACTTGTGATTCCTTGCCCCCTTATTATTGCCTGTTTTTCTGTGGTAGTGCAGGCCACTTTCACAATTCCTTTCTGCTTTGCAGTGGAATCTATCTTGCTGTCCTCTGCTGAAGACGTTGTTTAATGTGGCCGGCTGTCTCTTCAGGTGTCTTTCCTGCATCACTGTTACAAATTCTTTTTCCACCATTTCTATGTCCTTGCCTGTTAGCTACATATTTTGTGTTCAGTTGGTGTGCGTACTATACATTCTTGTTCCACTGCTACCCTTATCTTGCCTGTTTGATGGCTGTGTTCTTTGTAGGGGAGTTCCTGCACTACCCAACACACTGTGTTTCATTTATCATCTTGCACATCTAGGAAATAAAGTGCTTTCCAACAATGCTTTCTCTTTCAGATGGAACTTCGTAAATTTGCTGCTGTGTATGAATTATGCTTAAAGGTCATTTTTAGTATTTGTTGCTGGATGTCCACCAACTGAATTTCTTTCCTGGTGTAATATTATGTACTGCTTGTTCTACAGTTTATGTCTTTGTGTGTTTTATCTTGTCTACTACTTGACTAATGATGTCGACTTCCTGTTGTACCTGTGCTACATCTAATGTGACCATTTTTGCTTCTCCATATGTACCTACACCTGCCCTTCTAAATTTTCTAGCCATTTAGATATTGTTTTGTACTGTTTTTCTATTATTTCGTGTGTCCTGTTTCTTGTTTCCATAACTGTGACTTTCTTTCATGATTAGTTTTCTATTTTTTTTCTTTTTTTTTCTTTTCGTGTGCCAATTTTATTTCTATATCTAGACTTATTTTCCACATTTTGAACATGTCCTTAGAACTCAGTCGTCGTTTTTTTGACTGTCATTTATTTCTTGAATTTCCAGTTTCACCTCCATTTTAGTTCTTCAATTTTTCCCTCTCACCTTTTGTTTGACTTTCATTTCTTTCATGCTACATTCTAGACTGCTGTTTCACAATTTTTTGTTTTATTTGCTTGCTTTTTGTTTGACAGTTTCATTTCTTCTATTGATAATTTAATTGCTGATATCATTTTACTAAATCAAAGTTATTACCCAACTCTGTCTTTGCCAGTTCTGCGTACTTGCCTTCACTGCTGTCATGACTCCCCCAACACCTTCTTGCGTTACCATTTGGGTTGTGTCCATATTTCCCATGCCTTTATCCAGCCTACTGTCTGATAACGGAAATTTCATATTACTTACGTTGCCCTTTTGAAACTCCTCCCAGTCTGACATGTTATCACGTTCACTTTCATTTATCAGTATTAATGGCTTGACTTTACTATCCTAGCCTCACAAATACCTGTCCAAAATATTACTCAGTACACACAGCTATAAGCTTTACTAGACCAAGTATTATTATCACTGTTATCACCTGCTACAGATATTCTAATTACTTGCTAACAGCACTTGAGATACATTTGTCATGTTATGCTACTAGTGGCTGCTGCTTGCTGTGATGTTGCATGTGCTTATTCAATGTGTTACTTGTGAGAGTCAGCTTCTTCTTATCTCTTATATTCTTTGTTCCACCCTTGCTACAGCTAGACCTTTTTAGTTCCATTTTTCATGTGTATTAATTCATCTAGAATCTTTATTTTTCTTGTAGCAGCTGCAACCGAAAACTGAAATATTTGTGACTTGTCCAAGGGAGTTCACTGTACCTGCACTTTCAAAAGGGATGCACCCAAAGATTAGGCATTTCGGTTCTGTCGCAGGAAGTCACATACAGTGCTCCACAACAGTTTTAGATTGATGCTGGTTATTGAATACTGGGCTCTGTAATTTGCTATCATATTATTTTGGCATCACACTCTTGGTTTTGATAACATTGGTGGGTAGTTTCACTTCCAACGTATAAGTATCTGCTTGATAATAAAGTTCCAAACTGTGTGTCGGAGAGAGATGCCCTATCAAACTCCTACTCTCACTACTCCACACAAACAGTTCAGTAACCCATAAAAATAATGAGAAAGATCTCCTGAAATCAGAACAGTTTGTACTGGACACTGTATTTCACTAAATAAAAATATGTACCAGATAAGTTTGATCCTTCTTACAGCATTACCAAAAGAGGTGGTACATGACACAGGACTCTCATTTAAGAGGATGGAAGTTGGAGTCTGCATCCGACTATCCACATATAAATTTTTTTCACAAGTTTCCTAAGTCACTTACAGCAAATGGTGGGATGGTGTCTTTGAAAAGGCCTTGGCCAGTTTCGTTCTCAAGTTTCTCCTGTCCAGCCTTGTGCTGTGTCTAGTGGCCTCACAATCCTTTCTTACACCATTGTAATTAACATTCCTTCAATATTTCAGAATTTTCTTTTTATATTTAATCCCATAGTGGGTAAGAGCTTATTTTATCACAATTACATTTTCCTAAATATTTTACACTCTTAAATATTCTCCTTGTTTGCTAGGTAAATTGCTTCTAGTTTGTTACTGCACACAGATAGTACCAATTTTCACTGTATGGCGTTTTGAGGTCTGTTTGTAGCACTTAAACTGCAACAAGTTGTAATATATTTGAGTCTTAGTCAAACTGAAAAATAAAAAAATCTTATTTTGCTTTCAGATTTCAGCAATATTATAGCAAAAGCTGACATAAAGACATTGGCTGAAGCAGATGATCAAGAAGTTGTGAGGGAAGTTCAGGAATTTTATGCTGACTATCTGGCTGTTAGTCCGCATCTATTTTCTCTTGGCATAACGGCATGTTCTCAAGGTTTGTGCACTTCATTACAAATTTTGAGCAAAAAAAGTGTGGGCCATTGTAAGATTACACATGTAGAGTATGCTCTAGAGATGTAAATTGTCAGTGAATGTTAATTACACTTTTAAATTTGTGTATTATTCATCCCATGTAGGCTTTCACGGCCGGCATCTTCATCAGTAAACACTTCCGGGCTAAGTTGCCGTGGTCGATCTGTAGAACTTCTTCTCCCTTACGTTTCATTCTCAACTACGGAGAACACCTTCCGAGGTGAGTCGATGACTGGCTGCTAGGAGCTGGGGCCGCCGCTTATGTGGAGATCGTAGAGGGCGCCACCGCATGTCACGTGGCGTCGATGTGTAGCTATCTCTGGCTATCGTCCGTTCTCTCTATTTTGCAATCATTCCATCCAAGGTTCCTATGGAGGACATTATTGCTAATATAGAGGCAGGAATTCGTCAGTTACCATCATATTCTGCTGATGAAATTAGGATGGAAACCTCCAGGATATTACGTAAAGCTAAGCCACCCAGCAGCAATCTGTCTCAAGGGGAAAGGAAGGCATTGCGGAAGATCAATGCAGACAAGAATGTTATTATAGTTGCCGTTGACAAGGGAAATGTTACTGTTTTAATGAATACTGAGGATTATCACAAGAAGATTAGTGATCTCCTGGAACCCAGCACATACAAGAAGCTGAAAAAGGATCCCACAACGAATGTGCTGAATGCCACCAATCGTCTGATAAAACAGTCTTCCATTCCTACAGAAGTTAAAAAGTATCTTTGTAAAACGGAGGCTTATCCTCCGAGATTATATGGATTACCAAAGATACATAAGCCTGATGTTCCTTTGAGACCGATAGTCAGCGCAATTGGAGCTCCTATCCAAGAACTAGCCAGACACCTTGCCTCTTTGTTACAACCTTACATAGGCAAAACTGAGAGTCATATTAAAAACTCTCTACACTTCATTGAAAAATTGAGGGAAATTACTGTCGGTCCTAATGACATCCTTGTCAGTTTTGATATAGTGTCTTTGTTCACTATGGTTCCAGTTGATGAAGCTCTCTCTCATATAGCCGATATGTTCCCTACTGATATAGTGGCCTTGTTCCAGCACTGTCTATCCTCGACCTATTTTCAGTACAATGGTGAATTTTATGAACAGATTGATGGGGTAGCCATGGGAAGCCCCCTAAGCCCCGCAATTGCGAATTTATTCGTGAAATATTTTGAACATCAAGCACTGCAGTTGGCCAAAAAAAAGCCCCTCGAAGTGGTGTCAGTATGTGGATGATACCTTTGTAATATGGAATCATGAGGAAGACGACTTGAATGATTTCCTGGTGCACTTAAATAGCATCAACCCAAAGATCAAATTTACTATGGAGAAAGAGAAGAATGGACAACTTAACTTTTTGGATGTATCAGTTATCAAACGGGTGGATGGGACCTTAGGCCATAAGGTCTACAGGAAAGGTACACATACTGATCGCTACCTCCATAAGAACTCAAACCACCACCCTAGGCAAAAGAGGGGGTCATAAAACACTAGTGGATAGGGCCAATAATATTTGTGAACCAGGCTACTTATGAGGAAAAACTAAATCATTTACGAATGGCTTTTGCGAAAAATGGTTATACGAAAAACGAGATTCACCGAGCACTTCACCCAAGTAGAAAAATGTCTAAATATAGGAGACAGCAACAACCATCAGCTGGAAAAGTATTTCTTCCGTTCATCCATAACATCACGGATCGCATTGGGAAAGTACTAGCCAAGTTTCAGGTGGAGACTATTTTCAGACCTACTAGGAAAATTAGTGAATGCCTAAGATCAACAAAAGATGCTCGTCACCCCCTAGCCACCCCAGAGGTATATAAAATTCCGTGTAGTTGTGGCAGGGTTTACATAGGAACTACAAAAAGAAGCATCAATACACGGTTGACGGAGCACAAAAGAAACTGTCGCTTGGGACATATCGACAAATCGGCAGTAGCAGAACATGTTTTTAAGGATGGAGATCACGAAATAAAATTTGGTGAGACAAGCTTGCTAGCGAGGACATCGCATTATTATACATGCATGTATAGAGAGGCAATTGAAATCCACAAACTTCAATACAGTTTTAATCGTAAAGAAGAAGGATTAAAATTGGACACGATATGGCGGTCGACGTTGCATCAATCACGTGACAATTGATTGCCTGCAATCGAGAGAACAGACGATAGCCAGATATAGCTACACATCAATGCCACATGACGTGCGGTGGCGCCCTCTATGATCTCCATATAAGCGGCGGCCCCAGCTCCTAGCAGCCAGTCGTCGACTCACCTCGGAAGATCTTCTCTGTAGTTGAGAACGAAACGTCAGGGAGAAGTAGTTCTATAGATCGACCACGGCAACTTAGCCTGGAAGTGTTTACTGTTGTGTATTAGTGTACAGAATACAAGTAATGCAGATTTTGCAAGCGCTTAAACTTTTCAATTAATTAATTAGTTGCATTTTTTATTATCCGCATTTGTGATAACTGATTATGATGTGGAACATAATAATTGAATTTATTCTGTAATTTGTACTGCAAGAGTAGTTACCAAATAAAACTGACTTGAATTTTTAAAAAATTTCATATTTTATGACACATTTAATTCATTTGCGAAATGAGCAAACATCTTCAAATATGTTTATGGCTGTATGATTTGCTCTTTTCGTTGTTGAAATTATCTATTGCGAAAATATGTTTTATTCGTAGTACTTTATTTATGAATGCTAATGTTTTAAAATCAAATGATTGTTAATTCCAAACTTAATGTTGGAGTTAATATATTACGAGGTGTTTGGTAATTGGGTGATTCCATGTTACAAATATCATTCACTCAGTTTCCGTCAAGATACTGGAACCTGTGGGTGAAATTGTACAATAGTACAACAAATAAAGCAAAATGACAGTGGCAGGCAGAATCCAACGATATAAACTTCTTTGTTTTATTTCAAAATCCGTCACAGTTGGGATAAGTTATTTCCTTATCGTCTGGTATTATGAACATTAACATTCGTTTTTCCTTTCTTAAAGTAGTGCCACCATTGATGCACTCTGATATCACCCATCACATTAGGTTCATATGCAACACAAAATTGATGATAAATGTCAGTAGTTTTGACTTTTTTGCCACTGGCAATCTTCTTACAGAACAAATGATACATTTCTGGGATTTTCAGTTGCTTTGCCCAATTTGCTAAGCACACTGAGCTAGTACCTCAGTCAGTGTAATCATTGTTTCGTTCCCTCAACTACTTCCCATGCTACATGATAATGTCGATCACTGTCCAGATAACCATTGTAGTTCAAGGCTATGATTTTACATGCCTTTTTTTATGAACAGAAAGGATTTTTGTAAAAGTCAAACTGGGCTCAGCTGCTTCAATATAGATTAGGGGAGAAAACCATGAATGGGATCTACAGCAACACTTGAGACCTTGAATTACTTCCAGCTACATACTGAGGCTACACAAACTAAAACAAATACACTCTTCAATAATCTTTCGCTCTGCTGTACCTGGCAACATTTTTAAAATCCTTCAAATTTCACAATACTTTATTTTGTAGTAACTAAAAGAGACTGGGTCAGTACTTTTAATGTGAAGTGGTTCATCTCTCCCCCTCTGCCTCCCCCTCCCCCTCTGCCTCCCCCTCCCCCTCCGCCTCCCCCTCCCCCTCCCCCTCCCCCTCCGCCTCCGCCTCCCCCTCCGCCTCCCCCTCCCCCTCCCCCTCAGCCTCCCCCTCCCCCTCCCCCTCAGCCTCCCCCTCAGCCTCCCCCTCCGCCTCAGCCTCCCCCTCAGCCTCCCCCTCCGCCTCCGCCTCCGCCTGCCCCTCCGCCTCTGCCACCGCCTCCCCCTCCCCATCTGCCTCCCCCTCCCCATCTGCCTCCCCCTCCCCATCTGCCTCCCCCTCCTCATCTGCCCCCCCTCCCCATCTGCCTCCCCCTCCCCATCTGCCTCCCCCTCCCCATCTGCCTCCCCCTCCCCATCTGCCTCCCCCTCCCCATCTGCCTCCCCCTCCCCATCTGCCTCCCCATCTGCCTCCCCCTCTCCCTCTGCCACCCCCTCTACCTTTGCCTCCCCCTCTACCTTTGCCTCCCCCTCACCCTCTGCCTCCCTGTCCCCTTCTGCCTCCCCCTACCCCTCCCCCTCTGCGGCCACGCCGGCCGGAGTGGCCGTGCGTTTCTAGGCGCTACAATCTGGAACTGCGTGACCGCTACGGCCGCAGGTTCGAATCCCACCTCGGGCATGGATGTGTGTGTTGTCCTTAGTTAGGTTTAAGTAGTTCTAAGTTCTAGGGGACTTATGACCTCAGCAGTTGAGTCCCATAGTGCTCAGAGCCATTTCAACCATTTGAACCTCCCCCTCCCCCTCCCCCTCAGCCTCCCCCTCCCCCTCCCCCTCAGCCTCCCCCTCAGCCTCCCCCTCCGCCTCAGCCTCCCCCTCAGCCTCCCCCTCCGCCTCCGCCTCCGCCTGCCCCTCCGCCTCTGCCACCGCCTCCCCCTCCCCATCTGCCTCCCCCTCCCCATCTGCCTCCCCCTCCCCATCTGCCTCCCCCTCCTCATCTGCCCCCCCTCCCCATCTGCCTCCCCCTCCCCATCTGCCTCCCCCTCCCCATCTGCCTCCCCCTCCCCATCTGCCTCCCCCTCCCCATCTGCCTCCCCCTCCCCATCTGCCTCCCCATCTGCCTCCCCCTCTCCCTCTGCCACCCCCTCTACCTTTGCCTCCCCCTCTACCTTTGCCTCCCCCTCACCCTCTGCCTCCCTGTCCCCTTCTGCCTCCCCCTACCCCTCCCCCTCTGCGGCCACGCCGGCCGGAGTGGCCGTGCGTTTCTAGGCGCTACAATCTGGAACTGTGTGACCGCTACGGCCGCAGGTTCGAATCCCACCTCGGGCATGGATGTGTGTGTTGTCCTTAGTTAGGTTTAAGTAGTTCTAAGTTCTAGGGGACTTATGACCTCAGCAGTTGAGTCCCATAGTGCTCAGAGCCATTTCAACCATTTGAACCTCTGCCTCCCCCTCCCCCTCTGCCTCCCCCTCCCCCTCCCACTCTGCTTCTCCCTCCCCCTCCCACTCTGCTTCTCCCTCCCCCTCCCACTCTGCTTCTCCCTCCCCCTCCCGCTCTGCTTCTCCCTCCCCCTGCCCCTCTGCCTCCCCCTCCCCCTGCCCCTCTGCCTCCCCCTCCCCCTGCCCCTCTGCCTCCTCCCCCCCTGCCCCTCTGCCTCCCTCTCCCCCTGACACTCTGCCTCCCTCTCCCCCTGACACTCTGCCTCCCACTCCCCCTGACCCTCTGCCTCCCCATCCCCCTGCCCCTCTGCCTCCCCCTCCCCCTCTGCCTCCCCCTCCCCCACTGCCTCCCCCTCCCCCTCTACCTTCCCCTCCCCCACTGCCTCGCCCTCCCCCACTGCCTCCCCCTCTGCCACCCCCTCCCCCTCTGCTCCCCCTCCCCCTCTGCTCCCCCTCCCCCTCTGCTCCCCCTCCCCCTCTGCTCCCCCTCCCCCCTCCCCCTGCCCCTCTGCCTCCCCCTCTGTCTCACCCTCCCCCTGCCCCTCTGCCTCCCCCTCTGTCTCACCCTCCCCCTGCCCCTCTGCCTCCCCCTCTGTCTCACCCTCCCCCTGCCCCTCTGCCTCCCCCTCTGTCTCACCCTCCCCCTGCCCCTCTGCCTCCCCCTCTGTCTCACCCTCCCCCTGCCCCTCTGCCTCCCCCTCCCCCTGCCCATCGGCCAACCCCTTCCCCCTGCACCTCTGCCTCCCCCTCCCCCTGCCCCTCTGCCTCCCCCTCCCCCTGCCCCTCTGCCTCCCCCTCCCCCTGCCCCTCTGCCTCCTCCCCCCCTGCCCCTCTGCCTCCCTCTCCCCCTGACACTCTGCCTCCCACTCCCCCTGACCCTCTGCCTCCCCATCCCCCTGCCCCTCTGCCTCCCCCTCCCCCTCTGCCTCCCCCTCCCCTGCCCCTCTGCCTCCCCCTCCCCTGCCCCTCTCCCTCCCCCTCTGCCTCTCCATTCGCCTCTGCCTCTCCTTCCCCCTCTGCCTCTCCATTCGCCTCTGCCTCTCCCTCCCCCTCTGCCTCTCCATTCGCCTCTGCCTCTCCATTCGCCTCTGCCTCTCCCTCCCCCACTGCCTCTCCATTCGCCTCTGCCTCTCCCTCCCCCACTGCCTCTCCATTCGCCTCTGCCTCTCCCTCCCCCACTGCCTCTCCATTCGCCTCTGCCTCTCCCTCCCCCACTGCCTCTCCATTCGCCTCTGCCTCTCCATTCGCCTCTGCCTCTCCCTCCCCCACTGCCTCTCCCTCCCCCTCTGCCTCTCCCTCCCCCTCTGCCTCTCCCTCCCCCTCTGCCTCTCCCTCCCCCTCTGCCTCTCCCTCCCCCTCTGCCTCTCCCTCCCCCTCTGCCTCTCCCTCCCCCTCTGCCTCTCCCTCCCCCTCTGCCTCTCCCTCCCCCTCTGCCTCTCCCTCCCCCTCTGCCTCTCCCTCCCCCTCTGCCTCTCCCTCCCCCTCTGCCTCTCCCTCCCCCTCTGCCTCTCCCTCCCCCTCTGCCTCTCCCTCCCCCTCTGCCTCTCCCTCCCCCTCTGCCTCTCCCTCCCCCTCTGCCTCTCCCTCCCCCTCTGCCTCTCCCTCCCCCTCTGCCTCTCCCTCCCCCTCTGCCTCTCCATTCCCCTCTGCCTCTCCATTCCCCTCTGCCTCTCCATTCCCCTCTGCCTCTCCATTCCCCTCTGCCTCTGCCTCTCCCTCCCCCTCCACCTCTCCCTAACCATCTGCCTCCCCGTCCCCCTCTGCCTCCCCCTCTGCCTCCCCCTCTGCCTCCCCCTCTGCCTCCCCCTCTGCCTCCCCCTCTGCCTCTGCCTCCCCCTCTGCCTCTGCCTCCCCCTCTGCCTCTGCCTCCCCCTCTGCCTCAGCCTCCCCCTCTGCCTCTGCCTCCCCCTCTGCCTCTGCCTCCCCCTCTGCCTCTGCCTCCCCCTCTGCCTCTGCCTCCCCCTCTGCCTCTGCCTCCCCCTCTGCCTCTGCCTCCCCCTCTGCCTCTGCCTCCCCCTCTGCCTCTGCCTCCCCCTCTGCCTCTGCCTCCCCCTCTGCCTCTGCCTCCCCCTCTGCCTCTGCCTCCCCCTCTGCCTCTGCCTCCCCCTCGGCCTCTGCCTCCCCCTCTGCCTCTGCCTCCCCCTCTGCCTCTGCCTCCCCCTCTGCCTCTGCCTCCCCCTCTGCCTCTGCCTCCCCCTCTGCCTCTGCCTCCCCCTCTGCCTCTGCCTCCCCCTCTGCCTCTGCCTCCCCCTCTGCCTCTGCCTCCCCCTCTGCCTCTGCCTCCCCCTCTGCCTCTGCCTCCCCCTCTGCCTCTGCCTCCCCCTCTGCCTCTGCCTCCCCCTCCCCCTCTGGCTCCCCCTCTGCCTCTGCCTCCCCCTCTGCCTCTGCCTCCCCCTCCCCCTCTGGCTCCCCCTCTGGCTCCCCCTCTGGCTCCCCCTCTGGCTCCCCCTCCCCCTCTGGCTCCCCCTCCCCCTCTGCACCACCCCTGTGCCTCCCCCTCCCCCTCTGCACCTCCCCCTCCCCCTCTGCACCTCCCCCTCCCCCTCTGCACCTCCCCCTCCCCCTCTGCACCTCCCCCTCCCCCTCTGCACCTCCCCCTCCCCCTCTGCACCTCCCCCTCCACCTCTGCACCTCCCCCTCCCCCTCTGCACCTCCCCTCCCCCTCTGCACCTCCTCCTCCCCCTCTGCACCTCCCCCTCCCCCTCTGCGCCTCCCCCTCCCCCTCTGTGCCTCCCCCTCCCCCTCTGCCTCCCCCTCCCCCTCTGCCTCCCCCTCTACCTGTGCCTCCCCCTCCCCCTTGCCTCCCCCTCCCCCTTGCCTCCCGCTCCCCCTTGCCTCCCCCTCCCCCTTGCCTCCCCCTCCCCCTTGCCTCCCGCTCCCCCTTGCCTCCCGCTCCCCCTTGCCTCCCGCTCCCCCTTGCCTCCCGCTCCCCCTTGCCTCCCGCTCCCCCTTGCCTCCCGCTCCCCCTTGCCTCCCGCTCCCCCTTGCCTCCCGCTCCCCCTTGCCTCCCCCTCCCCCTTGCCACCCACTCCCCCTTGCCTCCCCCTCCCCCTTGCCTCCCGCTCCCCTTGCCACCCACTCCCCATCTGCCTCCCCCTCCCCCTCTGCCTCCCCTTCCCCCTCTGCCTCCCCTTCCCCCTCTGCCTCCCCTTCCCCCTCTGCCTCCCCTTCCCCCTCTGCCACCCCTTCCCCCTCCACCTCTGCCTTCCCCTACCCCTCTGCCTCCCCCTCCCCGTATGCCACCCCTTGCCTCCCCCTCCCCCTATGCCTCCCCTTGCCTTCCCCTCCCCCTATGCCTCCCCCTCCCCCTATGCCTCCCCTTGCCTCCCCCTCCCCCTATGCTTGCCCTTGCCTCCCCCTATGCCTCCCCTTGCCTCCCCCTCTGCCTCCCCCTCTGCCTCCCCCTCTGCCTCCCCCTCTGCCTCCCCCTCTGCCTCCCCCTCTGCCTCCCCCTCTGCCTCCCCCTCTGCCTCCCCCTCTGCCTCCCCCTCTGCCTCCCCCTCTGCCTCCCCCTCTGCCTCCCCCTCTGCCTCCCCCTCTTGCCTCCCCCTCTTGCCTCCCCCTCTTGCCTCCCCCTCTTGCCTCCCCCTCTTGCATCCCCCTCTTGCCTCCCCCTCTTGCCTCCCGCTTGCCTCCCCCTCTTGCCTCCCGCTTGCCTCCTCCTTGGCTCCCGCTTGCCTCCTCCTTGCCTCCCCCTCTGCCTCCCGTTTACCTCCCCCTCCCCCTCTGCCTCCCGCTTGCTTCCCCCTCCCCCTCCCCCTCTGCCTCCGGCTTGCTTCCCCCTCCCCCTCCCCCTCTGCCTCCGGCTTGCTTCCCCCTCCCCCTCCCCCTCTGCCTCCCGCTTGCTTCCCCCTCCCCCTCCCCCTCTGCCTCCCGCTTGCTTCCCCCTCCCCCTCCCCCTCTGCCTCCCGCTTGCTTCCCCCTCTGCCTCCCACTTGTTCCCCCTCCCCCTGCAGTACTATGGCTACCTTGTTTTAACAGTGTGGCCACAGACACCTGCTGACTGTGACTCTACAATGAAAAACGTGTGGCTGCACTTCTTGAAACCTGTCCCGTTTATGTGGGCAGAGACATCGATGGTGCTCCGTGTCATGGAATAGAAAAACGGAAAAAATCATGGCGTCATGTCTTAGTGACACACACACACACACACACACACACACACACACACACACACACACACACACACACACACACACACCTAATCTTTCTTCACAAAAATCCCATTGTTCTTGATACCACTGGTGCTCATAATGATATTTTAACATTTTGAATCTGTGCCTATATTGAATCTCCATTACTCCTTATTATGCAACTTTCCAAATTGCTTCCATTCGTTATAACAGTTTAAATTTATTTAGAATATTAAATAATAAAAATTGCAAATCTAAACACGCACATAAAATTTCTTCAAGACACTTTAAGATTCCACTGATGTTTCATCATTGTCATTGTCCAAGAAGTCTTCTTCCTTCTCTCCTATTGTGTAGTGTTGTTGGAAATTTTTAATGTTTTCTCACATGTAGGACTCGTGCTTTTTTATGGTCTGCAATTCTGAGGTATTGGATTGGCTCATAACAATTATCTCATATGGATGTGTGGATGAAGTATGTGCTAGAATTTTCTCTGTTTATTTTCTTACTTTCTATGTGTATCTGTACTTCTAAAAGTGCATACTTTATATTCTAAGAGCTCTACTTCACAACTCTCCCTCCGTCTTATATTCAACCCTCAGTGTGTTTTTCGCCTTTGTTCTATCATTCACTGCTACTTTTAGTGAACCACAAAATTATTGCACCTGGGATTGAGGGTGCTTCAATCAGCTTGTCGTGAGTTTTTATCATTATACTTCATGAAGACAGGCTGAACGATTTGATAGTATATGCACAAGTGCCCTGAAAGCATTCACACTCTGAGATGTTTTCCTTAATCACCACATTTTTATCAGCTGTAGTGCTGTCAGTGGGTGAAGCAGGGGAGTGGTGGGACAAGAGAACAGTGGTGTGTGCGATGCTCACTCAAGACTCTCCTGCCATTTCTAGTCCTTTTTGTAGTTCACAATGCAGCTCATCACGTGTACACAATTCAAATGTTTTTCAAAATTGATTGTTCAGTGATTACAGTTCAAAGAGCTTCTTACAACCCGTTTGTTATTCCATTTAACGAAAATGTTCGTGAGTGTGTTACACTTACAGTGGGTTGAGAATTCCTGAAGAGTAGGTTGGGGGTGGGATAAACGTCTGACCGACCTAAAAGTGCTCATACACCGGAGATTGAGATTGTAAGGCAGCCTGTTTTGCAGTCCCCAAAACTTTCAGCAAGGAAGCTTGTTGCAGCTGTTGGGCTTCCTCAGGTGAGTGTAAGAATAATTTTATACAGATACTTGCACTTTCATTCATATAAAATCATGTTTGGCTAAGAACTTAAACCTACAGATTTTGTACCCCTTCAACAGTCTTGTGAAAACATCCTGCAACGTGTCCCAGAAGATGCTGTATTTTTGTGTAGTGGTGGGGCCCATTTCCACTTACGTGATGATGTAAACGGACAACATTTCTGCTGTTGTTCTGCTCTCCCTCCCAAACCCTGCAAGAAAGACCATTGCACTCTGATAAAGTGAGTGATCGATTTTCAGTTAACAGAGGTTGTGTTAATGATCCATATTCTTTTGAAGAGGATGGTGTAATACTTATGGTCACTTCTCACGCTTACTTTGCCATGCTTGATTACTTCTTATGGATTCAATTTCAGAACTTAGGACTGGGCAAGCCTAAAGTGTGGCTCCAACAAGATGGTCCTACAGCACACATTTCTGGGATGTCAACGAGAATGTTCAGAGACTTGTTTCCTAGAATATTGATCTTGATACATGGGGATGTTGCTTGGCTGCCCAAATCACCAGTCCATGAGCTATTCCACAAGACATGACATGCTGGGCGGTTATACATTTCAGACGTCACCTTGAATTGTGTGTTGCTTGCCTTCCAAGACAGTCATTACAAACTGTTATCATGACATTGTAAGTTTTTGAATAACCACATTTCTCTCTGCAAATGTGGTAGGTTTTCAGTTATTGTTAGTTTTTTTGTCTTAAGCTTATTGCAAGTTAATTAAAGAGAATTTTACACCAGACACATTTTGCTTTTATTATAAAGCGTCTTCCGTGGATATTATGCAAATTGGATGCATGTGTTTGTATATTTCTGGTTGTTTTAGATTAAAAACAGCATTTTGTTTATAAAGTTGGAGAGCAAATCACTCAGTGTTTCCATCTCTTGTTCACATATTCTTCAGACCACTGCTTCCTCCCTCCATGTTAGCAGCAGTTGATTTCGAAAGACTTTTTTTCACATATACACTTGGCAGTTTTTGCCCTGCTGCAGTATTTCTTGCATTGCATTTGCATTATTTACACCACCTCACTTTTATAAATCTAACTGAAGTTGTATATGTTGTCACTTTGTGAAATGATATTTTCTTAAATTTTATTTTTATTTATTTTTTATTTTTTCATCCACCTGTACTATCAGTCCATCAGCAGCAATGGAGGCTGAACCTTTGACAATGCCAGTCACTAATGCTGAAGAACCAGAGACAGAAGCCAACAGGCAGTTTGTCAGCAAGTGACCACAAAGCCTTAACAGTTTTGTACTTTGAGAATAACTGGATAACTGCTAATGGATGTATGATGGTTTCTTTTCTGTATCTCATCTAATATGACAGTTGACTCTGAAAGGAGAAGGGATAAAGATGGTCTCAATTATGTCCGCATTGTGATGCGAGAGATTTTCAGTATTTTAGAAAACGGCTTCAGGAGGAAAGTGTTTTAGAATTGAAAACTTTGCAGACTAAGCACACAGGTGGAATTATTGGGGAATAATTACTTCAGAAATCAAGACTTATGTTGCAGTTTTAAATTTAAATACAATCTAGGTGCTTCCTAAGAACATCTGCTGTGCCATCTTTCTGTTTAATTTATTCACCATGTTCAATATGTCACGGTACACATTGAGAGAAGTAACTATCAGAATATAATTATGTGGTGTGGATTAATAATTGACTATTAGTCTGTTTGTGTGTATATAGGGTATAAATGAGACTCATAGCTTTGGAGAAAGCTGTCGGTCCCTCATTTAGTCATTGCTGCTAATATTTACGTGACTGCACCAATATTTTGATACAGTAAGACTAGAAATGTGAGACATACTAACAGTTAACATTATTACACAACGTTCTGCTAACAGGAGCTTTCAAACTTTAAAATCGGTTACATGGAGTGGCAAATTAAATGTTTTCCTTTAAGTTTTCATGAATTACTATGTTATTTCCATGTACCTACCAGCAGCTTGTTAGTGGCCTGTGCACCAGAATACAAAACCTGACTGTAACCCTAGACGGTGAGGCAAAGCCCACAAATTATTTTTCTGTTTTCTATTATGGTTATATGCATCAAAGTCCATGTGGATCTAATTTTTATCACTAACTACCAATCCCATTAAGAAGTAAATAAGTGTAACAATTCAGAGATGTAGATGATTGTGCAATGTGTGGTTATTTCCTCTAAACTTTTAAAACATAATTTTGATTTCTTTGAGTCATTCTGGCATGAAATAACAATTCTTTGTATCATTAACACAGTGGTTAAACTTTATTTTCAGTATTGTACATGTTAAATATTGTTACAGCCAAGAATGTCATAAAGGGAAATTGTGAATACGTTTGAGGTATGCTGTTTCGTGTGACCTCAGTTTGCTTTATTTTAATTAATGAGCAAACTGATAAAGAAATGAAATATAGTGATTAACATTTGTAATGTTCAATTTTATCTTCAAATGAAAATGTATAAGGGGTGTTCAAAAAGAAACGAGCTAGAGTCTGGAATGTGCAAACCGGTGACAGGACGGTAATATCGTGGCATGTGTAACAAGTTGTAGTTCCGACCAGATCGTGGAAGTTCACAACCCATCGCTAGAGGGTCCGCGTGCATGTCACATGACTATACAGAGCTAGCAACAGCATGGATCAATCGTCCAACGCTGCCAGTCTGATGTTCTTCTTTGACCAAGATGGCCCCTTCTGTTTCGCTTTCTGCAGCATGGGACAACAGTGAATGCCCAGCGTTACTTGCAAACCGTGACCACCGTTTGCCAAGTGATCAAATCAAAATGACTAGGCAATCTCACCCATGGGGTCATTCTGCTCCACGACAATGCAAAGCTTCATACAGCCAACACAGTCATGGCGCTCCTGCAGAAATTCAAATCGGACATTCTCGGCCACCCTCCATAGAGTCCGGACCTCTCTCCCTGCGATTACGCTATTTTTGGTCCCCTTAAAAATGCTCTGAGGGGCAAACGATTCACCTCTGGCTACAATGTCTGACTGTACATGCAGACCTGGTTAACATTGCAGCCCCGAGAATTTTATGAGACAGCCATTAACCACATTGTGTCACAGTGGGACAAGTGTCTTAACAGCCAAGGTCAATACTTATAACATACAGGTACTGGTTTCTGTAATTATGCCTCTGGCTCATTTCTTTTTGAACGCCCCTTATATATCAAAGTAATTCTGTTGCATTGTTTTCCCCTCCTTTTCTTAAAAATTTTCTCTTCAAATGTGCAGGTGTGTCGTGGAATAGTGCCAGTCTACAGAGGACAGTGGAAGGTGTGACAGCTGTTTTGTTGTCTCTTAAGAAGTGTCCATTTATACGATACCAGAGTTCTTCCAGAATGGCCAAAAGACTAGCTGAAAAAATAAGGGTGAGTCATTAATTTTTTTTGCAGGTTATCCATAGTGTGGGTGTCTGTAGCTCCTTCCTATGTTTCCTAGGTGATGGTGGAAGCAAAAAAGAAAACCTAGCATGAAAGGATATAAAACAGTAAGCATATGCTACTGCAGCATAAATGTTTTTGACGGTCCTAAATGTGAACTTGTGAATTAGATATGAGCTGTGGAATCATTCTAATCTGAGGGTCAAGTTCTTGACTGTAAGAAGAATAGACCTGTATTGCCACAGTTATTCCTTACCAGAAATCCCTTTCAATAATTGTCAAACATGATGACCAGTCCTGAAGAACTGAGGTGAAAGCAATTCGCAAATAAAAATGGGTGACACTTGTATTTGGCTATTTAAGCACTTCATTGTAATATGCTGGATTGATCATCTTTCTGTCTACTATATGTTCGTTAAGGGGAGTTGGAACACCCTACCCCGAGATGTTAAATTAGTGGCTTGGCTTCTCTGTATTTCAGGAACCACTGTAGCCATTGACATGAAACTTTTACAGGACATTAAACTGTTTGTTCTGAGTCTACTGAACTACAATAATTGCATTTCAGCCACTGCTTTCAGAAATAAAATTTTTTAATTACATAGTTAAAATTTTGCATACTTTTTTTGTGTGTTACCCTAAATAATTTTAATTATACATAACATTATGTTCTTCTTTTAGTTCAGTAGACTCAGGATATGTATGTTATTACTCCCTGAAAATTTGAATACTCTACTCAAAGTGCCCCCCATGAACCATGTACCGTGGCGTTGGTGGGGAGGCTTGCATGCCTCAACGATACAGATAGCTGTACCGTAGGTGCAACCACAATCGAGGGGTATCTGTTGAGAGGCCAGACAAACGTGTGGGACCTGAAGAGGGGCAGCAGCCTTTTCAGTAGTTGCAGGGGCAACAGTCTGGATGATTGACTGATCTGGCCTTGTAACACTAACCAAAATAGCCTTGCTGTTCTGGTACTGCGAACGGCTGAAAGCAAGGGGAAACTACAGCCGTAATTTTTCCCGAGGGCATGCAGCTTTACTGTATGATTAAAATATTCCGGAGGTAAAATAGTCCCCCATTCGGATCTCCGGGCGGGGACTACTCAGGAGGTCGTTGTTATCAGAAGAAAGAAAACTGACATCTACGGATCAGAGCGTGGAATGTGAGATCCCTTAATCGGGCAGGTAGGTTAGAAAATTTAAAAAAGGAAATGGATAGGTTAAAGTTAGATATAGTGGGAATTAGTGAAGTTCTGTGGCATGAGGAACAAGACTTTTGGTCAGCTGAATACAGGGTTATAAATACAAAATCAAATAGGGGTAATGCAGGAGTAGGTTTATTAATGAATAAAAAAAATAGGAGTACGGCTAAGCTACTACAAACAGCGTAGTGAACTCATTATTGTGGCCAAGATAGACACGAAGCCCACACCTACTACAGTAGTACAAGTTTATATGCCAACTAACTCTGCAGATGACGAAGAAATTGATGAAATGTGTGACGAGATAAAAGAAATTATTCAGATAGTGAAGGGAGACGAAAATTTAATAGTCATGGGTGACTGGAATTCAAGCGAAGGAAAAGGGAGAGAAGGAAACATGGTAGGTGAATATGGATTGGGGCTAAGAAATGAAAGAGGAAGCCGCCTGGTAGAATTCTGCACAGAGCATAACTTAATCATAGCTAACACTTGGTTTAAGAATCATGAAAGAAGGTTGTATACATGGAAGAACCCTGGAGATACTAAAAGGTATCAGATAGATTATATAATGGTAAGACAGAGATTTAGGAACCAGGTCTTAAATTGTAAGACATTTCCAGAGGCAGATGTGGACTCTGACCACAATCTATTGGTTATGAACTGTAGATTAAAACTGAAGAAACTGCAAAAAGGTGGGAATTTAAGGAGATGGGACCTGGATAAACTGACTAAACCAGAGGTTGTACAGAGTTTCAGGGAGAGCATAAGGGAACAATTGACAGGAATGGGGGAAAGAAATACAGTAGAAGAAGAATGGGTAACTTTGAGGGATGAAATAGTGAAGGCAGCAGAGGATCAAATAGGTAAAAAGATGAGAGCTAGTAGAAACCCTTGGGTAACAGAAGAAATATTGAATTTAATTGATGAAAGTAGAAAATGTAAAAATGCAGTAAATGAATCAGGCAAAAAGGAATACAAACGTCTCAAAAATGATATCGACAGGAAGTGCAAAGTGGCTAATCAGGGATGGCTTGAGGACAAATGTAAGGATGTAGAGGCTTATCTCACTAGGGGTAAAATAGATACTGTGTACAGGAAAATTAAAGAGACCTTTGGAGAAAGGAGAACCACTCGCACGAACATCGAGAGCTTTGATGGAAACCCAGTTCTAAGCAAAGAAGGGAAAGCAGAAAGGTGGAAGGAGTATATAGAGGGTCTATACAAGGGCGATGTACTTGAGGGCAATGTTATGGAAATGGAAGAGGATGTAGATGAAGATGAAATGGGAGATTCGATACTGCGTGAAGAGTTTGGCTGAGCACTGAAAGACCTGAGTCGAAACAAGGCCCCCGGAGTAGACAACATTCCATTAGAACTACTGACAGCCTTGGGAGAGCCAGTCCTGACAAAACTCTACCATCTGGTGAGCAAAATGTATGAGA
Organism: Schistocerca americana; assembly: GCF_021461395.2. Classification (NCBI taxonomy): domain Eukaryota; kingdom Metazoa; phylum Arthropoda; class Insecta; order Orthoptera; family Acrididae; genus Schistocerca; species Schistocerca americana. The sequence continues at coordinate 359,833,340 of NC_060125.1, read as the reverse complement.
CAGGCGAAATTCCCCCAGACTTCAAGAAGAATATAATAATTGCAATCCCAAAGAAAGCAGGTGTTGACAGATGTGAAAATTACCGAACTATCAGTTTAATAAATCACAGCTGCAAAATACTAACGCGAATTCTTTACAGACGAATGGAAAAACTGATAGAAGCTGACCTCGGGGAAGATCAGTTTGGATTCCGTAGAAATGTTGGAACACGTGAGGCAATACTGACCTTACGACTTATCTTAGAAGAAAGATTAAGGAAAGGCAAACCTACATTTCTAGCATTTGTAGACTTAGAGAAAGCTTTTGACAATGTTGATTGGAATACTCTCTTTCAAAAAATACAGGGAGCGAAAGGCTATTTACAGTTTGTACAGAAACCAGATGGCAGTTATAAGAGTCGATGGGTATGAAAGGGAAGGAGTGGTTGGGAAGGGAGTGAGACAGGGTTGTAGCCTCTCCCCAATGTTATTCAATCTGTATATTGAGCAAGCAATAAAGGAAACAAAAGAGAAGTTCGGAGTAGGTATTAAAATCCATGGAGAAGAAATAAAAACTTTGAGGTTCGCCAATGACATTGTAATTCCATCAGAGACAGCAAAGGACTTGGAAGAGCAGTTGAACGAAATGGACACTGTCTTGAAAGGAGGGTATAAGATGAACACCAACAAAAGCAAAACAAGGATAATGGAATGTAGTCGAATTAAGTCGGGTGATGCTGAGGGAATTAGATTAGGAAATGAGACACTTAAAGTAGTGAAGGAGTTTTGCTATTTGGGGAGCAAAATAACTGATGATGGTCAAAGTAGAGAGGATATAAAATGTAGACTGGCAATGGCAAGGAAAGCGATTCTGAAGAAGAAAAATTTGTTAACATCGAGTGTAGATTTAAGTGTCGGGAAGTCGTTTCTGAAAGTATATGTATGGAGTGTGTAGCGTTGGCAGAAGAGCCAACACCGTGTTGCTAGAGGAGGCCGAAATGCACGCTTTTAAGCTCACGCGAATTGGCGTAAGGTCTGGAACATTACAAGGAAATGAGAACTTAGAAAAACGGACGCAGTTGCTGTAATACTTAACTTTAATCCATAATAGTAGAACATCTCTCTTGACTGTACATGCTTCACAAATATCAATATAACTGGTAATGGCGCCTTGCTAGGTCATAGCAAATGACCTAGCTGAAGGCTAAGCTAACTATCGTCTCGGCAAATGAGAGCGTATTGGTCAGTGTAGCTTCGCTAGCAAAGTCGGCTGTACAACTGGGGCGAGTGCTAGGAAGTCTCTTTAGACCTGCCGTGTTGTGGCGCTCGGTCTGCAATCACTGTCAGTGGCGACATGCGGGTCCGGCGTATACTAATGGACCGCGGCCGATTTAAAGGCTACCACTTAGCAAGTGTGGTGTCTGGCGGTGACACCACAGAGTGTAGCCATGTATGGAAGTGAAATGTGGACGATAAATAGTTTAGACAAGAAGAGAATAGAAGCTTTCGAAATGTGGTGCTACAGAAGAATGCTGAAGATTAGGTACTGAATAGAATTGGGGAGAAGAGGAGCTTGTGGCACAACTTGACTAGAAGAAGGGATTGGTTGGTAGGACATGTTCTGAGACATCGAGGGATCACCAATTTAGTATTGGAGGGCAGCGTGGAGGGTAAAAATCGTAGAGGGAGACCAAGAGATGAATACACTAAGCAGATTCAGAAGGATGTAGGCTGCAGTAGGTACTGGGAGATGAAGTAGCTTGCACAGGATAGAGTAGCATGGAGAGCTGCATCAAACCAGTCTCAGGACTGAAGACCACAACAACAACAATACTCAAAGTGGTTTCTGAGATTTAGGGAAAAATGCAACAGAAAATGTTAATTTTCAGCAATAGCTTCTAAAGTTTCAAAATACTGTAACTCCCTTTATATAAGCTTAATTTTTTTTTATTTTTAGTCACTCAGAAGCACCCAGCACCATACTGTATATCATCCTCTTGATCTTTTTCCAAGTTTTTCCTTCTTTCTGGACTCCTTAGTGGCCAACTGTGCTTCATACTCTACTTTATCGATGCGAACCTTGTCCATCGGTTCACTGATGCAGCTTGCTCCAGGATTAATTCCCATACGCTGTAGCACTTTCACCCTACCATTGTTGCCATCATTAAAAACAACAACAGCATCACTGACCTCCCACCTTAGTGTCTTAATTCCAACAAAAATATTGCTTGGTAAGCGAGTTCATATAAGATTATTTAATAACTCATTGGGATTTTGAGTCTGACCATGCAGACACTTCTTCAGTAATTCAGGATTTACCAGGTCTCTGTAAATAGATTTTGTGATATCCATGACTGCTGCTGTGATGGAATGTTTATGGCTGCATGAACTGTTTGAGTACTGAGCATTGCGGTAATTGCACCATGAATTAGGTCCAGGAGGGCAAATGTGGTGTACTGGTTTTTCATCGGTTGCCTGCTTCATTTTCAACAAATCCTAAGTATTATTTCTAATGGCCATCCCATAATACTCCTTTAGTTCATCAGTCATTTTATCTGTCAGCCTGTCTCTTATGGTTTTACCATCAGGAAGTTTCTTGTCTCTCAAACTTTGTTTCAACTTCCTCAAGATGGTATCAATCCTCTTCTGGACATGACCTTTATAACTCAGCAACCCACAGCCTTCTATATAGAAAATTACAGATTTTATTAGGTCTTGAAGTAATGCCCATAAAAATTTTATTTTCAACCAGTGTAGATTATATTTAAAAAATACTTCCCATGTGAGTTTATAAGTGATGTATATATATCATTTATTCATATCAATATAATAGAAGGAAACATTCCACGTGGGAAAAATTATATATAAAATCAAAGATGAGGTGACTTACCGAATGAAAGCGCTGGCAGGTCGATAGACACACAAACAAACACAAACATACACACAAAATTCAAGCTTTCGCAACAAACTGTTGCCTCATCAGGAAAGAGGGAAGGAGAGGGGAAGACGAAAGGAAGTGGGTTTTAAGGGAGAGGGTAAGGAGTCATTCCAATCCCGGGAGCGGAAAGACTTACCTTAGGGGATTGGAATGACTCCTTACCCTCTCCCTTAAAACCCACTTCCTTTCGTCTTCCCCTCTCCTTCCCTCTTTCCTTATGAGGCAAAAGTTTGTTGCGAAAGCTTGAATTTTGTGTGTATGTTTGTGTTTGTTTGTGTGTCTATCGACCTGCCAGCGCTTTCGTTCGGTAAGTCACCTCATCTTTGATTTTATATATCATTTATTCGGAAGATTGCAAATTTTATAATGAGATAAAAATCCGAAAATGTGAAAAAAAAATTTTTTTTCTGTTCTAACTCCCCTTAAGCTGATAGTAAACTAGGACAGTGAAAATTATTGTCATCTTAAATATGTTGATTAGATACTTTCTGATTGTGGCAAGACTGACTGATACTTCTGTTTGAAAGTCCAGGTTGGAATATCAACAGTATTATGAAAATGATGTGTTGCTACTCATCATAAAGATGACACGTTGAGTTGCAGAGAGCCACACTGAAAAGACTGTTACCCAATGAGCTTTTGGCCTTTCTTCAGAAAGGAAAAGGAAAACACCTACACAATCACACAAACACCTACACAAGTGCACAAACAAGCACACCTCACACACACATGACCATATATGTGGCTCCAGCCACAAAACAACAGTATTGAACAAAAGGGGAAGGGATAGCAGGATAGAAAAGTCAGGAAGTTGGCACTGCCTGCCGAGCATGGAGGGATTGATGGTGTCCGGATAAGGCTGCCAGGTGCAACCTTGGAGGCCTTGGGGTACAGGGGAGGGGGAGGGCGGAGGAGGGGGGGACCGGGAGACTGGGAGTGGAGAAGGAGAGGAACAGAGAAGAGAAAAAGACTGGTTTGTGCGTTAGTAGAGAGTTTACATCCTATCACCCGCAGTGTGTGCCGCTCTCTGCCAACCCACCCACCTGTCTTTTCCGCTCTGTGATTTTGAACTCTCAATACACCAAAATCCAGTTTTTGCTATCAGAGATTTTTTAACAGAATTTAACAAATTCTGGTACCACATAAACCAGAATTCATGACTTTCATATCTTGGTCCTTACATGGTAGCAAGGACAGCACAGAAATGTCAACTCCCGGGATACAATGATAGAAAACATTTTTGGCAAACACGTAAATGAACAGTTCACAGATCTGATGTGAGATTAGAAATAATAGCCACTGTGGGTAGAGTGCTAAAGTTTCTCAACTGGAGCCCAGCTTGGTGTCCTTGACAGACAGAGTCCATTTTTTATTGTACACCCAAAAACTTTGACACTGGCACTATTTGCAGAACTGTTGGTAATGAGGATGTCAAAGTAATTGAATTATTTAGTTGTACAATACCAGAACAATTCACTTGCAACAGGGAAATGCAAAATGCTTTTCGTTTTTCACTGAACAGTTACTCATTAATGATTCTTCAGAGGCTCTCCTCCACTTGATGTGAAGCAGTTGACAGTTTTGTGTTTAGCTATCTTTTAGTGTAAGCAACTCATGCCATTGCTGCAGGCTGCAAAGTGCTGCATTGTACTAGAAGAACCTTAAATGTTGCAAAAATAGACATATTAGAACATAAAAACGTGAAGTTCAGTCTTCTGCCTGTCAGCACATATTTACCCTTCGTAACCACATAAGAGAATAATGAATTTCACTCATTTCATGTGTTGTGTGGGTTTCATCCCAACTTTTATCAAGTGAGAATTCTATTCACACCAGCAGCTTCATTGCTGTGCACTTATCCAAGTGAACTTTATAGTATGCAGTGCTATTTTGTACTCTACACCAGCATGGAAAGTGCATTACTGTTTAGTTACAGTATTCAGTTGTTGCTATTTTGTGGTTTGATGCAGCTCTCAATTCTAGTATATCATGTGCAAGCCCCTTCATCTGCATAACTGTCGCAAACTATGTCCATTTGAACGTGGATTCCCCCCTTAGTATCCCTCTATGATTTTTACCCTCCCACACTTCCTTCCATTTCCAATTTGAAGATTCCTTGATGCCTAAGGATGTGTCCTATCAACCAATCCCTTCTTTCATTCAAGTTGTGCCACAAATTTTTTTTGCATCAGTTTGTTTCAGTACTTCTTCATTTATTGTTCAGTGTACCCATCTAATTTTTAACTCTCCTGTAGCACCACATTTCAAAGTCTTCTATTCTCCTCTTGTCTGAACTGCCGATTGTCCATGTTTCACTTACATACAGAGCTTCACCATCATGTTAACAAATTCCCCTTTCAAAAATGCTTGTCTTGTTATGGCCAGTCTGCATTTTATATCCTTTCTACTTAACCATCACCAATTGTTTTGCTGCCTAAATCGCAAAACTCAACCACAAGTTTTAGTGTCTCATTCCCAGGTCTAATTCCCTCAGTACAGCTTAATTTTGTTGAACTCCACTCCATTACTATCCTTTTACCTTCGCAGATTTTTTTTTTGAAGACACTATCCATTCTGAAGATGAATCTCCAGAACTGGCTGAAATAAGGTAATGTATTTTCAATATTTGACAGAACAAGCATGTTTTGGCTTACTGCCATTATCAAGTGATTTCTAGTTGAAAGTTAGCGACCTTTTAGCATTTATAGCAATTTTTTTCTGCCGAGTTGTGATAAGTATAATATTTTTCATACTTGCAAAACATAAAAAATACAGCATCTTAGTGAAGAAATGACAGAATATGGAACCGTCAAAATATCTTTCAGAAATGTATTTTTTATGTTTGTATTTTGACAGTTCTTTACTACTACAGCATCATAGTGAAGGAATGACATAATATGGAACTGTCAAAATAACTGTCAAAATGTATTTTTTATGTTTTGTAACTAAAAAAAATATTACATTTACCACGGCATGACAGAAAAAGGTTACTACAAATGCAATATGGCCGTCGCTTCCAACTAGAGTCACTTGATAATGACAATAATCTGAAACATAGTTTTGTGTAAAATATTAAAAATATATTACCTAGTTGAACCTAGTTTTGGAGCTTTCATTTTCATTATGGCTTATAATGATGTACAAGATGCTGTGAGCTCAACAGAACGTAAATCTATCTATTCTGTTCAACTGCTCTAGCAAGTCCTTTGTTTTCTGTGACAGAATGACATTGCCAGATTGTATAAAGTGGTGGATAGCTTACAAACCTGTCTCATTCCCTTCTCCACTACTGTTTTCCTTGCACGTCCTTTCACTTTTGTAACTGCACTCTGCTTTCTGTACAAGTTGTAAATAACCATTCAGTTCCTATATTTTATATGTGCTGCCTTTAGAATTTCAAATAGTGCATTCCAGACAATGTTGTCAAAACCTGTCTCTGTCTACAAATGCTATAAATGCAGATCTGCCTCTCTTCAACATATTTGCTAAGATAAGTCAAAGGGTCAGTATTGGCTGCCCTCCAATACTAAATTGGTGATCCCTCGATGTCTCAGAACATGTCCTACCTACCAATCCCTTCTTCTAGTCAAGTTGTGCCACAAGCTCCTCTTCTCCCCAATTCTATTCAGTACCTAATCTTCAGCATTCTTCTGTAGCACCACATTTCGAAAGCTTCTATTCTCTTCTTGTCTAAACTATTTATCGTCCACATTTCACTTCCATACATGGCTACACTCTGTGGTGTCACCGCCAGACACCACACTTGCTAAGTGGTAGCCTTTAAATCGGCCGCGGTCCATTAGTATACGCCGGACCCGCATGTCGCCACTGACAGTGATTGCAGACCGAGCGCCACAACACGGCAGGTCTAAAGAGACTTCCTAGCACTCGCCCCAGTTGTACAGCCGACTTTGCTAGCGAAGCTACACTGACCAATACGCTCTCATTTGCCGAGACGATAGTTAGCTTAGCCTTCAGCTAGGTCATTTGCTATGACCTAGCAAGGCGCCATTACCAGTTATATTGATATTTGTGAAGCATGTACAGTCAAGAGAGATGTTCTACTATTATGGATTAAAGTTAAGTATTACAGCAACTGCGTCCGTTTTTCTAAGTTCTCATTTCCTTGTAATGTTCCAGACCTTACGCCAATTTGCGTGAGCTTAAAAGCGTGCATTTCGGCCTCCTCTAGCAACACGGTGTTGGCTCTTCTGCCAACGCTACACACTCCATACATATACTTTCAGAAACGACTTCCCGACACTTAAATCTACACTCGATGTTAACAAATTTTTCTTCTTCAGAATCGCTTTCCTTGCCATTGCCAGTCTACATTTTATATCCTCTCTACTTCGACCATCATCAGTTATTTTGCTCTCGAAATAGCAATACTCCTTTATTACTTTAAGTGTCTCATTTTCTAACGTAATTCCCTCAGCATCATCCGACTTAATTCGACTACATTCCATTATCCTTGTTTTGCTTTTCTTGATGTTCATCTTATATCCTCCTTTCAAGACACTGTCCATTCCGTTCAACTGCTCTTCCAAGTTCTTTGCTGTCTCTGACAGAATTACAATGTCATCGGCGAACCTAAAAGTTTTTATTGCCTCTCCATGGATTTTAATGCCTACTCCGAACTTTTCTTTTGTTTCCTTTACTGCTTGCTCAATATACAGATTGAACAACATCGGGGAGAGGCTACAACCCTGTCTTACTCCCTTCCCAACCACTGCTTCCCTTTCATGTCCCTCGACTCTTATAACTGCCATCTGGTTTCTGTACAAATTGTAAATACCTTTTGCTCCCTGTATTTTACCCCTGCCACCTTCAGAATTTGAAAGATAGTATTCCAGTCAACATTGTCAAAAGCTTTCTCTAAGTCTACAAATGCTAGAAACGTAGGTTTGCCTTTCCTTAATCTTTCTTCTAAGATAAGTCATAAGGTCAGTACTGCCTCACGTGTTCCAGTGTTTATACGGAATCCAAACTGATCTTCCCCGAGGTTGACTTCTACTAGTTTTTCCATTCGTCTGTAAAGAATTCGTGTTAGTATTTTGCAGCTGGGACTTATTAAACTGATAGTTCAGTAATTTTCGCATCTGTCAACACCTGCTTTCTTTGGGATTGGAATTATTATATTCTTCTTGAAGTCTGAGGGTATTTCACCTGTTTCATACAGCTTGCTCACCAGATGGTGGAGTTTTGTCAGGACTGGCTCTCCCAAGGCCGTCAGTAGTTCCAATGGAATGTTGCCTACTCCGGGGGCCTTGTTTCGACTCAGGTCTTTCAGTGCTCTGTCAAACTCTTCACGCAGTATCATATCTCCCATTTCATCTTCATCTACATCCTGTTCCATTTCCATAATATTGTCCTCAAGTACATCACCCTTGTATAGACCCTCTATATACTCCTTCCACCTTTCTGCTTTCCCTTCTTTGCTTAGAACTGGGTTCCCATCTGAGCTCTTGATATTCATACAAGTCGTTCTCTTTTCTCCAAAGGTCTCTTTAATTTTCCTGTAGGCAGTATCTATCTTACCCCTAGTGAGATAAGCCTCTACATCCTTACATTTGTCCTCTAGCCATCACTGCTTAGCCATTTTGCACTTCCTGTCGATCTCATTTTTGAGACGTTTGTATTCCTTTTTGCCTGCTTCATTTACAGCATTTTTATATTTTCTCCTTTCGTCAATTAAATTCAATATTTCTTCTGTCATCCAAGGATTTCTACTAGCCCTAGTCTTTTTACCTACTTGATCCTCTGCTGCCTTCACTACTTCATACCCTCAGAGCTACCCATTCTTCTTCTACTGTATTTCTTTCCCCATTCCTGTCAATTGTTCCCTTATGCTCTCCCTGAAACTCTGTACAACCTCTGGTTTAGTCAGTTTATCCAGGTCCCATCTCCTTAAATTCCCACCTTTTTGCAGTTTCTTCAGTTTTAATCTACAGTTCATAACCAATAGATTGTGGTCAGAATCCACATCTGCCCTTGGAAATGTCTTACAATTTAAAACCTGGTTCCTAAATCTCTGTCTTACCATTATATAATCTATCTGATACCTTTTAGTATCTCCAGGGTTCTTCCATGTATACAACCTTCTTTTATGATTCTTGAACAAAGTGTTAGCTATGATTACGCTGTGCTCTGTGTAAAATTCCACCAGGCGGCTTCCTCTTTCATTTCTTAGCCCCAATCCATATTCACATACTATGTTTCCTTCTCTCTCTTTTCCTACTACCGAATTCCAGTCACCCATGACTATTAAATTTTCGTCTCCCTTCACAATCTGAATAATTTCTTTTATTTCACCATACGTTTCTTCAATTTCTTCGTCATCTGCAGAGCTAGTTGGCATATAGACTTGTACTAATGTCGTAGGCGTGGGCTTCGTGTCTATCTCGGCCACAACAATGCGTTCGCTGTGCTTTTTGTAGTAGCTTACCCGCATTCCTATTGTTTTATTCATTATTAAGCCTACTCCTGCATTACCCCTATTTGATTTTGTGTTTATAACCCTGTATTCACCTGACCAAAAGTCTTGTTCCTCATGCCACCGAACTTCACTAATTCCTACTATATCCAACTTTAACCTATCCATTTCCCTTTTAAAATTTTCGAACCTACCTGCCCGATTAAGGGATCTGACATTCTATGCTCTGATCCGTAGAATGCCAGTTTTCTTTCTCCTGATAACGACGTCCTCCTGAGTAGTCCCCGCCCAGAGATCCGAATGGGGGACTGATTTACCTCCGGAATATTTTACCCAAGAGGACGCCTTCATCATTTATCCATACAGTAAAGCTGCATGCCCTCAGGAAAAATTACGGCTGTAGTTTCCCCTTGCTTTCAGCCGTTCACAATACCAGCACAGCAAGGCCGTTTTGGTTAGTGTTACAAGGCCAGATCAGTCAATCATCCAGACTGTTGCCCCTGCAACTACTGAAAAGGCTGCTGCCCCTCTTCAGGAACCATACGTTTGTCTGGCCTCTCAACAGATACCCCTCCGTTGTGGTTGCACCTACGGTAAGGCTACCTGTATCGCTGAGGCACGCAAGCCTCCCCACCAACGGCAAGGTCTGTGGTTCATGGGGGGAGGGCCTCCAGTACATAAAATGCCAATACTATGGGCATACCACAATGTCTTACAAGGATCAAACCATTTGCATTGGGTTTCACACTTTACACTATATCAGTAGACTGAGTGTGTACTGTCACAGTCGACTTCCTTTTTTTATGCAATTTTCATCTTTTGTTATGACTGGCTCTGTGATGACCACATTATTTTTTAAACAATGTGCTTAATGATGATTGACATATTGAAGTCTTTATTTTATATGTATCTTTTGTATCTCATGCCAGGCGTATTCCACTAATTGATGGAGGATATTGGGGAAACTTGTATTTTGTAGTAGTATAAAGTGTGGTGTTAGCTGTTCATGCACATTGAGAGCTCAAGAGCTGCCTGTCTGTAAGATGAAGCTGAACTCTTTCCATAGATTGTCTGTAATGAATAGTAAACATTAAAATACTCTTTCAGTAAACACAGGGAAAGGAGGAGAACACAGAAGATGGAATTTAAAAGCTCTTAAATGGGAGAAAAGAGGATATCTGAGAAGTGATTGGCTTTTGCAGATGGTCTCGCCATTTTAGCTGAATCTTAGAAGTTCCAAGAGACTGGTTCAAAAGGCAGCTTATGTATGTCTTTTGAAGAAACACAGTCATGACAGATGTGAAGGAGGCACCGAAACACCTGGAAACTGATTATGGAAGATTAAAATAGGCTACAAAATTCAGATATCTAGGTGAAATAATACAACCAAATGTTTTGGACAAAGAAGTTAACTTGGCAAGGGCAAGAAAAATGGAAGTTACTTTTCAATTGACAAAAAAAGCTGTGTAACAAGAAATCTCTTTCCATAAATGCCAAATTGTGGTACTACAATACTGTTGGGTGAAATGTACACTGTAGATAGTTGTATGTGTGTGCAGGAAAATCTTGAGATCAAAATATGACAACATAAAATGGAAGTTAAGAAGTAATAAAGAAGTTTATGAAAGAATATAATGAATATAAGACACAATGATGAAGAGAAAAGTTGTATCATCTGGGTACCTAAAAATTCTGTATGAAAAAAGAACAACAAAAAGAATTTTTAACTTTTGACAGACACCAAAAAACATGTGACATGGATCAAAGATGTTTAAGCAGACCTGAGAGAAATGGAACTAATGGAGAAAGAAATAGGATAAAGAGAAAAGTTCAGAGTAATAGTAAAAAGACTGGTGCAATATTGACAGAAGAAAGAAGAGAGAAATGTTGGGAAAGAATGGAAAATTATTGGAAAGAAATAAGAAAATAAAGAAGGGGATTTAGAGGTAAGATGTTTCATGTGGTCCTCAGCAGTCCAAACCAGTTAAATCATAGGGTAATGTAATCACTCATTTTTATTCTCTTGTTGGAATGTTTCCCCCTATGAAACTTTTTAAGGATAATTTCCACATAAATTTTAGCTAATATTCAATAAATAAATTTACCATTCCACACAAAGAAAGTTTTCACAATTCAATATATATTCTTCAGTTTCATCGGTGTAATACACTCAATACATGGACTGATACTTGTAAATTATCAGAGTGTGAATATGACTAACTCCAGTTACAATCTTCCTTTATGACAAGATGAAACACAGCAGATTGACAGAAAGAAAGAAAGAAGCCTTGACGTCGTGCAAAACCCAGTCCAACAAGCCATAGCCAGTGAGAGGTGCTGTAGTGATATGGCCTATTTTGTTTGCTTAGTAGCGGATAGATTTCTGAAAGCAATTTGGATGTGTTTCTGCAGTGTACACAGCAATGACTTATAGTGGATGAAAAGAAACATGGAAAAAAGAACGAACACAAATGCATTATGTTCTTATTATTACATTACCACATATTAACGTACATACATATTGCAGTTTTTTAATTTTGGCTAATGTACGTTCTTAGGTCACTCAGGAACTAAGAGCATATAGATTCCTTACACGGGTCATGACCATTCCCTTGCCACTCAGTCATGTTGTTTAGCGTAAACTATTGAGCATTGATAATGAAAAAGAAATGGCAGAAAAATCACTGAGGCTCGTCAATGATGATTTCATCATTCCTTTTTATATCAATATCATAAAGTGTTTCAATTGCAGTACTACTCTGAACAAGCTTTTACCAATTCGAGCTGGTACACACACACACACACACACACACACACACACCACACACACACACACACCCCTACCTTTCTTCATTCACCTTCTCCTATCCTTCCTCCGCTTTGGCGTTTGAAGCTTCCCTTTTTCTTCTTCCTTCCTGTGAACTCCTGAAGGCTGGCCCACACATCTGAAGTGTAACAGGTGACTAGGTAATGCATAATTCCCAGCCCCGGATCAAAAGTAGAGTTCGCACGTACCCCCTGGTGGTACAGGCCAGGCCCAGGGAGGGATGATTGCCTGAGCTGCTACCATCCCAAATTGCCGATTGGTCCCTCTGTCAGGATTTCGGGAGGTGTGACCTGAGGTGTGGACAACAACCTAAAGTGGGTGAGCCCCCCTTTGAGGGGGGGGGGGGGGGGGGGAGGCAGTTCGAAGGAGCGCACCATTGGAGACGCTGGCAATAATGGGAGATTTTCTCACAATGAGCCAATAACCAATCACTCCACGTCTACCAAACGTAAACTGAATGAGGCTAATGATTCAAAGACCCTCCCAGTTCCACCACGGTTCCTCATGGTTTCACGTACGGAAGACGGTCAGTTCTTCACAATGGTAAATTCATTTTTTATTCAGAAAGGTGTTGATGCAGTTGCTGGCCCTGTAAAATCCTGCTCTTGTTTATGAAGTGACACTTTGCTTTTGGAGACTAATTCTGATTCTCAAGCACAACAACTGCTTGCCGCTTCGCTTCTCTATGGCTATCCCGTTCATGTTGAGGCCCATAGAACTCTGAATTCTTCTCATGGTGTTATTTACGCTAGGGTGCTTGATGGTCTAACTGAGGCAGAAGTCCAAATGTACCAATCTGATCAGGGTGTCATTGCTGTCCATTGTTGTTGTTGTTGTGGTCTTCAGTCCTGAGACTGGTTTGATGCAGCTCTCCATGCTACTCTATCCTGTGCAAGCTTTTTCATCTCCCAGTACCTACCGCAACCTACATCCTTCTGAATCTGCTTAGTGTATTCATCTCTTGGTCTCCCTCTACGATTTTTACCCTCCACGCTGCCCTCCAATACTAAATTGGTGATCCCTTGATGCCTCAGAACATGTCCTACCAACCGATCCCTTCTTCTGGTCAAGTTGTGCCACAAACTTCTCTTCTCCCCAATCCTATTCAATAGTTGCTCATTAGTTATGTGATCTACCCATCTGATCTTCAGCATTCTTCTGTAGCACCACATTTCGAAAGCTTCTATTCTCTTCTTGTCCAAACTATTTATCGTCCATGTTCCACTTCCATACATGGCTACACTCCATACAAATACTTTCAGAAATGACTTCCTGACACTTAAATCTATACTCAATGTTAACAAATTTCTCTTCTTCAGAAATACTTTCCTTGCCATTGCCAGTCTACATTTTATATCCTCTCTACTTCGACCATCATCAGTTATTTTGCTCCCCAAATAGCAAAACTCCTTTACTACTTTAAGTGTCTCATTTCCTAATCTAATTCCCTCAACATCACCCGACTTAATTCGACTACATTCCATTATCCTTGTTTTGCTTTTGTTGATGTTCATCTTATATCCTCCTTTCAAGACACTGTCCATTCCATTCAACTGCTCTTCCAAGTCCTTTGCTGTCTCTGACAGAATTACAATATCATCGACGAACCTCAAAGTTTTTATTTCTTCTCCATGGATTTTAATGCCTACTCCGAATTTTTCTTTTGTTTCCTTTACTGCTTGCTCAATGTACAGATTGAACAACATCGGGAAGAGGCTACAACCCTGTCTTACTCCCTTCCCAACCACTGCTTCCCTTTCATGTCCCTCGACTCTTATAACTGCCATCTGGTTTCTGTACAAATTGTAAATAGCCTTTTGCTCCCTGTATTTTACCCCTGCCACCTTTAGAATTTGAAAGAGAGTATTCCAGTCAACATTGTCAAAAGCTTTCTCTAAGTCTACAAATGCTAGAAACGTAGGTTTGCCTTTCCTTAATCTTTCTTCTAAGATAAGTCATAAGGTCAGTACTGCCTCACGTGTTCCAGTGTTTCTACGGAATCCAAACTGATCTTCCCCGAGGTTGGCTTCTACTAGTTTTTCCATTTGTCTGTAAAGAATTCATGTTAGTATTTTGCAGCTGGGACTTATTAAACTGATAGTTCAGTAATTTTCACATCTGTCAACACCTGCTTTCTTTGGGATTGGAATTATTATATTTTTCTTGAAGTCTGAGGGTATTTCGCCTGTTTCATACAGCTTGCTCACCAGATGGTAGAGTTTTGTCAGGACTGGCTCTCCCAAGGTCGTCAGTAGTTCCAATGGAATGTTGTCTACTCCGGGGGCCTTGTTTCGACTCAGGTCTTTCAGTGGTCTGTCAAACTCTTCACGCAGTATCGTATCTCCCATTTCATCTTCATCTACATCCTCTTCCATTTCCATAATATTGTCCTCAAGTACATCACCCTTGTATAGACCCTCTATATGCTCCTTCTGCCTTTCTGCTTTCCCTTCTTTGCTTAGAACTGGGTTTCCATCTGAGCTCTTGATACTCATACAAGTGGTTCTCTTATCTCCAAAGGTCTCTTTAATTTTCCTGTAGGCAGTATCTATCTTACCCCTAGTGAGATAGGCCTCTACATCCTTACATTTGTCCTCTAGCCATCACTGCTTAGCCATTTTGCACTTCCTGTCGATCTCATTTTTGAGACGTTTGTATTCCTTTTTGCCTGCTTCATTTACTGCATTTTTATATGTTCTCCTTTCATCAATTAAATACAATATTTCTTCTGTTACCCACGGATTTCTACTAGCCTTCGTCTTTTTACTTACTTGATCCTCTGCTGCCTTCACTACTTCATCCCTCAAAGCTGCCCATTCTTCTTCTACTGTATTTCTTTCCCCCATTCCTGTCAATTGTTCCCTTATGCTCTCCCTGAAACTCTGTACAACCTCTGGTTTAGTCAGTTTATCCAGGTCCCATCTCCTTAAATATCCACCTTTTTGCAGTTTCTTCAGTTTTAATCTACAGGTCATAACCAATAGATTGTGGTCAGAGTCCACATCTGCCCCTGGAAATGTCTTACGATTTAAAACCTGGTTCCTAAATCTCTGTCTTACCATTATATAATCTATCTGATACCTTTTAGTATCTCCAGGGTTCTTCCATGTATACAACCTTCTTTTATGATTCTTGAACAAAGTGTCAGCTATGATTACGTTGTGCTCTGTGCAAAATTCCACCAGGTGGCTTCCTCTTTCATTTCTTAACCCCAATCGATATTCACCTACCATGTTTGCTTCTCTCCCTTTTCCTACACTCGAATTCCAGTCACCCATGACTATTAAATTTTCGTCTCCCTTCACAATCTGAATAATTTCTTTTATTTCATCATACATTTCTTCAATTTCTTCATCATCTGCAGAGCTAGTTGGCATATAAACTTGTACTTCTGTAGTAGGTGTGGGCTTCGTATCTATCTTGGCCACTATAATGCGTTCACTATGCTGTTTGTAGTAGCTTACCCGCATTCCTTTTTTCCTATTCATTATTAAACCTACTCCTGCGTTACCCCTATTTGATTTTGTGTTTATAACCCTGTAGTCACCTGACCAGAAGTCTTGTTCCTCCTGCCACCGAACTTCACTAATTCCCACTATACCTAACTTCAACCTATCCATTTCCCTTTTAAAATTTTCGAACCTACCTGCCCGATTAAGGGATCTGACATTCTATGCTCTGATCCGTAGAATGCCAGTTTTCTTTCTCCTCATAATGACATCCTCTTGAGTAGTCCCCGCCCGGAGATCCGAATGGGGGACTATTTTACCTCCGGAATATTTTACCCAATAGGACGCCATCATCATTTAATCATACAGTAAAGCTGCATGCCCTCGGGAAAAATTACGACTGTAGTTTCCCCTTGCTTTCAGTCGTTCGCAGTACCAGCACAGCAAGGCCGTTTTGGTTATTGTTACAAGGCCAGATCAGTCAATGATCCAGACTGTTGCCCTTGCAACTACTGAAAAGGCTGCTCCCCCTCTTCAGGAACCACATGTTTGTGTGGCCTCTCAACAGATACCCCTCCGTTGTGGTTGCACCTACGGTACGGCTATCTGTATCGCTGAGGCACGCAAGCCTCCCCACCAACGGCAAGGTCCATGGTTCATGCTGTCCATCAGGTTCATGCTGTCCATTAGGTGATGAAAAAGGTAGATGCACTCTTAGTTCCCACACGCACTCTTTTTCTCACCTTTGATAGAGTGGTGCTCCTGTCCAAGATCAAAGCAGGCTATAAAGTTATCACAGTCCAACCTTACATTCTGAACCAGATGCGCTGCTACCAGTGTCATTGTTTCAACTACTCTCTAATGTCTTGTCGACACCTGGCCAAACATATAATCTGTGGTAGGGATGCACACGAGATTGATTGTCCATCCCCTTCTCCCCGCTGTATCAACTGGAATGGTGATCGTGGTGACCATGCCATCACTTCTCGAGATTGTCCTGTGTATCTCAATGAATGGGCTGTCCAGGAGATCCGGTAAAGAAAAAAGTGCCTTACCCTGTCGCCCGCAAGTGATTGGCTAGTCACAAACACTGTGTTCTACCATCTGTCATTTACAGTACTGTTCTTGCTACATCTCGCTCTATGAAGGACATGGCCACACTGATATATGACCTCAGATTCAGCACTGCGGTTGTGAAATTGCCCAGTTTCATGGTAGCATCGCCGTCTCCTCATCCAGCTGTGCAACAAGCCACCAAACATTTGCCTACTGGGATGAAGTCACCTGCTACATTACCGGCAGGCCAGAAAGGGCAGAAGAAACACCCCTGTGACAACTTCCTATGTCCCTCCAGCCAACAAACATTTGAATCTTCCTCTGCCAACCAGAAAGACTCCAAGAAGTCAAACAAAGGCAAACAGTTTTCTCCTTTGCCAACTCAAAGATCCTCTTCAACGGTGTCACCACGTGGTATCCTCTCCTGGCTGACCTCCGTATCTCCGTATCATCAGTGCGCACCGCCAAACATTTTTCTGCCCTGCAGACCGACAGAGGGAGAATGCTGACGCCTCTGTAGATCTCGTGCAGCAGGATCTTCCAGCCTCTGCACCCTGTAGCAGGGAGTCTTTGAAGGCTGGCACTCGGTAGCCACTGAGGTGACACCCCTTCATTTTTCCCTCCTTCCCTTTCCTCGTTATGACTCTCCTTCACTAGAACCTTCGTGGCCTTTGATCAGACTGCTCTTACAATTGCAATGTCATCTTGTTCTCTGCATGCAGGAAACAAAATTGCATCCTCATGACTGTTCTGAGCTCCTGCATTTCTTCCTGGTCTGTTTTGACCTACCCTCCAAGGACGACATTCCCTGTCGTGGGGGAGTCATGCTGCTCATGTGGAATAACATTCAGAGTCAACCCATCTACCTGACTAACCGCGTTCAAGCTGTTGCAGTTCACCTTTTCCTCCCTCATTTGACCTTTTCCCTTTTGTGGTGTTTACATCCCTCTGTAATTCGATGTCACCAGGGCAGGGGTTCCTCCAGGTTATTGGGCAGCCGCCTCACACTTTCTGCTGCTCGGTGACATTAAAACACACCATCGCCTTTGGGTTCTCCCAGAACCTGTCTGAGAGGTGTCTTCTTGGCTGACCTTTCAATCAACTTAACCTCATCTACCTTAACACAAGGGCACCCACATTCCTTGCACACTCCTTGCACACCTATTCCCATTTGGACTTATCCTTCTCCACTGCTAAGCTTGCCCATCGTCTCAGTCCGTTCTCTCTGACACATACTCGCTCAATCATATCCCACTTGCTATCTGTTTGCAGACTCCTACCCCACTGAAGTGCACACCCAAAAGGCAGCTTACTGACGCCGACTGGAGGCTTTACTCCTCCCTGGCAACCTTCGACGAACAACATTTCCCCAGTTGTGATGACTAGGTAGAATATCCTAAAAACATCATCTTTACTGCTGCAGAACATTCCATTCCTCGCACTTCCTCTTTACCATGACGAGTTCTGGTCCCTTGGTGGGCTGAGGCGTGCCGCCACGCAATTCACGCGTGGCTATGTGCCCTCCACATTTTTAACTGTCATCCTACAGTGGCAAACTGCATTAATTATAATTAATTGCATGCACAGAGTCGTTGCATTCTTCGGGATAGCAAAAAAGTTAGCTGGATTTCATTCGCTAGTTATTTTAACAGTTCCACTCCCTCTTCCGTCGTGTGGGCCAACCTTCGACGGGTCTCTGGGACCAAGATCCATCCCCCAATTTCTGGCTTGACAGTAGCAGATGATGTGATAGTGGACCCTATTACTATCTCCATCACCTTGGGTTGCCATTTTGCAAAGATTTCGAGCTCCTCCCACTGTCGCCCTGCCTTCTTCCATCAGAAACAAGTGGTGGAGACTTGGGCGATACCCTTCTCTTCTCAGAATCATGAGTACTGTGTTGCTGTCTTTACTATGAGGGAGCTAGATCATATTCTCACTTCATCCCGATCCTCAGCCTCAGTGCCCGACGATGTTCACATTCAGATGTTGCAGCACCTTTTTCTTGTGGGCAAGCACTTTCTGCTTCATATGTGCAGGGTTATTACAAATGATTGAAGCGATTTCACAGCTCTACAATAACTTTATTATTTGAGATATTTTCACAATGCTTTGCACACACATACAAAAACTCAAAAAGTTTTTTTAGGCATTCACAAATGTTCGATATGTGCCCCTTTAGTGATTTGGCAGACATCAAGCCGATAATCAAGTTCCTCCCACACTCAGCGCAGCACGTCCCCATCAATGAGTTCGAAAGCATCGTTGATGCGAGCTCACAGTTCTGGCACGTTTCTTGGTAGAGGAGGTTTAAACACTGAATCTTTCACATAACGCCACAGAAAGAAATCACATGGGGTTAAGTCGGGAGAGCGTGGAGGCCATGACATGAATTGCTGATCATGATCTCCACCATGACCGATCCATCGGTTTTCCAATCTCCTGTTTAAGAAATGCCGAACATCATGATGGAAGTGCGGTGGAGCACCATCCTGTGGTACGTTTAGCTTCCTGCTTGCTTTATTCGGCGACTTCCGCGGGCTACGCGTGAAACTTGCCCACACGCGTTCAACCGTTTCTTCGCTCACTGCAGGCCGACCCGTTGATTTCCCCCTACAGAGGCATCCAGAAGCTTTAAACTGCGCATACCATCGCCGAATGGAGTTAGCAGTTGGTGGATCTTTGTTGAACTTCGTCCTGAAGTGTCGTTGCACTGTTATGACTGACTGATGTGAGTGCATTTCAGGCACGACATACGCTTTCTCGGCTCCTGTCACCATTTTGTTTCACTGCGCTCTCGAGCGCTCTGGCGGCAGAAACCTGAAGTGCGGCTTCAGCCGAACAAAACTTTATGAGTTTTTCTACGTATCTGTAGTGTGTCGTGACCATATGTCAATGAATGGAGCTACAGTGAATTTATGAAATCGCTTCAGTCATTTGTAATAGCCCTGTACAATCACATCTGGGCAGAAGGCATATTTCCCAGATGCTGGCGTGAAGCCACTGTCATACCTACACCTACACCTACGCCTGGTAAGGACAAACGCCTTCCTTCTAGTAGCTATCACCCCATTTCTCTCACCAGCTGTGTTTGAAAGGTGATGGAAAGTATGATTCTTGCCTGGCTGGTATGGTTGCTTGAGTCTTGCAATTTACTAACCACTGCATGGTGTGGATATCGAATGCGCAGTTCTGCAGTTGACCAACTCGTCACTTTGTCCACCTATGTCATGAATGGTTCTCTGCAGAAATCCCAGATTGTGGTCATGTTTTTCAATTTGGAGAAGCCTGGATACCTGCTGGAGGACTGGTATCCTCCATACTACTCCCTACACATGGTGCTTCCATGGCCACATGCTCTGTTTCATTCAGGAATTTTTAAAAGATCTAGTTTTCAAGGTACGTGTGAGTTCTGCCTTGTCGGACACCTTTATCCAGGAAAGCAGTGTGCCTCAGAGTTCTGTCCTGAGTGTCGTCCTCTTGCTATTGCCATTAACCCTATAATGGCCTGTCTCCCACCAGGCATCTCTGGCTCCCTTTCCGTTGATGATTCTGCCATCTGTTGCAGTTCCCCATTGACTTGTCTCACTGAGTGGTGGCTTCAGCTACGTCTCAATCATCTTCATTCTTGGAGCTCAACAGTGGCTTTCATTCTTCCACTGACAAAACCATTTGTATGTATTTCTGGTGGGACAAATGGTTTCTCCCACGTTATTTACATCTTGGGCCTGTTGATCTTCCATTCATTGAAACTACGAAATTCCTGGGGCTCATTCTCAACAGGAAACTTTCTTGGTCCTCTCCCGTGTCTTATCTGGCAGCCCGCTTTACGTGGTCCCTCATTGTCCTATGTGTCCTCAATGGTACTTCCTGGGGAGCAGATCGAACAACCCCCTGCATTTGTACTGGACCGTTGTCCATTTGCAACTAGACTAAGGGCGTTTCATTTATGCATCTGCATGTCCTTTCCTCTTATGCCATCTCAATACTATCCACCATTGTGACATCTGTTTGTTCACTGGCACCTTTTACACTAGTCCAGTTGGGAGTCTGAAAGTAGAAGCTCCTGAACTGCTGCTGTCCTACAGCCATGACTTTCTTCTCAGCAGATACGCATGCCATTTGCCTGCCATGCGTGGCCACCTATCTTATGCCTCTCTCTTTGATGATTCCTGTGATCGCCAGTATGGGGCCTGTCGCTCTTCTCTGTTACCTCCTGGAGTTCGCTTTTGGCTCATCCTCTGGCAGCTTAACTTCATGCTACCTGCATCTTCCTAGTGGGTGTGAACCCTTCACCACCTTGGCTTTGTGTGATGGTCTGTGTTCACCTTGGCCTTCATTCACTTGCTAAGGACACTACTCCAGCCTTGCTCCATCACTCCAGTTTCACGACCTTCACATAGTACCTCCTGTACACTGATGGTTCTCGGATTGACCATGTTGTTGGGTGTGCCTTCGTCATTGGCACCAACGTTCTTCAGTATTGGCTTCCAGAGTGCTGCTCAGTATTTACAGCAGAGCTCTTCACCCTATATCAAGCCACACAGTACATCTGGTGACACAGGCGTCATCTGCTCAGAATCTCTGTGCCCTTCAAAGCTTCTGTGTGCCGTACACTGTCCATCCCTTAGTGCAACGGGTCTAGGAAAACTATCACTTGCTCACTCTAGATGGAGCCGCTGTGATGTTTATGTGGGCTCTTGTTTGCATTGGTGTGACGGGAAATGAGGACCCTGACACTGCTGCCAAGGCTACAGTCCTCATACCTCAGCCCACTAGTTCTTACATTGCCTCCGATGATATCTGTGTTGCTGTCTGTCAGTAGGTGGTGTCACTTTGGCACCACCACTGGTCCTCCCTTCATGGGGACAAGCTCTGGGTTATTAAGCCTGGAGGATCTGCTCTCGGCCCTCCTGCCATGATGAGATCATTTTAGCTAGGTTGCGTATCATGCACTGTCTTCTTAGCCATCAACATTTGTTAAGCCCCCCCCCCCCCCCTCCACACACACACACACACACACACACACACACACACACACACACTTTTTTCTCATTGTACTCAACCTTTGATGGTCTGCCATTTCTTGATGGAATGCCCTTTTTTTAAACACTTACGTGATTGTCATCTGAGTTATTGTCTGTTTTAGTGAATGATGCACAGGCTTTCAAACACCTTCTACTTTTTATCAGTCATAGCAATATGGCAAAGGCCATTTAATTGCTAATTCAGGGCCTCCGTTTCTCTATGGCATATTTTATAGACACGCACACACTGCAGTCTTTCTCAAACGACTTTACAGATACTATTCGGTAAAAAAAATCATTTTTTGCTGCTCTTATTGCCTTATTTGCCAGGTTCATTATGTTGTACCCACCATTTCGTTAATGGTCACAGTTATTGTGATATTTGTATGAAAGTAAGACACTTTGCGAAATTTGAAAAAGTTTTCAACGAAAAATGGGGGTTGCACTATAGCTCACTGTTTGAATCCTTTAGGAGAAAGAACAATTAGGAAGTGTCTTTCCAATTCTGAAATACTTCCATCTGAAGAGGAAACCACATTGCTGTCAGGAATTTACTTTCAGGGTACTTGGCAGATTATGATCAAGTTTACTGAATGATCCAATTGCACTTTCTAGCAGTAATTCATAAATTCAGTAAATAGGTCTAATAAACTCTTAATATGTTACAATGTTTGCAGTTCGTGATCTAATGGGTAGTATCGCTGCCTCTATATCGCAGGGTCCCTGGTTCGATTCCTGGTTGGGTTGGAAATTTTCTTGTCTCAGTAATTGAGTGTTTGTGTTATCAAAATTATTTCATCTCATCTTCATTGATGTGCAAGTCACCGAAGTACCATCAAATAGTAAAACTTGCAGCAGGTTGGCGAACAACTGCAAATGAGGTCTCCCACCCATATGATCATTTCATTTTTTTCTCTTGGATAGGTGGAAGGTGCCTGATGCTGCAATAAGGAGACTTTTCCTAAATCATGGTGCAATATTTTGCTTAAGTTAGTCATCAGAAGTGAGACTAGAGCTTTCCTCCATCACAGAACATGTACTGAGATGTACTGTGTGTCTGCAGCATATCACAGGGCATGAAAAATCCATTACTGTATGCACAGCACCTCATAGGCAAATGACAAAGAAATCTTCACTCTGTTTGACTGAATATGGGAGACAGGGCATTCATCTGACTTCTGGAACAAAGTTGTTCGAATTCCACTTTTCCAATCTATTAGTGGTCATACTAGGTCATATATTGTCTTACTGGCATCACAGAGCACAGGTAAAATGTCCATTCATCAAGTTAGAATCCAGAAAGTTTCTTAGCTGTTTTCAGTGCTGGTTATAAAGATAAAGGATACCATTTAACTGCTGAGATTCAACTCCTCTTGGAAGTGTTTTACTGCAGGCTTCACTGCACTCACATCATCTTGTAAGAGAGAGAGAGAGACAGAGAGAGAGAGAGAGAGAGAGAGAGAGAGAGAGATAGATGACTTAATGGCACTACTTATTGGCATGTTTTTGGGTAGGGCCATATGAGCCTTATGTAATATACCTATAGGAACATACATTCATCACTTTTGTAACATATTGGTTGGGTCAGAGAAAAAAGTATTGGCGCCATTAAAGGGAGTGTTTTAATTGTGACTGTATTCACCTTAACAATTCACAGGATGACACCAATATTAGAGACTCCTTCTTCAGTACTACTTCTACAGTACTACTTCTACATGGATATATTTTCCAGTGTCCGTTTTTCTTTCAGACTTCCAACAACTACACATTAACTTTGCAAGCATGTGCACATATGTTGACTATGGCACCTTGGAGGCTGAAGGGCTGTGCCGTAACAACAGGTTTCAAACTTTTGACTGTTAATCTGCTGAGTTTTTTTATACTTTCATCAACAGAGAATTTGGGACACTGTTGTAGTTTTCAAGAAAAATTCATGGTGCCAAGTAGAATTTATATTCTCAAGTTTTATAGCAATGTTAGGAAAAGGATAGATTGCTACTCACCAAATAAGCAGCAGAGATGTTGAGTTGCAGATCAGCACAACAAAAAGATTTCAAATGAGTAAGCTTTCATTCAAATAGGCAGTAATCAGAATTAGACAATTTACACACACACACACACGCACACACACACACACACACACACACACAGTGTATTTGACAGAGTTTTTGTTGTGTCTATCTGCGACTCAGCATACCTGGTAAATGGTGAGTAGCAGTCTATCCTTTTTGTAATATTGCCATTATTCCATCCTAGATTTTTCGTGTCTGTGATGTGGAAAAGGCTCTTCCGGCGGCTATTGAGTGTGCGGGGTGCAGCCAGCTGCAGATTGTTGCACATGTCGGCACCAACGATACCTGTCGTTGGGGTTCCGAGGAAATCCTTGGGTCCTTCCGACAGCTGGCTGAATTGGCGAAGGCGGCCTCCATCTCTCAAGAGTGGAAGCCAAGCTGATGATCTGCAGCATTGTACCCAGGGTGGACTGGGGTCCTCTGGTTTGGAGTCGAATGGAGAATCTAAACCAGAGGTCATGTCGACTCTGTGATGAAAATGGTTGTAGATTCCTCGACCTACACTATGGGGTGCAAGGTTGTAGGATGCCCCTCGATAGATCAGAGGTGCACTACACACAGGAAGCGGCTGCATGGGTAGCACAGTACTTGTGGCATGCACATGGTGGCTTTTTAGATTAGGTTCCTCCTCTTGGGAAACAAACCGTTGGCCTGAAAAATTACCAGTTCATGACACTGATGTGGGTGTGCCAACTTTAAAAATTGTTAGTTCGCCTAAACAGGTCATTCCAAAGGATTTAAATATGCTAAACCTCATGTTAGTAAATTGTCAAAATGTCTGTAGCAAGATCCCCGGGTTACTCTCCGAAATAAACAGTAGCAATGCCAATATTATATTAGGTACCGAAAGCTTGTTGAAACCAGACATTAATAGGAGTGAAATTTTGAACTACGATTGGACAATGTTTAGGAAGGATAGGACTGATGCTATGGGAGGTGGTGTGTTCATTGCAGTTAAAAGCTGTTTAAATGCAGTTGAGATCAATACTGGGTCGTACTGTGCAATAGTCTGGATAAAGCTGTCAATCGGACAAAGATTGACCATTGTATTAGGATGTTTTTATAGACCACCAGCATCCGCAACAAATGTCACAGAACGTATCTGGGAAAGTCTAGAGTACACAGGAATTAAATATCCAAATTATCCATTAGTTATAGGTGGAGACTTTAATCTGACATCCATTGACTGGGGAAATTACACGGGGGCAGAAGCAAAGACTCGTGTGAAGTTATTCTAGGAGTGCTCTCAACATACAACCTTGAGAAATTGGTTAGAAAACCAACTCTAGATGGGTTGGTCAGCTCCAAGCATTCACTGCGGGACACAAAGGTATTGAGCATCTTTGGTTGGAATTTAAAGGTATTGTCCACCACGTGCTAGAGAAGTATGTGCCTAGCAAAAATATAAGGGAGGGAATGGATCCATGTAGGTACAACAAACATATTAGGAAGTTGCTAAGAAAGTAAAGAATTTTGCACAGTCATTTCAAACGTAGTCACTGTCCCTCTGACAAACAGAAATTTGCGAAATGAAAGCAGCTGTCAAAAAGTTAATGAGAGATTCTTTTAATGAATTTGAAAGCAATATTTTATCTCCAGATTCTAAAAATAACCCCAAAAAATTTTGGTCATACGTAAAATCTATGAATGCTACAAATAATTCAATACCTTCTCCTGCTGACAGTACGGGTAATGTAATGGATGATGATAAGCAGAAAACCGAAATTCTAAACCTAGCTTTCAAAAACTCGTTTACGGTAGATGACTACAGCAACATTACCACTTTCAATTATTGAACAGACTCAAGTATGTCTGACATAGTGTTTGGGATTGTAAAACAGTTAAGATCCTTAGACGCCAGGAAGGCATCTGGCCCAGTCGGTATCCCGTAAGAATATATGTTGACTATGTTACAAATATAGCACCATTCTTATCCATCATCTATCAGAGATCATTGGAACAGCGGAAAGTTCCACGGGACTGGAAGAAGGCCCATGTCATAGCAATCTATAAAAAGGGTAGAAAATCGAATGCACATAATTACTGGCCAATTTCACTGACATTGATTTGTTGTAGAATCATGGAACATATTTTTTGTTCAAGACATAATGACCTTTCTAGACTCAGAGAAGATCATCTACAGAAACCAGCATGGTTTTAGGAAACACCAGTCTTCTGAGACACAGCTGGCCCTCTTTGTGCATGATATACAACTATAGATACCGGCTCCCAGGTTGACGCCATATTTCTTGACTTTCGAAAGGCATTTGACTCAGTTCCGCACTGTTGCTTGCTCCAAAAAGTGCGCGCTTAATGTCTATCTGATGACATATGCGATTGGATAGAAAGTTTTCTAACAGACAGAGAGCAGTATGTCATCCTGAATGGGGTGACTTCAACAGAAGCAAGCGTAACTTCAGGTGTGCCCCAGGGCAGCGTAATAGGTCCTCTGCTTTTTACGATTTACATAAACGATCTGGTTGATGGTATTGACAGTGGCATTAGACTGTTTGCCGATGATGCTGTAGTCCACAGGAAAGTAGTATCACATGAAAGTTGTGAACAAATCAATGATTTGCAGAAAATAAATGTGTGGTGTAATGACTGGCAATTATCTCTCAATATTAGTAAGTGTAACCTACTGTGTATAAGAAGGCGAAAATCCCCATTAATGTACGAGTACAAGTCCAGTCTTTGGAAGCAGTAACATCCGTCAAGTATCTGGGTGTGACTATTCAAAATGATCTCTGATGGAATGATCAAATTACACAAGTAACTGGCAAGACGAACTCTAAATTGTGGTTTATTGGTAGAGTTCTGAAGCGATACAGTCCTTCAACAAAGGGAATTGCTTACAATACGTTAGTTCGTCCAGTCTTAGAGTATTGTTCATCTGGGATCCTTACCAGTTGGGTCTCATTCAAGAGATTGAAAAGGTCAAAAGAACAGTGGGAAGATTCATTACTGGTACATTTAGCCATCGCAAGAGCATTACAAATCTCATAGAAAGTTTGAAGTGAGATACACTTGCAGAGAGATGACGTGCTAAACGGAAGGGGCCTGTTCACTAAATTCCAAAATCCGATCTTCCCCGAGGATGTAGAGCACATACTATTACCACCAACTTACAAATTGTGCAATGATCACCATTCAAACATAAGGGAAAGTAGAGACCATACTGAGGCATTCAGACAGTCGTTTTTCCCTCGTGCGATCCGCAAGTGGAACAGAGGTGGGGGGGAATATGACTTTGGCATGAATTGTGCCCTCCGCCACACACCACATATGTAGCTGTAGATGTAGACAGAATAGACTGGCCAGATAAATTTAGGACCAATACTATAACCAGCCTCAGTGCTGTTGCCAGTGCACTATTACTGTATGATGCCGAAAGCACAATAAAATCTGTTGTGTCCATGGGACCTTCAAGCCCAATTCCATAAAAATATTTTAATACCTGAGTGCATGCAAGGAATACCTTTGGCAACTGTGCAAGGAATTGTTGTTTAAAAATGCAGTTGAGGATTGTAGTGTCACTATTGTTGTGAGTCCGAAGCCAGGCTCCATATCGGTATATATATCGTAACTTATATAAATTCGAACATGCTTACTGTAGTTGAGCCTTGGTTTCCATCTACAATTTGTAGTTCCTGCGCTTATCCCTGTTACCAAATTAACTATTCCTTGATGCCTCATGATTCCTATTTCTTATTTTAATGAGGTTGTATCATAAGCCTTTTCTTCATGACACAATTCAGTATCTCTTAATTAATTATTTGATCTACCTGTCTAAACTTCAGCATTCTTCTGTAGCACCGTATTACAAAAAATTCTGTGCTGTTCCTGTCTGTATTGTTTATTGTTTACATTTATTTTCCATATAAGGCTACACTTCAAACAGAAAAGAGTTGCTAACACTCCAATATATTAATGTGAAGTCAAACAGCCACAGGTTGAATAGTATTTGCCTTTTTTTTATCATTAGTATCACTATAATGGGAGCATTTTCAGGTATTCACCAACTGATGGAACATGTCAAAAGTAGAGATCTACACTCAACACCATTATCAATACTTAGAGTGACAGTTTGTTGATACATTAATTCCTAAAAGTCACTATGCTCATTGTGGCAGTCTCTTGGTTCACCAACTTAAATTTTTATTTGGTGGTAATATACTTCTCTTTTTCAGAAAATAGTTTCTTATTATTGCCAGTTTGATTTTTATACCCTCTTTGCTTTGGCCATTGTCAGCTATGTTGCTGTCCAAATAGAAAATTTGTGTTATATG
Source organism: Schistocerca americana (assembly GCF_021461395.2). Taxonomy (NCBI): domain Eukaryota; kingdom Metazoa; phylum Arthropoda; class Insecta; order Orthoptera; family Acrididae; genus Schistocerca; species Schistocerca americana. The sequence continues at coordinate 359,805,268 of NC_060125.1, read as the reverse complement.
TCCATTGTCTCATTTCCTAATCTGATACCCGAAACACCCCCTCAGTTTGACTACACTCAATTATCTTTGCTTTCCTGTTGTTGAGATTCATTTCGTAACCTGTTTTCAAGACACTGTCCACCCAATTGAACTGTTTTTCCAAGTCCTTTTGCTGTCTCTGATGGAGTTATTGTTATCAACAAAGCTTAATTTTCAATTATTTCTCCCAGCCCTCAAATTTCCAACTTTCTCTTTGGTTTGCTTTACTGCTTACTCAAAGTGCTGATTGAATAACATCAGGGATAGACTACAGCCATGTCTCTTCCCTACTCAGTTACTGCCTCCCACTCATTTCCTTAGACTTACACAAGGCAGTCTGCATTCTGTACAAATTGTAAATAACCTTCTACTCTTTGTATTTTGTCCCAATTTACTCTATAGTTCCAAAGAGGGTATGCCATTCAACATTGTCAAAAGTCTCTCTCTCTCTCTCTCTCTCTCTCTCTCTCTCTCTCTGTCTCTCTGTCTCTCTCTCTCTTTCTTTTTTTTTCTTTTTCTTTCTTTTTTTTTTTTTTTAGCTTCTAAACTAAGTCATTGGGTCAGTATTGCTCAGTGTTCCTACATTTATCAGTTATGCAGATTGATACTCCCCAAGTTGGCTGTTAGTCCTGACAAAACTCTACCATCTGGTGAGCAAGATGTATGAGACAGGTGAAATACCCTCAGACTTCAAGAAGAATACAATAATTCCAATCCCAAAGAAAGCAGGTGTTGACAGATGCGAAAATTACCGAACTATCAGTTTAATAAGTCACAGCTGCAAAATACTAATGCGAATTCTTTACAGACGAATGGAAAAACTGGTAGAAGCCGACCTCGGGGAAGATCAGTTTGGATTCCGTAGAAATGTCGGAACACGCGAGGCAATACTGACCTTACGACTTATCTTAGAAGAAAGATTAAGGAAAGGCAAACCTACGTTTCTAGCATTTGTAGACTTAGAGAAAGCTTTTGACAATGTTGACTGGAATACTCTCTTTCAAATTCTAAAGGTGGCAGGGGTAAAATACAGGGATCGAAAGGCTATTTACAATTTGTACAGAAACCAGATGGCAGTTATAAGAGTCGAGGGGCACGAAAGGGAAGCAGTGGTTGGGAAAGGAGTGAGACAGGGTTGTAGCCTCTCCCCGATGCCACTTAATCTGTATATTGAGCAAGCAGTAAAGGAAACAAAAGAAAAATTCGGAGTAGGTATTAAAATTCATGGAGAAGAAATAAAAACTTTGAGGTTCACCGATGACATTGTAATTCTGTCAGAGACAGCAAAGGACTTGGAAGAGCAGTTGAATGGAATGACAGTGTCTTGAAAGGAGGATATAAGATGAACATCAACAAAAGCAAACGAGGATAATGGAATGTAGTCGAATTAAGTCGGGTGATGCTGAGGGAATTAGATTAGGAAATGAGACACTTAAAGTAGTAAAGGAGTTTTGCTATTTGGGGAGCAAAATAACTGATGATGGTCGAAGTAGAGAGGATATAAAATGTAGACTGGCAATGGCAAGGAAAGCGTTTCTGAAGAAGAGAAATTTGTTAACATCGAGTATAGATTTAAATGTCAGGAAGTCGTTTCTGAAAGTGTTTGTATGGAGTGTAGCCATGTATGGAAGTGAAACATGGATGATAAATAGTTTAGACAAGAAGAGAATAGAAGCTTTTGAAATGTGGTGCTACAGAAGAATGCTGAAGATTAGATGGGTAGATCACATAACTAATGAGGAGGTATTGAATAGAATTGGGGAGAAGAGGAGTTTGTGGCACAACTTGACTAGAAGAAGGGATCGGTTGGTAGGACATGTTCTGAGGCATCAGGGGATCACAAATTTAGCATTGGAGGGCAGTGTGGAGGTTAAAAATCGTAGAGGGAGACCAAGAGATATATACACTAAGCAGATTCAGAAGGATGTAGGTTGCAGTAGGTACTGGGAGATGAAGAAGCTTGCACAGGATAGAGTAGCATGGAGAGCTGCATCAAACCAGTCTCAGGACTGAAGACCACAACAACAAGAAGTTGGCTGTTACAAAGGGACTTCAAAAAGTAAATACACGTTATCATGGAAGGCCAAGCAACTTTCATTGATTGAATGCTGCATTACACTTCAAAGTGACAAAGACACATGAAACTGTTTTTCAGCACAGTCACCAAGTCTCTGTAAACAATGCTTGAAACAGTTTACTGATCTTTGATAGTGATTGAAGCTGAAGAAATGAATTAAAATTTGTGAAACGGCTGGGACTTGAACCTGGGTCTCCTGCTTACAAGGCAGATGTGCTTGCCTTTACACAATCGTTGCAGTATGGTTAACACAGCTGCATGGACTAACATAGTCCAATGCCCTCCCTAACACAAACTGTAATTCATGCCTTCAGCCAATTTTCCCCTTCTTAAATTGTCAGTCATGCTGAGGCTCTCCAGTATTGGAATAGAATCCCAGTTTTGTACATAATGAGAAAATCATGCCTTAAGAAGGGGAGAATGGGTGGAAGGCATGAATTGAAGTTTTTGTTAGAGAGAGCACTGGACTAGGGCAATCCGTGCAGCAGTGTTAGCCGTGCTGCTATGGTTGTGTAATGGTTAGCACATCTGCCTAATAAGCAGGACATCTGGGTTCAAGTCCTGGGAATGGCACAAATTTTAATTCATTTCTTCAGCTTGCATCATTATTGAAGATAAAGTTGAGACTCATACGTCTCAATGAAATTTTAATTCTATCAGATCAATAGTTGTACCAATCATTCAGCTCCTTGCCAATAGATATCTACCTGTTATCTGTGCCACACTAGAACTGTGTCTGCAGGACTCCCAAAACATGTATTTTCTTCTGACATTGTCTCTCTCTCGTCATCTTAGTGTCGGTTGACATTAATGACTTGCTTTCTGAAATTGTGGTCAAAAGTATCTGGACACCTGGCTGAAAATGACTTACAAGTTCATGATGCCCTCCATCGGCAATGCTGGAATTCAGTGTGGTGTTGGCCCACCCTTAGCCTTGATGACAGCTTCCACTCTCGCAGGCATATGTTCAGTCAGGTGCTTGGAAGGTTTCTTGGGGAATGGCTGCTCTGAGTGCTGCACTGAGGGGAGAGATCAATGTTGTTTGGTGAGGTCTGGCACAAAGTCAGTGTCCCAAAACATCCCAAAGGTGTTATATAGGATTCAGGTCAGGATTCTGTGCAGGCCAGTCCCTTACAGGCATGTTATTGTTGTGTAACGACTCTGCCACAGGCAGTGCATTATGAACAGGTGCTCGATCGTGTTGAAAGATGCAATCGTCATCTAAGAATTACTCTTAAACAGTGGGATGTAAGAAGGCACTTGAAACATCAATGTAAGCCTGTGCTGTGGTAGTGCCATGCAGTACAACAAGAGGTGCAAGACCCTTCCATGAAAAATACGACCACACCATAACACCACCGCCTCCGAATTTTACTGTTGGCACTAAACACGCCCAGGTGACGTTCACCGGGCATTCGCCATACCCACATCCTGCCATCAGATTGCCACATTGTGTACTGTGATTCATCACTCCACACAATGTTTTTCCACTTTTCAGTCATCCAATGTTTACGCTCCTTACACCAAGCGAGGTGTCGTTTGGAATTTACTGGCGTGATGAGTGGCTTATGAGCAGCCACTCAACTATTGAAATCCAAGTTTTCTCACCTCCTTGCCTAACTGTCATAGTGCTTGCAATGGATCCTGATGGAGTTTGGAATTCCTGTGTGATGGTCTGGATAGATGTCTGCCTATTACACATTACAACCCTTTTCAACTGTCAGCTGCCTCTGTCAGTCAACAGACGAGGTCAGGCTGTACACTTTTGTGCTGTACATGTCCCTTCATGTTTCCACTTGATTATCACATCAGAAACAGTGGACCTAGGTGTTAAGGAGTGTGGAAATCTCGCATACAGACATAAGACACAAGTGACACCCAATCAACTGACCACGTTCGAAGTCCATGAGTTTTGCGGAGCACCGTGTTCTGCTCTCTCACGATGTCTAATGACTACTGAGATTGCTGATATGGAGTACCTGGCAGTAGGTGGCAGCACAATGCACCTTATATGAAAAACATATGTTTTTGGGGGTGTCCGTATACTTTTGATCATATAGTGTATGTAGCACTTGTTCTGTTCTTGTATAATGTGTAGTATTTTGTAACAATGATTTATTAAAATGAGGGTCTAGTAATACTCATACCTGTCTGCATCTAACTACTTTTGCTTTAGGATTATTCCATTCTTTCTGAAGTCTGCGAGTATTTCACCTGTATCATATATCATGCATACTAGGTGGAACAGTTTTGTCATGATTTGTACTCCCAGTGATCTACATAATTTTGAGGGGCGTATCATTTACTCCAGGTGCCTTGATCTGATGTAGATCCTTCAGTACTCTGTCAAATTCATCTTGCAGCATCTCACCCCCCATTTCATCTCCATCCATTTCCTCTTCCCTTTCCATAATATTGTCTTAAAGTTTCTTTCTATTATGTAACTCATCTATGTATTCAATTTTTCAGCCTTCATTTCTTTGGTTAGTAATGGCTTGCCATCTGAGCTCTCTATACAGCTGCTCCTCCTTCCTTGAAAAAATTGTTTAATTTTGTACAGTAATGCTTGCTTCAGTTTTGCATTTCTCTCCTAGCCCTTCTTGTTTATCCATTTTGCATCTTGTATCAGTCTCATTTTTTTAGGTGTCTGGATTTCCTTTTCCCAACTTCTTTCACTGTATTGTTATATTTTGTACTCTTGTGTTATCCAAGCATTTCCACTAAGGGTTTTCTGTTTGTCAGTGCCATAACAAAGTAGCACATTGATTCCTTTACTTTGAATTTGCTATACAAAAAGAATGCATTCCCAATATAGTTCATGTATCTTCATTTTTTTGCATCTGAAGGAATGAAAATAGTTATAACATTGTGAGTACTGATAATTCTTAATAGACTAATTTTTTATGGTACTGTCAGTTTTTCTCTCTATTTGTGGCATTCACCTCCCAGACAACATCACTGTATGTAGTGCTTGGATGTATTTGATCCCAAAGACGCTGGTGAGGACTCTTGAGGACAAAATTTTGTCATTCCAACCCTCCCCTCCCAATTGCACTTTCAGCAGTCCAGTAGGTGTACTCAACAGAGAAAATGATTGAGCCCAAAGAACACTCTCATCTATAACAGAAAAATCTGTCTTGATCGCAAAATAGAAGACAGTTTATTGGTGGTGACTGGTTTCAATCTATACAGATAATCTTCAGAACATAAAGCACCTCCTTCAGTGATCTGCAGAGGCACTGAGCAGAGCTGAACTGTATACCGGAAGGCACAGTCATCAGCTCAGGTAAACTGTCTTCTGTTTTGCAATCAAGACTAATTCTTTTATTGTAACTGAATTTAGATCATTTTATTCCAAATATGTTCTCAAAAATTATAGACTCTAATCACTAGCAACATAATTGGAGGTGGTCTGTTGAATTCTGGAATTAAAGAAACATAAAAGCTGGTGGAACAGTCAAGAAGGCTTTGTAAGTACAGTACCAGTGCACGCTGCATTCCCTTCATAAGCTGTCAGCTCCCTATTCTGTGGAAGTGATGGAATTGATTGGAAAGAGCTATGCCGTGATGTAACTCATTGTTGATCTGATGTAACAAGCTTATGTTGCACCCTATTTTACACAGGTCACTATCCTCTAATGCATAAATTTCTTTTTTGGTTAGTGGCCCCACCAGTTTCTGGTTTTTGTTGAATATTTGTTTTAGAATACCCTATTTGGAGAATGTTATTTTACATTATAATGAGCAGCTCTAAGTTTAACTGGAAGTATGTGCTCTATTTTAGCTGTTAAGACTGGAAGTATGTGCTCTATTTTAGCTGTTAAGACAATTCAGGCAGTTCCTCATAGTGCCAGAAAATAGGTATGTAAATTATCATTCTTAACTTTCTAAACTGCTTTCTATATAAAATGATACCTTAGAGTACAATGGTACATTTTGAACATCATTGTTGCTGTGAACTTAATTTCATTCAGTACTGCAGAGTGAGTGTCTAAATGTTTTTTTTTTCCTTTCACTTCTGATAATGGTAGCCAGTTGTTCTGTGGAAGGTTGCTTAGAAACTTAAGCATAACAGCCGTACTTTCCTTACAATATTCATCATGTGGTATCTGTAATATGAGTACATTGGATGAGTGTCAGGGCTTTGGAGAAGAAGCTACCAATCTGCAGAACCTTCTGAGATTATATAGTTAAACTATTTTTTGAGAGTCAGTTGCCACATTTTATAATACCCAACCTTTCTTTGTGACAGACAAAAATATTCAGTGACAGAGCCCCCTACATAAAACACACTTCCTGTTTTGTGATTTGGTTTGAACAACCTTTTTTTTTTTAGTGTAAAAGGCATTTAATCCTCTGTAAAACATGTGTTGTTGTTGTGGTATTCAGTCCTGAGACTAGTTTGATGCAGCTCTCCATGCTACTCTATGCTGTGCAAGCTGCTTCTTCATCTCCCAGTACTTACTGCAACCTACATCCTTCTGGATCTGCTTAGTGTACTCATCTCTTGGTCTCCCTCTACGATTTTTACCCTCCACACTGCCCTCCAATACTAAATTGGTGATCCCTTGATGCCTCAGAACATGTCCTACCAACCGATCCCTTCTTCTAGTCAAGTTGTGCCACAAACTCCTCTTCTCCCCAATTCCATTCAATACCTCCTCATTAGTTATGTGATCTACCCATCTAATCTTCAGCATTCTTCTGTAGCACCACATTTTGAAAGCTTCTATTCTCTTCTTGTCCAAACTAGTTATCGTCCATGTTTCACTTCCATACATGGCTACACTCCATACTAATACTTTTAGAAACGACTTCCTGACACTTAAATCTATATTCAATGTTAACAAATTTCTCTTCTTCAGAAATGCTTTCCTTGCCATTGCCAGTCTACATTTTATATCCTCTCTACTTTGACCATCATCAGTTATTTTGCCCTCGAAATAGCAATACTCCTTTACTACTTTAAGTGTCTCATTTCCTAATCTAATTCCCTCAGCATCACCCGACTTAATTCGACTACATTCCATTATCCTCGTTTTGCTTTTGTTGATGTTCATCTTATATCCTCCTTTCAAGACACTGTCCATTCCATTCAGCTGCTCTTCTAGGTCCTTTGCTGTCTCTGACAGAATTACAATGTCATCAATCTTTTCCATTGATTTTAATACCTACTCCAAATTTTTCTTTTGTTTCCCTTACTGCTTGCTCAATATACAGATTGAATAACATCGGGGATAGGCTGCAACCCTGTATCACTCCCTTCCAACGACTGCTTCCCTTTCATGCCCCTCGACTCTTTTTTTTAAATATTTATTTGCGCCCTGGAGCACTACACTTATGTTTATACTACACAAGTCAGCTTATGATGTGTGGTGAAGGATACCTTGTAATGTGTACTGCGGCCATCTCCCACCCCCTGCCCCTCCCCATCATTTCCCTGTTGTTAGAGTTGCAAATGGTGTAATAACCCTCCATGTGAACTTTAATATCACTAAGTTTACCTTCATTGACTTTTTGCAAGATATATGTAGGAGACAGCAATGTATTGGTTGAGTTTTCTAGGAAAGTATTGTATCCTTTGAAACTGGGATTGGATGAGCATCTCCACGATGCTAACACAATTACAAAATGAACCTATGACAACTTGCTGCTTACCTTTGGATATTCTCTATTTCCTGTACCAATCCTTTCTGGTACATGTACCAGACTGAAGAGCAGTTTTCAAGTAGTAGTCTAATAAGTCCTTTGTAAGCTACCTACTTTGTGATTGGATTATGCTTCTGTGGATTCATCCACTGAATAGTCAGTCTTGTACTTTCCCTACAATTAGTTTTACATGGTGTTCTCAATTTAAATCGCTCTATATTATGAGAAGGAAAGTTGCTACTCACCATAGAGCGTAGATGCTCGAGTTGCAGATATGTACAAAAAAAAAAAAAAAAATAGACACTCCACGCAAATGCAACTCACACACATGACTGCAGTATCAGACAACTGAAACCATGCAGTGTGGTCTCAGTTGCCAGAGACTGCATTTGTGTTGTGTTGTGTGTGTGTGTGTGTGTGTGTGTGTGTGTGTGTGTGTGTGTGTGTACGCACAGAAGATGGTCAAATGGCTGGTGAGCCTTATATATAGTTAAGGCTCATTGGGTATTTGATCATCTTCTTCTGTGCAGATGCACAAACAGTGCCTGAACTCTATGGGAATCCGCAAAAAGCTGCGAGTAATGAGTATAATGGGCATGGGCACTATAAATATAGTGCAGGACAAGTTGGGAATGTGGGTCTCACAGGAGACGTGCCAGAGATAAGTCTCTGCATTCGCACTATCCTCTGTGTCTCTGTCTCAGATGGATAGAGCATCTGCTGTGTAAGCAGGAGATCCCGGGTTCGAGTCCCGGTCGGGGCACACATTTTCAACTGTCCCCGTTGACTTATATCAACGCCTGTATGCAGTTAAGGGTATTCACTTCATTGTAATCTCAAGTCCATTAACAATCATAAACAAAGAAATTATAAATAACTAGTTAAATAAAAAATAGATCAGTTTATTAAGTTTTCCAATGATGCAGTTGTTTTAGAGCAGCTTGGTGTAGTTTGTCGAAGGATCTGGCAAAAGCATGTAAGGGGCAACCATGAACAAAATGTGGCACTATCTGTACCATCTCACTGCATTCACAGCACAGTGTGTCTCGCTATTCACAGTTGTAGAGAGTAGCAGCCATTCCCTCTGTCGTACATGTGATTAGATTCACTTTTCACCAAGTGACCAGAGGAAGATTGTGTCAGGGAATTTGATAACTGGGTTTTTGCCTTACAAGCAGTCTTGCTGGGTGAAGATGACCGTTCCAATTTCCAGGCAGCCACAGGATTGGAACCACTAGCTAACAGACTAATTGAGGCTCTTCAGGCTGGTTGACAGGATTTCAGTTGGTTTGTAAAATCTTGCTGAAAATCATCTCACTGGTGATTCTTTTTCTATTCTTGTATTTAACCAAATGAGGGCTTGCACTCTCTTACTTGAGATGGAGTGATGTTGCTTAGCACCAGGAACCACTGAATGGGAATAAACAGAGGCATACCAAATACAATATGCATAATCACTCAGTGTTGGACATCCACTAAGTGATATGAGAACCATTCAGCTGCTGCCTATGACACACCGTCAGAGCAGCAAGTTACATATTTTGCTTTTTGTGTGTTATTTTTGTATTTTTATTCTTAAATTTCGTGCATGCTTCTGTATTTATGAGGTGTGATCTTGCATTAAGATAAATTTAAAGTGTAGATTCACACATTCACAGCATTGTTCGAGGCAGAGAGTCAATGTGGAGCATGGCCGTCTGGCCTCACTCATTCACCGTATGAGTGAACAGGTGGCCACTCCTTCGGGTTTCCTTGTTATTGGAGTTCCAGAGTGAGGCGCATTATTGAGCCCTATAGGGACATAGTGTCCAGGGCCAGAAAGAAATCCATTGTGCACTCAATATGTCTGCTGGGGGCTTTGTCTGAGATGTGAAGGAAAGGAGGCTTTGCCTGCAATTATCAAGCATGCAGGGTACAGCCATCTGTAAGTTGTGGATCTTATCTACACCAATGTCTGTCACTTGGGTTTTGAGACCATCTTCAGTGGAGGTAGTGGAGACTGTTGACCTTGGGTGTGGGATGCAAGCACATATCACAATTTGCAGCATCAATCTGAGAATTGATCAGGGTCTTTTTGTTTGGAGCCAGTGACTCCTTCAATTCTGTGATAGTCTTGGCTGCAGATTTCTGGACTTGCCTTTTGTTTTGGAGAATTTAGGACTCATCTTGACAGGTCATGAGTGCACTACACAAAGCGGTTGCTCAGATAGCAGAGCACATGGGTTTTTCTTTTAGGCCAGGCAGTAATTTGAGGTCCTCTGATGAACAATTGCCACTCAGTACACACAGAGTAAAATCAGACTGTGTTCAAAGTAAAGATACTTTGGCTGCCAAAATTGTAACAATAAAGTGTTGAAGTATTATTGACAAAATCCCTGAATTTACTGCCCTGCAGGAAAGTTGTCGTGCTCATATTATTCTTGGAATTGAGAGCTAGCTGAAATCTGAAATAGAAATCTCTGAAATATGTAGTGAGGCATGAAACGTATATCGAAAAGACAAATTAGAGTTCTGGAAGAGGTCGAGTGTCCTTTGCAGTTGACAAAAATTATGTCGCTCGAGGTTGAAATTGAGTCTGACTGAAGTTTTCTGGATGTGCGTAACAGGTCAGTGTGAACTCAAGTTAATTATTGACTGTTTTTACCAGCCACCTGATGGTGCCATGACAGTTTTAAGAGTCATTCAAAGAAAATCTATGCACATTAGTGTGGAAGTAACCCAGTTATGTCATATTAGTTGGAGATGGCTTTAACTTACCTTGTATGGATTTGAGTGCCTGTGGATCATTGCAGGTGGTATGAATAGGCAGTCTTGTGAAATACTTTTGAATGTATTTTCTGATAACTTTCTTGAGCAGCTAGTTCTACAGCCCAAATGCACCGAAAATATTTTAGACATTGTAGCTTCAGACAGCACTGACTTATTGACAATGGCAGTATAGAGACACGGATATCATGATGGCATGATAGCCATGGTGGCTACGCAAGTTAATAAATCTATCAAGAGGACTAGGAGAGTATTTTTCAGAGAAAGAGCAAATAAGCAGTTTTTCACTTCTCACTTAGAAAATGAATGGGCATCCTTTACTTACAATATGATGGGCATGGAGGAATTATGGACAAAGTTTAAATGGATTATAAAAAAAATCATGCCGTGGGGAAATATGGGCTCAGTAAGTGGATTAAGAGTGGAAAAGACCCACTGTGGTTCAATAAGAAAATATGAAAATTGCTGAGGAAGCAGAGATAGTTGCACTCGTGGTTCAAAAAAGAATGCACAGATGGTGATCGGCAGAAGTTGGTAGAAATTCATGCATCTGTTAAAAGATCAGTGTGTGAAGCATACAGCTATACCACCGTTATACATTAGAAAAACATCTTGCTGTGAACCCGAGAAAATTTTGGTCATGCATGAAATTGTTAATTGGTTTGAAGCCTTCTATCCAGTCACTTGTTGACAAATGCGGTGTGGTAATATGAGATAGCAAAAGGAAATATTACTTTTAAGCTATCATTCACACTGGAGGATTGTGCAATCATTTCATTGTTTGATCATTGTACAGACTCATGTTTGGAGGACGTAGTAATACGCTTTCTTGGTGTAGGAAGTAACTGAAAGTTGAAAACAAATATGTTGTCAGGTCTGGATGGAACCCTACTTAAGTTGTACAGAGAGTATTCTAATGCATTTTCCCTGTACTTAGCTTGTATTTATCGCAAGTATCTTGCTCAGCATGAAGTCCCAAGTGGCAGGAAAAGCTCAGGTGACTCCTGTATGTAAGAAGGGTAAAAGAAGAGACCCATAAAAGTACAGATGAAAACCCTTAACTCTGGTTTGCTGCAGAATTCTTGACCACATTCTCATTCCAAATGCAATAAATTTCCGTGAGGTGTAGACTTTCTGTTCACAGACAAGTACAGATTTAGAAAACATTGGTTGTCCGAAACTGAGCTTGCTTTTTTCTCATATGACCTCATGGGAACCGTGGATGTGAACGACAACAGGAAGATTCCATATACCTAGATTTCCAGAAAGTGTTTGACACAGTGCCCCACTGAAGTCTGTTTATGAAGGTATGAGCATGTGAAACAAGTTCCCAGGTATGTGTGGGGCTCAAAGACTTTGTATGTAATAAAACCCTGTAAACTGTAATTGACCGTGGGTATTCATAAGTGATGAGTGGTGGCTTGTGGAGTATGGATGCAGATGTAGATGATGTGTAAACTAAAGCCAGTGCTGGTGTCCTGAAATTGTATTAGTTCCCCAGAATTTCCCATTAGCTTTTGCAATAAATTATTGTGGCTTCTTTACTTTGCAGCTGCTTTCTGAAGAGGTTGCCAGTATGTAAGTGACCTATCCAGGTGATGCCCATGTACTTTGAGTAGTTGTTGCAGTTTTATTCATTGTCTGTGATTATAGCGGTGGATGGCAGTTTGCATATTTGTTGTTTGAATGGAGTGCTGCAGTGTTTGTCATCGTTGAGTTTGGTTTTTGTTTCCAACTCGTGAAATACACACTAATTCTCTGTTACAAAATTGCTCAATATTTGTAGGTTCAACTTTAAAGTAAAGTAAGCTACAAATTTCCTCTTAGTGGTGCTAAGAGCAAATGAGAAAAGGTGCAGCTATACTGCTTTCCTGGTCCTCATAGCTGCAATAAACACACTTTTTTAAATAGTGCTTGCCAGTACTCTCAATCCCAAAACATACATGCGACTCTCAGTCAAGTGTATGGCAACTGATACACTCAATTCTCAACAAGAATGTAATTGTTAAACTGCTTGTCATTCCAATATGGAAAGTGGCACAGTGTGCAGCCATGCACAGTAATATCGGTTGGCAGATTGTGGCTGGAGCTTTGTGGTTCCATAAGGGAATGTTCAGCTTTCAGTTTCTGTGATCTATGTTACAGGCATATAAACTAAGAACACTTATAATGAAATTGTCACATTATGATGAAAAATAATGAAAATACTGGATTTCATAACACATCCCTTCCCTGTTCGTTTTCTCTCTCTCTCTCTCTCTCTCTCTCTCTCTCTCTCTCTCTCTCTCTCTTTGCCTCTATCGCGCATTTGTGTGTGTTTTCTCTACCGCTGTCACTTTCATTATGGGTTTTCAAATAACATGCGTTTTCTCTGCTGCCTTTCCACATCCTTCTGTGTTTATTTTTGCCCACTTTTCAATTCTTTCTTAGCTTATAAATTATTTATTTTTGTTAATATGATTGCTGTTCATATTTGATATATGTATGATCTGTAAGTAAGTGATAATAAATACTGTTTCAGGAAGTTTTGTCTAAAGAAGCATCCCTTTTTGAGTTTAGACAGTCAGAAGTTCCACCAGTGTTACTGATTTTGGACAGACGTGATGATCCTGTTACTCCTCTCCTTAATCAGGTATTTTGCAGATTGACTCTAATTAGTGAACTTACATATGTCTATGCATTTACTGAAGATAAATTTATTTTTCAGTGGACCTATCAGGCAATGGTTCATGAACTATTGACTATTAACAACAATAGAGTTGATCTCTCAGGTGTTCCTGGCATTTCAAAGGAACTGAAAGAAGTTGTACTCTCTGCTGAGCAAGACGAATTTTATTCTGCTGTAAGTAAAAGAACTCAGATGTTCAGCATTTGTCACCTTTCCTTTTCTTCCATCTTTGTTTGAAGCATTCAAGCATGAACATTTGACAATTTTTTTTTCATTCACATGCTTTTCATTGTTTGTGAATTTGAACTCATGATATAGGAAGTCTCAAACTTCATACTTTTTCTTTTAAAACAGTGAAAAATCCAGAATTGTATGTAAATTTCTGTGTAAAAAAGGAAATTAAGGGTTTAACATCCCCAGGACAAGGTCATTACATCTGCTAAGGAACCATGGATAACATAAATCTGGTTTGTCAGATGTTTTTTGAATGTTACTGCTCTCAAATGCGAGCTCAGTAAATCAGTTGCTCAGTTAATATCTGTGTGAGGTTAGATAGTTCTTTACTGAATAGAAAAGGCATTGAGCAGTGTGATATTACACTATAATCCTCCTCCTCCTCTGTCTTTCATATTGCATAATTCTTTTTCATGGCATATATGTTGGCCGTGCCTTGATATTAGCATATTGTATGGATCATAACTGCAACGTATGACGTGAAATCAGACAACTTCAAAATTATGAAGCATTTTCTCAGAGACAAAGATAGCAACATGCTGACCATTTGCACGATTGTGTTAAGCTGTTGGTTTTGTAGATAAAGTGATTTATATTCAACAATATCCAGCCTCCCTCTTTAGCCCCTCTGCCTCTCTCCTCCTCTGACCACCCCCTTTTCCTCCTATATCCTTCCCCCTCCATTCTTATATCCCTCCTACCCTCACCCATCTGAAACTCCTCCCTTTCACTCGTAAACACGCACACTCATGCACAAAACATTTTAATACACACATCAAAAAACTTTTGCATCATCCTGGTTCCTACAACTACTGAGGATAGACGTTGACTATAGATATTGAATCACAGACACAGTCCCTTTGACTGTTCAGAGATGTCACTAAACCTACCCAAAGGTGTAAACAACCATGCTTGAGCAGCACCCTTAGACGGGAGGGGCTGGGGGGTGGGGGGGTGGGACCAACAGCCGATCAGTTCCAGTCATTCCACCAGGAAGGAGGTACACGGCTCGTGTTGTCTGTAGTCCAACCATGCCTAGATGATCAATACCACGGTTTGATCGCGTCCGCATTGTTACTTTGTGCCAGGAAGGACTCTCAACAAGGGAACTGTCCAGGCTATGTGATGTGCAACTTCACTCCCGACATCCATGGTGAGGTTCATCTTTGCAACCATGACACCATCCAGCGTGGCACAGATTGGCCCAAAAGCATGCCGAATGGATCGCTCAGCATTGGCATCATGTTCTCTTCACCAATGAGTGTCGCATATGCCTTCAGCCAGACAATCATCGGAGATGTGTTTGGAGACAACCCGGTCAGGCTGAATGCCTTAGACAAAGTGTCCAGTGAGTGCAGCGAGGTGGAAGTTCCCTGCTGTTTTGGAATGACATTATGTGGGCCAAAGTACACCGCTGGTGGTCATGGAAGGTGCTGTAACAGGTGTACAATACACGAATGCCATCCTCCAACCGATAGTGCAACCATATCGGCAGCATTTTGGCCAGGCATTCGTCTTCATGGCTGACAATTCGTGCCTCCATCGTGCACATCTTGTAAATGACTTCCTTCAGGATAACGACATCGCTTGACTAGAGTGGCCAGCATGTTCTCCAGACATCAACCCTATCAAACATGCCTGGGATAGATTGAAAAGGGCTGTTCATGGATGACGTGACCCACCAACCACTCTGAGGGATCTACACCAAATCACCATTGAGGAGCGGGACAATCTGGACTAACAGTGTCTTGATGAACTTGTGGATAGTATGCCACGACGAATACGGGCATGTAACAATGCAAAACGATGTGCTACTGGGTATTAGAGGTACCAGTGTACACAGCAACCTGGACCATCACCTCTTGAAGGTCTTGCTGTTTGGTGATGCACCATTCAATGTGCAGTTTTCATGAGCAATAAAAAGGGCGGAAATGGTGTTTATGTTGATCTCTATTGCAGTTTTCCATACAGGTTCCGGAACTCTCTGAACTGAGGTGATGCAAATCTTTTTTTGATGTGTATGTATGCTGTGCAGTAGCAGGAGCAAACTGATATGATTTCAGTTCGTGTTTGAAGTTACTTTTAATGTGTGTTAAATTCCTTAAACCACTGGGTAAGTGGTAAAAGATTTTTATGGCTTGTTGCATCACTCCCTTCTGTACCACACAAAGGCTGGGTATTCTTTGTCCTCAATGGTGATTTACCCAAAAATATGATGCCATCAGACATTAGTGAATGAAAACAGGGAAAGTTAATTTCTTTACATTTTCATCTCCAAAATCTATTATCCGTAACATAATAGTTGCATAGCATATACCTTGAAGAAGATGTGTAACATGTCACTTTCTGTTAAGGTTCTTATTAATATAAGCACTTGAGAATTTAGAATGTTCTCTTTTATTTTTTTAGCACCCTCCTGTGTTATTTCTAGTGATGTAGTCTGGCCTTGTTTAGTACAAACTGCATTTATAGTGTTTTATCTAAATTCCACGTGCAGAGAATGAGTTGTTATTTTTCAATAAATTTTTATTTATATTTTCTGTTGTTAAAGTTTCTTTATTAAGCTCAATTATAATACTTACATTATCACCAAAGATAACTATTTATGTGTATTGAATATATGATAGCAGATTATTTATGTATAATAAGAGCAGACCCAATATCCATCTGTGTGGATCACCCGTAGTAATTATTCTCCATTTTGAAGATGCTATTTTTGTGTACACCCTCTGGGTTTCTTAATGTGATACTCCACATTGTTTGTGTTGGGTAGTTAAATACTGTTGCCAGCAAGCTCTCTGCTGCCATAATATTTGACCTTCTCTTGGAGAATATTGTGAACTGCACTGTCAAATGTTTGACATCCCGGAAAATAACAGTTGACACTATTTTGTTAATTAGATTTTGTATAATTTGATCCATGAATTGAAAAAAAAAGAATGTTCTGTAGCTAGAATTTTTTAAAATCTAAATTAACACTGACTAAATATTTTACTTTGAGAGAGGTGAGTTTATGGGTCTTCCATGGATAATTTATTCTAGTACTTACAGAAGGAGTTATGTAGTAACAATAGGACAACACCATCTGAAGTCTGTATCTGATGTTGCTCCTTTTAATTTTACCACTTCAGTTCTCATTAAACTACCTCAGTGTCACTGGTAAAAGTCTTACAAGAAAAAGAACTGGGGTAATTTGAAAATTTTGGAAAACAAGAAGAAACTTGTAAATAGTCTTCACGGGTTTGCTGCTGGATCGTGTTGTGCAAATTCCACAATATTTCTCGGAGCAACTGTCAGACATCTTCAGGTGGTTCAACCTTGCTGGTGGCTAGGTACAACTGACGGTATCCGCACATCGATACCCCATTTCTAGAATATGCAGGTGAAGAATGTGCAGGCATGGAAATCACGCATGCGCAATGATTTGCAGAAAGATGTTGCCATACTCAAACCGAAAATCGCAGAGCGTCTCCCCTGCATGTGCGCTGTATGCTGCGTTTACTAACAGTATGGCCAGATGTTACTCACAAAAGACTGTAATAGACCAATGTTATGATGGGTCTGTTATCGAAAAATTTTGATTTTTGCATCGTGATTTAATAGCAGCCAATGCAGGGTTCCGGGCTGTGCTTAGTTGAAATCTCACATTCCTGTTGATGAGATTGTCAGGTGTATGGGTATGTATTGCTTCCTTAGTGACGGAATTCGAGAAAGATGCTGCTCGGGGTAAAACTTTCATCTTTTCATAAATCATGCGATGTCCTGTATTCAGACAATGGTCCTCAATTGCGGACTTTTCTGGTTGATGAAGGCGTGTATGACGCTGATGTTCACATGCAGCGTTCTTCTTCTGTGCAACATGTGTGGCCTATATATGCTGCCCCACATTGACAAGGAATCTTGTATACACCACATTTCCTCAGGCGATCATCCTTAACCGAACCCAACAGGTTTTGCAGTTTTGAAGATGGTTGAAAAACACACTTAATGCCAAATCTTCCAAGGACTCTTCCGATTCTTGATGACATGGCACCAAAATACAGCAAAAAGACCAAATGGTAGGTGTGTCTGTATCTTCATTCTGCTCCATAGGTTGAACTCGCCTGGACCTGAATGCATTACCAAGGGTTGGAATGTAAATAGTGGCAACTATTTATTCACAACCGACACAAAAGAGTTACATGTTTGCACTTGTTACTGTCCTTCAGAGTCGTCACCAGCATTGTGTAGAACCCATTGCCAACGATGTGGAAGGCGTAGTATACTGTTGTTGGAATTTCCATGTTACTCTCTATCTTGAGGTTATCAGATTTGTGTAAAAAAACTCCAATGAATTTTAGTATTACTGGTTTGCATATTTGAAAGTTGTATGTCTCTACTTTGGTAATAATCTTCCGAACATTTGTATCAGTCATTTTGGTTTCCCCAGAAATTTCAAAGTTTATGATTTTCCTTATTTGATGGATGTACATGAGTAAATGATTGTGAGATTGTGCTTTTCATCTTTTGTGAGTTATCATTGATTTTTTGTTTTCAGCTTTCATCTTTTCTTTCTCTGCTCATATGTATTGTTGCCTCTTTTCTTTAGCTTTTCTTTTCTTTAATCAGCAGTTTCAAGTATTAATTTCTATGTTATGTGCCATTCCTTTCTATACATGAAATTCCTCTAATGGTCAATGGTTATGAAACAAATTCAAGAAATAAGACCTTAACAATTGTGGTGTGCATACTGTAAGACCTTCAGTACACACACCATCAGATTATTTGACCTGTCGCTCTAACGAAGTAGGCGAGTGTCAGCAATATGTCTCGGGGTCTTATCGTGGCGTGTTGATCTTCTGATGTTAGGTCAGACGATAGAAATGCCACTTGCACGCTTAGCGTAGCAGATTGACGGTGACCAACTTTAAACACAACTTGATTAATTTTCACACACATTTATTAAAATAATAACAAGCATAAAAATTACTGAACTTGGTTCTGGATGCTATTTACAATTGACAATCTGAAGTTCCTTTGGTATTGGTACGTTAATCTTATTCTCCCATATATCTCTGATACTTGACAAAAGTGTCTATACATTTATCTTCATGGCTCTATACAGGAATATGGTAATCTTTTTAGGTGCAGACTGAAACTTGACTATAGATTGGTACAGACAAATGTAGACTGGTGCAGACAAATGCAGACTGGATAATCGGAGGTCTGTACACTCGTTATAGTACCTCGCGCGTTCATGTATCGCTGCGCGAGTGTGATCCGCGAGGAGAAAAGGTTCTACGTTAGCAGCAATCTCATTGGCTGCGTTACATATTAATATGAGGATCGGCGAAAGCAGAATTTGGTCCGTCTCTATGGCAGCGACACCTCGTAGTGCGGAGACGGATGAGCGCTGCGCCTGCGCTGTTGTGCTTAGCGGGGCGCGCTCTAGTTGGAAAGTTGTGTACGCACTGACTATGCAGAACTGTGTACACAATTACAATATTGACCTTTTAAAATTTTTAAATTAAACAATTTTAAATGAATAAGCCAATTAAAATAATTAAAACAGTTCTAGATAAATTTCTTTAAGACATTAGGCAAACCTCCAAAATGTTTACACCAAGAAACTTTACAATAAAGCTTAGAAGAAGGGTAGAATATGTATTAAATATTAAAGGGAAAATTTCTTGTGTGAAGCCAATTAATCAAAGGCCTCTTAACCGACAACAAAATTTCAGTGCAAGCCAGATAACACAAGATACTCTGCTTCAGCACACACATCCAGGATGCAAGACTGCAAAACTATAGCAAGCTGTGCTAGGAAATGCTAGAGAGCCATGCACATGGCCACAAATAAGCCAGGTCGATGCGGAAAAAAATCATCAGTATGGAACTCTCTCCCAGCAACTTAGTAAGTGCTGTTAACAAGTAAGAAATTTAAGTGTCTGACTGGATTATACTACAAGTAAAGTTACGGTTTAATCATGAGTCCACTTATAGGACCTTTTTAGTAAGTTGATATGCCCTAGGAAATAAGCTTCACTTACAGAGTACTGCAGAAAGGGAGCTGTTATTGCTTCCAGGAAGGAATATAATAAACAACTTGCTAGAGTCTTGCCATTAGCTGGAGCTCATAACATGCTTTAAAGGACTGGATAGGTACCAGAGCACCCACCACCTTCTGAAACATTGTGGAAGCAAACATTAAAATTTAGGAACGGCTGGTTCTCTTGCATAAGATTAAATTTTTTTTCATTAAAAAAAACTGCATAATGCGTAGGGCCCTGATATATCTGTGCGTGACAACTGGACACATTACATAACTGCAACAGCATTAACTGTAGCAAATTTTTTTGAGAAAAAATGCTGGCCAGCAGGTGAAGACAAGTTACTTCAGAATCACCCAGAGCAGACAGAGCAATACACTAATTCTAGAATCACAGAGCCAAATAATAAGGTTTGCACGATGACTCAATGAACATAAACACGAACATCTAATCAAACAGCTTATGGAATGGGAAATCGGTGCACAGAAGTGAACAACTAGTTGCGCACAATGTAAGCGAACCAGATCTTTCCCTTCTGCCCAGTTCTGGCAAAAAAGAGTGAATAATGACCCATAAAATATGTCATGCTGATTAGCACTGCATGTCCGTTGCTCCAAGTACTTCTACAGCCACCGGCTCCATGCTGTGCGAAAACTACCCATCAGCTTCCTGCACCACACTTTTCAGAGGCCTCTCCCTAGATGTGCCTCTAGGGGCCGCTTCTGAAGACTAGGCAAGGCAGCAATAACCACATGAGGGAGTAACCTGCGCTCCATGGTGAGATCCCAGCTAAAAGTTTGGAAGGAGAAATGAGCCGCCACGGCTCACTCAGTAGATTGTATGAGCTTGGTATATAATATTTTATTCATAAATCAGTTTGCTGTATGTTTCAACTAAATATCAACACAGCCTTATAAATAGTACAATTTAGAAAAGAACGTAATTAAAAAAATGTTCCTAGTACTTTTATTGTTAGGTTTCTATTTGTTTAATGAATGCTGATGACAAATATGTAGAGAATGCATAGATGAGAGACACGTTGGTGTGTTGAAAACTACAAAGGTTTTTAAAAAATTATGCACTAAATTGTATTTCAGTGAACAAGTGTGTATACATAAAATAAGGGAAAGGCAACAACTCACCTGAAGCAGATTGATGTGTGGAGCTCAGAAACACATAACAGAAACAGCATTCACACTAGTTTTGGTGCACTAACTCTTCCTTTAGCAGAAGTACACACATTCACTCACACAACCACACAGAAACCCATACTGAGTCTTGCTGTGACCATGAGAGTGTATGCTGTGGTGTGTGAATGTGTGAACTTTCACAATTTAGGAAAAGACAGGTTGCTACTTGCCGTAAAAAAGATATGTTAAGTTGCTGGCAGGCACAACTAAGACATTTACACAAAGCTTGCAACCATTGCCTTTATTGGCAAAAGAGAAAAACACACCATCCATACACACAAGCAAGCATACCTTACGACACATGACCGCCAACTCCGGCAGCTTGGGCCAGAACGTCATCTGTTGTAAAAAGAGATAGTGTTTGAGAGCTAGTGTGAATGCTATTTTCTATCACATGTTTCTGTGCTCCACACATCAACCTGTTATAAATGAGTGATTGCCTTTCCCTTATTTTACATGTTGCTCATACAGGAATTTCCATTATTGTTGAACGTGTCTATATTTTTGGCTATTGGCAATCCTGGTAGACTGATATAGTTTAAAGTTGTGGATGAACTTCTGCACATGACAGCATTGTATCCTCATTGCAAAGGAACTTCCTTTATAACACAAAGCAATTGTATTTTATATGGGCTTAGAAGTTGTAGCTTTGAATGGTACTCGTTTTTGCTGCGCGGGGTAGCCGATAGGTCTGAGGCAACTTGTCACAAAACACGTGGCTCCCCCCCCCCAATCGGAGGTGCAAGTACTCCCTCGGGCATGGGTGTGTGTGTGTTGTCCCTAGTGTAAGTTAGTTTAAGTTAGATTAAGTAGTGTGTAAGTCTAAGGACTGATACCTCAGCAGTTTGGTCCCATAGAAACTTACCACAAATTTCCAAATTTTATAGATTTCTTTTGTTACAAGCTATTACTTGTTCTCTAATTTTTTAAAATATGCTTATTTTATTTCAATTTTTACATTTTTTCCATACAGCTGATAATTTTTTTTTTCTCTCTCTTTCAGAATCTGTATCTGAATTTTGGAGAAATTGGGCAGACAATAAAGGCTTTGATGGAAGACTTCCAGAAAAAGGCAAAAAGTCATAAAAAAGTTGAAAGTATTGCAGACATGAAGAATTTTGTGGAAGCCTATCCCCAATTTAAGGCAAGTTTGCAAAGTGAGTGAATTAGTACTGTACTGTAAATTGTAGTTCTGTTACAATGGTTGTATCTTCTCATGCTGTGTTTCTGTTCAATCTAGTACAGAGTATTTTGGTGTTCATATTAAATGATGATACTACAAAGTGAAGTATAGGCTATCCTAACTGTAACTGTCACCAAATATATGTAAAATTAAAGATGTAACAATATTATGAGAAGGAAAGTTGCTACTCACCACATAGCGGAGATGCCAAGTCGCAGATAGGCACAACAAAAAGATTTTCACACTTAAAGCTTTTGGCCGAAGGCCTTTGTCAACAATAGACACACACACACACACACACACACACACACACACACACACACACAGATTTCAGTCTCAGGCAACTGGAACCACACTGCTGTTACCTGAGACGGCAGTTGTGTGTGTGTGTGTGTGTGTGTGTGTGTGTGTGTGTGTGTGTGTGTGTAGTTGAAAAAGGCCAT
Source organism: Schistocerca americana (assembly GCF_021461395.2). NCBI lineage: Eukaryota > Metazoa > Arthropoda > Insecta > Orthoptera > Acrididae > Schistocerca > Schistocerca americana. The sequence goes on along the minus strand of NC_060125.1, from coordinate 359,783,011 downwards.
TGGCCGAAAGCTTTAAGTGTGAAACACTTTTTGTTGTGCCTATCTGTGACTCAGCATCTCCGCCATATGGTGAGTAGCAACTTTCCTTGTCATAATATTGTTACTTTCTGTCCTGGATTTTCCATTGTTTCAAATTAAAGGTGGAATCAGCAGCACTCAAAGTCAGGATTCATGTTCATAATGAAGCTTCAACAACTGATAATACATCTTGGAAACAACAGTATCTATTGTCAGTTCATCCATTTCAGACTGCATCTGTGCTCTGCCATTTCACAACAAATTATACTTGGGACAGTTGATTGTACTTGATGTCTCCTGTTCTCCCCACCCCTCTCCCCGATGAAGTAAAGAGCAACTGAGAAACACCAACATTGCAGCTAAATGCATAGTGTGTAGAGAAATCAGTAAATGGTGGGTTAGCATTGTGATGGTTGATTTGGAGTGTAACGTCTTGTGATTTCAAATGAAATTCCAAGATTTCTTCTCCTTTGAAAAGCAGTGAAATATAAGGAGAAAGGGAAAGTAAAAAGAAGAGGATAAGGGTCAGGATGTATGCTCTTTCCCGCATTGTGCTAAGAAATGTAATCATACTCTTACTTTTGGATAATATGTATCATGAGTACTGCACAATATTCATTCATTGTAATCTTGTTCTTTGTAGTGGTAGTATATTGTTGTATGTGACTGAAAGATAACATAGTAGCATTTAGTTTTTCATTGTTTGTGTTAAATGTTTGTATATTGATTTGTTTCAGAAAATGTCTGGAACCGTTACTAAACATGTCACTGTAGTGGGTGAGCTGTCATCTTTGGTTAGCCGTCATAACCTATTGGAGGTATCAGAACTTGAGCAAGAGTTGGCTTGTCAGAATGAACATTCCCAGCAGCTGCAAGTATGAAAAGGATTGAATATTTAGCTGTTACATTTTCAGATAGTTTATATTAAATTTATTTTATGTTCTGTTTATTTTAAGAGAATACGAAGACTGATTGACAGTGGTGGAGTAAGAGATTTTGATGCAGCTCGTCTAGTGATGTTATATGCTTTACGCTATGAGAAACATGCCAACAATGATATAAATGGGCTGGTGGTTGAACTGAGAAAACGTCGTGTTCCAGATGAGTTAATAGAGGTGAGATATTATGTTATGTGGTATAAATGTTGTAGGGAAGTTCTTGTAGAATGTAAATACTCAATAGGCAGACACAAAAGATGGAAAACTTCCTAGCTTTCGGAGCTATTCTATGACAAGCACACCCACACCCACACACACACACCCCTACGTGTGCTGCTACATAGTGCTGGCTAGACTGACGTTTCCAATGTATTTTGCAGCAGAGGGGCTAGTGTTTCGGGGTTAGTGTCATGTGGGGTGGTAGAGGGAGGTGGGAAGCAGGGAAAGGGTTTGGGGGTAGGTGGCTTGTGGTTCAGAGGGAGGCTGGTTTGCCTGCTGCCAATGTGTGAGGGAGAGGTGGCAGTTATAGTTGTAGCAGAGGATGGGAAGCAGCACATACTGAAGGTGATCTGGAGATATGAATTAGAAGGGGATGATGGGATGGAGGAAGGGGGATGGTGCGGGGACAGTGGGTTACCTGAGATTGAGGTCAAGATGATTACAGGAGAGGAAGATGTGTTGTTAGGATAACTCCCACCAGTGTAGTTCACAGAAGCTGGTGGTGGAATGCAAGATCGTACAGTTTGGACCCCCCTGTGGGTTCGGGTGTAAGAATAGGCCCGCGGTATTCCTGCCTGTCGTAAGAGGTGACTAAAAAGAGTCTCAAACGTTTCGGCCTTAATGTGATGGTCCCCTGCGGGGTTTGACCACTCCATTTCACAATTTTCCATTAGTACGTACCATTTGGGGAAGGACGTCTTACGTGGTGCATTCTATATCCATCTTGCCCTATGATCTGGCATATTCGCTGCTGTCATGGAGTTGGACTTACACTTAGCTTCCGGCCACATCAGCTGCAATGTGTTCCGGGTAGCCTACATTCCCTCCATTCTGCACTTCCATCTTTGCTCCCTTTATTAATGGATATTCGACACCTGACAACCAGCATGGTAGCCAGTCCGTTGTGGTGGGGTTGTCATGTACCCTCTTGGTGGTAGCCCCCTGACTACACAGGGATCGCACTGCTGATGCCTGAGCTGCTACCACCCCACGTATGCCGAGGAGTAGATGCCTATCCCTCTGGGGCATCGGGACTCCTGGCAAAGGCCATCCTGCCAGGTGGTCTTTGCTGCGGCTGGGTGGCACCCATGGGGAGAGCCCCTGGTCGGAGTGGGTGGCATCAGGGCGGATGACCCGCAATGAAGCGTGGTACATCATCTCTCGCTGGTGGGCCTCCACCAGCAGTCTCTAAGCGATCGAGGTCTAACCTCAACGGCAAGCAATACAATCCAAGATCATTTCCATCCCTGGCCACTCCATGGGAGGAACGCATGGCTAAAGACAGCAGTGGAGATTATTCACCCCGGTACCTTGTCTGTACGTGGGTTGATGGTGAATTTTTTATGCCAACCAAGCCTCAGTTTTTTGTGGAGCATTTAGAGGACAAGTTCGGGGAGGTGGAGGGCTTGTCCAAAATGCGCTCTGGGTTAGTACTCATCAAAACAGCATCCTCTGCCCAGTCACGGAGGTTGCTCACTTGTGACAAGTTGGGGATGTTTCAGTTAGCATCACGCCCCATAAGAGTCTCAACATGGTCCAGGGTATTATCTTCCACAGGGATCTTCTTCTGCAGTCCGATGATGAACTACGCGTCAACCTAGAACGACAAGGTGTTCACTTCGTCGGGCACGTCCATCGGGGTCCAAGGGATAATCTGGTATCCACCGGTGCCTTCGTCTTGGCCTTCAAGGGTGATGTCTTACCCGAAAAGGTTAAGGTGATGGTTTACCGTTGTGATGTGAAGCCATATATCCCTCCTCCGATGCGGTGTTTTAAATGCTGGAAGCTCGGACACATGTCATCCCACTGTACTTCCGGCATCACGTGTCGAGATTGTGGACGTCCTTAGCATCCCAATACTCCATGTGCCCCGCCTCCTATCTGTGTTAACTGCAGAGAGCACCATTCCCCCTGCTCGCCGGACTGTAGGATATTCCAGAAAGAAAGGAAGATAATGGAAAATAAGACCGTGGACTGCCTGACCTACTCCGAGGCTAGGCGGAAATATGAGCGGCTCCATCCTATGGCAATGATGTCGACCTATGCCGCTGCTGCAACGACGGTTCTCCCATCTCCTTTGTCGTCCCGTCCGGTTGGATCTATGATTGGTCAAAATCCACCAGCCCCCTTGATTGTGGGGGGCACTTCACGCCCTGTTGCTCCTACTCCATCTACTTAAGGAGCAACACCCCCCCCCCCCCCCCCCCCCCCCCCAAACCATCGGGGACATTAGTTCCCCCTTCCCAGCTGGAGAAGAATAAGACTTCTTCAGCTACTCTCGCAAGGAAGGGGTCCCTTGGGGACTTCCCTTTGCAAGTTCCGACCAGCGGAGAAGCGGACACCCACAAGTGGCTGAAACAACCACCAGTCCCTGGTCGTAGGGCCTCACGGTCGTTGTCCATCCCTGAGACTGACCCTATGAAGCCCTCCAAGCCTGAACCACCGAAGGCACAGCGAGAGAAGCAGAAAAAGAAGAAAGTCCCCAAGAATAACGACATTGCGGTGGCACCCGTCCCACCGCTTCCTACAAGCTCTGCGTCTGAGGACGAGGTGGAGATTCTGGCGTCTGCTGAGGACCTCGATCTCGCCGGTCCCTCTGACGCCATGGATAGTACTAGTTAGCACAGGTGCTCAATTGGAGGCAGCGGGTGACCCAGTGGCGTAATCTGCCTTCCCAGTCCCTTCACACCTTTCTCAGCCATGGACAATATCATCCTCCAGTGGAACTGCAGCGGTTTCTTCCACCATCTAGCTGAGCTCCGACAACTTATCAGCCTTCAACCTTTTTTCTGCATTGCTCTTCAGGAAACTTGGTTTCCTGAAATGCGAACCCCCGCCCTCCGTGCCCATCGGGGTTATTATAAGAACCGGGCAGCTTATGAAAGGGTGTCTTGTGGCGTCTGCATCTATGTCCTTCACTCTCTTCACAGCAAGTCTGTCCCTCTACAAACAGCTTTAGAGGCTGTCGCTGTTCGGGTGTGGACGCCACAGGCTGTTACCGTATGCAGTCTTTACCTTCCACCGGATGGTGATGTCACGCAGCATGTCCTGGCTGCACTGATAGCCCAATTGCTGCCACCTTTCTTGTTACTGGGCGACTTCAATGCCCATAACCCTCTGTGGGGTGGGTCAGTGGCAACAGGTCGAGGCGCCACCTTTGAGCATTTATTGGCGCAGCTTGATCTTTCGATTTTAAATGATGGTGCCTTCACACACTTCAGTGTGGCGCATGGCACATACTCCGCCATTAACCTTTCGATCTGCAGCCCTAGCCTCTTACCGTCTGTCCAATGGAGTGTGCATGACGACCTGTGTGGTAGTGACCACTTTCCGGTCTTTCTGTCACTACCACAGCGTCACTCTACGGGGCGCCCCAGCAGATGGGCTACGAATAAGGCTGACTGGGACTTGTTTTCCTCCATTGCCGCTATTGAGCCTCTCTCTAATGACGACATTGATGCGGTGGTTCACTCAGTCACCACCAGCATCGTTACTGCTGCAGAATCTTCAATTCCCCTTTCTTCTGGGTCCCCTCGGCGGAGGACTGTGCCTTGGTGGGCGCCTGAGATCGCTGAGGCGATTAAAGATCGCCGGCGGGCGCTCCAGCGTCACAAGCGACATCCTTGCCTTGAACACCTCATCGCCTTTAAACAGCTGCGTGCGCGGGCCCGCCGCCTTATCCGCATACGCAAGCAGGAGTGCTGGGAGCGGTATGTTTCCACCATTGGCCTCCATGTCTCTCCATCGCAGGTCTGGGCCAAGATTCGATGCCTCTATGGCTATCGAACCCCTGTCAGTGTCCCAGCGCTCTCACTGAATGGAGCAGTTTGTACTGACTCCGATGTCATTGCAAACCGCTTGGCAGAGCATTTTGCTCTGAGTTCCGCTTCTGCGAATTACCGTATTTACTCGAATCTAAGCAGCACCTGAAAAATGAGACTCGAAATAAAGGAAAAAAAAATTCTCGAATCTAAGCCGCACCTGAAATCTGAGACTCGAAATTCAAGGGGAGAAAAGAGTTTTAGGCTGCACCTCCAAATCGAAACAAAGTTGGTCCATTGTAATATGAGACACAATTTAGGTTGAATGAATGACGATGCAGCTACAGTAGTTTGGTTCGAGTCGTAAGATTAGCAGTTAAGCTTTACCAGGTAGCCATTGCTATGCATCAGGCGCTCCATCCGTATTTATACGGGTACCCTTCCTTTTTCACGCGCTTCGCCTGGTTTGAATCGATTGCTTATTTTGCTTTGATCTGATAAGTGCCGTTTTCTTTGTTATAGGTGTTTACGTCACTCTAAGCTGAAAATGCATTACTGTACTGCGTTATGCATTGTTTGTCGCATTCTGATAGTTCGTGTTTACGGCCTGTCGCTGCTCGCGGCATGGCTTGCTTTTGTGCGCGCTACCGCCGCTTACAATTATGAAAAAGAGAGGAATTGTCTCATAACTGAAACAACGGCAAGAGACTGCTATTTGTTGTTACTTACACTGCTGCTTTCTTTGATAATGGTCAACAAGAACCAAATAATAGACTGGGTATGATAGAACATAGTTCTGAAAGAGAGCTAGTCGAAAATTTTTCTCCGTTTGAAAATCTTTGCGGCCGCTTCTTTAGTACATCAAATTCTGCACAGAAATTAGAGTCACCTTAGATTTAAAAATCTAGTCAGTTGCCGTACTTCATTTCTGACTGTGTCACTATTAGGCATAAGAATAATACGAATATAAACATGAAACGATACGTATATTCTTCCGCGTTTGCTGTTGTCTCACTCTAGTTTCGTAGTTTATTAGGCAGACAGGATTTAAATGAGATAGCAGCAAACACAAATGAATACATGGCAAAATGTTTATATTCATATTATTCTTATAGTGAAGAGAATACTGATTGTGATTCACATTTCATCAGGTTATATTGACAAACATCCCAAACAGTCTTGCCAGTCGGATTTTCGTATTACATTGAAATTCTGCTACATTCGAAGATGAAGAATACGGAATTTGTATTTACTTCGTTGAATAATGTATGAAAATGCAGTGGTCGAAACTCGGGGTGGAGAAAAAAGCTCGTCTTCCACCTTTTTTTTTAAATTTATTTACTGATGCAGAGGTTTTGGCGCCAGTATTTATCTTTGTGCCTACAAAGCATGCCTGTGTAGCGCTACATATATTCGATGGCAGAAGTTAGCTGTGGCGGCACCTACCAACATTTTTCAGAACTTCCGCTTGCTTTGCACTCGATTCTAAGCCGCAGGCGGTTTTTTGGATTGCAAAAACCGGAAAAAAAGTGCGACTTAGATTCGAGTAAATATGGTACCCCCTGGCCTTCCGCTCCATTAAAGAGCGGATGGAACGTCGGAGCCTTTCGTTTCGCACCCACCATCCAGAATCGTACAATGTTCCATTCAGAGAGTTGGAATTTCGCAGTGCCCTCGCTGCTTGTCCTGATACTGCTCCTGGGCCAGATCGCATCCACTGTAAGATGCTGAAACGCCTTTCAGTGGACTGCCAGCGACGGCTCCTCGACCTTTACAACCGTCTCTGGGTCGAGGGTGAGTTTCCGTCGCAATGGCGGGAAAGTATTGTTATCCCCATTCTGAAACCTGGCAAGAACCCTTTGGAGGTGGACAGCTACCGTCCCATTAGCCTCACCAACGTTCTTTGCAAGTTGCTTAAACGGATGGTGAGCCAGCGCTTGAATTGGGTACTGGAGTCTCGGGGCCTTCTGGCTCCGTCTCAGGGTGGGTTCCATAAAGGCTGCTCCGCCGCCGACAATCTGGTGAGCCTGGAGTCGGCCATCCGTACTGCCTTTGCCCGGCGTCAGCACCTGATCACTGTCTTTTTCGACATGCGGAAGGCATACGATACGACATGGCGTCATCACATCCTTTCTACGCTTCATGGATGGTGTCTTCGGGGGCCTCTGCCGATCTTTCTTCGAAATTTTCTTTCTGTCGTATCGTACCTTCCGTGTGCAAGTCACGGCCTCCCATAGTTCCTTCCGAGTCCAGGAGATCGGGGTACCACAGGGATCTGTCCTCAGTGTCTGCCTGTTTTTAATTGCAATAAACGGGCTTGCTGCAGCGGTGCGAAATCATTACTGCCGGTGACGCACTGTTGACCCGGAGCCGCGGCTTTATCTTGACGGCGAACTTCTTGCTGTGGTAGAGTCACATACGTTTTTGGGTGTCGTTTTTGGTGCCCAGTTGACTTGGCTGCCTCATATTCAGCAGCTTAAACAGAAGTGTTGGCGGCATCTTAATGCTCTGCGATGCTTGAGCCACACCAGCTGGGGCGCCGACCGATCTACCCTGTTATGGCTCTACCAGGCGTTAATCCAGTCCCGCCTGGATTATGGGAGCCTGGCTTATGGCTCAGCATCCCCATCTGCGTTGCGGGTGCTGGACCCAATCCTCCACAGCAGGATACGCCATGCCACTGGTGCTTTCCGGACCAGCCCTGTGGACAGCATACTTGTGGAGGCAGGTGTCCCTCCACTGCGGTTACGACGCCAACAATTACTGGCTGCTTATGCTGCCTACGTTTTTAGCTTGCCCGGGCATCCAAATTATCGTCTCCTGTTCCTGCAGTCAGTCGTCCATCTCCCAGAATGTCGGCCCCGGTCGGGTTGTCCGATCGCTGTCCGTGTCAAGGAGCTTCTCTCCGGGCTTGGGGTTTTCCCTGTTCCACCTCCTTTCCGGGCCCCTTTGCGTACACCCCCATGGTGTGTTCCTCGCCCTTGCCTTCAGCTCGACTTGGCACAGGGCCCGAAGGACTCAGTCCCTCCGCAGGCCTTCCGCCGCCGCTTTTATTCCGTACTAGCCACGCATCAGGGCTCTGGCGTTGTATACACTGACGGTTCGATGGTTGCTGGTCGGGTCGGTTATGCACTAACTCTAGGGGACCATTCCGAACAATGTTCATTGCTGGCTGGCTGCAGCGTTTCCACTGCTGAGCTGGTCACCATCTTTCGAGCCCTCGAGTATATCGCTCCTGCTCAGGTGAGTCCTTCGTTACCTGTAGCGATTCCCTGAACGGTTTACGAGCTCTCAACCAGTTTTTCCCTCGTTCTCATCTGGTGATGGCTACCCACGTGTCCCTGCATACTCTTGCCCGTTGCGGCCGATCTGTGGGCTGTCTGTGGATCCCCGGCCACGTTGGGATGCCCGGCAATGAAAATGTAGACCACCTGGCAAAAGAGGCCACCAGTAAATCATCTCTGGAGATTGACCTCCCGGAGACTGATTTGCGGGCAGTCTTACACTGCGAAGTTCTCTCCACTGAATGGCGCGGTCTGCCCACACCAAACTAACTGACCCAGAAAATATTAGATACAGGCTCCCAGATAGATGCTATTTTTCTTGACTTCCGGAAGGCGTTCGATACAGTTCCGCACTGTCGCCTGATAAGCAAAGTAAGAGCCTACGGAATATCAGACCAGCTGTGTGGCTGGATTGAAGAGTTTTTAGCAAACAGAACACAGCATGTTGTTATCAATGGAGAGACGTCTACAGACGTTAAAGTAACCTCTGGCGTGCCACAGGGGAGTGTTATGGGACCATTGCTTTTCACAATATATATAAAGGACTTAGTAGATAGTGTCGGAAGTTCCATGCGGCTTTTCGCGGATGATGCTGTAGTATACAGAGAAGTTGCTGCATTAGAAAATTGTAGCGAAATACAGGAAGATCTGCAGCGGATAGGCACTTGGTGCAGGGAGTGGCAACTGACCCTTAACATAGACAAATGTAATGTATTGCGAATACATAGAAAGAAGGATCCTTTATTGTATGATTATATGATAGCGGAACAAACACTGGTAGCAGTTACTTCTGTAAAATATCTGGGAGTATGCGTACGGAACGATTTGAAGTGGAATGATCATATAAAACTAATTGTTGGTAAGGCGGGTACCAGGTTGAGATTCATTGGGAGAGTGCTTAGAAAATGTAGTCCATCAACAAAGGAGGTGGCTTACAAAACACTCGTTCGACCTATACTTGAGTATTGCTCGTCAGTGTGGGATCCGTACCAGGTCGGGTTGACGGAGGAGATAGAGAGGATCCAAAGAAGAGCGGCGCGTTTCGTCACTGGGTTATTTGGTAACCGTGATAGCGTTACGGAGATGTTTAATAAACTCAAGTGGCAGACTCTGCAAGAGAGGCGCTCTGCATCGCGGTGTAGCTTGCTCGCCAGGTTTCGAGAGGGTGCGTTTCTGGATGAGGTATCGAATATATTGCTTCCCCCTACTTATACTTCCCGAGGAGATCACGAATGTAAAATTAGAGAGATTAGAGCGCGCACGGAGGCTTTCAGACAGTCGTTCTTCCCGCGAACCATACGCAACTGGAACAGGAAAGGGAGGTAATGACAGTGGCGCGTAAAGTGCCCTCCGCCACACACCGTTGGGTGGCTTGCGGAGTATCAATGTAGATGTAGATGTAGATGTAACTCCGTCCTATCAAGGCAACGACGGATGTGTGGCGGTCATCCATGCGGGCCACTCACAGAGATTCAGTTGTTCTTTGTCGGCTCCGCATTGGCCACACCCGGCTGACACGCAGTTATTTACTGCGTTGGGAGGACGCTTCTCTATGTTGTTGCGGGGCGGCTTTGACAGTGGCCCACATTTTGTTGGCCTGTCCCCTTTTAGCTATGGTCAGGCAGACATTTGCGCTGTCTGATACGCTCCCTGCCCTTTTAATTGATGACTCTGCCATGGCATGCTTAGTTTTACGTTTTATTCGAGCAGGGGTTTTTTATCATTTAATTGGAGTGTTTGTTATGTTTTTTGTGTTGATTCGGGCCTTTAGTCTACGATTTTAAACTGAGTTTTTAATGTGTCTCTCGGTGGTAGGCTTCTCCTTTTTTTTTGTTCCTATGGTTGGCCAACCACTGTCACACTCTGTGTGATTTTATTTTGTTTTGTCTTGTCCTTGTCTACGTTTCTCTTGTTCTGTGTCGTCTGTCTACTATTCTGTTGAACGTTTTTTTTATTCTCTGTGGGTATTTTTAGTATTTGGAAAAAGGGACCGATGACCGTCACAGTCTGGTCTCTTGAATCCCCCAAACCAACCAACCGTACAGTTTGGGTTGTGAAGCAGCCAGTGAAATTGAATATGTTGTACAACCTTGTGGTCAGCTATGTTCTTGACGACAATTCAGTAGCGTATATGTCATTGCTGCTTTTACATATGGCTCAGCCTCTGATGGGGTAGGATAAGCTTGTGATAGGACTTGAATAGGAGGTGCTGGGTGGGTGGATTGGGCAGGTCTTGCACCTTGGTCTCTCCCCAAGGCTATGATCCCTGTGCAAGGGATTGGGAGTGGGAATGGTGTAGGAATGGACTAAGATGTTGTTTGGGGGGGAGGGGGGGGGGTATTGTCTGTCTGTGAAGGTCTTTGTGTGGCCATCAGCATACTGGACAGAGGAGTTCTCATCACTGCAGATATGTCATACATGGGTGGTGAGGCTGTTTGGGAGGGATATTTTGGTGTGGAAGATATGGCAGTTGTGGGAATGCAGGTGCTGTTGGTGGTTAGTGGGTTTAATGTGGTCAGAGGTCAGGATGGAGCCATAACGGAGATGGAGGTCAGTGTACGGGAAGGTGTCACATTGGGTAGAGAAGGACCAGTAGGAGCAGATGGGGGAGAAGGTGTTGAGGTTGTGAAGAAATGTGGATAGGATGTCTGGGTCTTGTGTCCACACCATAAAGATACAATTAGTGAACCTGAACCATACTATGGGGTGGGAGTTATGGAAGGCTGGGAAGGTTTCCTCTAAATGGTCGTCCTCTGGTATATGAGGGTGTCGTGTGAGTGCTGATGACTGTGCTGTGAATTTGTTTGTGAACCTTCCCTTCAAAGGAAAAGTAGTTGTGGGTCAGGATATAGTTGCTAAAATGTATAAGGAATAAGGTGATGAGTTTGGAATCTGGAGGAAGTTGGGAGAGATAGCGTTGGATAGTGGCAAGGCTGTGTGAGGAGGGATGTTGGTGTATTGGGAGGTGGTATTAACAGTGATGATGAGTATGGATCTGGGAAGTAAAGGTGTGCTGATATTGGAGGTCTTTGATGTGGGAGGCTAGATTTTGGGCAATTGGTTGGAAGTGTTTGACTACAAGGGTGGAAATTCTTTTAGTGGGAGCACAATTGCCAGCTACAATAGGGTGTCCAGGATTATTGGGTTTGTGTATTTTGGGGAGCATGTAGAAGGCGAGTGCGTGGGGTCCTGTTGGGGTAAGGAGCTAGGTGGACTTGGGTGAGAGGCTTTTGGAAGGGCTTATGTGGTTCTGTAGGAATTAGAGCTTATGTTGGACTTCAGGAATTGAATCACTCTGGTGGAAGAGTCAGACAGTTGGCAGAGGCCTTCGTCAAGTAGTCACTGTGACCCATCACAACAGTGGTGGAGCCTATGTCCCCAGGGAGAATGATTAGTTCTGGATCTGTTTTCAAATTGTGTATGGCTGTCCTTCCTTCTGCCAAAAGGAATGGCCCTGGGGAAGGATGGTGAGGCCGAGTTGTAGGTAAGGAATACCTTGAAGCTGAGCAGGTAGTGGTTAAGTGGGAGGGGTGGTGGTGGAAGGTCACAGTTGGATGGTGGTGTCAACTGTGAGAGACAGGGAGCGTTCAGTGTTGGGATTAGGTTGGTTTTGGATGGAGGGATTGATGACAAGGAAGTATTTTCATCGTGGGGATCGGGAGAAAGGGATTAGGAGGAGGAGAGTAGGTCTCTGACAAGTCCAACGTGGTTAAATTTGGGAGTAGAGCTGAAGGTTAGGCTTTCGGATAGGACTGAAACATCTGTGGGATTGAGGTTTTTGGTGGAGAGGTTAATAACTGTGTTTTGGGTTTGCTTGGGTTCTGGATGTTGTGGGGTGTTGAAAGGGAGTTCTGGAGGATGTATAAATTGAAGAGGTCAGCTGGGCAGAGTCTTAGTGCTATGAGAGGTTGACAATGGGGTTCACTGTGAGATTAGATTAGATTAATATTAGTTCCATGGATCATGAATACGATATTTCGTAATGATTTGGAATGATTCAAATTTTCCAATATATAATTAAGTTAATTTAACAACATAATTAAGTTAATATAACAACTTTTTTGTTTTTTAAAATTTTTGTTATAATTTTTTTTGTTTGTTTTTTCTTTTTTTCTTAATTTATATCTAAAAATTCCTCTATGGAGTAGAAGGAGTTGTCATTCAGAAATTCTTTTAATTTCTTCTTAAATACGTGTTGGTTATCTGTCAGACTTTTGATACAATTTGGTAAGTGACCAAAGACTTAAGTGGCAGTATAATTCACCCCTTTCTGTGCCAAAGTTAGATTTAATCTTGAATAGTGAAGATCATCCTTTCTCCTAGTATTGTAGTTATGCACACTGCTATTACTTTTGAATTGGGTTTGGTTGTTAATACAAATTTCATAAGAGAGTATATATACTGAGAAGCTACTGTGAATATCCCTAGATCGTTAAATAAATGTCTGCAGGATGATCTTGGGTGGACTCCAGCTATTATTCTGATTACACGCTTTTGTGCAATAAATACTTTATTCCTCAGTGATGAATTACCCCAAAATATGATGCCATATGCAAGCAATGAGTGAAAATAGGCGTAGTATGCTAATTTACTAAGGTGTTTATCACCAAAATTTGCAATGACCCTTATTGCATAAGTAGCTGAACTCAAACGTTTCAGCAGATCATCGATGTGTTTCTTCCAATTTAATCTCTCATCAATGGACACACCTACAAATTTTGAATATTCTACCTTAGCTATATGCTTCTGATTAAGGTATATATTTATTAATGGCGTCATACCATTTACTGTATGGAACTGTATGTACTGTGTCTTATCAAAATTCAGTGAGAGTCCGTTTACAAGGAACCACTTAGTAATTTTCTGAAAGACATTATTGACAATTTCATCAGTTAATTCTTGTTTGTCAGGTGTGATTACTATACTTGTATCATCAGCAAAGAGAACTAACCTCTTCATGAATATAGAATGGTAAGTCATTAATATATATCAAGAACAACAAAGGACCCAAGACCGACCCTTGTGGAACTCCATTCTTGATAGTTCCCCAGTTTGAGGAATGTGCTGATATTTGCATATTATGAGAACTGCTTATTTCAACTTTCTGCGCTCTTCCAGTTAGGTACGAATTAAACCATTTCTGCACTGTCCCACTCGTGCCACAATACTTGAGCTTGTCTAGCAGCATTTCATGATTTACACAATCAAAAGCCTTTGAGAGATCACAAAAAATCCCAATGGGTGGTGTTCAGTTATTCAGATCATTCAAAATTTGATTGGTGAAAGCATTTTCTGTTGAAAAACCTTTCTGGAAACCAAACTGACATTTTGTTAGTACTTCATTTTTACAGATATGTGAAGCTACTCTTGAATACATTACTTTCTCAAAAATTTTGGATAAAGCTGTTAGAAGGGAGATTGGACGGTAATTGTTGACATCAGATCTATCCCCTTTTTTGTGCAAAGGTATAACAATAGCATATTTCAGTCTATCAGGGAAAATGCCCTGTTCCAGAGAGCTATTACACAGGTGGCTGAGAATCTTACTTATCTGTTGAGAACAAGCTTTTAGTATTTTGCTGGAAATGCCATCAATTCCATGTGAGTTTTTGCTTTTAAGCAAGTTTATTATTTTCCTAATTTCAGAGGGAGAAGTGGGTGAGATTTCAGTTGTATTAAATTGCATAGGTATGGCCTCTTCCATTAACAGCCTAGCATCTTCTAATGAACACCTGGATCCTATTATATCCACAACATTTAGAAAATGATTGTTAAAAATATTTTCAACTTCTGACTTTTTGTTCGTAAAGTTTTCATTCAATTTGATGGTAATACTGTCTTCCTGTTCTCTTGGTTGACCTGTTTCTCTTTTAATAATATTCCAAATTGTTTTAATTTTATTATCAGAGTTGCTGATTTCAGACATGATACACATACTTCTGGATTTTTTAATAACTTTTCTTATTATAGCACAGTAGTTTTTATAATGTTTGATAGTTTCTGGGTCACTACTCTTTCTTGCTGTCAGATACATTTCCCTTTTCCGGTTACAAGATATTTTTATACCCTTAGTAAGTCATGGTTTGTTACATGGTTTCTTACGAGTATATTTAACTATTTTCTTCGGGAAGCAGTTTTCAAATGCATTTACAAAAGTGTCATGAAATAAATTATATTTTAAATTGGCATCAGGCTCACGGTACACCTCATCCCAGTCTAACTGCTGTAGGCTTTCCCTGAAATTTGCAATTGTTAAATCGTTGACTGAACGTATTACTTTGGAGGACTGTTTAGTACTGCTGAATGGAGCAGTAGGATGGATGTTGATGGATAGTGATGTCCCAAGGCGGGAGTAGGATGTCAACAGGTTGGACAGTTTATGTAGGTGGTGTCTGGAATGCTTCTCCAGGTGTTGGAATGCAAAGGTTTCTAATTTGGATGTGACATGTATGTAATGAGGACTGTACAGTAACAGTATCTTGAGGGGGAAATAGAGATGGTTCAGGGATGTCTGTGCCAAGGAGAGCTGTTTTTGCAGTGCTAGACTCATGAGGGATGGGGACTGGCAAAATCTGAAAAGGTGAGCAACTCTGCTGTCAACACAGTACAGCCTTTTATGTTGGTATGACTACCAATCACCTGTTCACCAGTATGAATGACCACGACCAAACTGTCCTCAAGAACAGAGTTGGCCAATTGGTGGCATGGCACCACATGCAGCTGACCACAGTATCTCAATTTCAATGGCTGCACCACAACCCGACTCATCTGCATCATTCTTTTAGGCATCAGCTTTTCTGAACCACGCAGATCGAAGTTACCATTACAACTCATCCTGCACTTCCATAGACATCTTGACCTCAATTACAAGTAACCCAAAGTCCTCATACCCTCTTCCCAACAATTCCTCCTTCCTCTGTCCTGTCACCTCCTCCCACGCAATTCATGTCCCCACATCGCCTTCAGCATATGCCACTTCCCACAGGCTGCTACAACTATACCTGCCACCCCTCTCTCATTCATTGTTAGCCATCAAACCGACCTCCCTCCAAGCTGCTAGCCACCTGCCACCAGTCCCTCTCCCTGCCTCCCCCCAGTCCACTCCCCCTCTTCACACTCCACCCTACACTAACCCCATACCTGTAGCAAAATATCATTCAGTCTGCCGGCACCATACCCGGGGTATAGATGCATGCACACACATTCTGGTGTGTGTGTGTGTGTGTGTGTGTGTGTGTGTGTGTGGTTTTTACTGTAGGTTGTCAAAAGATTACTCTGAAAGCTAGCAAGTTTTCCTTCATTTGTGTGTGCGTATTGACAACTTAACATTTCTGCTTTTCATTGAGTGGTCTACTTTAATCCTAAAGTACTGAGACATTAGTGTCTGTAGTCTCAAAATTGGAACACACTATAAATCTTTGATTAGTGTTGTTTGGTCTTCGAGCCAACTGCAGACGCATTCACATGTTTATGCTGGTGATTCAGGTCTCAGAGATTATGATCCTCCCATGGTCTTCCAATTTGTGAGACTTATCAAATTGCCTCTTCCACTTTTGTCTGCCCATAGCCAGTCTTTTCATTTCTGAATAGTTATTCAAGGAGACAAATATTCAGAAATGAAAAGACTGGCTATGGACAGACAAAAGTGGAAGAGGCTTAACCCGTGACAAGACCTGATGTAAGGCAGAATACCTACAACAACAACAACTACTACTACTACTACTACTACTACTACTACTACTACTACCACCACCACCACCACCACCAAATTGTGGCATCAGCCTTATATGTCTGAGACTTTTGTTTGTGCCATAGTTCTTTGTCATTAGACTCGGCAAAACATAATCTTCAAATGACCATGCAGAAGACAGGAGTAATAACCCAAAAGAAGGGGTATAGTTTTTCATGTACAAAATCCTGGGTCGTGCACCCTCTGCGGAATTCAGTCCTTCTATACCCTGAATTATAAATGGATAACTAATGGTTGGAAATGATACACAAATTTCGCATTTTAGGACTGGTGTTTGACCATAATATGATGTCACTGTGCATAAGGCAGCTCAAGATGATCTGTAAGCTGAAATTAAACTCTCTACACTTCCTTGGAAACAGTTATTGGGGAGCAGCTCAACAAGTTCTAGTAATATTTTATATAATTGGTTTTACCCCAATTAGACTGTGTATGCACTTTCAATTTTTGCTAACTATACCCTATGCACTATGGTGGCATCTGCCCTTGCGAGTGGAACTTTTCACATGAGGCCTTTGTTGAGACAGGTAATCCAGCTTTAAAGACACACCACAAACAAATTTTTATTACATGGTTAAGAGGTACTGTAGGTTTTTGTATGGTGCTTTTCCAAACCACAACATCCTTATTCATATGAATTGATTGAAAACAGGGAGAACAGCAACTATAAGACTAAAATATGTGCATTTGCAGCTCTTTCTCCCTGAGATAAATCTTCTGTCTTAATCCATAGACACTACCCCCCCCCTCCCCCCCCCTCCTGCATCCAACACTTGATGTATTCCTCAACCTGTAGTATGAATAAACCTTTGATATGGAATAAAGGATCTCACAGACCTTAATATTCATCACTGGCAGATTTTATTCATTCCTCCACAACTATACACCTGTTAGTCTTCTATATACTATAACATCCTCTCCTCATCAGCAATTTATTTTGCTATTTAATTTATATTTATTTTTTCACCTTTAGTACCATATCAAAGTTCTTAACAATTGACCAACTCATCTATTTCAAGATTGAGATAATGTTATAGAACTTTTACATTAGCACTCTGTGGACAGTATTCTGGGTACATAAAAATCTCTTTCAATAAACACAGAGGAGACAAAAGTAGAATTATGGTAGAGCTCATTACAAAAGGGTTTGCTTCCTTTTCCTGATGAACGTGAACTAACTTTTTTTCATTTTATCTCTGACTTCGTAATGTCATGTGTCCATTACCAACTAACATATTCAAGCACATTTGAACAAAAACTTGTGCAAGTTTACTCCTGCAAGTCTCATAGGCAAGCTAATTTCAGGAACTTGGTGCAAGTGCCTGTAGAAGTGTTCACAGTAGAGTTGCATTGTGAGATAGTCCAGGGGGATGGCGGGATGAAAGTATGTGTTGGAGTGCAAGTTCCCATCCCGCCATCCCCCTGGACTGAACCTAAGTTAACCAACCTCACTCCCATTTACTCTTCAGTCTTCTCCTCTTTCCCTTTCCTCTTTAGCCATTCACGCATCTTTTCATCCTACATAGTTGTGTTTATCTTTATACTATATACCTCTTTACTTCTTCATGCATCCTCTTTGGTTTTAAGCTGGCACAGTACTTACAGTAGAATATCTTTGACTTCCCTCTGACAACCATGCCTCCATCCTTGCTACCCTCCCTGTTTACCTTTCCCTGTTGCTTCATAACCTGGGTTGTGAGTAACTGAATCCACTTTCCCTTCTTCCCTTTTTCCCCTCTCTCTTCCCTGACGAAGGAACAAAGTTCCGAAAGCTAGGAACGTAAATTTTCTGTTCTGTTTTGTGTATCTATCGGCTGTACTGAGCTGAGGTAAGTACTGGCCAGCCCCTCTATCTCTTTGTTAGTATTAGTTTCACATCTTTATATGAGATTTTCCATTAATCATTAATTCTGATTAGATTGTTGAATGAAAATTTTGTTTCAAAATTTTATAAATGATATGAACAAAAATTCCATTGTAATAAATTCACTCATTAGAGAATCTTGTTAGTGTTTTAATAGGAAAGAAAACACTGTGGCTATCATGAAATTGGAATTGTTTTTCTCAGTTGACTAAAACTGTTATAGTATTACAGATTATTTCACAGGATCTTGGACTCCCCAAAAAATGGTATTTCAAATATAAAACAACTATCAGATACAAATTCAATTTATTTTTCGCCAGAGCTGGAGATTACTTACTATGGGGAAAAAAAGAGAATTCAAGACATATGACAGTTTAAGAATTTAAGTCGCCCAAAATTTAGGGTTATAAAATATGCAACAGAACAGGGGAGGAGGGAAAATCAACAGTGAAATGATAAAAAACAGGTGTAAATAAAAAACTTCTTAAGTTGGAAGAGAGCAGTAACATGAAAGATGAGGAAACGACATATTAAAAAATGAGACACAGATATTTCTCTCTCCTCAGCCTCACAAAGGGTGGGCCCCTCTCAGTCCGTGGTAAGGGTGGCTTGTCCCTCTTTCCCAAGCCTTTCACTCTTTTCTCTCTGAGGGAGGACTAGCAGTTCTGAAAGCTGGGAATGTTTTTGTCACTTCTAAATATATGTACCTGCACTCCTGAATGTAAATATAGATTAGCCACTCTGTCTTGTAATTTTACGGAGTATGAAAAGAACAGAAAAATTTTAGAATGAAGGAAGAAATGAGCAGGACGTCAGGTTAATGACTAAACGAAAAGAAAATAAATGAGAAGTGTGAAACTCCCTGGCAGATTAAGACTGTATGCCAGACTGAGACTGAAACTTGGGACCTCTGCCTTTCGGGGGCAAGTGCTCTACCAACTGAGCTACAGAAGCACAACACATGACCTGTCCTCACAGCTTCAATTCCACCAGTACCTCGTCTCCTACCTTCCAAACTTCACAGAAGCTCTTCTGCGAAATTTACAGAACTAGCACTCCTGGAAGGAAGAATATTGCAGAGACATGGCGTAGCCACAGCATGGGGGATGTTCCCAGAATGAAATTTTCACTCTGCAGTGGAGTGTGTGCTGATATGAAAATTCCTGGCAGATTAAAACTGTGTGCTGGACTGAGACTCAAACTCTGGACCTTTGCCTTTTGCGGGGCTTGTGCTCTACCGTAGGTGAGACGATGAGTCATGCTTGGGTAGCTCAGTCGGTAGAGCATTTACCTGCGAAAGGCAAAGGCCCACAGTTCGAGTTTTGGCCTAGCAGACAGTTTTAATCTGCCAGGAAGTTTCATATCAGTGCACACTCCGCTGCAGAGTGAAAATTTCATTATGAAAATGAGAAGGGTAATTAGCACCTTATAGGCCCAGGTAAATGGTGGGAACTAGGTACATGCCATAGGCCAAGTTCCCACCAGCAAAGTTCTGCAGTTCTGTTGTTGACCACAAGGTGAAACACACACTATGTTTAACACTACTGTCTTGCAGTATGTGGTGTGACTGCATATTGTGTTTCCAGGACTGGCTGAAGATACACTCTGCTGCTTGGGGTGCCAAGTTAGGAGGGGTGCCAAAAGCATCATGGCTGTAACCTATCCATACAGGACATTTGACAATTAATAGTGGCCACTTGGTGTGCCCAGCTGCACTGTGTTGTTGCCTGCTGGTCAGTCCAAAATGTACTGAAATGTGAAGGTAGTATCAAGGAGATGGATGTAATTATAAATTTCAAGGAAAGAGGCTGATACTCAGGAAAGAGACAGTGAATTTTATCTGTGTTACTGAAATAGTCATGCAGAAGGGCAGTAGTTGATCTTCGTGATAGGTTTAATTGTAAAATATATCATTTATGTGTTTAGACTTGATAACAGACTGACAGTTACTAAACACCAATGAAGCCCTTTTTAAGTAAGCAGTGGAAAAGTGTACATTAAAGAAACTGCTGGTTTCCAAAGCTATGCAACTGATATACTTGTCTTGCACTCATGGGTTTAAACAATTTGTGGTGAATATGAAACAAATTAATATGAGGAGTAAGTTAAAAGGAGCAGCCTTGTAGGTGCTTGTCACAGAAATGTTCTGTAGCAGGCAGGCCATCCACATGGGAGGAGACAGTGATGAGTAGCAAGATGTGGAATGAGAGTTTGTCACATATTTTAGATAGAGATAAGCTAGTGACACTATTGGGGAGTTACGCCAGATGATGTTCCAAATAAGAAAACGATATGCTCAGTTTATGTTTGTGTGATTTGAGTCTAACAACTGTAGGGCAGCTAGTAATTTTAAGCTAGCCTATTTTTGAAAGATGAGAGACTGCCTTTCTTCACTCTTTCTTGTGCTGCCCATTTTTGTGTCTTTCATAGTTACGACTTGTGTTCATCTTTTTTTCTTCATCTGACTTAATGACCACCCCTTCCCAGGTTTTACATTGTACTGTTAGCATTTTACAGTTGATTTCCCTTTTTCTCAGTAGAATTCTGGATGACTTTCATACTTGATTCCTGGAATACTCTTGTTTACTCCCAACACCTTGCCCTTTCGGCTGATCTGCTAATCGACTAACACCCCTGAGAAGTTCTCCTCTTACTTAAAATCAGCAAGTGGTTCAAAATCATCTGTTCAGTCACTCATTGTCCATAGTCCATACAGACACTGAAATGCAAGATAACATAGAAAAGGCCAAAATACTGAATTCAGTCTTCCGAAATTGCTTCCAGTCACTCATTGTCCATAGTCCATACAGACACTGAAATGCAAGATAACATAGAAAAGGCCAAAATACTGAATTCAGTCTTCCGAAATTGCTTCACTGTGGAAGATTGTAACTGTCCCTCTTTCAGTAATTGCACAAACACTGAAATGGCAGATATTGAGGTAACCAATTGTGGAATTAAAAAGCAACTAAAATCACATTGTAGTGGAAAGACATCAGGACCAGATGTAAATGTTGTGTGACTAGGACCTCCCGTCGGGCAGACCGTTCACCGGGTGCAAGTCTTTCGATTTGACACCACTTCGGCAACTTGCATGTCGATGGGGATGAAATGATGATGATTAGGACAACATAACACCCAATCCCTGAGCAGAGAAAATCTCCGACCCAGCCAGGATCAGGACCAGATGAGATGCCTGTAATATTCTACAAAGATTATGTGAAAAAACTTGCTCACCTTCTAGCCTTTTTTAAACAGTATTGATTACAAAGGTTTCAGAAATGTCAAATATCTTGAGACAAAACTGCATACACACTTGAATCTTATCAGATCCCTTTATTAGATAGAATTTCTTGGTCCTCTTCCTTCGTGAGTTATCCGATTTTATCCTCACGCTTCATTTCTCTTCTTCTTCCATGAACTTATTTAGGTACTGCCTTTGTAGCTCAACTGACCCGAGATCCCAGTAGACTCTACGTATATTCTGTCTTGCTCAGTAAACTTACTCTTGCACTGTCGCAGACATTTAGAGCAATATTTTGGCTTCACATTTCTTGCAAGAACTTCGAAATTCTGGGTAGAAATATATCCCCTACCGTGCTGTTGATTGATTTTTCTTTGATTTCTTTTCCATTCCTCTTTAACCGCTACCGTTTTTGGTTTTCTTGTTTTGTTACTACTCTCAGTACCAGCATTGTCACCTGCAATTTCCCCTTCCTGATGGTGATGATTTACTTGTGCACTAGTGCATACTCAGTAGTTATTGTTACATTCTTTACATGGGACGTTCCTATTGTAGTACTTCCTACCGAAATATATACACTAAGAACCAGGTTCTAATACTTACAAGATTCCATTAAATTCAGTTCCTTATCCAGTCACATTTGAACCATCCTTCTTCCGCTGGACTCCATAGCACTCCTGTCCTCCTCCGGTAGCTGAGTGGTCAGGACAAAAGAATGTCAATCCTAAGGGCCCGGGTTCGATTCCCGGCTGGGTTGGAGATTTTCTCCGCTCAGGGACTGGGTGTTGTGTTGTCCTAATAATAATAATAATAATAATAATAATAATAATAATAATAATAATAATCATCATCATCATTTCATCCCCATCGATGTGCAGGTCACCCAAGTGGCATCAACTCGAAGGACCTGCACTCGCCGAACGGTCTACCCGACGGGAGGCCCTAGCCACATTACATTTACATAGCGCTCCTACTTGGTAGTAAAACCATTCACAACTGAAACAATATTTATCTTCCTTGCCAGGAAGTAGTATTTCATTGTTGTCACAGAGCGACGGTGACAATGCTTCTAAAGAAAAGTAGTGGGAAAAGCAACTTCTAACAGTTATGTTATGATCAGAGAAACGTAAGAACTGTTCGTTTCACAAATTAACACTGCATCCAGTGGTCTAAAAACATATCAGCTCTTCTGTCTGTCTGATTCTTACTATTTTTTGTAAAATGTAGATACGTTGATGACTAAAACGTAAACCACATAAGATAGAGTTACGCTTGTTTCATCGTAACGTAGGTCTTGATTTCACGTACCTTGAGGTACTAACAACTCAAAAGTGGCAAAAATATAGTTACGCCTGTCTGATCCTAAATGGGCGAACTGTTCTTCCCACGTGGAAGGGGGGTGAGGGAGGGGGGGGGGGTCAGTCAGTGGAACTAGAAGTACCCTCTGTCACACACCTACTTGTCACTTGCAGAGTATTGATGTTGACATAGGTGTAGTAGCTGAAGAAGGAACCTCTGGTTCGGAAAACCAGTGTTTGTGTCACGTGTTTCTGTTTCTACATACCTACTGCTATAAAAGTTTTTTTGTCTCTCTCTCTCTCTCTCTCTCTCTCCCCCCCCCCCCCCTACAAATATAAAAAGAAAGTAGCAAATGAAATTAAGTTTTAAATTTATGTTTGAAAACTTAAAATTATTTCATTTGTCATTTTACGCAGAGATAATTAAGCAGTTTTGTGTTTTATTGCTAGGCAGTGTTGAATATGAAGCATTATGGTGGAGCAAATGCAAGACAGAGTGATATATTCGGTGCTCAAGATGCTGTCGTGAAGATAACGAAGAGAATCTTCAAAGTAAGTTAAAGTTGACATTTTAGTATGCAAAAAAATGACCAAAGTGAGACAAATACTTGGATATTTTTTGCAGTGTTGTTCTATTGGTGTGGAAAAAATGCCAGAAGAGAGGAAATACTGCATTATGGGCAAGGTTGATTGTGTGTGCTACAGCCCAGCACCAGAATTACTTCATCACGTGTGTGTGTGTGTGTGTGTGTGTGTGTGTGTAAAAAGGAAGTTTAAGGAGGAAAAGCAAATATTTTAGGTGACAGTGTAGTCTAATTTGAATAAAATGTTTACCCATTTTTTATTGTTTACAAAGATACAGCTGTTAAAATGTAACCCCAACAAGTGCTGATACAAAATGTTAAGCAAAGGCAAATGATGAAATTCAACGTTAATTTTCATGAATTCCACCTCAGACTTCAGTGTAGTTTCAAATTCTGTTGACAACACCACATGAAGCTCTTCATTGCATTCTTTTGAGGTCAGCAATCTTCATAATCTGGTTGATCAGTGTGTCTTTTGTGTTAATTTTTTTGTAGGCTTGGCCATTTGACCATTACCACTAACAAAGTGTGAAAGGGGGTCAGGTCGTCGGATCTTGGTGTCCAAGAAACATCATTTCTGCTGATCCCTTTAATACCATTTACTGGTGAAGCCACTTCACTTGTAACTGACATCAGTGATCTGATGAAAACTCACATGCCTTTATGGAGACACATTTTCGGGAATGCTTCTTTGTAAGCATGTTCTGTGATGTGATAAGACAATCAGTTGATTCGGACTATTGTGTTAATGCATCGTCTTATTAGGTCCCCATTACCCACATTTTCCTGAAAACAAGCTTCCAGCACTGCTGGAAATAGTTCCTTTGGCTACGATGATCGGTATGTTCTTGCAGCATGATGGGGCCCCTGCTCATTCTAGTCACCAGATGCCATATAATTTAACGTAAAATTCCTTCTTAGATAGATTTCGGGAGGAAATGGTCATATTTCTTTGGCACTAAAGTCTCCGATCTTACCCCTGCAGATTTTTACCTGTGGTATGGTTGAAAGGTGACATTTAAAAAGAAAAAAAGTAAACACAAAACACAAGAGATGAACTGATAGTTTGGATTATGAATAGCTCTGCCTCATGAAAGAATGCCAAGTCAACCTCACAGGGGCCATATGTGGTACAATAGGAAGTATCTCTGACTCACAACTGCAGTCTTCTGGTTGTTCTTCACCGTGATACTGGGTGGGGAAGTAAAGTCTGATCGGGAGCTAAGACTTCCTACTATTCAATCTTGCTCACCTTATTATTTCAGCACACTTGCCAAGCCCTTGTGATTGAACTTTATTTCTTGCAGTACCATAATTACTGCTGGAAGTTAAGAGTACAAATCCAGCGTCCAGTTCTCAGAATAAATACGACGCTTCTGACAATCAATGTGTTGATACTGTACTCTTGTTTACATTAATTATGTGATACAAGAGTGATTTATCATTTGGAACATCACAGTTATATTGACAAGTACAAAGACCAAAAACAGTCTGTCTTATTTAAGATTCCAATGGAGTCCATGTATATCCAGTTTTCTTTTGTCCCTGTGACATCATAGGCATCGTCATGGCCACTCTCCCTGTATGGTGTGCAGTGTATCTTCAAGGCAAGAATCAACAACATAGAATAAACCACTTGACCAGCAGGCACTGGATGTGGTACAATGTTTATCATTCTCCTGGCTTGCAGTTACATTGTATCCATCCATTTCATGATACACTATGTGATCAAAAATATCTGGACACCTGGCTGAAAATGACTTATAAGTTTGTGGTGCCCTCCATTGGTAATACTGGAATTCAATATGGTGTTGGCCCACCCTTAGTCTTGATGACAGCTTCCACTCTTGCAGGCATACATTCAGTTAGGTGCTGGAAGGTTTCTTGGGGAATGGCTACCCATTCTTCACGGGGTGCTGAGGAGAGGTATCGTTGTCAGTTGGTGAGTCCTGGCACAAAGTCAGCGTTCCAAAACATCCCAAAAGTGTTCTGTAGGATTCATGTCAGGCCTCTGTGCAGACCAGTCCATTACAGGGATGTTTTTGTTGTGCAACCACTCTGCCACAGGCCGTGCGTTATCAACAGGTGCTCAATCGTGTTGAAAGATGCAGTCGCCATCCCCGAATTGCTCTTCAACAGTGGGAAGCCAGAAGGTGCTTAAATCATCAATACATCTACATCTACATGACTACTCTGCAGTTCACATTTAAGTGCTTGGCAGAGGGTTCATTGAACCACAATCATACTATCTCTCTACCATTCCACTCCCGAACAGCGCGCAAGAAAAACGAACACCTAAACCTTTCTGTTCGAGCTCTGATTTCTCTTATTTTATTTTGATGATCATTCTTACCTATGTAGATTGGGCTCAATAAAATATTTTCGCATTCGGAAGAGATAGTTGGCGACTGAAATTTCGTAAATAGATCTCGCCGCGACGAAAAACGTCTTTGCTTTAATTACCTCCATCCCAACTCGCGTATCATATCTGCCACACTCTATTCCCTATTACGTGATAATACGAAACGAGCTGCCCTTTTTTGCACCCTTTCGATGTCCTCTGTCAGTCCCACCTGGTAAGGATCCCACACCACGCAGCAATATTCTAACAGAGGACGAACGAGTGTAGTGTAAGCTGTCTCTTTAGTGGACTTGTTGCATCTTCTAAGTGTCCTGCCAATGAAATGCAACCTTTGGCTCGCCTTCCCCACAATATTATCTATGTGGTCTTTCTAACTGAAGTTGTTCGTAATTTTAACACCCAGGTACTTAGTTGAATTGACAGCCTTGAGAATTGTACTATTTATCGAGTAATCAAATTCTAACGGATTTCTTTTGGAACTCATGTGGATCACCTCACACTTTTCGTTATTTAGCGTCAACTGCCACCTGCCACACCATACAGCAATCTTTTCTAAATCGCTTCGCAACTGATACTGGTCTTCGGATGACCTTACTAGATGGTAAATTACAGCATCATCTGCGAACAACCTAAGAGAACTGCTCAGATTGTCACGCAGGTCATTATATAGATCAGGAACAGCAGAGGTCCCGGGACGCTTCCCTGGGGAACACCTGATATCACTTCAGTTTTACTCGATGATTTGCCGTCTATTACTACGAACTGCGACCTTCCTGACAGGAAATCACGAATCCAGTCGCACAACTGAGATGATACCCCATAGGCCCGCAGCTTGATTAGAAGTCGCTTGTGAGGAACGGTGTCAAAAGCTTTCCGGAAATCTAGAAATACGGAATCAACTTGAGATCCCCTGTCGATAGCGGCCATTACTTCGTGCGAATAAAGAGCTAGCTGCGTTTCACAAGAACGATGCTTTCTGAAACCATGCTGATTACGTATCAATAGATCGCTCCCTTCGAGGTGATTCTTAATGTTTGAATACAGTATATGCTTCAAAACCCTACTGCAAACCAACGTCAATGATACAGGTCAGTAGTTCGATGGATTACTCCTAATACCCTTCTTAAACACTGGTGCGACCTGCGCAATTTTCCAATCTGTAGGTACAGATCTATCGGTGAGTGAGCGGTTGTATATGATTGCTAAGTAGGGAACTATTGTATCAGCGTAATCTGAAAGGAACCTAATCGGTATACAATCTGGACCTGAAGTGATTTGAGTTGTTTCGCAACCCCTAAGGTATCTACTTCTAAGAAACTCATGCTAGCAGCTGTTTGTGTTTCAAATTCTGGAATATTCCATTCGTCTTTCCTGGTGAAGGAATTTCGGAAAACTGCGTTCAATAACTCCGCTTTAGCGGCACAGTCGTCGGTAACAGTACCATCGGCCCTGCGCAGCGAAGGTATTGACTGCATCTTGCCGCTTGTGTACTTTACATACGACCAGAATTTCTTCGGATTTTCTACCAAATTTCGAGACAATGTTTCGTTGTGGAACCTATTAAAGGCATCTCGCATTGAAGTCCGTGCCAAATTTCGCGTGTCTGTAAATTTTAGCCAATCTTCGGGATTTCGCGTTCTTCTGAACTTCGCATGCTTTTTCCGTTGCCTCTGCAACAGCGTTCGGACCTGTTTTGTGTACCATGGGGGATCAGTTCCATCTCTTACCAATTTTTGAGGTATTAATCTCTCAATTGCTGTTGCTACTATATCTCTGAATTTGAGCCACATCTCGTCTACATTTGCATAGTCAGATCGGAAGGAATGGAGATTGTCTCTTAGGAAGGCTTCTAGTGACACTTTATCCGCTTTTTTAAATAAAATTATTTTGCGTTTGTTTCTGGTGGATTTGGAAGAAACGGTATTGAGCCTAGCTACAACGACCTTGTGATTACTAATCCCTGTATCACTCATGATGCTCTCTATCAGCTCTGGATTGTTTGTGGCTAAGAGGTCAAGTGTGTTTTCGCAACCATTTACAATTTGCGTGGGTTCGTGGACTAACTGCTCTGCTGTGCTGTGATAGTGCCACACAAAACAACAAGGGGTGCAAGGCCCCCACCCCCTCTCCATGAAAAACACAACCACACCGTAACACCCCTCACCTCCAAATTTTGCTGTTGGCGCTACACACGCTCAGGTGACATTCGCCATACCCACAGCCTGCCATCAGATTGCCACATTGTGTACCGTGATTCATCACTCCACAAGTTTTTCAACTGTTCAATCATCCAATGTTTACACTCCTTACACCAATCGAGGCATCGTTTGGCATTTACCGGTGTGATGTGTGGCTAATGAGCAGCCGCGTGAACATGAAATCAAAGTTTTGTCACTCCTGCCTAACTGTCATAGTACTTGCAGTGGATCCTGATGCAGTTTGGAATTCTTGTGTGATGGTCTGGATAGATGTCTGCCTATTACACATTATGACCCTCTTCAACTGTCGACTGTCTCTGTCAGTCAACAGACGAGGTCAGCCTGTACGGTTTTGTGCTGTACGTGTCCCTTCACGTTTCCACTTCACTGTCACATCGGAAACAGTGGATATAGGGATGTTTAGGAGTGTGGAAATCTCGCATACAGATGTACGACACAAGTGACACCCAATCATCTGATCACGTTTGAAGTCTGTGAGTTCTGCAGGGTGTCCCACTCTGCCCTCTCACGATGTCTAATGACTACTGAGGTCGCTGATACGGAGTACCTGGCAGTATGTGGCAGCACAATGCACCTAATATGAAAAACATATGTTTTTGGGGTGTCCAGATACTTTTGATCAAAGTGTAGATGCACGTAAGTAAAACATATACCCAAACAGTATATTAACTAATTCATTACAAAAATTAACTTTTTACAATGGCAATCATCATTCATTGGCTCAAAAAAAGCTTATGTATCATATCACTTCACCAAGGTGATACATTACACTCACAACCCACAGTGGGGTGCAGAGTGTAGAATTACATGTAGAACCAATGCTGACTGGTCTGATCCACAGTGTGATGAACAATTTTATGACCTGTACTTCCTCCGTGACCTATGGCCACCTCCGCAGTATATCTCGCATCTTTACCATTGTCACTAGTCACCATGTTGCCAGAGCACCTTTCAGTGGACATATTACCCTTATACCTTACATTATAGCAGTGCTATTGAAGAACTGTAATCATATGAAGGCTAGTGTACTCTGCTAAATGAGGTGATATTTTAAATGAGGTAATAGTAAACAAGTTATTTTTATGTAGGATAAGGAAGACCATTGATAAGTGACCCTTCCCAAACAGTGACGAAATCTTCTCGAGCGATCAGCCAAGTGGTGGTGTCGTCTTGTGGCAATGTTTTGATAAGTTTTGTACCCATCATCTTCAAGCTAAACAGTTTCCCACCCTGCATCAGTATTTCATGTTATTGTCACATGCAGTATGACCAGTGTAATTTAAGCCAATTAACTTTATGAATTCAAGAATTTAGATTAAACAATGTGGTATGGTTGGTAAGGGTTGCTCTCACTCACTTCCAAAGAAATTAATAAATAGTCAGGTGGTTGATATTATAGGCCAAGAAACATATCTGATTCTGTAAAACCAATTTATCAACAAAGTTGCTGTAGTCCTGGATGCATGGTAAATACCATCAATTTGTTTGAAAGAAAGGCACAGTATTTAGATAGATCATCATCTTTTGGTATAGAAGGCTTTTGTTAGCATGTTAACATATTCTAGTTAGTATCACCATCATCATCATCATCATCATCATCATCATCATCATCATCATCAATGTCAGTGTCATTTCTGAGACAGTCTTGAAAAATTAGAAGAATGTTATAGCAAATTGTATCATTATATTGAAAATGTGAACACGCGTTTATTTTTCTTTGAGAATTCTTATATTAACAGCTTTTATAAGCTAGTATAAGGGTGTATTGATTGTCTTGGTTTAAGAATCATGAAAGAATGTTGTATACATGGAAGTGATCTGGAGACACAGGAAGTTTACAGATAGATTATATAACAGTAAGACAGAGGTTTCAGAACCAGATTTAAATGAAAGACATTTCCAGGGACAGATTGGGACTCTCACCATAATTTATTGTTTATGTACTGTAGATTAAAACTGAAGAATTTGCAAAAAGATTGTAAATGAAGGAGATGGGATCTGCACAAGTTGAAAGAGTCAGATTGTGGAGAGTTTAAAGGGAAACATTAGGCAATGATTGCAGCAGGGGAAAGAAATATGGACAAGGCAAATGAGTAGCTTTGAGATGAAGGCAGCAGAGGATCAAATAGATAAAAATACAATGTTTAGTAGAAATTCTTGGATGTCACAGGAGGTGTTGAATTTAATTGATGAAAGGAGGAAAAAATGCAGCAAACAAAGCAGGCAAAAGAGACTACAAATGTCGTAAAAATGATATTGACAGGAAGTGAAAAATGGCTAAACAGGAATGACTATAGGACAAAAGTAAGGATATGGAAGCATATATGATTAGCGAAAGATAGATACTGCCTATGTGAAAATTAAAAAGGCCTTTGGAGAAAAGAGAAACAACTACGAGGGCAGTTTAATAAGTAATGCAACACATTTTTTTTCTGAAACAGGGGTTGTTTTATTCAGCATTGAAATACACCAGGTTTTTCCCCAATCTTTTAGCTACACAACACTATTTTTCAACGTAATCTCCATTCAATGCTACGGCCTTACGCCACCTTGAAATGAGGGCCTGTATGCCTGCACAGTACCATTCCACTGGTCGATGTCGGAGCCAACGTCGTACTGCATCAATAACTTCTTCATCATCCGCGTAGTGCCTCCCACGGATTGCGTCCTTCATTGGGCCAAACATATGGAAATCCGACGGTGCGAGATCAGGGCTGTAGGGTGCATGAGGAAGAACAGTCCACTGAAGTTTTGTGAGCTCCTCTCGGGTGCGAAGACTTGTATGAGGTCTTGCGTTGTCATGAAGAAGGAGAAGTTCGTCCAGATTTTTGTGCCTGCGAACACGCTGAAGTCGTTTCCTCAATTTCTGAAGAGTAGCACAATACATTTCAGAGTTGATCGTTTGACCATGGGGAAGGACATCAAACAGAATAACCCCTTCAGCGTCCCAGAAGACTGTAACCGTGATTTTAACGGCTGAGGGTATGGCTTTAAACTTTTTCTTGGTAGGGGAGTGGGTGTGGCGCCACTCCATTGATTGCCGTTTTGTTTCAGGTTCGAAGTGATGAACCCATGTTCCATCGCCTGTAACAATCTTTGACAAGAAATTGTCACCCTCAGCCACATGACGAGCAAGCAATTCCGCACAGATGGTTCTCCTTTGCTCTTTATGGTGTTCGGTTAGACAATGAGGGACCCAGCGGGAACAAACGTTTGAATATCCCAACTGGTGAACAATTGTGACAGCACTACCAACAGAGATGTCAAGTTGAGCACTGAGTTGTTTGATGGTGATCCGTCGATCATCTCGAACGAGTGTGTTCGCACGCTCCTCCATTGCAGGAGTCACAGCTTTGCACGGCCGGCCCGCACGCGGGAGATCAGACAGTCTTGCTTGACCTTGCGGCGATGATGACACACGCTTTGCCCAACGACTCACCGTGCTTTTGTCCACTGCCAGATCACCGTAGACATTCTGCAAGCGCCTATGAATATCTGAGATGCCCTGGTTTTCCGCCAAAAGAAACTCGATCACTGCCCGTTGTTTGCAACGCACATCCGTTACAGACGCCATTTTAACAGCTCCGTACAGCGCTGCCACCAGTCGGAAGTCAATGAAACTATACGAGAAGAAGCGGGAATGTTTGAAAATATTCCACAAGAAATTTCCGGTTTTTTCAACCAAAATTGGCCGAGAAAAGAAATGTGTTGCATTACTTATTGAACAGCCCTCGTATATGAATATTGAGAGTCCATATGGAAAACCATAACTAAGTAAAGAAGGGAAAGGTGAAAGATGGAAGGAGTGTACAGAGGGGCTACACAAAGGAAATAGCTTGAAGGCAGTATTATAGAAAGGGAAAAGGTTGTAGGTGAAGATGAGATAGAAGATACGAAACTTTGAGAAGAATTTGACAGAGCACTGAAAAATTTAAAGTGAAACAAGGCCCCCTGGAGTAAACAGCATCCCTTCAGAAGTGCTGATATCCTTGGAAGAGCCAGCATGACAAAACTGTTCAACCTTGTGTGCAAGATACAAGAGGGGGGGAATACCCTCAGACTTAAAGAATGTAATAATTCCATTTCCGAAGAAACCAAATGCTGATATGGGTGAATATTACCAAAATATCAGTATAATATTGTCATGGTTGCAAAATACTGATGCGGATTATTTACAGAATAATGGGAGAACTGGTAGAAGCCGACCTTGGGGAAGATCAGTTTGGGTTCCAGAGAAGTGTTGAAACATGGAAGGCAATACTGATCCTATAACTTTACTTAGAAGATAGGTTAAAGAAATGAATACTTACATTGATAGCTTTTGTAGACTTAGAGAAACTTCTTGACAATGTTGACTAAAATACATGATGCACTGAAATTATGAAGGCGGCAGAGGTAAAGTACAGGAAGCGTGAGGTGATGTACAACTTATACAGAAACCAGATTGCAGTATATGTGTGGAAGACATTAAAGGGAAGCAATGTTGGAGATGAGAATGAAACAAGGCTGTAGACTATCCATGATATTATTCAGTCTCTACATTGAACAAGCAGTAAAGGAAGCCAAGGAAACAAATTGGGAGAAGGAATTAAAAGTTCAGGGAGCAGAAATAAAATCTTTCAGGTTTCTCGATGGCATTGTAATTCTTTCAGAGACAGTGAAGGACTTGGAAGTGCAATTGAAGGGAACTGACATTCTTGAAAGGAGAGTATAAGATGAACATCAACGCAAGCGAAACAAGGGAAATGGAAAGTAGTCAAATTAAATCAGGTGGGTGGTGCTCAGGGAATTATATTAGAAAATTAGACATTAAAAGGAGTAGATGAGTTTTGCTATTTGGGCAGTAAAGTAAAATGATGGCTGAAGTAGAGCAATTGTTAACATGGAATATAAATTTAAGTGTTAGGCAGTCCTTTCTGATGAATTTGTCTGGAGTGTAGTGTTTTACAGAAGTGAAGTGTGCACAGTAAGCTGTTCAGCCATGAATAGAAGAGAAGCTTTTAAAATGTGGTGATATGGAGGAATGCTGAAGATTAGACTGGTAGATCAAATAACTAGTGAGGAGGCACTGTATAGACTTCTGGAGAGAAGGAATTTGTGGCATAATTTAACTAAAAGAAGGGATTTGTTGCTAGAACACATTCTGAGAAATCAAGGAATTGTCAGTTTAGTGTTGTAGGGAAGTGTGGTGATGAGGGAGACCAAAAGACAAGTATGGTAATCAGGATCAAATGGATGTGGGGTACAGTAGTTATTTGGAGATGGAGAGGCTTGCACAGGATAGAGTAGCACAGAGAGTTGCATCAACCCGTCTTCAGATGAAGAGTGCATCATCATCATCATCATCATCATCATCATCATCATCTTGGTATAAAACCAAATCGTTACATTTTATTAAATTAAAATTGGAAATGCAAAGTAACAGCCTGTGAATATAAACTGTCAATGACAGTGTTTTCCAGTATGTGCCTGTGGTTCATTGTCAGTGCTTCTCATGACTGTAGAATGTGCTTCTTATATTCAATGTGTTGTACATACAAGTAATAGGCAACAGTAATTCACGATTCACAAAGTATTGAAATGTTTCTGAAATGCATGTTTGTTTTCAAATAACTACTGCTGCTTGTATGGTATAGACTTCCAGTTTTCAGTACATTGTAGATTATTGTGAAAGTGAGTTCTAAAGAAATGAAGGGGGAGGGGGGAGGAGGAGGGAAAGAAATTTAACTGACAGTTTTGTTTCGAAGGATAGAATTTTTGGTTAGCTTAACAGAAGTGACATACATGAAGATTACACATTGCAGTTATTTGAAATGATAAATACAGAATTTACATTCTAAAACTGGGTTTTGTTTCTTAAGCAAAAAGTTGTGGAGCTGTTATTGTATTGCCTTCGAGATTAATTGGCTAATTTTCCCAAGGTTTCCAAAGGGAACTATTATATTATATGAGTGCAGTATTTGGGAAAGTTTTAAATTTTTTTGGTATATTTATAAAATATTTTGTTGTAAATCACATGAAATTTTAGTGCTCTGTTTTCATTTGGATTTCCCACCTGTTCACAAATCTATAGAAAGCATTAACGAATAACCACATTCAGTGTTCAATTACTTAATTTTATTTAAGGTGTCATCTGCAGTATCTGTGTTGCCAAATCAAACAAAAGAACAGTCAGGGAGAATGAATGTGTAACATAAATGTGTCCGGATGTGTACTGGTGATAGGATACAGCAAGTGTCCCATTGGAGATCTTTATCACACGTGAAGCTCCTCTGCTTCTTTACGGTGAAATTGAGTGGCAATGTAGAGTCTGATTGGGAGCTATGGCTACCTATTATTCAGTCCAGCTCACCTTGTTACTGCTGCACACTTGCCAATATCTTCTGATCAAACTTTGTTTCTCGAAGTGCTACAATTACTGCAGGAAGTTAGAATACAATATCCAGTTCTTGAAATAAATACAATACTTCTCACAAACAACATATCATATATTGTACTCTCCTTTACAGTGACCACACATTTCGAAATTACTCAATTATTTGGAACATTACAAATACATTGATAAGGATTGCATCAAAAAATGGAGTGTCTTATTTAACTGATTATGGTTGAGTAATTAGATAACAAGTTTTCTCTTGTCCCTTGTACGTCATAGGCATTGCTACAGGTGCCCTGCCTCCATGGCTCACAGCATATCTCCAAGACAAGACCCCGACGACATCGAATAAACCACTCAACCAGCAGGTGCCACGAATGTGGTAAGGGATCTATTGTCGTTACAGCTTGCAGATATGTTGCGTCCATTCCATAATGCATGTACTTAAATAAAACATACCAAAACGTAGGTTATACTAATTCATTACCAAAATAAACTTTTTATAGTGGTGATCATCATTTGTAGTTTCGGTAAATGCTTCACCAAACTGATATGTTAGACTACAGATTCCTCCTCTAATGCGAATGATGATGTCGCTACTGCTAAACACCAACAAACAATAAACATTCAAAGTTTGAAACCAAATTAAACCTTCTTAACTAAAAGTATTAATCCACATTTATTACATGTGGAATGCATCTCAGTGAATTATAAACTGTTAATCATAGGCACGTATTTGCCTTAACTGCACTTTAAGTTTCTTAACACTTTGATTAGGCAGTTGTTCTTTTGTTATTGATATGGAACCTCAGGTAAGCAATATGGATCATTGAACCATTTTAAAATATTTCTTCGTTTTTTTCACATGAAGTATTCATTTCTAGGATCTACAATCAAGTAGCCATTTAGTCTAATCATCCAAATTTCATCTAATCAGATACATTTCTTCCAGAATTCAGGCTTGTATAGCCCAGCTCATACCCTTTTGTTAAACACTGGATGTGTGCTACACTTTTGGCAAGAGTGTGAATACGGGTTATAATAACAGATACAAGAAGGGTTGATAAAGAGGGAGGATACCCAAGGTACTTTAGGAGGAGAAGAAAGAAAGGAAAAGAGAGACTAAGGAGGTTAGAAAGTAAGAAAGAAAGAAGATAGATACCAAAGACTGATAACCATTCCTCCTCCCCATCCAAGGGATCCCACCCTAGGAGGTTCTTCACCTAAGGGTTGGAAACTGAAGATGTTTGCCAGTTCGGCAGAACAAGCTCCAATGGCTTCTCCTCACCAGGCCTCAAAAAGTGGTTCTAACACATTTCCAGTGATGACAAGTTGAGGGAGTAGCAACAGGACACAGTAGTCACCTTTTCCTTCGTAAACTCCTCATTTAAATTAAACCAGTTCCATGGACTTAATCACACAAACCTCCCACAGAAAATAAGTATAAACCTAACCTTATCACTTACAGAGATTCCTCTGAGAGAAATATATCAAACTCTACAAAACTTGGAAAGGTAAACTGGGATATTGCCCAATGTAATTGTTACAGAGAATGCATCATCTCTTGTTATGAAACCACTTTCCTAGTCAGAGATTTTCGGCTTTTCTAGAACTGCCACCAAACCAAAAGAAGAATCACTGTTTTGAACAATTTACAACCCTTTGTTGTCAGGCATTCTGTTATCAATTACCCATCTTTCCAACCCTGAAGAATAGCGTACAAAGCTCTGCCACTTGCCTCTTTCTTGTGTCATCTTTAAATTAGCATATGGAACAGATTAACAGACT
Source organism: Schistocerca americana (assembly GCF_021461395.2). Taxonomy (NCBI): domain Eukaryota; kingdom Metazoa; phylum Arthropoda; class Insecta; order Orthoptera; family Acrididae; genus Schistocerca; species Schistocerca americana. The sequence goes on along the minus strand of NC_060125.1, from coordinate 359,747,306 downwards.
CGAGTAAATTCATCTACCTCAAAATGGTACCAACCATCAAGATACACATCTTTCTGCAGAAAGATTATCTTTATGTTGTTGTTGTGGTCTTCAGTCCTGAGACTGGTTTGATGCAGCTCTCCATGCTACTCTATGCTGTGCAAGCTTCTTCATCTCCCAGTACCTACTGCAGCCTACGTCCTTCTGAATCTGCTTAGTGTATTCATCTCTTGGTCTCCCTCTACGATTTTTACCCTCCACACTGCCCTCCAATGCTAAATTTGTGTTCCCCTGATCCCTTCTTCTAGTCAAGCTGTGCCACAAACTCCTCTTCTCCCAATTCTATTCAATACCTCCTCATTAGTTATGTGACCTACCCATCTAATCTTCAGCATTCTTCTGTAGCACCACATTTCGAAAGCTTCTATTCTCTTCTTGTCCAAACTAGTTATCGTCCGTGTTTCACTTCCATACATGGCTACACTCCATACAAATACTTTCAGAAATGACTTCCTGACACTTAAATCTATACTCAATGTTAACAAATTTCTCTTCTTCAGAAACGCATTCCCTGCCATTACCAGTCTACATTTTATATCCTCTCTACTTCGACCATCATCAGTTATTTTGCTCCCCAAATAGCAAAACTCCTTTACTACTTTAAGTGTCTCATTTCCTAATCTAATTCCCTCAGCATCACCCGACTTAATTCGACTACATTCCATTATCCTCGTTTTGCTTTTGTTGATGTTCATCATATATCCTCCTTTCAAGACACTGTCCATTCCGTTCAACTGCTCTTCCAAGTTCTTTGCTGTCTCTGACAGAATTACAATGTCATCGGCGAACCTCAAAGTTTTTATTGCCTCTCCATGGATTTTAATGCCTACTCCGAACTTTTCTTTTGTTTCCCTTACTGCTTGCTCAATATACAGATTGAATAACATCGGGAAGAGGCTACAACCCTGTCTCACTCCCTTCTCAACCACTGCTTCCCTTTCGTGCCCCTCGACTCTTAGAACTGCCATCTGGTTTCTGTACAAGTTGTAAATAGCCTTTCGCTCCCTGTATTTTACCCCTGCCACCTTTAAAATTTGAAAGAGAGTATTCCAGTCAACATTGTCAAAAGCTTTCTCTAAGTCTACAAATGCTAGAAATGTAGGTTTGCCTTTCCTTAATCTTTCTTCTAAGATAAGTCGTAAGGTCAGTATTGCCTCACATGTTCCAACATTTCTACGGAATCCAAACTGATCTTCCCCGAGGTTGGCTTCTACCAGTTTTTCCATTCGTCTGTAAAGAATTCGCGTTAGTAGTTTGCAGCTGTGACTTATTAAACTGATAGTTCGGTAATTTTGGCATCTGTCAACACCTACTTTCTTTGGGATTGGAATTATTATATTCTTCTTGAAGTCTGAGGGTATTTCGCCTGTCTCATACATCTTGCTCACCAGATGGTAGAGTTTTGTCAGGACTGGCTCTCCCAAGGCCGTCAGTAGTTCTAATGGAATGTTGTCTACTCCGGGGGCCTTGTTTCGACTCAGGTCTTTAAGTGCTCTGTCAAACTCTTCATGCAGTATCGTATCTCCCATTTCATCTTCATCTACATCCTCTTCCATTTCTATAATATTGTCCTCAAGTACATCACCCTTGTATAGACCCTCTATATACTCCTTCCACCTTTCTGCTTTCCCTTCTTTGCTTAAAACTGGGTTTCCATCTGAGCTCTTGATATTCATACAAGTGGCTCTCTTTTCTCTAAAGGTCTCTTTAATTTTCCTGTAGGCAGTATCTATCTTGTCCCTAGTGATATATGCCTCTACATCCTTACATTTGTCCTCTTTTGCCATCCCTGCTTAGCCGTTTTGCACTTCCTGTCGATCTCATTTTTGAGATGTTTGTATTCCTTTTTGCCTGTTTCATTTACTGCATTTTTATATTTTCTCCCTTCATCAGTTAAATTCAATATTTCTTCTGTTACCCAAGGATTTCTACTAGCCCTCGTCTTTTTACCTACTTGATCATCTGCTGCCTTCACTACTTCATCCCTCAGAGCTACCCATTCTTCTTCTACTGTATTTCTTTCCCCCATTCCTGTCAATTGTTCCCTTATGCTCTCCCTGAAACTCTGTACAACCTCTGGTTTAGTTGGTTTATCCAGGTCCCATCTCCTTAAATATCCACCTTTTTGCAGTTTCTTCAGTTTTAATCTACAGTTCATAACCAACAGATTGTGGTCAGAGTCCACATCTGCCCCTGAAAATGCCTTACAATTTAAAACCTGGTTCCTAAATCTCTGTCTTACCATTATATAATCTATCTGATACCTACTAGTATCTCCAGGATTCTTCCATGTATACAACCTTCTTTTATGACTCTTGAACCAAGTGATTAAGTTATGCTCTGTGCAAAATTCCACCAGACGGCTTCCTCTTTCATTTCTTAACCCCAATCCATATTGACCTACTATGTTTCCTTCTCTCCCTTTTCCTACTCCCGAATTCCAGTCACCCATGACTATTAAATTTTCGTCTCCCTTCACTACCTGAATTATCTTTATGCCGTGTTTTAATTTTCCACAGAGATAGTCTCCCTACTTGTGTATCCTCCTTTTTCTATCAGATATAGATTATACTGTTCCTCTAGTTCCACCTATCCTGTTAATATTATTTACAATTGTACTTTCCTATCCTATACATACATATCAAGATAACCTACTCCGACGATAGTCCATATTCATACCTTGTCTTTAATCTGTCTTGTGTGCTGTATTTATTTTACTCCTCTGCACATAATCACTCACTACTGTAACTCTGAATGCCCTCTTATAATACGGTCCAACAATTGTACCTGGATGTTAACCTGTAATGTTCACACTTAATACCTAACGATATATACCTCCTGATTCCATCTGTCAAAAGTGATGGATTTAATATCCAGCACGACTTGGAAAAAGGGGGAAGGGGGGGTGGGGTGGGGGGATGTGGGACCTCATCTAGGTTCTTCACTCTGTTTGCTGGCTAATGTCTGATAATTTCTATTGTTTGGCACATGCTAATGCAACACTGTCAGTCATGTAGTATAGTACAATTACAATGAATTGCAGTTCTAAAAAGATAGGGAAAGAAGTAAGAGAAATATGGAACTGAAGAAATATGACAGAGGCCGGCCGGAGTGGCCATGCGGTTCTGGGCGCTACAGTCTGGAGCCGAGCGACCGCTACGGTCGCAGGTTCGAATCCTGCCTCGGGCATGGGTGATGTCCTTAGGTTAGTTAGGTTTAATTAGTTCTAAGTTCTAGGCGACTGATGACCTCAGAAGTTAAGTCGCATAGTGCTCAGAGCCATTTGAACAAATATGACAGACATCTTGATGCCTAGTGAGCATCAGTTCACTAAATCTATACTGAATGTGAATTTATCTGAGGAGGGCACCTATATTTTGATCATGTTTATATTATAATTGATCAGTGGGGTTATAAGTTCATGGATAAACCCTGTCTTACACAGCTATAAAATACCATTCTCCAACATACATATGTATCTTTCATATTCCCATTTGATGGATATTTCCTTCTTGACAGTGATCATAAAATTTTCAGATGCTACAGTAACTTCTCCCGCTATCCTTTTTAATTTGTTCAGTACATCAGCTGACACTGGACAAAAATCCTGCCTGACACAACTCTCAGTAATGAAGCTTAAACTTTCCTGAATACCATTTCTCACATTAAATAAAATAAACAAACAATACAGATATATCATCTGATACATAAAAGAATAAGATAATGAAATCACACACGAATAAATGCTATTCGAAACTTTTGCTAAACTGGAAGTTTCTGTAGTGTTGCATCTGGTAACAGAAGAGAGAGACGGCATTAGTGATTCTCTATTATGCTTGTAGACAAATTACTATACCCTCATCCAGGATTAAGAGTCTAAATTACTCTTAAGTCTACTCCACAACTACTATTATAATGCTGTGGGTCAAGAAGCTCGAATGCCAATTTTTCCATGAGTACTAGGAGACCAGTACTTCTTCGTAAACTTGTGCTGATAATCGAGCCAGGACAAATCCTTCAACAAGAGCAGTTCCCCATTCCAATGAGCAACTTTCTAAATAACTTAATGGGAATTTGTTGTATCATCCCATCGCTTGGGTTAAGATTTAGTAATACTCAAATTTGGGATGAACTTCCCCAGGTGGATGAAATTTAGGGAATTATTTGGTTAAAGTATTTCCATTTCCCAAATGCAACTCCTTCATCAGCTCGGCTGACAGTCCACTAAAGCTTTTTATTTAATTTCTCCTTAGTCTCAGTTAATTTATCCCAAATTTTCTGTTGCTCGCATCCTGTTCTATCTGTTTCTGCATTAGAAGTGTACCTACAGACAATGCAATCCTTTCTCATATGTTATCAACTAAGCCAACGATATGCCCCTTCAACCTAGGAAGTACAGAGCCTGAAATTATGGCCACATCTGAATCTTTGTTTTGTTCCAACACTCTTAAGCTTACTTCAATGCCTGAGATTTAATCATGTATTGTGTTAGATTTCTGATTGGTTAACTTTTTAATTACTTAAATTTCTTGTCCACATCTTTCATTACAAACTAAGTTTCATTGTTTCAGTATTTCAGAACTTAGCTCCTCTGTTAAGGTGGGAAGCTCTGTAACCACAATATGTCACTTTGGATTTCATGTTTTCCCTTCCATGACTTATTGATATGATGATCAAGTTTGGTATTTATTTGCTCGAGTGTCATGTTTTTATTTCATATTTTAATTTGGTTTTAGTATTCTCTGCATTAGCAGTTAACTCCTTTATGCCATTATCCAATTGTGCAATAAATGTTCTGAACCATATTAGCACATCTGCATCCAGTCTCCTCATCACCACAGGTGTACACTGTCTGTAGTAACACAAATTAACTTCAACTTAATATTGTAACAAGGCAAGCTGTGGTGCTGTGGTACATCCACAAACTCTTGTTGCAAGACTATTTGCAGTATACCCCACAACACGAACACTAACACCAAAAACCTTTTTGAAACTAATTAACTTGGTGTTTATACAGCTCACAAATCCTGCTGCTACTAGGTCCTGATAGGAATTTAGACTGGTGTGTAGGTTGGGCTGCGTCGCAGAGAGAGAGAGAGAGAGAGAGAGAGAGAGAGAGAGAGAGAGAGAGAGAGAGAGAGAGTGTGAGTGAGTGAGTGAGTGAGTGTGTGTGTGTATGTGTGTGTGTGGGCGCGCGCACGCGCAGGTGCGCATGCAAGTGTGTGTGCGCACGCTGTTGACTTTGCCGTAGCTGCAGGGTGGTGAACCACAGCTGCAATTCGTGATGGCTGCTGTAGGCTCTTGGGTTAATACAATCGAAGCCCTGTGTAATTGTAATGGAAAATCTTCCAACTTGTGGACTAGTTAGTTTCTTCTCCATCGTAATTGTACTTGAAGGATTTAGTAATTGTCAAACTACTCAAACCTTTCAGAATTCTTATTTTGCAGTGCTGTTAATTGATTTTGCACTGCAGCATAATATTTGCTGTTGACCTTTGTTGCTACAGACAACAGATATCAGCTCTACCAAATCTTCGAACCCAAAAATCACCAATTATCTTGAAAATTTCAGGTTTATTTTTGCTATTCTTGTTCTTCAACAATTTTATATATTCCCAGTTCTACTTATTCTGGTTATCACCAGTTGCCACATTCAGTGTTCCACTGTTTCTTTACCGTGATATACCCTCTCATCAAACTTTGTTTCTCGAAGTGCAGCAGTTATAGCTGAAAGTTAAGAATCCAGTCCAACACGCAATTCTCGAAATAAATGTGATGCTTCTCATAAACAAGGTATTATGTATTGTACTATTGTTTGCACTGATCGTGCATTACAAATTGCTTCATTATTCGGAACATCACAAATATGTTGATAAGGACTGTATCCAAAGTTGGACTGTCTTATGTAACTGATTCCAATTGAATGACTAGAAAACAAAATTTCTCTTGTCCCTGTGACATCTTAGGCATTTTCATGGCTGCTCTTCCTCCATAGCTTGCACCATATCTCCAAGGCAAGACCCAGTGACACAGAGCAAACCATCCAACCAGCATGTACCACGAACATGGTAAGGTGACTGTTGTTGTCCCGGCTTGCTGATACGCTGCATCCATGCATTCCATAATGATTATGCACAAATAAAACATGCAGCCAAACTGTACACTATACTAACTCATTACAGAAATAAACGTGGCAAACATCTCGCAACAGCGCAGTAAATGCTTGTGTGACACATCACTTCACCAAAGTGATATGTTACACTAACCAAGAGACGACAAAAAAAAAATTTGCTAGTGCAGAATAATAATTTCAAAATCAGTATAAATATGGACTCAGCATAAACCATTTAGGTTTCTCCAAGGTCATGACAGCCGAGTCCAGTGCAATCCCAATGGAACCAGTTCCTAGCTGAATGAGACATATTTGGATAGTACTTCCATCCCAGACTGAATGATAATTCCCAAGACAGAAACAATATTATATTGTATACTGAAAGAGTAGTATCTATTGGTTGAAATGAGCAGGCAAGGCTTACCCATATGTAACAGGGAAGATAACGGATTTTCTAGCATAAAAAAGTTAAGTGAAAATACTCTTTAAAGACAAAAAAATTTGCTGTGGAGGAGTTATGCAAAGTGGTCATACAGGTATTGGCAGAAATACAAAACTGTGAACTCTGGCAGCCAGCGGCTGAATGTGTGATGCTGCAGCGCAAATTCACAGCTCAGATGGCAACGATAGTTAACAGGGGACAGCAGTGCATAAAGTTACTGCAAATTTCATTCTGTGTACCTAATTGGACAGTAACCATGCTGTGCAGACAGGTGTGTGAACAGTATATGCAGATGTCAGCATTTGATGGAGAGGATGTGTAGTTGGGCTCAAAGAAGCTGATTGGAGTAATTGACGAATCACTCGACATTTGAATCAGAGGGATCCAACTTTTTGATGATGTTGGTAGGAGTGGGTGAAACATGACTGAATACAGTGTCAAGAAGGAAGTGGGCAACCTAGAGAGATGACAGAATTTGAGCAATTGTTAGAGAGGTGCTCAGAGCCCCAGATTCATCATTATCATCAATCCAATGTGCAACTGGTGCTCCAGTGACAACAAGGACCATTAATAGGTGGCTCTCAGAAAGGGCTGGAATCTCATTCACTGGAGTGGAATTGTCTTCTGTGATGAGCCTGGATGACTAGCAAAGATGATGTCTGGAGACGCCCCAGATAGCAGTGGGATACCATCTGAATGTCGCCTGCAATACAGCCTCCTGATAATTAGGAATGGTGGTCTGGGGTGCCATTTCATTTCATAGCAGGACCTCTTTTGTTGTCATCCCTGGCACCTTTATAGCACAACAGTATGATGACAATATTGTATGCCCTGTTTTGTTGTCATTCATGGCGAGCCATTCTGGGCAGCTTCAAGAATGCATCTGGTCTCCAAATGCCACTAACACACCAAAACTGATATGTAACAATGCCAACCCCATTGAGAAACAAGAAAAGGCAGGAAAAGAAGAAGAATAATTAATTATACAGGGTTATTACAAATGTTTGAAGCGATTTCACAGCTCTACAATAACTTTATTATTTGAGATATTTTCACAATGCTTTGCACACACATACAAAAACTCAAAAAGTTTTTTTAGGCATTCACAAATGTTCGGTATGTGCCCCTTTAGTGATTCGGCAGACATCAAGCCGATAATCAAGTTCCTCCCACACTCGGCACAGCATGTCCCCATCAATGAGTTCGAAAGCATCGTTGATGCGAGCTCGCAGTTCTGGCACGTTTCTTGGTAGAGGAGGTTTAAACATTGAATCTTTCACATAACCCCATAGAAAGAAATCGCATGGGGTTAAGTCGGGAGAGCGTGGAGGCCATGACATGAATTGCTGACCATGATCTCCACCACGACTGATCCATCGGTTTTCCAATCTCCTGTTTAAGAAATGCCGAACATCATGATGGAAGTGCGGTGGAGCACCATCCTGTTGAAAGATGAAGTCAGCACTGTCGGTCTCCAGTTGTGGCATGAGCCAATTTTCCAGCATGTCCAGATACACGTGTACTGTAACGTTTTTTTCGCAGAAGAAAAAGGGGCCGTAAACTTTAAACCGTGAGATTGCACAAAACACGTTAACTTTTGGTGAATTGCGAATTTGCTGCACGAATGCGTGGGGATTCTCTACCGCCTGGATTCGCACATTGTGTCTGTTCACTTCACCATTAAGAAAAAATGTTGCTTCATCACTGAAAAAAAGTTTCGCACTGAACACATCTTCTTCCATGAGCTGTTGCAACTGCGCCGAAAATTCAAAGCGTTTGACTTTGTCATCGGGTGTCAGGGTTTGTAGCAATTGTAAACGGTAAGGCTTCTGCTTTAGCCTTTTCCGTAAGATTTTCCAAACCGTCGGCTGTGGTACGTTTAGCTCCCTGCTTGCTTTATTCGTCGACTTTCGCGGGCTACGCGTGAAACATGCCCGCACGCATTCAACCGTTTCTTTGCTCACTGCAGGCCGACCCGTTGATTTCCCCTTACAGAGGCATCCAGAAGCTTTAAACTGCGCATATCATCACCGAATGGAGTTAGCAGTTGGTGGATCTTTGTTGAACTTCGTCCTGAAGTGTCGTTGCACTGTTATGACTGACTGATGTGAGTGCATTTCAAGCAAGACATACGCTTTCTCGGCTCCTGTCGCCATTCTGTCTCACTGCGCTCTGGGGGCAGAAACCTGAAGTGCGGCTTCAGCCGAACAAAACTTTATGAGTTTTTCTACGTATCTGTAGTGTGTCATGACCGTATGTCAATGAATGGAGCTACAGTGAATTTATGAAATCGCTTCAATCACTTGTAATAGCCCTGTAAGGTAGTCCGGATAATTCAGTGACTGATGAAATCTGACTGTTCTGACATTTGTCCACAGAATCGTGCAAAACTACCCCAATAGGCGAAATGTGAATATTTCTCACATTGACTGTTAACTGCAAATGCCAGTTTATCAAAACAAATCCCCCTCTTGTCTATAAACACAACAATAACATAGAACCTTTGCCTTTTATGAGCAAAAGCCGTACTGCGAGATATGCAGGTATTCCTCGGGAGTGGAAGGTAGGAGAGAGGTACAGTCAGGAGTAAAGCTGTGAGGGTGTATTGTGAATCATACCTGGATAGCTCAGTTAAGTCTTTTCTTTGGGAATGCATGCCTCTTTCTCCCAAGTGTGGGTTGAGCTCTATAGTCTTCTGGACTGCCAGACATAGACAACTGTTCCTGGTCTCTTCCTTCGTGGTGGTATTTGTATCAGTGTGTCAGTCCTTGCCGAATTTCTTTCAACCCACTTTGCACGTGGCTACCTTTCAAACACAGATATAACAAGTTTAATACATCTCCTTATCCTTTAGCCCCTATGTCCCCATTATTATATAATGAAAGCAGCAAGTCCTCATCTGATTCACAATCAGATTATCCAAAATCTGAATGTTAATCAAAGACTCCATCTACTCTGGGTCTTCAACAATATTTGGCTAGAATGTTGTTTCCTTCCGCAATGATGAAACAGTATCGTCATCTCATTTCTTAAACCAGGGAGAAACACAGTGTCCATTGGATAGCTACAACTGATTAGCCTCACCTAAGTGCTGACTGAACTGCTTGAGAGGATGGTAGCCCAACAAGTATTCTGGGTTCTGAAATTGGGGACCATTTTGTCCCTCTGTCAGTGTGGTTCCCAGGAGGGATGATCACAACTGACCGTTTGGTAAGGTTGGAAACAGATATCTGACAGGCATTTTCAAACACTGATGTATTAGTGCAGTGTTTTTACACCTACACAAACATAAGACATCACTTGGTGCCATCACATCGTACTTGCCCTTCATGAATGGGGCTTTTGAGGCTCCCTACCGGTCTATATTCATCAATTTTTATCCCATGAGTTGTCTTGGGTTAGAGCTGGTACACCCCATGCTGTGTTTTACACTCTTCCTCATCACCATCAATGTGCTAGTGACCTCTATCTTATCACTGCTCACTCCCATGCATATGATGATGAATTCTGTATTCAGTGTAGCTCCTAATCTGTAGCCTTGTCTCAAAGCCAGCTCCAAGGCACAATCCAAAGGGCCTCCACTTAGACCCTTCCAGTTCTCTCTGGCAATGCATTTGTCGTAGTATCATGGCCCATCTTAACCCAAAACTGTTGTTGGTTCTGGTCTTGACCTGATTGACCTATAATGGTCAGGTTTATGGCTCAGTTGCATCTTTGGATCCAATCCATCATTGTAGGCAGACCACAGATCCCTTCTGGACTAGGCCCGTAGACCGTCTCATTGCCCGACAGAGGATTTCCCTCTTCAGTTACAATGGTAACAATACTTAAACTTGCTGAATTATGCAATCACCATCCGAGAATTTCCGAATAATCCAGTATACCAAATTATTTTTGCATACAAGAGGTGTTGAACCCCCCCTTCCAACAGCTGCTCTCAGGTAGGACTATCATTTGAACGTACCGCAAGACCTTGTGCCTAATCACCTCGCAAGTTCTCCCAATTGCTCACCTCATGATTAATACCCAGACCATGAGTTGAAGCCAATATGTTTCAAGAACATACAGGTTTTGGCATCTGTTCCTTCATTTCTTCAAGAGTATCAGGGTGCTACTGTCATTTGCACTGACAGCTTTGAAACAATGGATAGGATGGGATATGCTTTTACGTCTCCCACTGTTCAGGAGCAGGATCTGTTACAGAGAACGTGCAGTGTTTTTACAGCAGAGGTTGTAGTTAGTTAAAGAGCCCTGCATTTCTTTAAACAGACCTCCTTTGACTGTACTTGAATATGTAGTGAGTCAATGAGCAGCCTGCAGGATATAGATCAATGTTACTCTTGTCTACATGTGGTATCCGCTATTCGTGACTTTCTGACCTTAGTCATACTTGACCATACCTCCTTTGTCAGCTCCTTGGGTCATTGTGGTGGTTCTCTTTTTTACGTACTGGTGTTGTTGATATTTATATGTTATGTAAAGTTGGAGATATTATTATTCTGCCTGCTTCACAACTGAGAAATTATTTAAGTTATTGACTCTTATGGTACTTCTTGCAGTTAGTTTGCCCAACGAGCTGTTTTTATATCAAAAGACACCACCAACACACAATATTCCAGATTTACAGCTGCATAATTACTTTTGTTAAATTGCAATGCTGAGAAGATTCTCGCAATCTCTGTTAAGCGGGGATCTAAAAAATTTATTGTAATCACGTTAAATGAACATGGTTCAATATTAGAAAAACTGACTGCTACTACTGTTTCAAAAGAAGAACCACTAATCAAGAGAAATCTCCTACATTTACGTTTATTTTTATTTATTTGTCACAATTAGCAAATACTAAAACATTTATTACGACCCTAGGCCGTTATCATCTAGAACAAGGCATTGACCTCTGCGCCTCCCCCCTATAAAATCGTTAATATATATCACTTCATGAATATAGGAGTTGTTACAGTAAAACATTAGTGACACTTTTAAGTAATATTTGATTATATTTCGTCTAAAGAAACTTACACGTTTTCATGCCTCGTAACAAAATGGCTTCTTACACTACCAAGAAACAAAAGGGAAGTGTGTGCAATCCTTTATCAAAAGGAACAGAGATTACAATAACAATTACAGATCATATTAGTTGATTACATAGTCTTTTTGATTTTTCTGTGATAATGTTTATTTCGTTATGACATCAGTTTTGTTATATTTGTGAAGTTCTTCAATTATTTTTCCCCACATCATCTCTCTTCTAGTGTTGTAATTGCTTTTAAACTGCTTGACACTTACTAAGGAACAACAGCCAGCTGCTGCAGAATACCCAACCAATGATAGTAAAAGGAAATGTAGGGAGTGGGAAGTGTCAAATGCAGCACAGCCTGTGCATGAACACGCTGTACGCATTCGAGAGTGCGCGCAGTATGGTGTTTGACGAAGGTTATTGCAGAACTGATGAGTGTGGTATTTCGTGTGGTACGGCAATATGTCTGCACAAGACATAATTTGAGTGCTTACAATTGTGGATGTGCAGATGGATGCCTCGAAGTCAGTCAGTGTGTCACTACTGTGGCTACGGTAAAGGGTAGTATGAAGCCCTAGTGGTGAAAAGGAACAGACATCTCATGCCTAGGAGCTTCCTGAAGATCTTGCAACCACTATCACTACATGTCCCTGTGCCAGGCCCATTTCGTGGGTATTAAATAAGGCCAGTTTGTATGTTTGAAAGCTTGTTACATGCATCCCTCTTCAACCAAGCGTGCTGAGAAAGAGTTCGTTGGTGTTGGGAGCTTGTTAATTGGGGTCGGAAACAGCTGTCCAGTGTGTTCTCCAATGAGGCCCACTTCACTGTGACAAATGAGGCCCAGTTAGTGTGGAGAGGGAAACATGTTATGCACCACAGAATGTTCATGAAAGTCATTGTTAAGGCTTAGGCACTACGGTGTGGGCAAACATTATTCACAGTGGCTGAACACTGCTGCATATCTTTGCACAAGGTACTATTATGGTACAGTGCTATTCTAGGGAGGTTATTCTGGATCATGTCTGTTTAGGGATGCAGTAGGTCCCGACTTTCTGTATATGGATGACAATAACTGTCCACACAGGACCACTAAGGTGTGTGAAGTGAAGATATTGAACTTGTGGAATGGCTGGCTTACTCCTCAGACATACACCCTATAGTACACACCTGGGATGCTGTTGGGAGACATTTTTCTCAACCAACACTTCCTCCCCGAACTGTGCAGTAACTGAAAACCGCCTTCAGAGAGAAGTGGGACAGTATCACCAAGGACTCCTCAACAGCTAGAATAACATGCAAAATATGCATTAGTGCCTGAGGAGGTATATTCCTTGGGTGACTGATGTGGGGGAAGCGTTATTTATGTCTGTGATCCTGCTTTCGCATGTGGTAAAATCTGTACCATTTTTCATTATAAATATACTTCTATTCAGTGGCGGATACGTATGGGGGCATGTGGCCCCCCCCTCCGCCCTTGCGGGCTGCTAGCATTGCCACTGTGCCGCCAATCAGCCTGCACACTATTCGTTTGTTTGTTTTGTCAGTTGACTCTACTGAATCGAGTAGTTGTACTTTCCTGTGTAGCAGACACATCCATGTCGTCGTATTCAATACGTTTCTATCTGGCACATTGATAGCTGACTTATACCTACGAGAAAAGTCACGCCATTCTAGTGATCTCTATAGGTTATGGAGGAGGATTGACTTAAAGGCTTAGCTCTGTTAAACACTCACCCTGACACTGATTGTCCTGTTGACAATGTAATTAACAAATTTGCCAAGAAGAATAGGCACATAGAATTCATCATTTAAGGAAGAGAACCACAATTGTAACTTTCTTATATCATAAGATGGCATTGTCTTGTGTATGTGTATAATCAGTTTAAATAAAACTTTCTTAAACTTGTGTTTTATTACGGTAAAAGTAAAGATAGCTCAAGATATCTTTAGCCCCCTCTCCTTGAGGTTTTTCTGTATCTGCCACTAGGGCTATTCCTCTCTTTAACACTTTCACTGTAACAGGCTGTGGGTGCAACAGCTGTGGGCCAGACAGCCTCTGTCACATGGAGAGCTCCAGGGGACACTCACCTGAACCCACCGACATACTGACCTGATCATATTTTTTACCTTGTTTTGTTATTTTTGGCGTAACTGATGTCTATTACATTTTTGTGCCTTCTTTCTTTTACTATTGTGAATCTCCTGGTTAGGAGCCATTATTTGCTCTGTAACTGTCTTGGGTTGTGGAAGGTTTGGCTGCGAGTTGGGTTTTTCGTGCCACAGATAAGCTCTGGGAGACTCCTTGTCTGCTCTGATGTAGGTACTGGCCTGAGCTACAGACTTGTATTTCTCTTTGAATTCTTGCTTGACGTGGTTAGTGGCAGGACTGTAGACAATTAGTGTATTGAGCATAAATCTCTCTCTCTCTCTCTCTCTCTCTCTCTCTCTCTCACACACACACACACACACACACACACACACACACACACACGTAACAACATCCACGCAAATCTGCTATTGCAGACCATTACCTTGGTACCGGTCATCCTGTGGAATGATGTACACTTCCAGTTATTGGGATATTGTTATTAAGAAAGTAGTTGAGATTAAATTAGCAAGTGATTGTATGCACAGAGATGGAAGCTTTTACTTAAATTCTGTTTGGAGTCATGTTCTGTCCCTGTGTATGTAGGTGGGTGCATGTTGTCTTTCAGATGTGCCATATTGAGGTTTGTGGCTGCATTTGTCCTGTCTACTCTCTCATTGCATTTGTGCCTTGGAAATTAGGTGTGTACGCATGTTGAAATATCTATGGTTGTCAATGACGTCACCTGGCTGCATTCCTCTAAGTTGTTTGAATGTTTTACATGCTAGGAGAAACTCAGGTTTTTTAGTTGTCAGCTAGTACAGATATATTCAGACTTTGTCTCCTGTTGTCATGTTGTGTACAATTTTTTCATTTCTGTGGCCATAATTTTTTGAGCATTTTTTTCCACCAATTGACACTACCCTGTTTTTAAGTCTCAGTTTAAATGTGCAGAATCCATCAGGAACAGATCTCTTTCCTGTTCATGCTGTGCCTAAGCATGCTTCTGTCTTACAGTAAGTCATTTGCTGATCCTCTATAATCATGTTGTGCCCAGAATACATTGTTGTTTTTTTGGGAGCAACCAATTTTGACATACCTTCATAAATTCTTATGGGTTCGAAAGCACAATCACACTGTAATATTCCAATTACTGAAGGTGACAGACGACTGAAAGTTGAACTGTGAATTGTTACACTCGTTTCCAAAAATTTTAAAAAGCTCCCAGTTAAAACCTTCATTATTGTTGCATTTTTTTTCTTAATACTTGTTTCTTCATAAACTCACTGTAAACAAACTGCTCACTCAGTTTGAGTTGTCATTGTTTTAATGACAGATGTCAAATGTTAAAACAACAGTGTCATATCTTAATAATGCACTGTAGTGGTAGTTTATAAAAACTTAAAAGGCAGTCCTTTTAGCTAGCTTTTGCGTAGTAATTTGTACCAACCATTATATTCCACCTCTCTGGCAATGACAGCACTACAATTAACAGCAAAAATAGAGCAACTAATGGTAGAAGTGGTAAGGCTGGATTTGAAAAATACTAAAACCTTTCATGTAGTAAACTTTTTGATAGAGTAAATGGAAGCATAACAGAAGAATTCAATATCTTTATCAGTTGTTTCCTTGTTTGCAAAGATGTTTGATTAATATTTGTAAGTTATTTATCCTGAGTGCTGAATGAAATGTGTCATCGTACCTTTTCTTTGCACATACTATATTTTTAAAAGCTTATGTGAACCTGCTAATCCTTTTTTGTTTGGCAGGATCTGAAAGGAGTTGAAAATGTATATACGCAGCATGTACCGTTACTTAAAGAAACTTTGGAAGACTTAGTGAAAGGCAAGTTGAAAGAAAGTTCGTTCCCATATCTGGGAAAAGGGCAGATCAACAAAAGGTATGGAAAAGCTATTGCTGCTCTTTAATTTCTTTATTAAAATAACCATTTCATGTGTGAAGTATTCTTAGGGGGACAGCAAAACATTGATTCCTATAAATGAAGAAAAAAATGGGGAACTCCAAAAGATGTCATATGTGATGAACTTTGGAAGGAGAAGTTCTCAGGAGTGAAATCGACTCAGAAATCATATACAGTAATGTCCTGACTTACGCTCCCCCTTTTACAGAAATCTGGAGCTATGCTATTTGTCATTTGAGCATCACACACTTGTAAATACCCACTCCGCACATACAGTGTTTGGATTATGATAGGTTTGGTTAATCGGGGATCTGGCTTGATTGATAGATTCTGTGTCATCCAAACAAAGCATGACTGCTTCAGTTGCATCAGACAAGAAAAGAAAATTATCATTGGAATGTAAACTTAATATTTATCGTAAACTTAATATTTATCAAAGGCTTCAATTCAAAAATTAAAATTTTTGATTTGGCAAATAGTTTGATCTATTGGATTCTATAGTCAGAACAATTATAACAGGTAAACAAAAAATTCTCACAGCTGTGATAAATGCTCAATCTTTAAAATCAAGTATCATTCACAAATGTCATAGTGTTATTGCTGAGGTGGAAAAAATGTTAAAATTATGACGTGATAATCAAAAAAGAGTGAACAATTGTCCTGTTGGTCAGAACACAGTGAGCTCTCAAGCTAAGCTGATTTTTGAGAGACTGAAAGAAGCAGGTGCAGAGGCAGCCAAAGATGAAATGTTTAAAACTAGAAACAATTGGTTTAGCCAATTTAAAAGTCATCTTAATTGGCATAGCATCACAGAAAGTGGAGCAGTGGTGGCAAGCACTTACAGAGACTGCTTTGCACTATCCAGAGAAACTCAAGGCAGTGATACAAGAGCCAAACCACATTCATTGCAGATGAAACTGGTCTGTTCTGAAAAAAGATGCCCAACAGAACTTTTATGATGAAACTATACGACAAAAAGCAAAGACACTATAATTGGCCAAGTCCAAACCAACATGTTCCTATCAATACGTTTCTGGTGTGGCCACATGGAATGAAAAAAGTGGGAGAACTCTT
The DNA here is from genome assembly GCF_021461395.2 of Schistocerca americana. Lineage (NCBI taxonomy): Eukaryota > Metazoa > Arthropoda > Insecta > Orthoptera > Acrididae > Schistocerca > Schistocerca americana. The sequence goes on along the minus strand of NC_060125.1, from coordinate 359,730,615 downwards.
ACGCATCCTAATACAAACTGCACGATGGGATGTGAAAAAGGAGGCCAGTTACCATTTCTCAGTTTGTGGGTCCAGAAAAATGTAGACAATCTTCTGTGATTAACAGTTTTGGAACAAAATGATAATTTAGCTGCTATTTTGCATGGTAGCGTAGTCCATTGTTTTCTCAACAGATCTTGGCACACATTTTCCAGCAGATGACAGTGCATAAATGAATGAATGAAGAAAAATTGTTGTTTGAACAATGCAAGGCTTTGTTGAAGTGATACTAGAGGTACAACACCAATGGCATAATGTATATGAAACTCAGCTACCAAAATGTACAACAATTTATTGTATTCGGGAAAAATGTGAAGCTGACGGTACTATTCAGGACGTACATAAGGAAAGGTCAGGGTGACCAAAACCATCAACAAGCCCAGCTTCCAGTGCTGTTGTGTTGCAATACTTTACTGGGCCACCTCAAAAATCTGTGAAGCAGGGTGCACGTGAAAGCAGAGTAAGCTGCTAAAGCGTGTGGCAAATTCTGAAAGGTGCAAAGTGGAAAGTGTACATTCCAAGATTCCTGTATGCAATGAACAAGGGTCGACCCGAATCAAAGGATGGAGTACTGCGAGTGGTTTTAAGGCATACTTCATGAGGATGAATGGTTTGTAGGGATAGTTATCTGGTCTGACGAGTCGCAATTCAGACTGAAGTACTGTACACCATCACAACTGCATGTACTGGGTTCCTGAAAATCTTCACATTCACATGAACAAACTTGTTAATCTATTGGGCGTTAATGTGGTGTGGTCTGTGATCTCGCAGTGTGATTGTTTGAAGGTATGTACTGTAACTGGTGAGATGTATCTTCATACACTGCAAACATCTATTTAGCCTGCTATATGAAAGGTGTTTGGAAATAAGACTTTACCTGCAAGATGGCGCACCGCCTCCCTACACAGAACAAGGTGTGAGAAACCATCGAGGTGTCCTCTGTGGCTATCACACTGGCAGCTGTAGTCTGGTCAACAGTTCAGTGGCATCAACATTGTTGGGCTGCTGATGGGGATCACTTTGAACACACACAATAACCTTCCCTCTGTGCAAGAATTGTAACAGTAAGTCATTTTGTTCCATTAATATTAACTATCAGAGAGTGTCTACATTTTTCTGGACCCTTCTGTATAAAGAAAACTTACACACACACACACACAACCTCCATCTCACACTTTCAGACAAGAAGAGACTCACTCTGAAGGAATGGATACTTGAATCATAAAATTGAGTGAGTGTTGCACTCAAAATGTCTGAGCAAGAGAAGCCAAGAATCACCTATCTACACAATATCCAGAAAGACAGACTCCTACAGAAAAAAGTCTTCTTCATAATGCTGAAGTCGGTGTAGGTCTCTGGAAGCAGGTGTATATTGCATTCCATCAGTGACACAAGTCACATCAGATGTCAGGAACAACTGCCTTGAATACAATCATGACATGAAATCTGATGAAACCAGTATTGTGGAGCAAACACAAAGTTCCTGGGACTTTCTAATAAGGATTGTACTGAAATGAAAATGTTGGAAAACCTAATGTACAAGGAGGGTTTAAATTTATGCAAATATTGGGGTCTCTGGCATCCATGATTTATTAAGATTTCACTGCCTTTCACACCCACCAGAGCTGGGAAGTACTGATAGAATGTGAGTTTCATGGAATATCAGCAGTGGGGTGAACTCACAATAGCAGGCAATAGCTGTGCTGGACCAGTAATAGTTCAGTGTGGTTTGAGTCTATGGAGTGAGTACACACAACAGCAGGACTCACAGTACCTGAATAAGGTGACTGGTTTGGCTGTCAAAGTACAGTGTATGGAATGTAAAAAACAACTCGGCTGAACACATGCAAGCGCACAATTGATGTGATACAAGTATATGTTACTGATATAAGGATCAAACTCATCCTCTAGACAAAACCAAACTCATAATCTTACCCCTGTGAGCACGCAATAGTGCCAGAACACAACGTGACATGGACTTGACTATGAAGTAGTGCTGGAGGGAATCATGAATCCTGCAGGGCTGTCCGTCAATCTGCAAGAGCAAGAAGGGGTGGAGATCTCTTCTGAATAGGACATTGCAAGGCAGCCCAGATATGCTCAATAAAGTTCATGTCTGGGGAGTTTGGTGCCCAATGTAAGTGTTTAAACTCAGAAGAATGTTCCTGGAGCCACTCGGTAGCAATTCTGGACATGTGGGTGTCGCATTGTCCTGCTGGAATTGCCAAAGTCGATCGGAATGCACAGTGGACATGAATGGATGCAGGTGATCAGACAGGATTCTTACGTACATGTCACCTGTCAGTCATATCTAGACATATCAGGTGCCCCATATCACTTTAACTGCACACACCCCACACCATGCAGGGTCCATGGGGTTGTGTTCATACCCGTACACATTCATCCGCTCGATACAATTTGAAACGAGACTCATCCGACCAGGCAACATGTTTCCTGTCATGAAAAGTCCAGTGTCGGTGTTGATGCGCCCAGGCGAGGTGTAAAGCTGTGTGCCACACACTCATCAAGGGTACTAGTAGGCCTTTGGTTCCAGTAGCCATAACAGTGATGTTTGTTTGAGTGGTTCACATGTGCTGACACTTGTTGATGGCCCAGCAGTTTGTGGAAGGTTTGCACTTCTGACATGTTAAACGATTCTCTTCAGTCGTAGTTCCCGTTCTTTCAGGATGTTTTTCCGGCCACAGCTATGTCAGAGATTTGATATTTAAATGGATTCCTGCTGTTCACGGTACTCTTTTGAAACTGTCGTACGGGAAAATCCCAACTACCTCGGAGATGCTGTGTCCCATCACTTATATGCAGACTATAGCACCGTGTTCAAACTCACTCAAATCTTGATAACCTGCCATTGTAGCAGCAGTAACTGATCAAACAGCATTCTAATTTCTTTGGCACTTCAGTGTAGTTCCAAACAAATAAAACTACCGAGAAATACTGTAAGTAAACATCAATGGCCAGTGCCCTATGTGTGAAGTTCTCGTGCATCCAAATGGATAGTAAACAGATGTAACACCAACATGTATGTAAGTTCTGGCTGGTTTGTTATTGTACATGCCTGCAGGTGGTATTGCTAGCATATATTCCAGGGCAGTACAACTACGGTAAAAGAGTGCAATTCACAACCACAATACGAGAAATAATTTACATACACATTATCCCCTATGTAGGGTTTAGAACTGAGTGTTATATGAAGGTACAAAAGTCAGTAACAGATTTCTGGCAGGCAACTGAAACTACTTAGACATTAAAATTAGCCCCACCTATAATTTATCAAAATATTGGGACTTGGATGTAAACTCCAGTGTTCTGTGTAAACTTCTTATAGTTACCATGTTAGTAAATCAGCACAAGCAATAATTCGATGTAGCCTGCTTATACCAAAATGTGACATGACTAGTTCCATATCTCTGAAGGCTGTCCTTCAGTGGGGTTTACAGAAAGCAGTGTTGGAAGGAATGCACCAAGCTACAAATCCTACTCTAGATAAGAAAAGAATGCAACTAATACTTTGGGGCAACGAGTGTAAGATTGCAAAGATTGTCAAATACAACGCTGCAAGATGTACAGTTATTTACAGTAGAAAGAATTTGTTTAGCTTTCTGGTAGTGCATTACCTTTTTAATGATGGTGTTTAACTGCTCTGAGAATTTGTAATTGTTTACAAACTAAAACGCACTCTCAGACCTATTATTTCAACACCGGTGACCAAAGGAAGGTGGTGTCTTCACATATGTCAAAACATGTCATTTGAAATAATTTAATTTATGTTTATTTACAAATATTCAACAGTTGAAGCACTGCACTTCAAGGAAAGGGGTTATTTAAGCAACACTGCTGAGGAAATGTGATTTAAAGACCTCGTGCTCATAACTGTTCAGTTTTTGACTTTCTGCAGTGCTGACACATTTCTTAGTGTTAAGATATTAATAAACGCTTGCTAAAACAATGTTGACATTTTTGCAGGCCACAGGACATTATAGTCTTCATAGTTGGTGGTGCCACGTATGAAGAGTCTTTGACTGTGTATCAGCTGAACAAAAATTTGGGAGTGAGGATAGTTCTAGGAGGAACTACAATACATAACTCCCGTAGTTTCCTCGAAGAAGTGAAAGCCGCAACACGTTAAAATGCTGCTGAGGTACAAGTATATTATATACTAAAATAAATAACATTTGCCATACAAACATTGTATAAGGCTTGTTTAACAGCACCACAATATGTTCACAAAAATTCCTTTGCATTACTAACTGTCAGTATTTTCAGAATTCTCAAATAAGTCTTGATACTCTGCAAGTTCTTCTGAGTCATCATCGTCGTCATCTTTCAACTTCACCTAGGGAAAGAAACATTAGTATTTGTCAAGATCATAACACACAATTGGTGAATTATGAATTTCAAAACAGTTATCCTTTTAAGGATATGGTTGAGGGGAAAGGTAGTGTGTTAATGTTGTTTTCTACTTCCAAAGCAATAAGTAATCAATTTAAACCTGTCTTCAACACAGCAACAAAATGCATCATTCTTCTTCTTCTTCTTCAGAGATCCCATCTGTGAGATGGAAATTCTGAAATTTAAGACTAGAGAAGTGTTACTTGTGAAATTCAATGCAGGTATTCTGCGATTCATTAAAAATTTTGTCAGGTGGTTATATAAAACTGAGAATGTAACTCAATTTACCAATGATGTTCCTAAGCAGATGGAAAAAAATTAGGAACATACCCCAACTAACCCTGTAGATAGTGCATAGCCAGTCATTGCCACAGTTGCAAAGAGTCCAGCTAGTATCTGATTCCTCCTTTTATTAGGAAAGTCACTTTCCTTACTGGTGGCTCTCTCATTATTCTCAGAAAGCTTCTTCATTTCATAATCTAAAATAAATAACATTATGTAGTTTATGTACAACATAGACACACACGCACAGTCTGCTGAAGACAGTTTCTTACCTTGTACTGCTTTAGGGAAATACCTATGTGACACTCTGACAACAAATTTGAGCAAATTGTCACATGCTTTCAAATGATTCTGAAGAGCAGCATTAGGAAATGGTGCTTTTAAGAGAGGTGCTAAATATGCATACACTTTTGCATCTAATGATGTTGGATGAGACCCAAAGAAGAAATCATTTTCACCAAGTCGTGTAGATAGGTCATTCAAACACTTTTCTCCTTCACTATAGACCTGTGGCAGATCGAAACCAATGTATTAATTTGTTGTACCATATACATAAAGAGAAACTGAGTTACTACAGTTAAACGGCCTGGGTCTTTTAATTTCATAATAAAAAAGAGAAATTTAAATAGTCATTTGTAAAATTAGTCAAATCACGCAATGTATAGGAATGGTTCTTTTACTTTTGAGACTTTAAGCTCTACGACTCATGTCAAATTTAAAGAAAGTCTTACATACTAGTAAACTTGTTTCTTGTTTTAGAGAGGAATATTTAAGAGTAACAATTTCATTAGCCAGTTGCTACACACTACAATATAAATATCTTCAAAAATTACGTATCTGTAACTATTTGTACCCCTAACTCTACTTAAGAAGCAGTTTATTCGTGGTCCAACGTGTGTCTCTCTCACATCTCGTCAAATGAATGATTAGCAGTGTTTTGTCATCGCTCTATTTTACTACTGTCACTTTTATTACAAGCATGGCTCAAGTGACAACTTAGAAATTTGTAAATCTAAAACCATGCACAGTATGCACAAAATAAATTATATCTGACTGCATTTGAATTATGCTTCGAGTAATGGTATATTACTCACAACTTATCTCTCTATTTCAGGTGAAACTCGACCTAAAAGCTAACATGCCTCTGGCTAATTAACTTGCAGGGAAAACCGATAAATGTACAAAAGAATTCAGCAAGTGATTGAGATGTTGACAAGACACTCAGTGCTGAAGCAAGTGAAGGTGGTATATTTTATGGAGGATTGATCAATATGAAAGGATTATGTTGTGGGAGGGGAGAAGAATGTCAAATGTGAGGAGCAGGACAGGATGGAAAGTGCTGAAATTATTGTGAACACCCTAGCTGCTATTTGATTGAATATATACCTAACATGCAAGCTGGGGACTTGGTATGCCTTGATTTTTCTGAACAGAAAGTTAAACAATTCATTTGCATTTTGTTTTGAGTCTGATATTTCTGTTACAATCTCTTGTAAAATATACTTAAGGACTAAATGTAAATTACCAAAATAAAAGTTGTTGAAACTGTACTGCCATAAATTTAAGTGTTCATTTTGTTCCACATACTGTTAGAGAAATAGTCTGAAGATTGTTCAATGAACCCTCCCCTCCACCAGACACCTTAAGTGTGAATTGCAAAGTACTCATAATGAACATTTTAAGAACCATTAAGCTGCATTTACATAAGCGGCTTTGTCTTACTAGACTACTGATAGTGAGTGGACCTCCTTACATGGCCCCAGGTATTTTACTTTTGTTCTGAGTTAAGCCAGTCATAAGAGATCATCCAGTGCCACAACTGCGTGTGTTCAGAGAGCTTTTTGCTGTGATTGTGAGAGCCTACCTTTTTTTACAAAAAGGTCTAAAAATAACAACAAAATGTAAGACCAAAGCCACAGTCATATTGGATGTTCCCCATAATCTAAGTGCCAAATAATACATATTTTTCTGTACTGAAAAATTCCATAAACACATTTCCTATGTTATGTTTAGGTAGTTCTAGGGAACTGATGACCTCCGATGTTAAGTCCCATAGTGCTCAGAGCCATTTGCCCCCCCTCCTCCAAGGAAACTGTTACACCGTTGTGCAACCTGGCACAAAAACAAAGCTACGGAAGACACAAAATCCATTATTATAAAGGAAGTGAGCTCTGTGATAATAGATTAACTGCTGATCTTATCAAACGCCACAACAGACCCCTGTTTCTGCACATGCAGTCTGACCCACTTGTGATGTTTGATGGCTGATTTACACGCAACCACAAGTGACCAACTGACACAAAAACTCAGGCTTTAGATTTGGGGGGGGAAATCACAAACAAATCAGATAATGGACAGGGGTTTGAACCCCACTCCTCCGAAGTGCTGCCCACAAGCAAATATTGTAGCATATGGAGGTTGTTCACTATAACATTGCTCTGTTATTACAGAGCTATGCAGCAGCAAAGACTAACATGGCTCACTAGCAGGGTAGAAATATTAAAACATGAATTCTCGATTTCATATATATATATATATATATATATATATATGAGTAATTATATGGTTGTTATCTAAGTGTATCCGGGAACGAATGTGGTGCCAAGGTAACACTTCAACCATTGCTTGCTATGCTAATGGCAAGAGCAACACTGTCCCCTAGGGGAGATAAAGTGCAAAGTGTAGTAGAGACCTGTTGAGTACATAACTCCAGCTCAAGGAATACAATAAACAACTGAACTGTTTTCACCTGAAACTGAAATATCCACACATCCCACAAAAAAAAAGAGAGAATGTGGTTGAGAAAGGTTGCCATTCAAGACCATTTTGCAGACTGTGTGCATTCCACTATTCTGAGAGTTGAACTGCATCTTTTACTACAGCTAAACATTAACTCTGAACCACAGTTACTTGGCATTTTTCATACCGACAATTTCCAAAAATTATACAGACCTCAGGATTTGGAACCTGGGCAGTTACCCCTGTTAAGCCCTAGAAGGAATGGGATCATATAAATATTTGATGGTAAGCAAATGGAAGTTTAAAGAATAGTTCAAAAGATGGAGCACAGTATAATCTCTTATCAAACAATAAAGATATTCTAACTACCTCACAATCCTACACAAGTGTGGTTTCATAGAGTTGTCAAAAATTTAAACTTATTAACCCTTTCGCTGCCACAGATGTAATATGGCTGTACTGCTTGACAAAAGCTGGTGCCTGTGCTGCGAGACTGAGTTCCAGCTGATATGAAAAGATAAATTTAAAAATTTGATTTTTGCACATCTTACAGCCTGCTATCTTCACTACATAAAGAACTGAATTTCTTTTTGTTATCTGTCAGACGTACTGCACTGCATCAAATTAAGTAAAATATTGCAAAAATTTTTGAAGGTTTGCAGGCATAAAAAGCATTGCATAAACATTGTGCATGGTTTATTTTAGCTCATAAATCGCAGGAAATGAAATATACATAAAATACAAAAATTGAGAACAGAAAGATCTCATTTTGGTCTCAAGTTATGAGGTTTTATACCTGATGGACATTTGCACACAATCGCCCTTTTGCGTCCTTGCGCATCACGAAACGTGATCGTAACACTCGTCATATCTTGTGAACAATTCAACATATCGAACCAAGGTTCTTTGCGAATGATTGCAGGTAATGAAGCACATATGTTGTATGATAAATAATCGAAACTTTTATCTTTACTGGGTTATGGAGGTCGACTGTCTGCAGCAGAAAGAGGTCATCAGCTTAGGACACATACAGACATCCATAGCACTGTAGGAAAACAAAGCAGCTTGTGTATTCATGTCCACAGCAACGAAAGGGTTAATAAATATGACCAAGACCTTTGAGGACTCCAGAACTGCGACAAAGAAATAACACCGCCTATACAGATCGCCACAATTTTGACTTAATAACTTTTCTGAGGCACACTTACATTTGCTTCCAGAGCAGAGAATTCTTCATCCTCTCCAAATAAAGCTGACATCATGTTTTTTGCCTCTTTCTCATACTTTCCTGGGTAGTAATAGTTGTAAGGAAATGGAAGTGCCTTTGAATACCATGGTCTTGTTAATTCTATGTAATTTTTTTCATCTACCCACCTGAAATATTATTGGATTTAAAAAATATAACTGAAGCTGTAACTTCATTGTTAAATGTCATCAGTTACAGCAAGGAATGGCAATACAAACAACTATTATTAAGAATGAAAATCAAAATCAGAAATTTTGAAAGATTGTGCCTGAATGTCAGTACACATTGATAGCTACTGTAAGAAAATAATACATGAATTGTTATTAACTAGGTGCCAAAAAGTAATGATAGTACAATGACTAACTGTTGTAATACAAGAGGCAATGAAAAAGTTTCTGTTCGAAGGCTGTACAGTTCGGAATTGGAACGCCAATCAGGCAAAATCGCCACGAGTTTGGAGGCAACTGATGCACTAGGTTGAAGATACCTGTTTCGTAGAACACCGGGTTCTGCTGCGTGAAGAAGTCCATAACTGCTTGCAGCACATTCGACAGGAATTGTCAAACCTTCAAGGCTTTTTATAACATGGTGTACACAAGAACAAAATTCCCGAATTTTTCCATGATTTATTGGCTAAAAATGCACTTTTCCCCAGATGAAAATACACTATAGATCCCTAGTAAAAACACATTTTTTTCCTCGTTAAATGACAATATGCTTTCTCTCAGAGCTGAAAAACACACCTGCAAATGAACATATATTGTGGGCGTAGGATGCTCAATAGTTGGCCAGTAGCAACACACTGTTAAGTAGTGCGAACACACAAATTAAATTAAAGGCTTAAATTATACTGTATAGCTACACAAAAAGCTGATCTTTCACATATAATACTGGTCGGAGGGGGAGGGGGGGTTAGGCAGGATCGTAAGCGCATGGCATAAATTGCAGCAGTTGACTATTTCTGACACGCACAATTATAAATTTCACTGCTGTGCACTGAACATTTTGTGGGCTACCCGGCTGAATACATGTTCTGTATAGCACTTCGACTTTTCTATGGAAAAGTCAATTACACATGAAATTGCTCAAGAATTAACTATGCACTTCTTTTTGAAAGATGATTATTCTCTTGGCCATCATTATTGTATAACTTTTAATCTATGAAAGAACAAAAATAAATGTAGGAAACTAACCAGTAAACTTAGCCTTTCTTAGTGGGTGTTACCCTTTAAGGTATGTCACACAAATATGTGCCAGTAAAATTTTAAGTAACAGCATAAATAGCTGATTTTCTGGCCCTGAAAGTTGCTGGTCCTCAGTATACGTTCTGAATGAGAGTGTAATGCTCTGTGATTAAGGAATTCATCAACCATTCTCAACAAAACATAATTCACCTTGCGTAAAAGGAGATTTACTTTGAAAGTAATGCTTCTCAAATCACCATTCACAACAGTTTTACCATGACCTGTTAGGAATGTAAACAATTGTAAAATCACGCTCATAGAAACAAAACCCACAAGACAGACACATTGTATGTGCACTGTGGTTTGTTATTGTAAAAGGTGAATTTTCTTTGCAATTAAAGTTTTATTTTGGTGTTATTCTCTCGTTTCTATTTTACTGTGCAGTATTATCCTGCAGTGGGCTGAAATAAAATTCTTTGTTAGATTATCACTTCTTACTAGTCAAAATTACAAATTTTTAACTGAAAACTAAAACAATGGAAAATTATCGGGCTTCTTAAAAACTCTCAGGTTTTTCCCTGTTGTCCCGAGGCATATACACCCTGTATAAGGGACCAAAGTTGTGATAATCACATAAAGAAATATCCGAACTACAGGTTGGGTGCTTGAGTGTATCCCACTTGAGTTGGTGCAACTTCTGCATTACAACATATGCAATACAATGACAGCACTCCTTGTTGCAGTTGATATTTTGTCAAAATTGCACACCATAATTTTTCCAGCATTGCGCACAGTGTCTTTCCCCAGTGATGGAGACACCTGGTTCCTTTAAATCAATAAGCAATGGGCCTTGGCAATCAAAGAACAGGGTGGACATCATCTTTCCAGCGGATTGCTGGCTCTTGAACTTCTTGGGACAAAGGGAAACGGATGACACCAGCTTTTGTTGCCTGCACCAACACGCTCAAGGAAAGTGTTCCATTCAACACTGAAGTGCATCAGGCAAACAGAAATCCACTTTGCTTTTTGTTCAGCATTCAACATGTGGCTATCCACTGGCTGTGGACCTTACAGTAGCCTAAACCTTGCTGTTTAATGTGTTGCACACTACCAAAGCTGATGTTATAATGATTTGCTAGAGCACGAATGGTTATGCGCCGGTCTGCGCTAATGACATCATCAACTGCCTGCTTGTTATTGCCCATAACAGATGAAGTTGACCTACCAGATTGACTGGTGCCTTGTGTCAAATCATGACCATCATTCCACAACAATGATTTTTGAAAGACATGCTGCCCCACATACATTCTTCATTCTCTGATTGGTGTCTACCGGTGTTTGTCTTTTGGCAGCCACGAAAAGAGTAACAGAATGTTGGTCCTGTTTGGATGCATTTTGTAATAACATCACCATACAGTAGTTCACATTTCTGCCTTTACTGCATGCACGTCAGAAAGAAACAAATGCCACACTAACCCATTGCCCACATGTATGAGATTATATATCCGCATCAGAAATTGCACTATGTTACATAAATCAATTATGTCACTGCACATTTTTCAAAATTTACTCTCTCTCAAGTCAGGAAAACAAAAGTGATCTGCTCCAACAACATTGAAGGAGTCTTGGATATTTAGAGTTTACAATACTAATAATCATTTATAAACACATCAACTACCTGAATTAGGATTCTACATCTGTTCAATCAAGAACGTTTAATAGTGCCCCCACAAATATTAGTCTCCACATTATTTTGATCATCAACCATAGCCCGCATCTCGTGGTCGTGCGGTAGCGTTCTCGCTTCCCACGCACGGGTTCCCGGGTTCGATTCCCGGCGGGGTAAGGGATTTTCTCTGCCTCGTGATGGCTGGGTGTTGTGTGATGTCCTTAGGTTAGTTAGGTTTAAGTAGTTCTAAGTTCTAGGGGACTGATGACCATTGATGTTAAGTCCCATAGTGCTCAGAGCCAGCCAGCCAGTCACAGTCATCAACCATAACACTGATCTGCTGAAGTAACACATTTCTGTCAACTGCCAATTGTCTTCTTCATTTCAGCACAACTGCTACAGCCTGCACCATGAACGAATTGCTAAATGTACTCATACTGTATCTGCATCAGCTCCTGAGATAATTTCTTTTTACCATCCCTTTAGCTAGTTTTTTTAGCAACAACTAGGGTTGAAACTCACTCTCAATTCATTATTTTCTTTATTAAGCATGTCTGTCACTGACTCATTGCAAGATATCTTCATTGCTTGCTTCATCAGTTCATTTCATCTTCAAAAGTCTACTGTAAAACAATATTTCAAAAGCTTCCAAGCATTTCATTTCTCTTTTCCCCACTGTACATGTTGCACAATCATCTAACTAGAAATTTTCAGGTAACAATATTATGTAAAGGATAGTTGCTAATCATCATATAGCAGACATGCTGAGTCGCAGATAGGTACAACAAAAAGACTGTCACAAAATGAGGTTTTGGCCAACATGGCCTTTGTCAGGCTTTGACAAAGGACTTGTTGACCGAAAGCTCACTTCGTGACAGTGGTGAGTAGCAACTATCCTTTTTGTAATATTGTTACATTTGATCCTGGATTTTCCATTGTTAGAAATTTTCATGAACATTTTCAGTATTTTTGGATGCTCCATCTATATTAGAAGGGACCTGTTCGAGGAGTTTGAAATCTTTTCCCATCAGGTATCATTTCATAGGGCACTGCTTAATGAGCAAGTGACCATGAGAAGCTCCCAGTTTCGGTAATTTAAAAATCACTGGTATTTAGCTACTCTGGGCTGATCCCTACAGGCACACTGCTCTGACAAAAAGACCTAGTTGTGATTACACTCCTTGTAGATCACATTGAGTACAAAGTCTCTGGAGACAAATATATTGCGTGTTACACAATGTAGCTGAAAGTTTCTTTTAAAACCAAACTGTGTCAATTACAATGTATTTTTACGTGAAACCTATGAGCGAGAACATTACAAAGCAGTACGATTTCTGGTTCTTTTGACATACCGCTGCTGGTATGATAATATTAATGCCACTCTTGACTGTTCCAATCCCTACAAATGTGTTCCAATCCCTAAAAATGTGCTTGGTATGTAAATGTTTTAATTAAAAAAAAATACTAACTTAGGTCTTTTGATCAAGATGTTTTGTATTTTTTAAACAACTGGAAAGTGTGCACCAATAACCGATGCCACTGGTTAGTTCACACAATTACCACTCTGTAAAACATTAACCAATTTTTGGTTACCTTATTTGTTTAATGTACATATATTTTTAAAAAAAATTATAAATGGTAAATCAAATAAATTGTACAATAAAGTTAATACATTTACATGCAAAGAGGGCGCTGTAGACTGTTATGGCATACACTGAAGCTAGCTGTATTTTAACTATGAACAATGGCCTCAATGTGAACTCAACCTTTGAAACGAATGGTCCAGTGGCATGCATGTACCTTGTTGTAACTGGTTCTGTATATGTCTCTTAGCACTGAAGATCGCCACACAGTGAGCAAAATCTGAATATGCAATAAACATTATTTGCGTCTTATTGCTGTAGCCTTTACTACTTGAGACATCATGAAGTCAATTGATAAAAACTGACAATCATTTTTTATGATGTGTGAAGCACTTCCACCAAATCATGCCACTAAAAGCTGCACCAACTGAAACTCGAAATAGCTGCAGGCAGCCTAAGACTGGTGTCAGAACACAGTTTTCTGAACTTAGTAGAACATCTGGAGGTGTCACCCACTTTTAATTACATACATGATTTCAATGACAAACTTTAATAGTATCTGGAAACAGCACTTCATGTATTAGAGAAAGTGATGGGCCCAGATTTGAAGATAAGAGTGAAATAGACAATTTCACAACTCTATATTGTAGTACAGAATTGTTTCCCTTTATTTTCCAAGTAAGATGGGCCAGTAAGCGCCAGGGGTTTGCACTGGATATACACCACAGTGGGTTTCCTATGGGGCCGTAGTGTGGTGGAAGAAGGTAGAACAGCGGTTTGCCGTAAAGAGCTTGCTAAGGTGCAGAGATTCGCCTGCTTAGCCATAACGGGTGGAATTAGCAGCACACCAACCGCTAGAATGGAAGCCATGCTGGATATGCCTCCACTTCACCTTTGGGTTAAGATGGAGGCAGCAGCTGGGACACACAGACTTAAAACTGGCCAAAACTGGGTCTCATTCAGATATCCAGAATCACACACTAACATAGTGAGTGAGGTAAATATAGGTATGGCTGGGGAAATGCCTGCCGACTATATAACTCCCGACTGCTTCAACAAGCCTTACAACATAATAACTGTAAGTAGGGAGCAGTGGGAGAAAACAGTTCGACATCGTACGGGGGACATCGTTTGGTTCACTGATGGGTCAAAAACAGATCAAGGCATTGGGGCAGGGTTGTACGGGCTTCAGCCAAGACTGGAGAGCATCATCTCTCTAGGGAAATTGGCCTCTGTATCCCAAGCCGAAATTACTGCAATCAGGACATGTGTGGAGGAGAATATGCATAGGTGCTACAATGACCATAGCATTTACATCTATTCAGACAGCCAGGCATCCCTGAAATCATTGGCAGCTCCTGCAACAAGATCTAAGATTGTTGCAGATTGCCACAGGACTCTGGTGGAGCTAGGGGGAAGCAATAAGGGGAACCTAGTGTAGGTCACTGGCCACTCTGGAACCTGTCTTGACAATCACCAAGGCTATGATCAAATTAGAACTACGGAACTGGCTTAGGAAACAGCACGTAGCTTATTGGACCAAGGTCCATAAACAAAAACATGGTAAGATAATGATGCCCAAGCCATGTTTTAAAAGAAGCTCTGTAATCCTGGGATTGAACAAGAAACAGATCAAACTCATGACTGGACTGAGGACCGGCCATGGGAACTTCAAAAAACACCTACACACAATGGGTATAACAGAAGAGGACCTAAATGTAGGATCTGTGAGGAGGGTGAAGAAACTGCATCACACCAAATCTTCGAATGCATGGCATTGGAGAGTAAAAGATACAGAATCTTCGGGACAACTACACCTGAAGAAATTGTGTGTAACAGAAAACTGGTAGAGGGACTCCCTTGCACTATGTAAGGGCAGTGGTTGGCTTTACTAGATATACAGGGAGCGATACCACACAATAAACCTAGTTTCAGTGTGGGCAGTGGCAGGTCAGACCTAAGCTGTTTTAGCTCTCCTGTTAAAATCAATCAATCAAGATGGGCCAGTGGCTAAGACACTCCATGTGCACTCAATAGGAATGGGGTTCAAATCCTTGTCTAGCTATCTTTATTTATATTCGCCGTGATTTTCTCCTATCAACAATGGTAAGAGATGAGATAGTTCCCCTGAAAGTTAAAACTAGTTTCTTTTACCATCTCTGACCGATTTTATTTGTTGAACGTCTCCAATGACTCTTTTTTCCACAGGAAGAGTGTGCTACACCCAAGTAGAAAATGTGTTGGGTTCAATGTAAGGTAAGGGATAAGTACGTAATATTGTGCAAAACATTCTTCTGGCATCTTGAAGTTTAACAACTCAACAGGCATAGTCTCTGAAAGTGATGGGTCAATGAGAAATACTAAGCAAAGTCAGCTGAGCTGATAATTAAGTGGATATTTTATGTAGTTTCTCACATTTTTGTGTACTCGTGTGTATTCTGAAGTATCTTTGCGTGCCTTTACATATTTTTCCTCTTCTCCAGCCCCCCTCACAACCTTTTAACACCTTATTTTGTCCATTTCCGCATAACTCCTGTTTCCCCTATGCCATCCTTGCCACACTGTACCCCTGCTCCATCTTTCTGCAACAGTTCAGAAAAGTATCCATTTCTCTGGCTAAAACCCAGTCTCACATCCTGTTTCTTAAATGCTGTGTAAACCATGTCGCCCCCCCCCCCAAAAGGCCTAACCATAAATATTCCTTTCTCTGGATCCTACTCCTCGTTTCATGATGATCGCCACCTTTTCAGTTTCCACTAATCCCTGGCCCTCACAAACCTGATACTGCGAAAAACATCTCCATGGCACACACATCCCAAAACCACTTCTGCTCCCTCTATAAGAAACTGCTTGTGCAATCTCTGCTAAATACATTACATCTCTGAAACTGAATCACTTGCTCTCCAGCATCAAGAGGAAAATTCCAGACATCACCTTGATACATTATCCAAACTATTGACATGCTACTGCCAACTGGTGACATGCTACTGCCACCTTGGGGCATCAAATCACTACCCAACCCAACCCACTATGTTTCTCCTTGAACTTGCCACATCCCCTGCAAGTCCTTACCAATACTACACCAAATCCAGAGCTAAAACATTCCTGTTGTTATCCTCAGCCCCTCAGAAGTTTCAGTCCCACCAAAGGCTTCACCTTAAGGTTTACATCCATATTAATCAAGCTGGACATGTCAAAGACTTGCTCTCTTTCTCCCGACCCCTGCAATGGAAACAATTCTTTGCCACCACTTCCTCCAACCAAAGCCAACCTAATCCCAACATTGAATCCTGCCTATCCCAGTTCATACCACCAGTTCATGCCCGCTGGTCACTTTCCAGAAATTCCTTCCCTCCAACTCGGTCTCATCATCCTTCCCCAGGTTCCTTCCTCAGGACACCAACCTTTCAGCAGAAGAAAGCCATAAACAACCTCGAAACAAATCCTGACCTAATCATCCTACTTGCAGACAAAGATTCGACCATTGTTATGAATCGCAGTGACTACCTGGGCAGGCCTCAGCCAATTATCTGACCTCCTCCATCTATAAACTTTGCCGGAGTGATTCCATTGCAGAAGTCCAATACAACCTCCAGTCCCTGCTTAAAGCCTTAGGCCCTTCCCGGAACCTCTTCCTTGAATCCGTTTCTCTTCTCACCTCTCTGACACTCCACACACCAATCTTCTATATGCTCCCCAAAATCCAAAAACTCAACAATCCTGGCAGCCCCATTGTGGCTGAAAGAATTTTGGCACTTATTGATCAATACTTCCAATCAGCTGCCCTCAGTCTAGCCTCCCACATCAAAGACAGCGACCAATTCCTTCACAGACACTCCACCAACCTGAGTCCTTTACCTCCTGGATTCCTACTTGTTACTGTTGATGCCACCTCCAAATACACCAACATCCCTCATGCCCATGGTCTTATCGCTAATGAACACTACTTTTCTCAACTTCCTTCAGACTCCAAACCCACTACCTAATTCCTCATACACCCTACTAACTTTATATGAACTCACAACTACATCGCCTTTGAAGGGAAGGTATACAAACAAATCTGTGGCACAGCTACGGGCAACACAACACCCTCCTTTTCCAACCTGCATTTGGGCCATGTAGACGAGTCCTTCCTCGCCTTCCAATCCTCATTCCTTCACAATGTCAACTCTTCTATCACTTCTGCTTCACCTGGTCCTCCTCAACCCAGCGTGCCACCTTCCTGGAAGCTGACCACCTCTTCTATGATGGCTTCATACACACCTTTGTCCACATTAAACCCAACGCCCACAAACAGTACGATAGCTAGCATCCCTTCCACACCAAAAAATCCCTCCCATACAGCCTGGCCACCCCGGGGACAGCATATAAGCAGTGAAAAAAACTCCCTTGCCAAGTTCACTGAGGGTCTCACCAAGGCCTTCACAAACAGGCCCTATACCTCAGATCTAGTCCACAGAAAGATCTCCTGTACCATTTCTGGTCACACACCCAAGAACCAGCTACAAAGGAGTGCTCCCTTCATCATCCAATATCACCCTGGACTAGAACTGAATCCCATCATTTGCCAGGGCTTTTATGACCTACTATATCATGCCTTGAAATGAGGGGCATGCTACCCAAGATCCTTCCCACCCCTCCTAAACTTGTATTCTGTTGCCCACCCAACCTCCACAACATCGTAGTTCATCCCTATGCCACTCCCAATCCCAACCTCTTGGCACAAGGATCATTCAGAGAATAGGTTCTCCTATATGATTTATAAAAATATCTGCCAGTGTGCTAGTAATACAGCTGCCCATTACAACACCATCTTGTCATGGGTATATCTCATTTTGGAATTGAAAATAATTGAAAGATAAGATCTGTTGTAGCAACTCAATAATTTCTTCACTTTCATCTATTCAATTTTGAGTAGGTTCTTTTTTGTAGTGTCAATGTTGTGGAGGTTGTTTGGATGATGGAACACCAACTAAGGAGGGGTGGGAAGGATTTTGGGTAAGGTGTCCCTGTGGAAGATCCAAGTGCAAGATCTGGCCAATCCACCTGCCCAGCACTTCCTAATCCAGTCTTGTAACAGGCTTTGCCTACCCCATCAGATGCCAGGTCACTGTGAAAACAGCCATGTCACATATCACCTCTGTTGCAACTATTGCACAGCTTTCTGTATTGGTATGACTACCAACCAACTGTCTACCAGGATGAATGGCCACTGCCAAACTATGGCCAACAGCAAAGTAGACTACCCTGTGGCATAATATGCACTGAACATAACATGCTTGATTTTAATGGCTGCTTCACTACCACAGCCATCTGGATACTCCCCTCCACCATAAGCTTTTCTGAGCTGCACAGAGGGAGTTATCCTTACAACACATTCTCCACTTTGAAAATTATCCCGACCCCAACCTACAGTAACATACTGTCTCCACACCCTCAACCCAACAGTTTCCACCTGATCCGTCCGACTGCCTCCACCCACCCTCTGCCAATGCACCCGTTCTTCAAATGGTTCAAATGGCTCTGAGCACTATGGGACTTAACATCTATGGTCATCAGTCCCCTAGAACTTAGAACTACTTAAACCTCACTAACCTAAGGACATTACACAACACCCAGTCATCACTAGGCAGAGAAAATCCCTGACCCCGCTGGGAATCGAACCCGGGCACGGGAAGCGAGAACGCTACCGCACGACCACGAGCTGTGGATGCACCCGTTCTTCCCTCCATTTTCCTTTTATGATGAAGGCTGTGGCAGAAAGTTCATGTGTAAGTGTGCTCTAGTTGTGCCTGTCTGCAACTTAATGTCTAACCTATACATAGTTGATATTCCAACTTGGAGTTTCCATTTTTGATTTTTCATAAAGACAATTCTTCCGTGCCACAACCCTGTTATGTTTTAATTTGTTACTATTCTCCATAGCATTACTCTTCTCAGTGTCAGTCCTTTCTCTTCTTTCCTATGTTTATTTGCCATCTTCCAAACTGCATAAACTTCCGGGCCACGCTGTATCAACGATTGTCTTTTCATAACACATGGCTATGTGACCACACAGATTATTGATGCAGCATCTGATGCCCCCAAATTCTTCCTCCAAATATTTGTTTTCTTGTAGTACAAGTCCACAGCTTCTATAATTTTTTTAAAGGTTTTCTGTTTGCCCCAAATTCTTCCCACCAATAACTATATTTATTTTCTTGTAGTAAGGGGCCACAGCCTCTATAATTTTTTTTACAGGATTTCATTTTGCTTTCAGCTGTTAAAATCTTATTTTGGGATTGCAATTTAGGCCTTAAGCCACTTTCAAGCACGTACAAAACAAAATACAATTTAATGAGAACAATTTTTGGTGGAATTAACAGTAGGTACAACCAATTTTGTAGTAAGAAACTTAACACACTTTTAAAAAGATATTACACTTTTGAAATAAGACTATATGGTTAAAAATGCTATTGACATAGCTACCCAGATTAAAGACATGGCCATACCTATGCAAGGAAAATTTGTCTGATTTGATACAGTAAATCCACTCACTAACATGCCGATAGTAGAAACTACTGACAAATGAACAGCCGAAACTGAAGACGTTATTGAGTTGTTACAACAGCTCTTACCTTTCAATTATTTTAAATTCCAAGATGAGATGTACTAACAACGAGATGGTGTTGCAATGGCAGTTGTATTACTAACATACTGGCACACATTTTTATAAATCATATATGATAACTAATTCTCTGAAAAATTTGCTGGTAAGATATTACAAAAGGTATGTAGACAATACTTTTGTTTTCTTCAATGGCACAATTGCTGAAATCAGAAGGATGCTGTCACAATATAACAGTGTACATTCAAAAATTCTTTTTACTATGCAACTAGAAAAACAAATCTCTCAAATGTTTAGTTTTGGTGATGAATAACAAAGCCACCCACAAATTCTTAATATTTCAAAAACATAATCCATAACAGTTCACGCCACCCAGAAAAGAATAAGAAAACCCTTTTTCATTGCATGACCAACAGAATCATTAACTTCCCACTAGAACAGCACAAAATTATCAAACAACTGTGTGTACTAAAACACATGGCACCAAATAACGGCTACAATGCTGATAAGGTAGACAAAATGTATACTGTCAAAATACATAACAAAAGCAACAATATAGATAAAAAAAATAACATTAACATTAGAAGCAGAACCAGAAATAATGAAATACACTGCTGTACCTTATTATGGTGCCAAATCAGACAGAATAGACGATAATTTTTGTAAAAACTAATGTACGAATCAGGTTCCACACAAACAACAAAGTAGGAGCAATAATCAGACATAACAAAACCATTTACACAATCAGAGATTTATAAAATCCAATATGGTGAATGCGAAAATTTCTATGTGGGGCAAACAGATGTTCCCCCACCAGATTCACATATCACACAAATAAAAGCAAGAACCGTAAATCTTCAGTTAGTGCACATGTACGAAACTATAATCTTAACACCAACAGCATCTAGGAATCTTTAAAGATGCAACAGAGGGTAGAGAAAGCGACAAAAATAATCAATTTTTCGAAAATATAATGTAATTGGCTAGATAAAAAGAATCTACTCACCAACCGGCAGCAGGAGAACATACATATAAAATGTACAGGGCTATTACAAATGATTGAAGCGATTTCATAAATTCACTGTAGTTCCATTCATTGACATATGGTCACGACACACTACAGATACGTAGAAAAACTCATAAAGTTTTGTTCGGCTGAAGCCGCACTTCAGGTTTCTGCCGCCAGTGCGCTCGAGAGCGCAGTGAGACAAAATGGCGACTGGAGCCGAGAAAGCGTATGTCGTGCTTGAAATGCACTCACATCAGTCAGTCATAACAGTGCAACGACACTTCAGGACGAAGTTCAACAAAGATCCACCAACTGCTAACTCCATTTGGCGATGGTATGCGCAGTTTAAAGCTTCTGAATGCCTCTGTAAGGGGAAATCAACGGGTCGGCCTGCACTGAGCAAAGAAACGGTTGAATGCGTGCGGGCAAGTTTCACGCGTAGCCTGCGGAAGTCGACGAATAAAGCAAGCTGGGAGCTAAACGTACCACAGCTGACAGTTCGGAAAATCTTATGGAAAAGGCTAAAGCAGAAGCCTCACCGTTTACAATTGCTACAAGCCCTGACACCCGATGACAAAGTCAAACGCTTTGAATTTTCGGCGCGGCTGCAACACCTTGGAAGAGGATGCGTTCAGTGCGAAACTTGTTTTCAGTGATGAAGCAACATTTTTTCATTTTTTCTTAATGGTGAAGCGAACAGACACAATGTTCGAATCTGGGCGGTAGCGAATCCCCACGCATTCGTGCAGCAAATTCGCAATTCACAAAAAGTTAACATGTTTTGTGCAATCTCACGATTTAAAGTTTACGGCCCCTTTTTCTTCTGCGAAAAAAAAAAAACGTTACAGGACACGTGTATCTGGACATGCTGGAAAATTGGCTCATGCCACAACTGGAGACCAACAGCGCCGACTTCATCTTTCAACAGGATGGTGCTCCACCGCACTTCCATCACGATGTTCGGCATTTCTTAAACAGGAGATTGGAAAACCGATGGATCGGTCGTGGTGGAAATCATGATCTTCAATTCATGTCACGGCCTCCACGCTCTCCCGACTTAACCTCATGCGATTTCTTTCTGTGGGGTTATGTGAAAGATTCAGTGTTTAAACCTCCTCTACCAAAAAACGTGCCAGAACTGCGAGCTCGCATCAACAATGCTTTCGAACTCATTGATGGGGACATGCTGCGCCGAGTGTGGGAGGAACTTGATTATCGGCTTGATGTCTGCCGAATCACTAAAGGGGCACATACCGAACGTTTGTGAATGCCTAAAAAAACTTTTTGAGTTTTTGTATGTGTGTGCAAAGCATTGTGAAAATATCTCAAATAATAAAGTTATTGTAGAGCTGTGAAATCGCTTCAATCATTTGTAATAACCCTGTATTAAAGCTTGCAAGCTTTCGGAGCTAGTGGCTCCTTCTGGCAGAAGGGTTGAAGGGGAAGGAAGAAAGGTGTTGCAAAAGGGGTTGGGTTCAGAAAAGTCAGTGAAAACCAGAGAGCTTAAAGGTGGAAGTCAGCATAATATGCGAGACAGAGATTTCTGCCAAAAAATCATGCACAAATTAATAAGAGCAAAGAGAGGAAACTAACAGGGAGTGAAGAAAGAAATAGTAACCGTGAAGAAATGCTGAGGCTGAAGAAATTAACACTAATTAAGACCAGGTGGGTGGCAAGAACCAAGGACATGTTGTAGCGCCAGTTTCCATCTGCACAGTTCTGAGAAACTCATGTCTGGGGGAAGAATCCAGGTGGCACATATGGTGAAACAGGCATCGAAGTCACGACTGTCATTTTGTAGAGCATGCTCTGCAACAGTTATTGTGTGTTGTTAATATCCATCCTTTGCCTATGCCCATCCATCTTAACTGATAACTTGGTGATGGTTATGACAATCTGACTAAAAGAAGGGATGCCCTGAGGCATCAAGGAATTTTCATTTTGGTAATGGAAAAATTTGACAGATAAAAATTGTAAAGGGAGACCAAGGCTGGAATGCAGTATGGAGGTTCAAATGGACAAAGGTCACAACAATTATGCAGAGATGAAGAGACTTGCTAAGGACAAACTGGCGTTGAGAGCTGCATTAAAACTTTCTTCAAACAGTAGACCACAACAACAGTAGAGACAATAGGGTGAAGGAGTTAAAAAGATAGTAAGCTGAGAATGCTACTTCCATAACATTTAGTGATCTTGTACTCTAGCCTACTTTCCCACCTCAAATTAAGAATATAATAAACCTCTCCTGAAAGAGTCCATTGGGAGTTGATTAGGGTTATTAAAAGTAGTTGTTACATTGTACATATTATTATCTCTGAAATACATGAAGTCAGTGCATTTTCCCAGAAGATTAAAATACACCACTATTAAACCCTTATAAAAAGAGTGGTGATAGGAATTATGTCAATAACTACGGACTTATTTTAATGCTGAAGGGATTTTCATGTTTTTTGAAAATAGTATACCATCTTGTTAATGACAATATCCTTAAGCACATCACAATTTGGATTTCAGAATGGTTGCTCCACTGATAAATAGACACTGGTGTGCATATCTAAGGATGAAAATTTTCGAATGATGTGTCACTGGCAAGAAATATAGCTCAATGAAACTTGGACCACAGAAAGAACAGCTACATTATCATAAAGAAGGCAACTGAAAGAAATGACACTTTTAAACAAAGGCAATAATTACACTGAAGCCACCATGATTCACATGATCCCCAGGACATTACAAAAAGGACGACATGGTCCTTAATTGGGTGTGCGATCACCACAGATGGCAATGCATGCTCTGCAACGTACTCCCATGCTAACCACAAGGTTGGTATGGAGTCCTTGTGACAGTGCATCCCAGACTTCCACCAGTGCAGCTGACAACTGCTGGTGCATGTGGATGTGCCACAATACATCTCTCCAATCCATTCCACACATTCATGATGGGATTTAAATAAAGAGAACAGATAGGCCAATCCATATGCTGAATATCCTCTCATTCAAGAACTACTCCACGTGCACAGTCTGATGCAGTAACACACTGTCATTCATAGAAAGGAAGTGTGTGTGAAATGCACCCATGAAAAGATGCACATGGGGAAGGAACATAGTATTCTAACAATGTTGACCAGTGAGTGTAAAATGTTTAAAGATTTAGAGATCAGTAAGCCTATGCAACATTATGCTTCCCAACTCCTTAACACCTGGACCACCAAGACAATGATGTACATCAGTGTTCCTGGGTGCATTACCCAATCCTATCTCTCAGTTTATGAGGGAATGGCTAGCATTCTCAGACATTATGGTGTGGGAGGCATAAAGCTCTATGGGTGTAATGACCTCTAAATCTCTGAACACAATACACCCATCGGTCAACATTATTGTGACACTGAGCTAGTTCCCACGTGCATCTTTCCAGGGGCATATTTTGCCGAGAATTTTTATGGATGGCCAGTATGTGTGCATGTTGCAGACCACACACTGCCATCTGTGATCATCACAAATCCCGATAAGAACCATGACCAACCTTCTGATAAGTCCAGGAGACTATCATAAATTATGGCAACACCAGCGTAATTTATTACTGTCTTTGAATAAATGTCTCATTTCTGTTCATCTCATTATGTATTTCTTTCTGGACTATACTGTAGCAGTTCTTTCTATGTATGGTCGAAATTTCACTGAGCTGTGTTACTTGACAGACATATAATGGGAAAGCTACTTTCACCCTTAAGTTTTACACACCAGTGTACATTCTCAGTAAACAGATTTTACAAAGATTAAAATCCACTAGTTAGTATTTTCTGTTACCTATGCAGGGCAATTGATCGCAAATCACATTTTATTGCAAAAACTATAGTTTTACAGAATAAATGGTATAGCTTAACACATGGTTCACACCATACTTAGCAAAAAGAATGGAGAAAGTTACACTGCATAACTCGCCATCTGAAGCAAGGGCGCATTTTCATGTTTGAGGGGAAACCATTAATGGAGTTCGAAGTTCAATAACAGGTAATATTTTTTGTCATATTTAATAAGCATTTGATGCACATCAAATAGAATTAGTTCTGTTTGCAGATGACAAGTATTATAATCAGCTCCAACTGTGGAGATTACTTACAATGTGTGTATTTTAGGAGGAGCTCCTACTACTTTTCTGCAAATGATCTGTCTGTCTCTTTCTCAATGTAAAGAAAGTCCAGAGGATTCAATTATGTGCACTGAAAGTTACACCACCAGTGATAAATTAGCAGTATGAGGAGTAGTTGGTAAGCAAAGGAGACTATTCTTAATGTTTCAGTGTACATATTAATGAGAATTTCAATTGAGGATGAACACCATATTTTAGAATTTCTTAAACAACTTGGCTCAGCCATAATTATTCCAAGTTTTGGGGGGAGATAAATCAGTAAATTAACATTTTCATTCAGTAATGTCACATGGAATTTTATTCAAGAGTAACTCAAGTTTAAGAAAGAAGCTCATCATTGCACAAAAATGTCTCCTAAGAATAATATGTGGTCTCACACTACCCTCTTTTAGACAAAGCAGTTCAGTATTTCATTTACAGCATGAAAATAGATCCTTTCTCTGAGTAAATTTTTTAGTTTGTTTTAAAATTTTACTTTGTTATCTGTCAGACATTTTATGTCAATGGATAAGTTATAAAAAATGTTTGTTGCCACATTGTGCAGTCCTTTTGAGCTAAAAATAACTTTAATGTAGAGTAATGAATGCCATTCTCCTCTTAATTATGTACATAATGGTTCCTTTTTTACTGCACTGCATTATTTACAACATACTTAGGAAAAAAAAAAAAAAACTGTGAAGCAGTAGTTACAGTGTGCAACTCCTTAATCAGATGTCTACAAGAGGATTGTTGGTGGGTCCCAAATATTGTTCTTACAGCATGTTTTTAAGCACTGAAGACTTGTTGAAGTCACTCCAGAACATTATTGACTGCATCAACTTACTGCTTTGTCTCTAGTTTTGCCACGGTTCTAAGTGCAAATGTAGCTGAACTAAGTTGTTTCAGAGTTCCAAAATGTACTTTTCCAGATTAAGTTCTAATCAATATGGACACCAAAGAATTTTGAAGTTTCAACCCTATTTACTATTTCCTAGCCATGTGGTAAGGCACTGGTGTAGTACCCCTAGACGTGCAGAACTGAATATGTCGAGTCTTTTTTAAAACTGTGGGCAAGACCTCTCACAGAAAATCAGTTAATGATACTTTTAAAAACACTGTTTACTATGTCTTCTGTTTCTGTGTGTAAGCTTCGATTGATTACAATACTAGTAACATCTGCTACAAGAACTACTTCTGCTATTGTATATTAGACAGAAGATTGTTTAGATATATGACAAACAATAGCTGACCTAAGACTGAATATGTGACTTCTACCCATTCAGAATAATGTCCACTGACTACATTGGTTGAACTACTAAGTACAACTTCCTGCATTCTTTTGGTTACATATGATATTATTCACTGCACTGGTTGGCTACACCGTCAATCTAATAAACTTCAATTTTTTAGGAGAATATTGTGATTCACACTGTAAAATGCCTTAGGAGTTACAGAAAATACCAACTGGCACTATTTTATTATTTAATGCTTAATGGTAAGTGAACATGAAATGGCATTTTCAGTAGAAAAACTCTTCTGAAATCCAAACTGTGGTTTGTTGAGGATATTATTGTTGCTCAGGTGAGATACTATCTAGAATACACCACACTTTAAATTCTGAAAAATTATGCCAGCAGTGAAACAGGTTAGTAGTTATTGACATCTCTCCTATCATTTTTCTTTCAAATGGCTCTGAGCACTATGGGACTTAACTTCTGAGGTCATCAGTCCCCTAGAACTACTTAAACCTAACTAACCTAAGGACATCACACACATCCATGCCTGAGGCAGGATTCGAACCTGCGACCGTAGCGGTCGCACGGTTCAAGACTGTAGCACCTACAACCGCTCGGCCACACCGGCCGGCTATAATTTTTCTTATGGAGTGGTTTGACAATGGCGTATTTCAGTCTCTCTGGAAAAATGCCTCGAGTTAGTGAAATATGTAAATATTTCAGATAAGACATGGGTAATTATACAGGAACAAATCTCTATTACTCTACTGGAAACATGATCAAAACCAGATGAGCTTTCTACATATGCATACTTCCAGATATATTACGGATGTGTCCAATTCCAGCGAATGTTCGGCATTTGCGTAATCACAGAATAGAGTCTTTCCGCCTTCTTATGTACAATATGGCACATTTGTTTATACCGGGGATCAACTACCAATCTCTACACCAAGTTTAGATGCTCCACAGGTCGTTTTGCATTTTGCTACAAATCTCTAGCACTGCAACTGCTTTGTATGAAATAGCATCATCCATCAAAAGCCTCTTGGATCTTCCAATGTTATCCACTAGATCGTTTGGAACAGCAATAGCTGTAACACACTCTTGAAATACACCTCCAAATACTTTAATGTCTGAAAATATCACTTTGTTAAGAATGTGCTGCTGTATTTTATTTGACAGAAAAATCTTAAAAAATTCAATCAAGAGCTGGTTTGATATTCCTACACTTTTATTTTGTTAGTTAAGAGTCATTCCATGTCAAATCAACACAGGGGCCAACCTGAACATAGCCGATTTTCATAAAATGTGATGTGTTCCATTGACATGATGAGAGAACAAAATTACAGAATTGTAGCACAAGTATGACAAAAGTAATGGCCACCCGAAGCTCTAAAAATGTGCAGAAAACTCGGCAACCATGAGTGACAAAAACGGCTGTAACTTCTGTTCTTAAAGAGATACGACAGTCAAACAGATAATTTTGGAAAGGGCTGGGAACAAACTTTCAAATGATATGAAACATGGTCATATTTAAATCATGCACACAATTAATGTCAGTGACCTTTGATATCTGAACATATAACCTTCAAAATTTTTGAACAAAAAATACTTGCTTCTTCGTGCTGCACTACACAACATAGTAAAAAACCAACTGGGGTGACATTTGGATTAGGAGATAAAAATTAATTCATATAGCCATGTGATACAATAAAACAATACAAATTGTATGCAGACTGCAACAAAATGATGTAAAGTACATATTAATTTATATCTTCTAATCTAAATGTCAACCCAGCTTGTTTTTTTTTTTTTTTTTTTTTTTTTTTACAATGTTGTGTAGTGTTGCTTGAATAAGCAAACATTTTTTCATAAATTTTGAAGGTGACATGTTTGGAGATACTCAAGGTTACTGACCTTTTAATTGTGTACATTGTTAAAGTAAGGCCATGTTGCTCTCATCTGAAAGCCTATTCCCAGCACTTTCCAAAATTACCAGGTTCACTGTTCTATCTCCATCAGTACAGAAATTACAAACGATTTTGTCAGCTGTGATTGTCAAATTTTCTGCACATTTTAGAACCTTGGGCAACCATTATTTTTATTGTATTTACGCTACAATTCTGTAATTTGGGATCTTCTAGTCTTTCCTCATTGGCAATGAGCGCACCAAATTTGACAAAAATCTGAGATGGGATGCTTGAAAATTGTACTTTACTGTGTTGATCTGACATGGAATGACCCTTAAGTGACACTATGGAACTGTATCCAGTGCCTCCCACAAGTAAAGAAATACAATACATCAATCTGCACATGGTATCTACTGCTTTACAGGTCTTGAGGATGAAGAGAGAGAACTGCTGACATCAGTGATATGGGCCTGTAGTCCAGTGTTCGACAACCCTCCTTGAAAATGGGAACAACCTACATATTTTCTCAATTGTCAAATTTTCTCTGGGTTGGTACTCCAGAGAAGAGGAGCAAGTTCTTTCACAAACTCTATGTAGACTCCTATATGTATCCAAACTGGTTCAGTCACTTTCCCTCTTGAGTGATTATAATTGATGTTCTATACCAGTCACATATTTTCATACTTGTCATTTTGAAATTAATGCAACAATTGAGAGGAGAAACAGCAGTACACTCTTTCTCAATGTAACAATTTTTGAGTAGGAATTTTGTATTTTGGCCTTTTCTGTGTGGTAAAGAGTACAGTGTCTCCATTTCCCAATACGGTAGTATAAGTAAATGCTTCTAGTGGTTTATGTAGAAATGTTATTTGCTGCAAGGCTTTCCAGGTTTTGCGGTATTCACCTTGAAAAGCCAAGGCCAAGGCGACTAAACCTGACATTCTGGACATCAAATCTATTACCATATGTCTTCAACAGTTTTCCTTTCAACTTCTGAAGTGAACGCAGATTCAGTCAATCCACAGTTAAAACATCTGATGGTCAGTCTCTTGTTTGTTTTAGCATTTCTTACTACACAAATATCATTACCAGATTGTATGTTAAAAAGTCTGCAATCTAGCAAATGGTTGGGCTGGAAAGGCCATAGGCCTTCAACTTCCAATATACACATTGTGTCTATAGCTTTGCTTTTAACTGATGACTGCCTTATTTTACCTTCTATATGACCAACACAATGAATCAAAACAGTATGTATCTGCAACATACAGAATCTGTGATGTACATCTGTATGTTCCCCCACAAATCAGGGATGGCTAGTGAATTTTCAACAAAACTTGATGCACATATGAATGGATCAAGAGGAATGTTTGATGTGAGCCGCTGGCTTTCGTCAATGACATAATGTCAATGGCTGCTGTCATGTCACCTTTCGGTACATTTATACACAGTTTTGTTGTTAGCTACAACTATGAAAGCATAAAAAATGGGTTGTGACAGATTGATCTGCAGCTAAGCCTGAGGTCTAGGTTAGGGTGAAAGGTGACAGGTCAGTTATGAGTTTGAGAAGCCAACAATTGTGGTACTACAAAAACCTGGCTGTGATGTCAGACTGATCTGTGGCTGAGCCCATTTGAAAAAACTGCCAACAACATCACTTTACAGTCATCAACTGTTTAAGGCATTTGTCACGTTTCCTACATCACTGATCAAAGCCAACACTTGTATCGAACATTCCTTTATATTCCATATGAATTATTAAAAAATACTGGCAGAGGGAGAGGGGGTGGAGGGTTCGTAAGACACCCTATTAACACTAAAGGAGGAGGAGGAGGAGGAGGAGGAGGCGGTGATAGTAAGAAGTGACATGCAAAATTTAAAAGAGTGAGGGTGAGCAGTAGGGATGAATACTAAAGTGCTACAGAACAAACAAAATTTATTGAAAATATAGAGTTCTTTTCCTTCTTTTCTCTTTGCACACACATTAAGTAACTTCTTCCATTTATGTATGAAAAATTATATCCTCCATATGACTGCAAAATGCCGTGCAGCAATGAGTAATGCGTTCACTGAAGTTCTCGATGACATCTAGTGGGATGTTGTTAATAACACTTTTAATTTCATCCTTCAATTGGTGTTTTTGTTTGTGGTTTGTTCATATACACTTTTGACTTCACAAATCCTCACAAAAAGAAGTCACAAGGCGTAAGATCACATGGTCTAGTCAGCCATTCCTGGTTGCAATGCAGAGAGATATTTTTTGGAGGAAACTTTTCATTCAGCAGAACAATCATTTTATGGTACACGTGTCATGGTGAATCATCTTGTCAACACCAAAAATCATCATTTTCACCAATAAGAGGGAAAAACGAATTAGAAAGCACATTTTGGTATCGGTCATCATTCATAGTGACGGCAGCACCCACATCATTTTCAAAAAATTACAGGCCAATCACTCTTTGTGACCGGAATGCACACCACACAGACATGCATTGTGGATACATCTCATCTTCTGCAATCACTTGTGGATTTTCATTGCCCCACGATCTGCTTACCAACGTTTCCACTTAGGTGGAAGCACACCTCCTTTTTGAAAATTATTCTGTTTGGGAATTTCTTGCTCTCCACTTCTCATGCCAAGACGCAATGAGCATATCATTGTCTCTATCCATGCAGGTTCAGCTCTTGTGTAAGCTGAATCTTGTACGCATGCATTTTCAGTTCTTTTGGAAGGGTTTCATGCAGTGAACTTGGTGATAAATTCATTTGTTGAGCTCATCGGCAAACCAATTTTCTGGGGCTTACGGTCGCATTGTCATGTATGACAGCAATACCTTCTTGTTTTTGAACAGAATGCGGTCGTCCTTTTAATAGTGTTTGACACACAACCTGTGGTCTCAAACTTCCATATCAACTTCCTAACTGATGATTCAGTCGGAGCAGCCGTACGTCCGAGTGCCACATGCAATTCACAAACAGTTGCCATGGGACTATCACTGTTTTTGTAATAACTTTTTTACCATACAAAAGCTATCAAGCTACTAATGGGAAGGACTAAAGGTAACAAACATGAAAAAAACCATGGCTGCCAACTGTCATAGGGCAAAATGGTACAAAATTCAAATTTGTCCTTACTTCCCAGACACCTGTTACAAGATACCCAATACTGCTGTTGCAACCATAATTTTTGTTGTTACTTGGCTTATTGGTGGCACTTCTGACATCATCTCTGTCAAACAAAAATCAATAACCTTCACAGGGGTATCTTGGAAGTACTACAAAGCAAATGTTGCTTGTTCAGTGGTGAGTTCACCCAAGAATTTATTTATTATCTTGGAGGAGAAGCAAAATGTTTGGTCAAATTTTCTAGTAAATATTAACATGAATTTTACTGTATAATTTGTTCTTCACTAATACTTAAAAGTCAATAAAACTATAGACTATGAACAGAATGGATTTCTTTTCCTAACAGGTGGTTCAGTTAAATAAGTAACTTAGCAATTACAAGGAGTCAGACGGTATTACTCTCGCACCTTGCAGTTTTCCAAGTTTGTAACTTCACAGCAAGTGAATGACAAACCTGTAATCTATGGGAAAACAATAAACTTCATCTCACTTTTTGACTGAAACTGTATACAACAGAGCAACTACATAAACACGATTGAGTAACTTATTTGTACTTCTTCAAAAAGCCAAAGCACTTCACAGTGAAAATTCTTTAGCAATTACTCTTTGCTCTGTCTCCACTTTCTCCTTTCTTTTATCCATGCTCTTCAGTTTCCTCATCCGTCTACTTAAAGTTCTTGTTCTACTTTTTTGTGCCTTAACTTCTGTACTGTGGAATATCCTACCTGTATTTCTTATGCAGTTTAATTTTCTTCAATTCTCCCAATTCACCGTCAAGAAATCACAGTGTTACAGCACCAGTATAGTGTTGTTTCTCAATGAGGAAAAGGTGACTTTTTTATGATTAATTGGAACAAATTATTAGTAGCCTATACATCCACGAGACTACCAAAAAAAGATACTGTAAACCAAATGAAATTTCATTTTTGAAAACAAGACGCTTCATACATCTGTAATCTTGAATCCCATCCATTGATTTGTCAATACCATTCCCAAATAACGGAAATGAATTGTAGCTGCACTAACTTCCAGAAATTAAGCTCATAAGATAGGGAAGAGAACATATCACTGAAAAACATCACATTCTTAGTTTCAGCTTCACTCAACAACGGTGTCTCAAAAACGCTTTTAACGCACAAAAAAAACTCGATAACATAGCAGACTGGAAGGCTATTTTAACAAAGAGTGACTCACCAAGCAAACTGCAAACTTGGATATAACTTTTGTTTAAGAAGTTCCGAAAACGCTACAATTTCTGCTTGTTGCTTTGGAATCAGCAGATAATCAGCAATGAAATTCTGAAATGTAATACACTGTGACAAATCACAAAAAAATTGGCTACTAAACATGA
Organism: Schistocerca americana; assembly: GCF_021461395.2. Classification (NCBI taxonomy): domain Eukaryota; kingdom Metazoa; phylum Arthropoda; class Insecta; order Orthoptera; family Acrididae; genus Schistocerca; species Schistocerca americana. The sequence continues at coordinate 359,698,100 of NC_060125.1, read as the reverse complement.
ACGAAAAATTTATGAAAATAATTATTTTGGGAATTTGTTTATTTTTAATGTTTCTGCTGTAACGTCATTGCATATAATAGAGTTATTTTCTAAAATGTCACAAAATTTTTACCTTCTTCCTTAGATAACTACATATTTCGTCGAAACCACATATAACATGACTTCCATGCCTGAATACAGGCAGTTTTCCTTTTGGCGTCCGAAACGGATTATTTGTTGCATTATACTGCAGAGGTACCCCGCAAAATGTTGCATACGCCTGTAATTAATGTAAAATGACAACACGTTCTATGACAATAATATGTGTTGGGGATGTATTCTAGTCACAAATTATTGAGGTTGGTTCGCTGAAACACATTCTTACCATTACTTCTAGACAATGTAAATCAACTGAAGCTAGCCCCCAATCGCCTGCCCACACATCAAGTTCCATAGGGTGATTCATTATTAATGGAATAAATGCACTTTTCGGCTTCCTAAATGCAATAGTTGTTTACGCCAACACAATAATATTTTGTGTTAGTTACACATTTCAATTCACACTTATCGATGCGCAGTCTCGAGAAAAAATTAAGCCTTCTACAGTACTTAATCGATTTCAAATACACAAAAACACAGTAACACAAAATAATGCCGGTTATCCCATGCGTCAATAGTATGCATTCTTCGGTTCAAAGATTATCTCACAAACCGAGAGAAATTCCACTTGAGATTTTTTCGCAAGGGAAACTAGTAATTTTTCTTCGAGTGAAAGTTGAGCATCTATTACTTTTAATCATTAAACAAGTATTCAAGTAAATATTTAAAAGTCGATTTAAGGCCAACACACTGGACGACACGGCACGTCAAAATGTTCCACGATGTATTTCGAATGGTGGCATTCACAAAGGCAATCAACGAACCGACACTTCACGTCACGTTACGTCAAGATTTGCCCCCTGGAAAAAGTTTTCACTTTGGCGTCATATGCTAACATAGGAAGTTAACCTACTCTCTACTGGTGGATTTCACGCGTTTGTGCCTTCTTTATCTTTATTTTATTATTGCTCTTTGTTTTTCTGGCAAATCGCAAATGTTCCATGTTGACCATATTTTTTCCATTGAGTGTTCTATTTATTTTTATTAATTCTTCCACAGGCAGGGTCGTATATAAGCGAAAAATTATTTAGATTTTAGAATAACAGTACAGAGGTGACTCCCACACTACACATAAACAAGAACAAAAGTTAATGGCCAGTAATTTTCATAAAGTAAATCTTAAGTGAAAAGTCAGCTCAAATGAATGAGAAAAATACAGCAGTTTCATATGTTATTAGTTATGTAATGAAAAAACGTAATGGGTAGGCCGGCCGGAGTGGCCGATACCAATCAAATTTGCGTATTTCAGAACGAACTTCGTCAGTTGGCAGCTTGTGAAGTGAAGTCTCTGTTCCGATACAACGCCGAAGAAGTGAATGTCCCCCAAGAAACTTATATTGACGGAAATGGTGGAAGATAAGCTGTTACCACTTTAAAACGAAAATAAAGTAAATTGAATTGTTTAAAATATGTGTAAATAACCGACTGAATTTTAATTATACTATTTTTTCACATCAATAATAATTTACAGGAAAAAAGCGGTTCTAGGCGCTACAGTGTGGAATCACACGACCGCTACGGTCGCAGGTTCGAATCCTGCCTCGGGCATGGATGTGTGTGATGTCCTTAGGTTATTTAGGTTTAAGTAGTTCTAAGTTCTAGGGGACTGATGACCTCAGAAGTTAAGTCTCATAGCGCTCAGAGCCATTTGAACCATAGTGGGTAAGGTAAACACTCTCCTTTTATTTCCTGATAGATATTGTTTTTTTTTTTTGTTTGTATATATCTTCGTTAGCAAATAAATATCGATATTTGAAAATGTTTTTTTTTTTCTTTTTTTATTGCTCAGTACTTCACCAAAACACATTAATCAAGAACATAAATTATAAAGTTTGCTTTGAACATTGAAACTTTTTAACGAGATAGCTTTAAGGAGTCCTCACACTGGACAAGATAGCTTATGTCGACATGGACGCAGTTGCCAAAGCCGACTGTACGAGACATAGCGTCTGCATCATATTCGATTTGGTAATTAATGTGACTTGCACAAGTACCTTGGTTATATGCGACCACAGTGTTCTCCAGTGGCAATTGATTTATCTGGTTCTCAAACCACATAGTTGATTCAAGAATTGGAGTTTAATATTTCCAAGTTAGCTCCATTAAAAAGAACATTTCGTTCTTTTTCCATCTGTCAGTCATGTTGTTCTGTCTATGGTAGACATAAATAAAAACTTCAATGCAAATACATTTCTCAGGTTTGCAATCTGATCGTATTGTGTAAATCCCACAATATTTCATCGATGCAACTGCTCGGCATCTTCAGGTGGTGGTAGTTGCTGCTGTCACTGCTGCAAGATATGACTGATGATAATCACACAGCGGCGTCGAAATTTATCAGGCCAGCAGGAGGCAATATACAAGTGTGGGAAGATGGTAACATTTGGAGGAAAGTGGCGTTCCTAGCGCCCCCTACCAGGAAGTGCAGAAAGGTCTCCCGCATGTGTGCTGTGGGCAACGACTGTGCTGTTGGACGCTCCTGTGATTAAAAACTGAATTAATTCTCAGCTGTACATTGAGTCAAATCATGAATCGGAAGTTCTTGTTCTCCCTGTTTTGATTTAATGGCACCCAGTACTGGAGTCCAGGTGGCACTTAATTGAAAACCTGCATCGCTGTTGATAAGACTGTCCGCTATACAGATATGTATGGCCTCCTTATCGACACAGTCCCAGAAAGATGACGCCGGGGAGAAAATTTCCATCCTTTCATCAAACATGCAATGCCCCTTGTCCGGGCAATACTCTGCTATCACTGATTTATCAGGTTGCCCCAGGCGTGTATGACAATGGTATTTGACACAAGATTCTTGCATGGTTTGGCATATCTGCCCAATATAAGATTTCCGCATTGTCATGGGATGTCACGTTTCATGAGACCAAGGTCAACTTTAACTGAGGACAATAAATTACTAAATTTTGCTGGTGGCCGAAAAACTCACTTGATGTGTCTGTTGATCATTTTTTCTATTCATGAAGACATGTCACCAAAATTGGGCAAGAACACCATTGCAATGGGAATGCATTGCGTATATATATATCGGAATATATATATTGGAATACCATTCTTAGATGTATCTCCATGTAGATTGTCAGCATCTGAGACCACATATGCTCTATACATCAAAGAGTGTAAAACACTATTGCATTGTGCAGGGTGATGACATCTTGTGACCTGCAAATATAGCTCTGTCTGAGTTGGTTTGTGATAGACACTATATACCAATATACCATTGGCTTTTCTTTTGACCATTACATCCAGGAATGGTATAATGCCATCTTTTTCCACTTCCGTAGTGAACTGTATATTCGAATGGAGCGAGTTCAGATGCTGGTGAAACACAGGCAATGTCTCTATTCAGTGGTGCCACACCATAAATGTCTCATCTATGTGCCGCCAGAAGTATGAAGTTTGAGACTTACTGACAGCAGTGCCTTTTCCTCAAAGTATTCTGTAAAACAGTTGGCCTCTATGGGAGAAAGAGGACTTCACATGGTGGCACCATCCACTTGTTCAAAAGATTGGTCTCTGAATAAGAAATAAGTTGAGGTAAGCACATGTTTAAACAATGCAACAATGTCTTTCTCAAACTGTCTGCTGATAAGTTACTAAAGTCCTCTGTAGGACTCATTAGAACTTATTAGTATTCAGTAGCAAAATCCTTAGAACATATGAATTACAAGACTTAAACAAGAAAGTACAAAATATCTTACTGCAAGTAGTGCAAGATCACTTATACATAAAGTGAATCAAATAAACTTACCCCTGATAGAGAGATATAACATCGAATATTACAGAACATTCTACTATTAAATTAATAAGAATGTCCCAGAACATTCTAGAAAATGTGAAGGCAAACAAAGAAAATTGGATTCAGTGTGAAACAAACAAGTTACAAATCAGTTCATAATACCATATCTCTATTCATTACACTACACTGAACTTCCACTATATGCAAAAATATAGTGTATCCTACCATATCCAGAAGGCTTTTATGACCAATATTTTGTTATCAGACGTTTTATTATAACTAGTCATACAAAAAATTACTTTCTGATGGATCTTCAATGTGCCAGTGCCTTGAAATGACATGCTTTCATAACACGAAAGTTATAATACGAATATTATTTAATCACAAGTATGACATTTCTCGTCACTTTACTACAACAAATCGTACCTATAGTGTATAGAGATCCTCAATGTCATAGTGCTTTGAATCAGCATAATATAGTCACAGGATGCAAGTTATAATATGAAACCCACCAAAAATGGGCTTCAACTGAAATTCAATATATCGCTTCTTAACTCTATATTGACAAAAGTAGTGGCCTGCATGTGACATACATTGCGTTCTTCAGTCTCATTGGTCTATATTCAAATGCACCTCTTACATCTTGATATTGTTCTGGACGTTTTGGAAGACTCCACGGTGTGTTTTTCTACATTATGATGTTAGAAACTCGACATGCTCAGCATTGATTTTGAATGCACGGCCTATATGATGATGGCTTAAATGCACAATCATTTTTGAAATGCACTTGGCTTTGCAAGTTACATCTTTTATTTGAAAAAACTTTGGCTAACCTGAATGGATTGACTTTGTGTGCGGTGAAGGAGAAGTAGGAATATTATTGTGCATGAAGTTATCTAGCTCTAATATTTAATTCAAGAGGAATGTCTACCATACTGTAAAATTTAAAACTTTCCTGCTATACAAATAAGGAGCTCAGTGTATTGCTTGACAGTATTCACCTGAAGATGGCCAGAAGACTTTGCACTGAAATATCGTACCAGCATGTTACAGATGAGTAGTTCTCCCGATATTTTATAGAACAATCTATTGTACCAACCAAATCAGAAACCAGAACAGGCGATTTCCAAACGCCATATTAGACTGTCTAACAAAACAGCTTCAGGTCTTAATGTGCCCTTATTTATATATACACTACAAGAGGTACTCGGGCTCTGCTCCTTTTAAAGATAAACTCTAGATGTCTGTGTTGTCAGGATATCATCATCACTGTAGTGACAATTGTAGCAGACGAATTAAAACAGCAGCTCAGTATATCTTCAGTTGGTACATTCAGTCAAATTTTGGAAACTGTTGCTGGCTTTTCATTTTGTTTAGTGAGAACCTGCCACATTCATACTCGTTATTTGCATACATATTATGAAAAGTACTTAACAATAAATTTCTCGGTGGTAAGTATGTGTTCTGGTTTGTGAAATAAGTTGTAATTTGTGCAAAAAATTACAGCGTGAGAAAAATAAACTTTTCCTTTGCACTTGAAAGTAACCAAAATAATCACAAAAAGCAGGAACAGCAACATTCCTCTGGGATAACAAGATATGTTTCATTTGCGTATGTACTTAGTTTGAAGATGTTCTTATTTGGAAAGTAAATTTTCAAAAATAACTAGCCTGACAGAGAAAAAACTAGGTTGACAGAGAAAAAAATAGAACAAAAAATGTCCGGCACTTTGATCGCCACCACCCTATTGTAATCTAATGTTGATTTATTAATTTTGAAGTGTGTTAATAATTTGTTTGGTTGGTCACTTTTTCACAGCACTTGGCTTGCTGAGATAGTGACACACTGCAGAAGGGTAGCAATGGTAGAATTTGAATGAACAGTTTTCATAACACTCATCTTTTATTCTTCTTATTTATTGTAAGTTGTAGACTCGTAGCTCATTCTGAAATGCAACTTTTTTTATACTGGTTTAGAGGATGCTGAGCTTCATTTTGTTAAATAAAATGAACACTGGTGGACTTCCTGTTATTGAATAGATATATTTTTATCATTTTACTTCACAATTCAAATTAACATAATCCAGCATTCTAAGACAATACACATAACTTGTATGCCTTCAAACTCGTACTACAAGTACAAAGTACAAACAGTCCAAATCAAATATTTACCTCTAACAAAATGTAGCAAAGAAAATACTATCATATATCGATCTACTTGTGCAAAATCATCTTTGAAACCTACATCTCAAAAATAAAGTACAAATAATTATCACTGCTTATCTGTTTAAGAAGTCCATAATCATCATCATAATTACATTAAGTGTTTATATATGTTAACATTTATACATTTTCATATAGCTATATGGCAGTGGATTTCAGGTTTTGAGTCTTCATCGTGGGTATCGGTCATTTAATATGATCCACGATCGGTTAGCGCATTTATCTCACCATAACCAGATTTATTACGGCATGGAAATAGGACTCTCACAACAGTCGTTTGGGGACATCCAGTCTGTATTACTAAACGCCTATCCCAGGGCATGGAAAGCTGCCTCAGTTGAAGGTTGCCTGTCTGACAGCTTCAGGGGAAACAAAAATTTGATTTTCGATTGCCGAATTTAAAATTTAAAATGCTGACATAATCTTTCTCTTTGAGGAATATAATCCTGTGTGGAAAGTACCACATAGTTAAGACACTTATTACAGCTATAAAATGTGTAAACTGATCAGCCAGAACATTATGACCACCTACCTACTATCGATATAAACCCATCCAGGAGATATCAACATCACCTGATGAGGATTGACTACTAGTAAGGCACATGCATGGTTCATGTAGTGTCAGTGAGCATTCTGTTCATGTGTAGAATGGGGAAGGTGAGCAATCTATCTGAGTTTGACTTAGGGCAGATTGTGACAGTCCAGAGGGTCAGTATGAGCATTTCGTTGGCTCCACGATTTGCCAGGTTTTCAAGGAGTGCTGTGTCAAATGTCGTCAACACGTGGGGAAACCAAGGTGAAACCATGTCCAGACGTTGTTGGGCTGGGCGGCTGCCTCTCATTACAGACGTTGGGTGTTCTAGAAAGAGGACAGGCAGGGGTGTGTGGCGGAACTAACATTAGACTTTAATGCTGGGCAGAGTGCAAGTATGTCTGAACAAACAGTGTACCATACACTTCTAAGGATAGGCCTCCACAGCTGACAACCCATGCATGTGCCAATATTAACACCACGAGATCAGCAATTATGACTGAAGTGGGCACATAGCAATTGGCACTTTGAATGCTTTGAATGGTGGCGCAGTGGCAGAGTGATACCTTCTCCATCATGCAGATGGGAGCCCGCAAATCCGTCGTCTTCCACGGTAACAGCTCCTTGACGTCCGTGCTGTAAGACAGATACAAACCGGCGGCGACTTCACTACACTCTGGGAAACATTCACATGGGCATCCATGGGTCCAGTGGAGCCCGTGCAAGGCACCATGGCGGTCGAGGAGCATCGTACACTGGTTGCAGACCGCGTCTACCCCTTCATGAAGATCATGTTTCCCAATGGCAGTGGCATTTTTGAGCAAGATAATGCGCCATGTCACCATGCCAGGAGTGTGGTGGTGTGGTTTGAAGAACATAGTGGTGAGTTACAATTGATGTGCTGGCTCCCCAACTCGGCAGATCTGAACCCAATCGAACGCATCTGGGATGTATTGAACGTTGTGTCAGAGCTCATCATTCTCGTCTCGGAATTTACGAAAATTAGGTGACTTGTGTGCGTGGATGTGGTGCGAAATCCATGCAGCGACCTACCAAGACCTCATTGCTTCTACGCCACGATGTGTACATTCACAACAGATTTTGCGGCCAGTGCTCACATACAGCTTTGAACGCTCCTGTAAAATTACGTTATTGTACGACACATGGTTCAGGAGATATGACACCATAAACACTGAGATGGGTGAAAAACTAGATATTGATTAAAAGAGCGTGCAAATTACCCAGAATACTCTCACAGTGTTTGGTAATGAGAGCACTAAGCAATATCCAGCAAACTTTAAACACAGTTTCAAATCTTTCCTAAACTTTTTGCAATCAGAAGTTTGAAGCTGTTTGGTACAAGGAAGTTCGTCTCTTTATCGAATTAGGGGTTTGTTGGTAGGCTAATAAAGGAGTTGTTTGTTGAGGACAAATTTTCGTTCGAAAATCATTTACGAATAAGTAGAAAATCAATTTTGCATTTCTTTTGAACCACATTTCTGGCTCTATACAGAAGTCTAATACACATAAATGAGATTCTGTGCCATTTTACGTAAAATTATGTGTAACACTGAGATATCTGGCAACTAAAAATACTTTATCATCACGACAGTACGTGTATCAAATTCCTAAGAACACTATTTCTAAATTTTTATGTGTAGTACTGGATGCTCTCCAGAATATGCCGAGGGTATATCAGAAATGAAGTTTTTGTCTCAACAATTCTGCTTTACTTTTATTCTTTTGTTTAGTAGAAGTTCTGCTATAAATATAACGTTTCCTTTACCAGACTGGTACTTACATCTGTAACCAAACTTTGCAATACTCTGCAAAACAGACATTACTCAGCTTATGTTCCAATAAGAACACTTTTGTATTTACATAGGATTTCAGTTAGGGTCAAGAGTAGCTTTAAATCCGTAAAGGCACAAATAAATTTATATTTTCACTCCACCATAATAATTACGCTCAGTAGCTAAATAAAAATAATCATTAAACTGAAATAAGAAGTATTTGCACAAAATTGATCGTTCTGCAGTAATATTAAACTCAGTAAGTTCATACTCTTAATTACACTTTTAGAATTATTTTTGTCACTTTAAACGATGCTTTATTATCTTGTTACAAATACATGATTACAGGGAATAGCTGCATGCTACAAAGAGACTCCTATTACATGGCTTAAGAAATTATGCCACTTTATAAAGTATTTATTTAACTAGTTCAAAACTAGCACATTGTTTTCCCATGAAACTAACATTTAACATATGCAAACAAACAACTGAAGACCTGTGCTGTTGAACAAACCAGATCAGAATGAGAGTAGATCAACCTAGTGGCTGTTGCTGCAGCTCATAGGCGTTATTGGAGGAAGGGACTTCCACCCAGTAAGAAAGTGAAGAATTTTTTCGGAAATTCGGTTTCCATTTTCCGGAAGTTGTTTGACATGTAAATGTGGTGTATGTCGATTCACATACATGGAACAGAATGGGACAGAATGCCAAACATTCTGCAATACGATTGTTCTGAGCTTCATGGTTAGTTGTTTACGTGTTGCCTGTTGGTGTTTATCTTGGGATCTTCGGTTAACATTTTGATGATTTTTCTAATGTTTTGTCATTACAAGCTGCTGACATTATCAAAGTTTGGCCCTCCATTACTGATGGAAGACTGGAGTGGAGCCTGCAGCTAGAGATTATATGTATATACCTGTCTTGGCAACATAAATGGACCTTTCCTATATCATTACAACTGTAGTTCTCCCCTTGTTACTTGCTATCGTCGTTCGCTGTAGTGGAAGAATGCAGTATCCATTTACTTTAAGGCTTTCTTCTTTCTTGTCAAAAAGGCTGTTATACTCATGAATTTCTATGGCTTCCCTGAACAAATTGGGAAGCCATAGAAATTGACCAATTCTACCTGATTCCACTATTGTACACTAAATTTGTATCGTTTTGGGGGTCTCAGTATAAAATTAGGTGTTTCTGTATACACAAAATGGACAAAGGATGTCTGCTTAGCTACCTGCTGTATTTGTAGAACAACGGTTCTGAGACATGCATTGAGGGACTGCAGAAGCCTTCCAATCTCTGATGTTCCAAAAACCTTCATATTCACCTCAGAACTGTAATATATAATGGAAGAATGAATGAGTACTGAATGAAACATCTTTTATTGTAAATAAATATTGTATGTAGTAGATGACTACCAATCTTAAGCAATAAAGTATGTATAACTATGGTGCTTATCAGAATAACTAGTGAACTCCCTAGATCAGTGGTCGTCAAACTGTGGTCCAGGGGCCACATGCGACCCAAATCAAGTATTCATGTGGCCCACGATTCTGAGTTGTATTTTATTGCAGTATTCATCTAGTAGATAACAGACAAATCTAAAACGGTCAGAAAACGTTAAGAGCTTCATAAGAATATTGTTTTCCTGCTTAACAACAAATAAAAATACCTACAGAGACAGCCATATTTTAAGAAGTGCTTAATTTTAATTGAATTTCATGAATTTGGCCTAGAGTTAAGTACAGTTGCCACTGACCTCACGGGGCAGAGAGGAAGCAAGTGTGGCCGCTGCAGGGTTAGAGGGTTTGAGAGGGAAAATGTTCTATTGATTGTTTCCAGTACTGACAACCCACAGGCCCATGTGCCTTGTACCAGTCAGCTACTACAGTATAAATTTCGAATGGAAGTAACATTCAGTCACGAATGTGGAGTATAGGAATAGTCACCTTCAAATGCGGTACATATTTGTAGCAAAGTATTTGAAATTAAATTAAGGCTGTTGTGATAAAAAGCAATAGGTAGAAGAAAAATTATAGTAAAACATTTAATAAACATTTGTGATCATATCTCTTAATGCATAATGCAATTAAATATAAGTTAATACTCCACTCACACAGACAACACAACAACACTTCGTTAGGCAATTACAGTGTTACAACTCTGGCAGTGCTGAGGGTGGCAGCAATCTGGAACATAGAACAGCCAACACAAAGTGTTCCAAATGATGCCAACTCTCAAGACCAGTACCTGGGAGCTGGTGGCCAGCTTATCGCACCGTTACTATAAATGGTCTGCTGGGGGCTCATACATTACTAATTTTTGTAGGTTAGCAATTAACAATCAGATCATGCATATGTGGTCTGAGGTGGTGCCCAAAAGTGTCAGCATTGGCTCTTGAGCAAATATGTTTGACGTCCACTGCCCTAGAATGCCCTCTATCTCTACTAGAATCCCATAATTTTGAGACAGATTATGTCAGCAGTTGCTTTAATGTATCTTAACGATAAAATCAGTGAATACTGGCTTACAGGTCTTTCTACAAGAAACAAAGGGTGCCATAACAAACCATTAGGCTGAAGAACCTTGTATTTCCTGACAAACTGGTGCCACTGTCTGATCTGCAGTTTATAGCAACACATTACCTTGTCTTGTCTACCGAGGGGGAAGCCTACCACTACTCTACGCCAGGTAACGCCAAGGGCAAACACACCTGTTTGTGTTGGTAGACAGTGATGGGTGATGGGAGAGTCATTCAAGAGAAGATTCTGGAGAACAAGTCTAAAAAGCTACTGGAAAAGTATTGTTCTCTCTCATTCAGCAGCTTATTTATTTGATCACTCAGATACTTTCTGTTGTCAACAATGATTGAACAGCAATGAGATGCGAACCACATCCTGTCAAGTTATGCCCAATCCACAATTTCATTCCATTTTGATACATGCTCCATCATCCCATTTCAAGAGAGTTTAGTGAAGAGTTGATCGTTCTCAAGCATTATTGTTTCTGTACAGTTGATCATCTGTGTGTCTTTTCAAGTTGTTACTTCATATTTTATTTTAACCCTTTCACACCTGATTTTTTTTTTTTGGAGCAAGAAAAGATCTTTCAGATGCTGTCATTATCTTAGATGATTTCTTAATGCTTTTAGAAGCGAAATTTATATAATCATATGTACCTGAAACGCCAGCTAAACCTGCTGGGCAGGACAGATGATTAGTATTGTGGAAAGGGCCAAGGGAGTTGCGGTGGGATTCATTTCACAATTGTAATTTATTATCATTTAGTTCACAAATACACTTTTGAAAGAATTAAATTTGCTTCACAGTTGAAGGCCTCCATACAGATGCTTTAGAATAAGTTCAATTTTGAAAAGACGTGACACACAGCTAAATTTACGAATAAAATAAATCGTATACATATATCAGATGAACATGCGGAGCAGCTGAAGGCTACCGGATTAAATCTTCAAAATTCCAAATATACTATGATGATTACTGAAGGCAGAAGGACACAATGTTTTAAGATGCTAACAGGGCTGATGGCTCACAAGGTGCACAGAAAGAGATAAACAAACACGATAAGATGGCTGAAGGCGGCAAGGTTAAATTCAGCAAATTAAGGAAATGTATATTGCAACAATCGCTAAAACATGTAACCTCCCCGGAGAATTTTTAAAAAAAGGAATATTATTTATGAATGCTAATGGACAATGTGCTACGTGTAACCTTTCCACCAAAATTTAAAAAACAATATTTAATAGAAATGGGAGCCAAACGTAACCTCCATAGCAATTAAATTTAATGACAATAAAAATGAAAATCTGAAATTCGCAATCTGACTCTGGTGCAAGCTCCCACAAAAAATATAATAAAAGATAGTTCAGTGCTAATGAAACTTCAGTGACAATGAAAATTCAATTAAACCGAAATATCAGTCTTTGGCCCTATGCAAAAAATCAGAATTAATTTCTTACCTCAGTATAACTGCATGTCAGGTTTCTGCTCTTATTGTTGGCCACTGCTTGGAGGAAATGCATTGCAAATAGCATTTTTTTTTTTGAAATTTAACTGAAACTTTTCTTTAAAGGAAATGGAAGGAGATCATTGGTTCAATTAAAAGGTTCTTTTTGTAAAAATTGCTTTGAAATCAAAATCATTATTGGGGTGATTATTGCACAAATTCCAGAATGAGATTTTCACTCTGCAGCGGAGTATGCGCTGATATGAAACTTCCTGGCAGATTAAAACTGTGTGCCCGACCGAGACTCGAACTCGGGACCTTTGCCTTTCGCGGGCAAGTGCTCTACCAACTGAGCTACCGAAGCACGACTCACGCCCACTACTCACAGCTTTACTTCTGCCAGTACCTCGTCTCCTACCTTCCAAACTTTACAGAAGCTCTCCTGCGAACCTTGCAGAACTAGCACTCCTGAAAGAAAGGATATTGCGGAAACATGGCTTAGCCACAGCCTGGGGGATGTTTCCAGAGTGAGATTAGAACTGTTTTAATCTGCCAGGAAGTTTCATATCAGCGCACACTCCGCTGCAGAGTGAAAATCTCATTCTGGAAACATCCCCCAGGCTGTGGCTAAGCCATGTTTCCGCAATATCCTTTCTTTCAGGAGTGCTAGTTCTGCAAGGTTCGCAGGAGAGCTTCTGTAAAGTTTGGAAGGTAGGAGACGAGGTACTGGCAGAAGTAAAGCTGTGAGTACCGGGCGTGAGTCGTGCTTCGGTAGCTCAGTTGGTAGGGCACTTGCCCGCGAAAGGCAAAGGTCCCGAGTTCGAGTCTCGGTCGGGCACACAGTTTTAATCTGTCAGGAAGTTTCATTGCACAAATTAGTTACAGTTAATTTACATTATTAGCTGAGCGCATTTAAAAATAATATACCTCGTCCTGTATCTTGACCAGAATGCCATGTCGACGCCCGCCGACTCCTCACACACAACTGCACTCGACTGCTACTACCGACATATTGCACTGCTCACAGACTGCCCACTGACAGACTGCTCGCAACTGTACTGCACGACTACTACCAACCGACTACTGGACGCAACTGAACTGAGCTACTGCTACCGACAGAGTACACTGCACGACGACTACTGACAGAGTACTGCTCGTAACACTCGCGCGGTCAAGCGCAGACTAACCACGATAAAAGGCTCTCTGGTCAAAGATTTTATCATGCCTCACCATCGCTGCTACGTTACATACGTGTTTCATAACCCTCCACTGGGGGGGCAAAAATTTGGCAGCGATGGTGAGTCATTTGGACTTGCCATCGCAAGAAATTTTTACAATTTACAGAATATTCAAATGTAGTACATAAATTAAATGTGGTGCACACGCACCAAGTACAAAATATATCAGACAAAGACAAAATGTGAGGACAAAACATAGTAGCATATCAGAAAAATGTATAAACAAATTATTTGACAGATAACAGAGTGCATACGCACTGAAAAAATTCTGTTGCGTTTTCAGAACAAATATACAGAATGGCAGAAAATCATGTTAACAAGTGACACGAGTGCACATGCACTGCAGTTGAGGACATATCAGCAAATGACGAAATGCATATACAATGAGTAACAAATGACATAAGTGCATATGCACTGAAGGAATGAACATATCAGGAAATCATAAAAGGTATACAGAATGAGTACAAATCATATTGAAAAATGAGAAAAGTGCACAGGCACTGAAGTTCAGTAGAAAACATATTAGCACATAACATAAGTGCACATGCACTGTAGTTCAGAACATATCATTAAAATAAAAATGTATATACAATATACAAGACAAGAGTGCACATACACTGTACTTCAGAACAAATCAAAAAATGTCTTTAGCATTTTCACAACAAATAAACATAATGGCAAAAAATCATGTCGACAAGTGCCATAAGTGTACTCGCACAGGAGTTCAGCGAATCGAAAAAAATGTATAACCCATGAACATAAATGATGTTAGCAAAAAATGGTTTTCATTATTAGGATAGGAGAGGGAAGGATTGCATCATGGTTGTAGCACTTTAGATTGCACACAGCTGTTCTGAAAGTCCATATCTTTCCACAGAAGTACAACACCAAGTGACACAATTTGAAGTTCTTTTCCCATCAGAATTTATCAGCGTAGCCAAGACACTGAACTGTCGTAGTAATGTTCCATGTTTTCATTTTGGCAGTACACTAGGTACACGAAACAGTGCGACCATAATAACGTCTTCATCGCTCACGGTGGTGGACAACATGTCGTGTCAACACCACGCTCTTACAAGGCACACCAACGTAGAATTAGCGCAAAAACCAAATAGAGTGCTCCATGATCATGAGGATGGACAGGACAAATCGACATTCCAGTAATTCAGGGTAGTTAGCTCATAAGGTGAAGGACATTAAGTCACATAATATTGAGAATTACAGTAGTAGTTTGCGGCATTCATAGCCTAGTTATTGAACATTTCTGTACCATGTATTTAGTATTACAGAATAATGTTCATAAAATTAAATTATTGGCATCATGGGTAATCGTATTACAATAAACAGTGGCAGTCCTTGGCCAGTTACAAAGCATATTTAGTATGACAGAATAATGTTCATCAGAAGTCTTCATTGAAAAGGAGAGTCAATTATTGGCCTAGCATTAACATAATACATTGAGTGATACAAATTATTGGCACTCATTGGCCATTTACCAAAACATGAAAAGTCAACATTGAAAACAAGAGCTAATTAATGGCATAACTAATAACATAATTCATTTAGTGACATTAATTATTGGCACTCAATGGCCAGTAATAGAACATGAAAAATCATCATTGAAAACAGGAGCTAATTAATGGCATAATTAATAACATAATTCATTTAGTGACATTAATTATTGGCACTCAGTGGCCAGCAAGTATCGAATAGTACAAAACATTGTTCCTCATTCAGTATTATTCAGATCATTAAGAAGTCATTATTAAAAATCAGCTAATTACAA
Source organism: Schistocerca americana (assembly GCF_021461395.2). Taxonomy (NCBI): domain Eukaryota; kingdom Metazoa; phylum Arthropoda; class Insecta; order Orthoptera; family Acrididae; genus Schistocerca; species Schistocerca americana. Next base: position 359,682,680 of record NC_060125.1, on the reverse strand, counting down.
TCATAGCATTAATAATCACGGGCATTATAAGTAGTCTCATTACAATAAACAGTGGCAGTTATTAGCCACTTACAAAGCATTATTTTATATATTTTTTATTTTTTTGTGTGCTAGCAATGCATTGCGTTGGGATCGATAATTAATTGCTGAGGCATAACACTATTTGCTTTTGACCTATTGCTGCAAATGAGGATAGGTAACGTCATTTGTCATGAGTCAGCTGTAGCAAGGTTATGTAACAAGGCAGTATATGTGATCACATTTATAAATGATAGACACAAATGGGTAAAAAATAAAAATGCAAGTACTAGAACAGGTATAATAAGTAACAGGTTTAGTAAGTATCATGAAAAGCTTCTCCTGGAAAAAATACAAAATGGATTATTGAGCTGAAAGAAGAAACGCATACTATGCTGAAAAGTAGTGAACTTCGAATTAACAGGTAGTGAAATGTGTATAAAAATGTGTTCCATAGCTGTCCTTTCCAAAACTTTCCGTCATCCTACTATGCAATATAACATCTGCTGTCAAAGCAAACTGCAACAAATACTTAAATAACTACATATCATAAATTCATAACTTCAACATTATCCTCATCTGTAAAGAAAAAACTTCATTATCAATCACTTCATTATCCATATTATCATAACTTCATTATTATCATCACCTATAAAGAAAAACTTCATTATTCATAACCGCATATCCTTCATCACTATTCATCAGCATTCATTATCATCTGCAAAAAAATCACTTCATTACTCATTACACAACTATTCCTTATCTCTAGCATATTTCATCACTAAAACTAAGGTGTGTAGTTCTGTCTGACAGCCTGCATCAATCGCCTTGTATTCTGAAAGAAAAAATTAGTTAAGACTGCTATTCTATGATGAGTATAGTATATTTTTGTTAATGCTTGTTAATCCTGATCCATTTGCTCTTCCTCATAAAGTTATTGCATCTTCTTTCGTTTATTCTGTAGGTGAAATTCCCATTTCTGTTGAATTTATTTCTTACACGCATCATTTCTTTCTGAAATTGATGAACAAAGATTAATGTCTTGCATTTAAATCATATACCCACTAAATAATGACTGGTTTATGGTGACATAATTAACCATACAGCATAACATGACAGAAAACGTAATATGTCAAAGACATTGACAGTGTTCAGATGCAAAAATGTACACAGAATAATACAATGCAGCAGCAAAAAGAAAAATGTAAAACAGTCACGATGTTGAGATATCATAGGGCAAAAAAAATGTCAAAGTCAACTGGTGTGTGTTATATCTTAACTATTTCACAGTGCATACAAACAAAACTGGAATATAATCATATACACAAAAAAAAAAAAAAAATGGAAAATGTGCACGGTCTGATGTGTAACGACAAGAAAAGCGACCTGCTAACCTTACCTTGTCGGGCACTTGCCGAGAAAAAATACGATAATCATCAGTAATTAGTCATGTGAATATAATTGCATAAGTGGTCATAAAAAATTAGTAAATGGCGTCATAGTGTGTTGAATCATAAAGTGTCTTCATTCAATAAAGGGTTTAATATTTGACCAATGGTGGTTGCCTTTCGATTTTCTGGTTTTCAATGTTTCGACGTGTACAACATTGGGATGAGGAATGCTGCGAATCCGATATGGACCTGCGTATAGAAGTTCAAATTTACTGCACTTACCTTTTAATTTGCTGGATAAATAGTGTGTACGCACTAATATCTTCTGTCCAACGTGAAAGTCGCGGCGTGTACAAACCTGTTTTTGCTGTCTTCTCCGGCGCTCTGCGGCACGTTTGATGTTGTTCAGCGCAATGTCAATTATTTCGTGGTGTCTTAGTCGACGACAGGTAGGGAAGTTTACTAATTCTTTAATTTTGTTTGGTGGTTCAACGTTTTTCAGTATAACAGACGGAGATAGCATAGTGGATTCATTTGGAATGGAATTAATTACATCTTGGAATGAGAGTATGTGTGTATCCCAATCAATATGTCTTTTGTGGCAGTATATTCGGCGCAGCTTACCAATTTCTTTCATTAATCTTTCACAGGGGTTCGAAGAAGCGTGGTACTTGGATATATAAATCGGAGAAATGTTTCTAGCTCGTAAGATGCGTGTCCATATGGCACATCGAAATTGTGATCCATTGTCAGAAATTACTTTCATCACATGCCCTACATGAAATAGAAAATGTTTTACAAATGCTTTCGAAACAGTTTTAGCAGTAGCTTTGCGTAACGGAGTGAAAGTAACAAATTTTGAAGTGAGCTCAACAGCGACAAAGATGTAGCAAAAACCTCTGTTAGTTCTCGGAATCGGACCAAAAATGTCTACTGCGGCCATATGTCTTAATTTAACAGGTACAATGGGATATAAAGGAGGAATATGTGAAGTGGTGTCTGATTTAGCTTTCTGGCAAATTTTACAAGACGCTAAAACTCGTCGTATACGTTTCTCCATGTTGTTAAAATAACAGTTCTGTCTCAGTATAAGAAAACATTTTCGTGCTCCGTAATGTGCGTAACTTAAATGAGTGTACCAGATTAATTTGTTAACCAGTTCGTCAGGAATGCATAATAACCAATTGTTGCTGTCAGGATGAGAGCGGCGAAACAGAATGTCATTGCGTACAGTGTAATGGTTTCTAATCGTAACATTATTCCTATCTTGCCAAAGGTGTTTAATTTCTTTCCACACGTTGTCTTTATTTTGCTCCTTTGCTATGTCCTGCAATGACGATGAAATAAAGTTTTCAAATGCAACTTGCTGAATGTACATGACACTGAAATTTGCTTTGCAGAAGTTGGTTGCTACGTCTTGCTGATTGTTGCTCAGAGAACGCGATAGTGCGTCTGCTATAACATTTTGTGTGCCGGGAATGTGAACTATTGTAAAATTAAATTCCTGTGAATAAAGTTCCCATCTGCTTAATCTGTCGTGAGTGAATTTAGCCGAAAGTAAAAATTGTATCGCTCTGTGGTCTGTGTAAACGGTGGTATGTCTGCCATAAAGAAAGTGCCGAAATCTCGTAAAAGCCCATACAACACATAGTGTTTCCAGTTCTGTAACGGAATAATTTCGTTCAGCAGGTGACAGAATGAGACTTGCAAATGCGATGTTTTTAATTACTATTGAACCATCTTCTTCAATTTCCTGGAAAATATGTACGCCTAAAGCGGTGTTAGAACCGTCGGTGGCAATGGAAAAATTTCTAGTAAGATCTGGGTGCGATAAAAGTGGAGCATTCAACAAAGCATGTTTCAGGTTCACAAATTCAGAATGTGCTTGCTTATCCCAAGACCAAATACTGTTTTTACCTGTTAATTGGCATAATCTAGGCGTGTCTAAAGCAGAGTGATGAATAAATTTACGAAAAAAGTCAATTAAGCCCAAAAAACTGCGTAATTGCTTCTTCGTCGTAGGAACAGTAATGTCACGTAGAGCTTGAAGTTTTTCCGGATCTGGTGCAATGCCTTCTGCTGAAATTACGTGTCCCAGAAATTTTATAGAAGTTTTGCCAAAGTGCGATTTACTAAGATTAACTGTAAGTCCTTGTGCACGAAAAGTTTGTAACAGTTGTTCAAGAATCAGATTGTGTTCAGACCAGTTAGCTTCTGCGATAAGAATGTCGTCTACATACGACGTGATTCTGTCCTTAATGCAAACGTGTGTCGGATGGCGTCAAAATTAATAACATTTTCGTGAGCAAGATTCTGCGTGTCTAAATTATTGCTTACGTTACTGGAATGTGCAACCTGTACTGTATGTGGTCAAATTCTATCGTACGTGCTGTTATTTATTTTACGGGAGGATGCTGTGGCATATCCACTATTTGAACTGTTCTGTTAACCCTTCCTGACGTATTACGCTATAGATGACACCTATTGCCTGGTTAATTCATGATTATTTGTTGTTGCTAATGTTCTTGCTGCTGATAAGATAGACTGTTATTAAATGTACGCTGATAATTGTGCTCATTATTTTTACGTCTGTCGTAATAGTCATTCCTATACGGTGCATTGCGATAGGAATTGAAATACTGAGTTTTCTGTACGTAGTTATTTCCTTGCTGCCGTGCGTTACTATTTGTTGGATCTGGGACTATACGTGCACGCGGCGAAACATTAAAGTTTGGTTGACCTTGTAGACTGCATTGTTGGTTAGGTATGCTAAGCGGCTGACTTTCATGCTGTTGTGGTGAAAAACATCTATTGCTACAAAAATGTGGTTCCGATTGCTCAAAATTTTATAAATACTGATGATTACGATTTTATCTGTTATTAAAGTTTTCGTAGTTGTCATTTCTCGAGTGCCTAATGAAAATTGTCACATTCCGTAAAAATTTGTCTTATCGGGTTTTCAATACAACGTTTCTTAATTCTACAAAGAGCAATAGTTAAAGAGCAGTTTTGATAGATATAAAGGATAGTAAAAGAGAAAGCAGCAGTGCAGAAAATTAAAGATGAAACAGCACTACTACAGCTCGGGGCCCTATGCACGCTACGGCACATATTCATTAAAGCGTAATGAATCCCCTGAGGTCGATTAAGCACTGCAAATAAATTTTAACTTTTGCGTTGCAGGCAATGGCGGTAAAATTCCAAAGGCAAATTGTTGTATCCGTGCTAATTCAAATTTCTGCATTATAGTCAATGCTGATGAAAATGCAATAGCAAATTGTCGCATCAGGTTCAAAGCTAGCTTCTGCATTACAGGTAATAGCGGTGAAAGTACAAAAATAAATTGTCGTATACAGTGCAAATCGTGTATCTGTATTCTGCCATTATTAAATTCCTTAGATTTTCTTACAAATGCAAATTGCTCGAAATCTACGTTCTCGTCACTCAGTTTGAGAACACGTTCAGGTTTGTGTGAAAGTCTGTTTGTCTGTGTCATTTCGGATTTCAAGTTGCGTAGCTTATTAGATTTTAAGTCGCGTGGCTTTTCGGATTTTACGTCTCGTAGTCTCTGTAAATTGTTCACATTATACACGCTGCGTGACTCTGACAAATGCTCGCAACGTGGCGGTTTCTGTGACGTATTGGTGACTGAAATAATTTTCAATTCTGTTACTGTAATACTTACGTCAATTTGGCTGTTGTGTCGTTCACTTTTATTAACAACTTCCGTATTCACAGTGTGTGAAACTTCCAGTGACTTTAAATTAAACTCGTCGTGTATCTGTACTGCGTTTTTAGGGCATTGTTCAGTGACTGCATTAATTTCGTCTTTATGCGATTCTGTTGTGCCTACACGTGTGCTACTTAATTCTTGTGCAACAGTGCCAACTTCTTCATTACTGTTATTAGCACAAGCCTCAGTATCCTCACGTAAGTGTTCTTTACTGTCCCGACATTGCACGGTAACAGCTTTAATCTGCTCACTAACTTGTTTGTTCTGTTCTTTAAGGTCGTCTTGTTTTTCGTTTGTGAGTTCGAAACTTTTATCAATTGCTTCGCTAAGTTGTTTGAAATGGTTGTCGAAACTTTCATCAAGTTGTTGTTTGAGTTTTTCGTTATCTTGTTTGTTATCTACACTCTGTTGTTTGACCTGTTCATTAAGTTGTCTGAAATTTTCATCAATTTTATTAAATTTTTTGTCCTATTCCCTAAGTTGTTGTTTGAGATCCGCATTATTATTGTCTTGTTTTTTATCTAGTTGTTTGATAACTACACTAAGTTCGTTCTTAAACTGTAGCATTATTGTCATAAATTGATCCAAAGCTAAAGTAGCTGTTGCATTCTCAGTACTCTGTGATGGAGTACATGCAATTGTCACGTTTTGTGTGACCATTTGGTCATTCTTTGGTTCACAAAAAGCTTTCCCTGTCAAATGTACACTCTCATTCACTATTTCGCAATTAAATAACTCCGGCGTACTTTGTGTATCTTGTTCATTTTCATTAAAAAAATTTGTCTGTACGTTACTTGAATTTTCCAAATCGGGTGTGTTAAGCTCGGCAGCGCTCATTACAATAGAGCGTCCCGCGTCATCAATTGTCGTCAAATTAACAGAGGAGACAATTGAGTTCGTTTGTTCATCATTAAGATAAAAGTCATCATTAGTGGTTGGAATGCACTGATTGTTAGTGAACGCAGGATTGTCATCATTACACTGCGTGTCACATGCCCTATCGGTAAAGTTGTTTGAGTCGGTAATTTCATTCATAATACCTCGCGATACACTATTCACAGTCTTTCGCGGCATTTTTACAATAGTCAAAATTTTTCACAAAATAAATAAGCAAAATGCAAAAGCAACACACAAATACAACAGAGCAACGAATTGCCGTTGACCTGTAGAAAGAAAGTCACAAGTTAATAAAAGCATTGCGCCAAATCCTAATTATATTTAAGCAAATAAGAGCAGATATCTGACTGTTTTTCAAAAGACTCTCAACGCAATTCGATCCTGGACTGGGTGTCTCCAAGTGTAACCTCTCCAGAGAATTTTTAAAAGATATTATTTAATAGAAATGGGAGCCAAACGTAACCCCCATAGCAATTAAATTTAATGACAATAAAAATGAAAATCTGAAATTCGCAATCTGACTCTGGTGCAAGCTCCCACAAAAAATATAATAAAAGATAGTTCAGTGCTAATGAAACTTCAGTGACAATGAAAATTCAATTAAACCGAAATATCGGTCTTTGGCCCTATGCAAAAAATCAGAATTAATTTCTTACCTCAGTATAACTGCATGTCAGGTTTCTGCTCTTATTGTTGGCCACTGCTTGGAGGAAATGCATTGCAAATAGCACTTTTTTTTTTTTTTTTTTTTTTGAAATTTAACTGAAACTTTTCTTTAAAGGAAATGGAAGGAGATCGTTGGTTCAATTAAAAGGTTCTTTTTGTAAAAATTGCTTTGAAATCAAAATTATTATTGGGGCGATTATTGCACAAATTAGTTACAGTTAATTTACATTATTAGCTGAGCGCATTTAAAAATAATATACCTCGTCCTGTATCTTGACCAGAATGCCATGTCGACGCTCGCCGACTCCTCACGCACAACTGCACTAGACTGCTACTACCGACATACTGCTCACAGACTGCCCACTGACAGACTGCTCGCAACTGTACTGCACGACTACTACCGACCGACTACTGGACGCAACTGAACTGAGCTACTGCTACCGACAGAGTACACTGCACGACGACTACTGACACAGTACTGCTCGTAACACTCGCGCGGTCAAGCGCAGACTAACCACGATAAAAGGCTCTCTGGTCAAAGTCTTTATCATGCCTCACCATCGCTGCTACGTTACATACGTGTTTCAAACAATACATTAAGTTTAAAAATTTCCTTTTTTGCAACACCAACGGCGGAAGGCCCACAATAAGTTGTAAAATCTTTCAAAGGAAATTACAGTAACCTTTCAAGGGCAGAAGGCGATAATGTTTGGACTTGAAGGAAACTCTGAGAACATGTTTCCAGGGCTGAAGGCCCACAACTAACATTGCCAAATTAAAAATATAAAATACAATTAAATTACAACAACACTGCAAAAAGGATAATTAAGAGAACGGCACTCAGGAGTCTCCAGTGGATCGGTCTGCCCTCGTTCACTTTGGCGAGACAGGTGGTGAGCCCAACTACACTTACTTCGTGTGAACCCAACCAAGGGACAATCAAGGACCGACCGACCAACCGCTTGCTTGCCACAACGGAGCACACGAGAATTCAAGATCTCTCCCCCAAGAATTACAAGTATCACTATCCCCAAACAAACGTGTATGTGAACTGAGCTGCCAAAACTACACACCATGTTGGGTAGCAACAACAGGTGAGGAAAAGACACTGTCTAAAAACTAGGTTAGCTGCCAGGCAGGTAACCAGAACACTAACGGCCACAAGGCAGAAAATTCCACTGGTTCACTTAAGTATGAAACAAGATAATATGGTTAACTTCATCCCAAAAAAACGCTGCCTGAATTTACGTCAGTGGCCACGGCAGGTAACCAGCACACTAACGGCCACAAGGCAGGAAATTCCGCTGGTGCACTCGAATTGTCGTCAACTAATATAGTTAATTGCACCGCATGGCGGCAAAGTTTCAGCTATAGAAACACTCAATGTTGCTCACAGGAAAATCTCCCCAACAGCGAACCACCGAAACGAACCACCACAACACGAATATACATGGCTTGGGTAGTTGAAACAACTACTCAACTTTGACGTCCTGGGTCGGTGAACCACGAAGCTCGTAGCGATTGGACAGCTCCACACACGCCCCGACACTGCTCGGGGACCGGCAGCGGACCCAGCCTTGTCGATAATTTGAGTCACGTTCAAGAGCTTTTGTGGTTATTAGCCATGTTGGAGGTTCAGGCTGATACCATGCGCGTCCCGCACAAGGTAATTATCTCACTACTGTATCCCTTAACTAAAGGAGTGTTAAATGTATTAGTTTCGGAAGTTTTGATGCGTCAGTAGCCTATTAAATATCTGAGGACTTTAATTACAGCTAGGAAACTGTCAGCTCGAATGCGAATCGAACTTGAGTGCAGGGCTGTGCCGAAACATTAGAACAATACGTGGAGAGGGTCTGTAACGCAATGTTGGCTCTGGATATGTCTATGGCTGAGTCTGCTGTTGTATCTAGCATTCTTGAGAGCATGCTCCCTGATGATCGGTCATGGTTAGTTTTTGCTAGCCGGCTGGCTGGCTTTTTGGAGATGGACCAAGTGGTGGACTCATTTCAGGCCCTTGCGCTAGTTGATTCACAGCGTAGTACTAATTATAGCGCAGGGACAGTATCTTTAGTTCCAGGGAATAGAAAGTTACATGTGGAGACTGTTGTGCAGGCTAGGAATCACTGTTTTCGCTGTAGCGACGCTAATCACTTAGTGCACAATTGCCCTATTCTTATGGGATTGCAGGCAAACATCTGACGCCATAGGAAGAGAGGGGGTAGAAAGCGTGAGTCACCCTTCCGATGTACACACATCTGTACTCCCGGTAGGCCCCCTCTCCCCTACGTTTGTACTCGCGTGGGAACAGAGTCCCTTTGTGGACTGCTTGATTCTGGAAGTTCGGTGTCCCTGATTGACCATAAATGGTATTTGGAGTTTTGTCGATTGAATAGGTTATCTGTTGTGAGGCCTACCTGGCAGAATTGTCATGTTGCGAATGGGGATGAATTGCCCGTGGTGGGGGAAGTGCAGGGTAGCCTATCAATCTGTGATTTTACGTGGCCAGTTACCTTATTGGTAGTTAAGGGTTTAGCTGTACCCTTACTCCTGGGCTGCGATTTCATTCAGCACACCGGGTTGGTATTAGACTATGCTAGTCACACATTAAACTTTAAGTTCAGACTGGAGGAAAAGATAGCACTGTGTGTATGTGTGTGTGTGTGATCATTCTAACTTGGTCAGTATGGTCGGCAACAAAGCCAACAGGTTTGAGATTAGTCACCTTCCTGATGATTGTGCGGCTCAGTTACTAGAATTGTTAGATTAGTTTCCTGACGTGCTTTCTGAAGAACGTGATGTAACTTGCTTATTGAGTATCACATTCATTTGTATGATGACCTACCGGTTCGGCAGTCGCCTTATAGACTTCCCCTCCCAGGATGAGATTCCTAAAGCAAAAACTGGATACTATGCAGTGGAATGGCGTTATCAGACCGTCAACCTCGTCTTACGCTTCACCAATATTTCTTGTTCCTAAAGCCGGCAGTAAGGATTATAGACCTGTAGTTGATTACTGGTTATTGAATAAGAAGGTTAAGTTGGAATCCGTTCCCTTACCTAATATTCATAATTGTTTTATGTGGTTTTCTGGGGCAAGATAGTTCACTGTTCTTGATCTTAATCAAGATTATCATCAAGATTAGTGAGGAATCAAAACATGCTACTGCATTCTACATGGACTGAAATCTCCTTGAATTTAACAGAGTTCCGTTTGGTTTAGCTACCGGGGCCACAGTATTGTCGCGCTTGTTGGACCGCATTTTGGGAGATTTAAAACATAAGTGTGTGTACAACTATCTGGATGCTGTTGTGGTGTATAGCCGAAGCTTCGATGAACACCTTTCCCATCTCGAGCAGGTGTTGCGTAGATTTCGTTCCGCTGGATTGACGGTTAAGCCGGCCAAGATTACTCTTGCTAGCCACCAAGTTTCCTTTTTAGGCAATCTTGTCTCAGGGGACGGAGTTAGAATTGATCAAGAGCGGACCAGTGGGGCTAAGAAATTTCCGCCCCCAAGGACAAAGAAGCAGGTGGTGCGTTTTATTGGCATGGAGAATTATTTTCGCAGGTTCGTCCCTAATTTCGCACAGTTGGCTGCCCCTCTCAATGACTGGCGAAAGAAAGGCCAAGAGTTTACCTGGGGAGACAGCCAACAAAGTACTTTTGAGGCAATTAAGACTGCCATTACGAATTCTCCCGTTTTGGCAGTTCCTGATTTCCAGAAACGTTTTGTAGTCCAAACCGATGCTTCCAATGCCGGGATAGAAACCATGCTTCTTCAAGAAGATCAGGGCGTGAAGCGCCCCCTTGCCTTTGCTTCAAGGAAGCTCACCACCGCAGAGTTAAGCTATTCTGTTTATGAGTGTGAGGCTCTTGCAGTGCTCTTCACCTTGGAGAAATTTCGATTTTATTTAGAGCATAGGGAGTTCGACCTCGAAACTGACAATCAAGCATTGAGTTGGGTCCTAGCTCGACCTCAAAAGACCAGAAGTATTTGTAGGTGAGTGGTCGGTATTTCCGCCTTCCCTTTAGAGGTGCATCATATTAAAGGCTTCGACAATCACATAGCTGACACCCTTAGTAGGATGTTTGGTGAAGACCTTGAACCTCAGCCAAGGGGAGAGCATGACTCGTGTAATCAAGTGGTGAATAGTGTCCTCACAGAGATCATCCAGTTATTCATTGACCTTAAAACCAAGCAGAATGAAGATCTGTATTTGGGTCCGATCAAGTGGAAGGTTATTGCTGGCGGAGGCCTGCCTGGTTACTTCTTAAGGAATGGGGTACTCTATAAAGAGGTTGGTAAACCCGAGGATGTTAGGATTTGCTTACCACTTGATTTAGTTTTTCTGTGGCGTAACAAGACAGCCACGCCACTCGGAAGTAGCCGAAAGGCACGCGTTAACTCACGCAGGCTAGTAGATAGGTCTGAAACAGGATACGTAATGAATGCTATAAAGAAAAGTACGTAGCTGCTGGAATACTTAACTTTAATCCATCATTGTTGTACATCGCTCTTGACGATACAAGTGAGACTCTGTAGATACATGCAATGATACTAATGGCGCCTTGCTAGGTCGTAGCCATTGACTTAGCTGGAGGCTATTCTATCTGCTCTGCAAATGAGCGAGCGAGGCTTCGACAGTGTGCATCGCTAGCTACGTCGTCCGTACAACTGGGGCGAGTGCTAGTACGTCTCTCTAGACCTGCCGTGTGGTGGCGCTCGGTCTGCGATCACTGACAGTGGCGACACGCGGGTCCGACATGTACTAATGGACCGCGGCCGATTTAAAGCTACCACCTAGCAAGTTTGGTGTCTGGCGGTGACACCACAAGTTTCACCTCTCTTTCAGTATTTCCATAATTCTGTACTAGGAGGGCACCTCGGCCTCTATAAAACTTTGGCCAAGGTGCGGGCCCATGTGACGTTGCCATCTCTGTACCGCGATGTGCGGCGGCTCGTCAGTCAGTGTGACGACTGTAAAAGGAGTAAGGCCAGTTCTCACACCCCTTTGGGTCTACTTCAATCTCAAAGAGAGCAGAGACGGATGGATAAAATGTTTATCGACTTTGTAGGACCTGTGCCTAGGACTAAGGGAGGGTACCGTTATATCTTCGTCGCCGTGGATGACTTTTTGCCTTTTGTATGGTTCCTGTCCAGTACCAGGGTCACTGCAAGTATAACCATATGGCATCTGACCCATGTTTTTTCGTGGTTTGGGCCCCTGAAACAACTCCTTAGCGGTAGTGCGCCTACCTTTGTATTAATAGAGTTTAAACAGTTTTGCTTCCGTAGTGGAATCAGGCATATTACGACTATCCCTTACTATCCGCAAGCATCCTTGGCAGAAAGGGTTAACTGTACCCTAAAGGCAGCGCTTATAATTTACCACGCCAAATCCGCAGTGGGTGGGATACTACATTCCCATGGTTATTTTCACATTCAATATGGCCTAACATGAAACTTCTAGGGCAGTTCCAGCTGAATTAATGCTGGCATATCCAATCAATTCGACTCTCTCCTATCTTTGCCAGAACAATGACTTGTTGCCTTTTTCCATTACTCCGGATACCCTTAGGTAAAATTGGTAGTGTGCTCAAAACAACATGGAGTTAGCCCATCAGCGGCAAGCTGAACGTTATAACCAAGGAAGAAGCGTTTTTCCGGCTAAAACCAGGGATAAGGTGTTTATTAAGAACATTGCTGGTCGGAATGCTCGTGGTATGGGAACTTGTAAGTTTTTACAGCGTTACTTGGGACCGTGTGTCGTCACTAAGTTCTTAGGTCCTGTTAATTTGTTAGTTAAGGAGCTTGCAACGGGCAAGATGTTCAGAGTGCACCTTAGTCAAATCAGGCCTGTTAGCTCTCTTTCCCTTTTTTCAGTGGTGGTAAGGCGCAAGAGGGGGTAGGTCAGGTTTAAGCAGGGGAGGTTGATCCGTGGTGCACCTTCTGGCACAACAGCTCTTTGGCGCGACACTATCGATTACCCAGCTGTATTAGGATCTTTGCCCCTGTTGTGATCTCGTGGGTGTTTTGGTGCTCGGGGCAGTTGGTGTAGGACTCGTTACGAGGTGCAAGAACGTACTTTCATGGACGAAAGAGGAAGACACGCGTGCTCGGCCAGCAGTGGCATGGCTGATCTACCTAGTAAGGCAGTCGCGAGTTTGTGGTGGACCTGCCTGATGTCAACTCCGGGTACTGTTCAAAAATGGTTCAAATGGCTCTGAGCACTATGGGACTTAACATCTGAGGTTATCAGTCGCCTAGAACTTAGAACTAGTTAAACCTAACTAACCTAATGACATCACACACATCCATTCCCCGAGGCAGGATTCGAACCTGCGACCGTAGTGGTCGCGCGGTTCCAGACTGAAGCACCTAGAAGCACTCGGCAACACTGGCCAGCCAGGGTACTGTTCGTCGCATTGCTTTGGTGCCTGTTTTCTCATAGAGACCCATCGCTGGAGACCATCTCGAACAACGCTCTCCATCGAAGGTGTAAGTGATTTTGGTGCCTTCGTTTCATTGAACAATTTGTGTTGCAGCGAGTGCACTTGTTGCTTGATTGCCCTTATGTGCGTGATGTTGAAGTAAGAGCAGCTGGCAGAGTGTGTAACCGCATGGAGACCATCAGTTACCATTTCTTTTTAAAAATCCACTGTTTGGATTACTATTAGGAAGCTGCTTAGCTCGAAGGTCTGTGTTGTATTTTTGGTACTTTTTACAGTATCCAGAAGTTCATGTATTGTCTGTATGAGATTTTCAGTGTATTTTGATTGCCATCAAATTGACGTCCCTTGTATATTGCTGTAAAATTTGTGTCACTTCTATTGAAAGCACTTACTTAGTTATTAGTAAAGACTCATATTCTGTAAAGCTGGTCATTTGTATGTAGTCCTTCATATACGTGCATTTATTTGAAAGCACTCACACAGTTATTAGTAAAGACTCATTTCTGTAAAAGGCAATCTTTTGTACATAGAATTTTATACAAGTGCATTTATTTGAAAGCACTCACTCAGTATTAGTAAAAGAGCAACTGGTTCTTCATTCATTTGTTGTTTATTGATTTCTTAACTTATATTAATTGATGTTTGATTGATGTTAGCCGTGTCTTCTGTGGTCTGTTGTGTTCCAGTTTTCTGCAGGTTGGGGTGTGTGGGAGCGGCGCCACATTCTGCTTCAGTGCACAGAAGCTGTGACGTGCCGTCTAATGGGAAGTGACTCCCGGTTGAGTCCCAGGGCTTACGGGTTGTTTGGGATGGCTGGTCTGCTGCTTCCGGCATTTTAAGTTAAGTCACCTTTTGCTCAGGGCAGCTGGGCGTCACTGACTGTTTGGTAAACATTTAACATGTTTTATGTATATTTTTAAAAAATATAGTTTTTTTATTTGCTTGGGATTGAATTTTATTAAATTGTAATCTGTGGTGCTTGTGCTATTTGGGGTCTTAATGAGATGGTGTGTGTTTCATAAATCACTTCCATATTGCATATTTTTGCTCCTTTAAACAAATTATCTGTGCCACATTTCTTTAAATGACTTTGTGATTGTAATTTATTGTTCCTTTAAGTGTTGAAATCTCTGAGTCTCATATTTTTAAGTAAGTTTTCATAATTGTAATTTGCTGCCTTTCTTGAGAAGCAAGTTATCTGTGATATTTTGGTCTTGTCTTAAAGATGGCCACGTGTTAATTGTCTCTTAGCTGTTTTATAAATATTGTCTTTGAATAAATTGTAATTTATTGATTTGGTAGTTGTTGTGTTTAAGGAGTGACGTTATAGGGGCCTTGACCTACCATGCTAAGTGTACCCCTCATCCTGACTTCCTCAGTCACAAGGGTACTGAACAAGCATACATACCCTTTACTGTTGTGGATGATGTTCAACTTCCGCCAAATAGTTTTACCGGTGCCTAGTGTTTCCACCCTGTACACTAGTGCAAAAATTGCGGTTGCACTGCTCTCCACAGTGGCGAGGTCATGTTCAGTGGGGTTACTAGCCCACAATGTCCTTAGAGAAGTGCTGAAGGGTGTGGCAGATGTCAGCAGCATCAACAATTGTCAAGAACATTGAGAGGTGCCAGGGCTAGCAGTGTTTTTAACACTAAATTCTTCTAGAATCTACATATGTAAAAGATGCTCTAAGCCCCCGCTATTCTTACTCCAAACAGGCGCGCTCTGCTGAGCTCTGATTATCAGCTAGGAAAAGCCCTAATCTGCCGGTGCTGCAGACATACATTACCAAGCTGTCTTCTTAACTGCAAGAACACGATCTGGCGTACCGGACGCGATGGGTGGTTGCTTCAACGTCCCGTTGTGGTGATGATAAAGTTGCGAGTATAGCCCGAAACAAATTATCCTGGTCTGGTTGTTCCAGACTAAAGACTTCCTAGCAATACAAATGCGCCTCTGAGGGAGACGAAGAAGGCTCGCCACACAATCACTGACGGTACAGTGATTGATTTTAACCAGCGAAGTCACACAGTAACTCCGATACAGTCAACTTTAGCCACAACTGCTCAAGACAGACAACATAGTCCGCTTGTATGCAGAACGCTCAATTGCCAACTGTACTCGGAAAGTTATGTTAAAGTCTAAACTTTAGCAACTTCGTCAAACAGTTACAATTAAATAAAAGTATATCAGACAGCCAACAGAAGGCATGCTGTCCAGAGCAGCGAGAGCTCAGTCTTGTAACCTACTCCGACCGAAAGGCGAGAGCCGACTCCCACAAGAGCACCCGTACAAACCGAACACAAAACATTCCCGCCCCCTCGACAGTGGCCGTGGTTAAACGTTCCAATCAGTAACTCGAAAACCGGCGGAGAATACCACTCTATTGCCGAAGCACTACCATTCCACCAATGGAGATTCTTGGCGCCAATTTCTGCGCCGATTTTGCTACGTCACAGAGCTATGCCCTGGGCAAGCCAATCACAGTTACGATTTTGCAGAAAACGCGGAAATTTGCCCGCCAAGACTGCTTGGGAACACAAGTCATTCCCACGCCTCGCTGGTAGCCCGCCAGAAAGTGTTCTCGCTAAGTTTCTGCGAAGTAACGGAATCTCTTGCCCAGCCACTCCTTCAGGCCCCGGCGGGCCTGTCTTCGCCGCTATTCTGACAATGTCGACGTCTGGAAAGCATTTACTCGACTCCCTCACACCTGTCGGCTTAACTCTTTCAAGATCAACAGAGCCTGCCTGTCACCGGACCACCCGGGTGACGAGAGACGCTGTGTGGGAAGTCCGCGTGTGAAGGAATAGCAACATTTCACCGCATGCAATTGGAGAGGAAAATCGAATTACTCAGAGTAAGATAGAAATATGAGAGGGTGCTTCTGCCACCTCTCATAGCCCCTACGCCATTTTAGATTGTAATTGGTGAGCGGTTGGCTCACTTAGGAGCAAGGTAGTGAGTCAATCGCCCAAGAACAATCTCGCAAACTGACTCCACATGCCGCACTGTATTAAAAAAATCACTGCAGCTGAAAAATGCAGCTCATAGAGGGAGGATTATTTATGATGTAGCCAACTTCACCTTCTTAATATGGAATTCTAAGACTGACATCACACATCCATACCCAGGGAGCCCCTTCCAAACACCGATTCACACAGTAATTGATGCTCTAAATATGGCCTGGGCACGTGAGCCAAATACGGAGCAGTTTATTCTTTACAATCAGAGTTGGAGTGCTCCGCAATTAAATGCCCAAGATGTTACAACAATTTTAATCATTAAACTAACCTGAACTCACTCACACATGATACTATTTAAGTTAACAATCTCTTTGTGAGCTTTCAGAATCTAATTAGAACCTCCGATTCATTCTGTCTCCCTGCAGCAAGAATAACCTTTACAAAATGTTCCCTGAACTGATGGTCCATTCACAATGACAGTGGTGGTATCTGCTTCAGTTTATGTGGACTTCAGGCACACTGTTTGCATACACACAACAATAAATACAAAATACAAAAAAAACATGGTGTGGAGAACAATACAGTAATTTGTAATAAGAATTGCAGTGTAAAACACAAACACATACAAGGTATAACATACATTACAAAAACAACACAAGAGAAAGAAATTTAAGAAAAAAAACAAGGTTCATGGGGCATCAAGTTGTGCATGCACATTGCACAAAGTTCACGACTGTGCTGAGAATGAGGCACTAAATCACATTGTTAGAAATATTCGAAGCACTTCACAAATTTGTTAGTTTCTCTGAGGGGGTTGGTATGTTGAGTCATATGCATTGATGCACGTGGTTCCATGTCTTGAGCATCGGAGGGGGGCTTTTGGGATGGGGCCACAGTACTGACATCACATAGGGCTAAACGTCGGGTATTGTTGCTATGTTGTTGCAACAGCAATAGGGTGTGCTGGAGCATCTGCAGTACTCTGTTGAGATTGCAGCAAGACCCACGCATATGATCATGGCAGTATGGTAGGAAGACACAGTGATAGGCTCTCCTCACGTCGATTAATTGTCTCTGAGGTCTACTAGTTGGGATACATCACTAGTCCAGGTCTCTTCTCTCCCTGGACAGTACTTTACGTTTCCCAATATTGCAGTTCGACGAGGGATGATGGCACGTGGAGTGACTCCAGAAGTGTGTGAGGTCATCCAGACAGGATCGAACTAGGAGCGACGATTGCTACAACTGCTCTCTAAGTGAGAGGAGAAGTTAGAAATGAGACAATTCATTTGTTAGAGTTTGTGACACGATACTGCTTTGTGTATGCAGATCGGCCAATGCTAGTGAGTTGTAAAAACTCAAATCGGTGATTATATAGCGTCCCTTTCTGTCCTGAGGCACATGAGGCGCAGGTTCTGACACCTTATGTGATCTTCGTGTACTCACGACAACGTGGTCTGCTGCAGGGAATCCCTCCAAATGGCTGCCGCGTCCGGAGAGCTAGCTGGTTGTTGCGTGCTGGTCGCGTGTCAGTGTCAACGGCCAGCCACACTTTCGCTTGTGGCTCGGCGAGGGCTGTCTGCCGCCTAATCCCTCAGGTATTCGGTTCGGTGAGTGACAGCTTGCAGGACCCGACGCTGCCGCAGCCTTCTCATCAGGTGGCGCACTGACGCTCCCCTGCTTGCAGATAGCCGATGACCCCTTGTTTTTTGCTCCGGCCGGCCTCTGCATTGCCACGATTCCCGTCACCTGCACAGTTCTGACAAAAATCTTATGCCTAACATTTTCCCATGATCTTCTATGTTATAATAAATTTACATAACGATACATTGATGGTCTGTCATTTCAGACACTCTTATTTTAATTTTATAGTTATCAATCTATGGCTATCATTATAACAAAATCTTGGTATATCTAATCTAGACATGGAAATAACCTATCTTGATATTTGTGTAGAGACCGCTCTCACTACTGTACATGGTGTGTGACGCTATATTGGATGAACAACTAAATGTGCGGTCCCGCACTAATATTACTATTAATTATATAGATCGACAGTAGACATGCTCAAGAATTAACTACCATTTGCCAACGATCTACATTCTATGTCTTTTGAAGCAAATAATGTTATTATGACGGTCGAAGTTTTACTGTGCTATAAAGAACACACAACTATTCTACTTTCGCTCGCCCGTCGTCCCTCCATCTCGGGTCTGTGGTTTGGTGACCTGAAAAATAGCATCCCAACAGGCGCACGCCAAACACCTGTGGTAGAAACCCCACAATATTAAGGATCTAGTTACTGTTAAATCCTAAAGTTTAACTTATCCTAGTATATGGTACTCTCTCTCTTTTTTTTTTTATACCTTATACAACGTACATTTCTTCAATTTCTTCGTCACCTGCAGAGGTAGTTGCCATATAAACTTGTACTTCTGTAGTAGGCATGGGCTTCATATGTATCTTGGCCACAATAATGCGTTCACTATGCTGTTTGTAGTAGCTTACCCGCATTCCAATTTTTCTATTCATTATTAAACCTACACCTGCATTACCCATATTTGATTTTGTGTTTATAACCCCGTAGTCACCTTACCAGAAGTCTTGTTCCTCCTTCCACTGAGCTGTGAAAACTATACTGCCCATATTCATCCTCGAAATCACGCAATATACCACAATCTTGCAGTGCACTGACGCGTGCCTCCAAGCATTGGTATGAACGTCTCACGAACTGGGTGTGGCCACTCTGGAGCGTATCACGACTTCTCAGAACGCTTCTAGGAGCACGTTCTTGTATTCGCCCGTTTGTGCGACATCTCCTCACTCATCATTATCCCTCAACATGGACACCAGACAGGAAAGGACAAAAACATTGCTCATGGAAAGGTAGTGTCTCCTACTCCATCGACATTGGAAGTCGCGAACATAAACAAAACAAAAAGTTAGCAGCAGTAAATTCTTATGCAAGAAAACGCAGCATGTTAATACTTTAACAATCTTAATCTGTTAATGCAACGATTATTGTTCTCCGAAGAAAGATTCACATATTTGCCTATTCTCCTATGTACACCACTTAAACTGCTATTATTCCACGAACTTCTTTGTGTGAGAGATGTGGTGGAGTCCTATGGACTAGCGCCAATCCCTTGTCAGACTACCCCTCCTCTGACGTGCATTAGGATTTGCAGGTCTAATTTCAATCTCCTGGTTCTCCTGTTGTCCTTGGTTTCGCTCTCTCCAATTACGGTCGCTTTGCCGTTCGTTATTCCTCCTGTCCCAGATTCCTTGTTTGGATTGACCCTGTTCCCTGACGTTCTGGTTTCCGTGTCTCTGGTTTCCATAACCTTGAATAGCGTATCCTTGATTTCCGTAACCCTGGTTTCCTAACTGACCAGTGCGATTATGCGATCTGTTGTCGTCTTCCCTTGCTGGCCCGTGGTATTTGTTATTTTGTGCCTTCTTCCTGTCCTTTGCGTGTTGTTTATCAAAGACTACTTCGAGTTCGCGCAATAGACTCTTGAATGCTTCTATGTCAGATCCACACTTCCCGATAAGTCTCTGTTGATACCTAACTGGCAATTTGGAAAAGCAAAATTTAATGATTTCTCCGTTGCTATATGGACTATCTAAACATTGATTCTTCTTGAGTAAATCATCAAAAAATTTGGTTGCGCTCCTATGCCCGAACACTTCCAATTCAGGGCAAAATATTATTTCCTCTTTAATCCTGTCTTGCGTTTCCTTTGACCAGTAGGTCCGCAGGAATGCACCAACAAATTCCTGATAAGTCCGACACGTCGCTGCCACAGCCCGCATCTTTTCCGCGGCTTGGCCTTCGATGTGTCCACACATGAATTCTAATTTTGCCTGGGTTGGCCATGACGACGATAATGAATTTGTAAACTGCATCACCCAGCTCTTCGGATGCATCGACCCTCCATTATCTTTGAACATCTAGAATTTTAGTATCTACAGGAAGTGATTCTGATCAAAATCCTGTCCGATCCTCGCACTGGGTTGTCACTCGTTTCCGATACTTGCACGTCTGCTGAGTGTCCTGATATATCTTGCTGATAACTGTGTTGTGCTACCTCTGTATCACAGTGGAAGTGGCACTCCGAGTTCACTCTCCTAAGTGGGCTACAATTATTGGAGCTATTACTCGCTGTTTCTGCGTGTGCGTTGTTAGTTCCGCACTCTGTCACTGGGCTAGAGCACGGCGGGCTTTTCCTCGGAGACACAATTCTGTGTACTCCATCATTGGTATCCGAACGCGCAGTGCTCGTGTGCCCGTTTCGCTCTAGTTTTGCTATCCGACTCTCTACTTCTTTCATTCGTTTCGTGATGTTCGTAACCGCAATATTACCTTGAGTTTTTAAGACCGCTAGGGATTTTGAGTGGGCTTGTGTCGCACGTCGCAAGCGCCCTGCGAGTTGAGAAGTTGCTTTTGCGATTTTCATACCCCCTGTTGCTGCCGTTTTGGCTAGGCCTGCTACTTTTTGTGCTACCATTGACATTTGTTTTGCTTCTCCACATTCTTTCTTTATTGTTAGTAATTCCCCACGAATTTCCCCTATATGCGAAATTATTGCCTCAGTGTCCTTCTTACGCTGTTCGTCAGCTTCTTCCTTCTCCTTCTTACGCTGTTTCTCAGCTTCTTCCTTCTCCTTCTTGCACTGTTTCTCATCTTCTTCCTTCTCCTTCTTGCGTTGTTCGTCAGCTTCTTCTTTCATTGATCGTAGGAAGCTCAGTATTGGGTTTATGTCGTCTTTTTGATCCTCGTCACACATGGGCGATGTAACTCTGGACACCTGGGCGCTAGAGCTCTGACGTGACCGTGCTGGCCCCTGTCTGCTCTCGTTCGTTTGATTATAAACTTCTACTACCGTCACGACCTGTGTGCCTGTCTCTGTTTCATCCTCTACCTCACTATCATAATCACGGCCGCGACGTTGCTCTAAGATCGCGTCCAAATCACCTTCCTCATCAATGACCCTGTCGTCCTGTCCTGCTAAAAATGTGCCCATCTCATCTCCGAACCTATCCCCGTCAGTAAACTGCCCGTTATCCATTATGCTATCCTCTTTTGTTTTTTAGCTTCGCTCGATAATAGTCGTGCCTTACTTCTCGTGATCATTCATGAAAAACAATTCTATCTCAAGTGCACAATAAAAATAATCTACTCCATATATTTTTCCACATAAACATAAAATTTCAACAACGCCGTTCCAACGCTGTAATTACATGCACAGAAGCTGCACACAAACCCGACAAAGTGTGATGTGGTATGGACACCACATCAAAGAATGAACAAACAAACAAAAATATACGCTGAAAACAAAAACAGTAATCACGCGCCGCTACTTAAAACTAATCACAGCACTACAAGAAAAAGAAGTTGGGTATTAATCATAAAAAAAAGTACAGAAAAAAAATTTGAATGTTCCTACTAAGAATACTGTTTGCTTATCAGTGATTCACAGGAAAGATCTGAGGCTAAGGGTCGCCATTTTATGCGAGGTGCCAGGGCTAGCAGTGTATTTAACACTAAATTCTTCTAGAATCTACATATGGAAATGATGCTCTAAGCCCCCCCCCCCAATTCTTACTCCGACTTTTACTGTCGCACATGGACTAAAAAGAAACGTGAACTGACTGTAATCGACGCTGCAAGTGGTGTAGAAAAGAGTTTGGCACCTGCAATAATTTAATTTGATAAATAAGTTAAATAAAGGAAAGTTTCATTATTGTAGTGAGAAATGATAGGGTTGCTCTACCGATTAACAGAATGAAAGTTCTGTCCAAAATAACAATATGATTCATTATGACTAAACTCAAAATAATAAACAAAACACATGAAACATTTACAATACATCAAATTGGCTCAAATTGGATACTCAAAATGCTGTGAAGGTGAAGTTGCCCCTAAACTAGATTGTGACATTTATGACGAAGTGGTATGTGGAGCCAATTCCTTGCAACTCAAATCTTAAGAGAAACACACAGCCAACGCAACATTAATTGCTGCTACGGTAGTGAGAACTCAGACAATGAACACCCAAGGCAGAAGAAAGTTAGAAAAAAGACGAACAGGTACGCTCTGCTGAGCTCTGATTATCAGCTAGGAAAAGCCCTAATCTGCCGGTGCTGCAGACATACATTACCAAGCTGTCTTCTTAACTGCAAGAACACGATCTGGCGTACCGGACGCGATAGGTGGTTGCTTCAACGTCCCGTTGTGGTGATGATAAAGTTGCGAGTATAGCCCGAAACAAATTATCCTGGTCTGGTTGTTCCAGACTAAAGACTTCCTAGCAATACAAATGCGCCTCTGAGGGAGACGAAGAAGGCTCGCCACACAATCACTGACGGTACAGTGATTGATTTTAACCAGCGAAGTCACACAGTAACTCCGATACAGTCAACTTTAGCCACAACTGCTCAAGACAGACAACATAGTCCGCTTGTATGCAGAACGCTCAATTGCCAACTGTACTCGGAAAGTTACGTTAAAGTCTAAACTTTAGCAACTTCGTCAAACAGTTACAATTAAATAAAAGTATATCAGACAGCCAACAGAAGGCATGCTGTCCAGAGCAGCGAGAGCTCAGTCTTGTAACCTACTCCGACCGAAAGGCGAGAGCCGACTCCCACAAGAGCACCCGTACAAACCGAACACAAAACATTCCCGCCCCCTCGACAGTGGCCGTGGTTAAACGTTCCAATCAGCAACTCGAAAACCGGCGGAGAATACCACTCTATTGCCGAAGCACTACCATTCCACCAATGGAGATTCTTGGCGCCAATTTCTGCGCCGATTTTGCTACGTCACAGAGCTATGCCCTGGGCAAGCCAATCACAGTTACGATTTTGCAGAAAACGCGGAAATTTGCCCGCCAAGACTGCTTGGGAACACAAGTCATTCCCACGCCTCGCTGGTAGCCCGCCAGAAAGTGTTCTCGCTAAGTTTCTGCGAAGTAACGGAATCTCTTGCCCAGCCACTCCTTCAGGCCCCGGCGGGCCTGTCTTCGCCGCTATTCTGACAATGTCGACGTCTGGAAAGCATTTACTCGACTCCCTCACACCTGTCGGCTTAACTCTTTCAAGATCAACAGAGCCTGCCTGTCACCGGACCACCCGGGTGACGAGAGACGCTGTGTGGGAAGTCCGCGTGTGAAGGAATAGCAACATTTCACCGCATGCAATTGGAGAGGAAAATCGAATTACTCAGAGTAAGATAGAAATATGAGAGGGTGCTTCTGCCACCTCTCATAGCCCCTACGCCATTTTAGATTGTAATTGGTGAGCGGTTGGCTCACTTAGGAGCAAGGTAGTGAGTCAATCGCCCAAGAACAATCTCGCAAACTGACTCCACATGCCGCACTGTATTAAAAAAATCACTGCAGCTGAAAAATGCAGCTCATAGAGGGAGGATTATTTATGATGTAGCCAACTTCACCTTCTTAATATGGAATTCTAAGACTGACATCACACATCCATACCCAGGGAGCCCCTTCCAAACACCGATTCACACAGTAATTGATGCTCTAAATATGGCCTGGGCACGTGAGCCAAATACGGAGCAGTTTATTCTTTACAATCAGAGTTGGAGTGCTCCGCAATTAAATGCCCAAGATGTTACAACAATTTTAATCATTAAACTAACCTGAACTCACTCACACATGATACTATTTAAGTTAACAATCTCTTTGTGAGCTTTCAGAATCTAATTAGAACCTCCGATTCATTCTGTCTCCCTGCAGCAAGAATAACCTTTACAAAATGTTCCCTGAACTGATGGTCCATTCACAATGACAGTGGTGGTATCTGCTTCAGTTTATGTGGACTTCAGGCACACTGTTTGCATACACACAACAATAAATACAAAATACAAAAAAAACATGGTGTGGAGAACAATACAGTAATTTGTAATAAGAATTGCAGTGTAAAACACAAACACATACAAGGTATAACATACATTACAAAAACAACACAAGAGAAAGAAATTTAAGAAAAAAAACAAGGTTCATGGGGCATCAAGTTGTGCATGCACATTGCACAAAGTTCACGACTGTGCTGAGAATGAGGCACTAAATCACATTGTTAGAAATATTCGAAGCACTTCACAAATTTGTTAGTTTCTCTGAGGGGGTTGGTATGTTGAGTCATATGCATTGATGCACGTGGTTCCATGTCTTGAGCATCGGAGGGGGGCTTTTGGGATGGGGCCACAGTACTGACATCACATAGGGCTAAACGTCGGGTATTGTTGCTATGTTGTTGCAACAGCAATAGGGTGTGCTGGAGCATCTGCAGTACTCTGTTGAGATTGCAGCAAGACCCACACATATGATCATGGCAGTATGGTAGGAAGACACAGTGATAGGCTCTCCTCACGTCGATTAATTGTCTCTGAGGTCTACTAGTTGGGATACATCACTAGTCCAGGTCTCTTCTCTCCCTGGACAGTACTTTACGTTTCCCAGTATTGCAGTTCGACGAGGGATGATGGCACGTGGAGTGACTCCAGAAGTGTGTGAGGTCATCCAGACAGGATCGAACTAGGAGCGACGATTGCTACAACTGCTCTCTAAGTGAGAGGAGAAGTTAGAAATGAGACAATTCATTTGTTAGAGTTTGTGACACGATACTGCTTTGTGTATGCAGATCGGCCAATGCTAGTGAGTTGTAAAAACTCAAATCGGTGATTATATAGCGTCCCTTTCTGTCCTGAGGCACATGAGGCGCAGGTTCTGACACCTTATGTGATCTTCGTGTACTCACGACAACGTGGTCTGCTGCAGGGAATCCCTCCAAATGGCTGCCGCGTCCGGAGAGCTAGCTGGTTGTTGCGTGCTGGTCGCGTGTCAGTGTCAACGGCCAGCCACACTTTCGCTTGTGGCTCGGCGAGGGCTGTCTGCCGCCTAATCCCTCAGGTATTCGGTTCGGTGAGTGACAGCTTGCAGGACCCGACGCTGCCGCAGCCTTCTCATCAGGTGGCGCACTGACGCTCCCCTGCTTGCAGATAGCCGATGACCCCTTGTTTTTTGCTCCGGCCGGCCTCTGCATTGCCACGATTCCCGTCACCTGCACAGTTCTGACAAAAATCTTATGCCTAACATTTTCCCATGATCTTCTATGTTATAATAAATTTACATAACGATACATTGATGGTCTGTCATTTCAGACACTCTTATTTTAATTTTATAGTTATCAATCTATGGCTATCATTATAACAAAATCTTGGTATATCTAATCTAGACATGGAAATAACCTGTCTCGATATTTGTGTAGAGACCGCTCTCACTACTGTACATGGTGTGTGACGCTATATTGGATGAACAACTAAATGTGCGGTCCCGCACTAATATTACTATTAATTATATAGATCGACAGTAGACATGCTCAAGAATTAACTACCATTTGCCAACGATCTACATTCTATGTCTTTTGAAGCAAATAATGTTATTATGACGGTCGAAGTTTTACTGTGCTATAAAGAACACACAACTATTCTACTTTCGCTCGCCCGTCGTCCCTCCATCTCGGGTCTGTGGTTTGGTGACCTGAAAAATAGCATCCCAACAGGCGCGCGCCAAACACCTGTGGTAGAAACCCCACAATATTAAGGATCTAGTTACTGTTAAATCCTAAAGTTTAACTTATCCTAGTATATGGTACTCTCTCTCTTTTTTTTTTTTATACCTTATACAACACTCTTACATAATTGATGTTAGGCTGAGATGTCTCGCTGCTCATCGCTATTGACGACAGTGATGTGCGCGCCGTACGACATGGCCTCCGAGTTCTCACTACGCCTCACTGAAACTCCAGAGACTGGATTAGCCATGGCTATACAATACAATAAATTTATAGTTGCAACTTCTTTTTCTATGTGATGCGGTTTTCGCGATCAAAGCACACCTTTCCAGAGGCAATGTAATATGACCAAGCCAGGACTGGTTCCTGTTGAGGATTCCGGCGCCCACCACACACCAGCTACACAGTATGTCACGAATCTCCAAGTATAATTCCTTGATTATTCATCTGTGACAGTCACAAGCAGCACGCTAAATCCCCAACCAGCACATTGGCATGGTAGGCTTTATGCCCTCATTTCTAGCGTCTAGGGCACCATTGGAGTCAAACGCTCACAGGTTCACACCGACTTGCAAGACAACGATGCTGGCGCATCACTGTAAAAACTGTTGTTGTTGTTGTGGTCTTCAGTCCTGAGACTGGTTTGATGCAGCTCTCCCAGTACCTACTGCAACCTACATCCTTCTGAATTTGCTTAGTGTATTCATCTCTTGGTCTCCCTCTACAATTTTTACCCTCCACGCTGCCCTCCAATACTAAATTGGTGATCACTTGATGCCTCAACACATGTCCTACCAACCGATCCCTTCTTCTAGTCAAGTTGTGCCACAAACTTCTCTTCTCCCCAATCCTATTCAATACTTCCTCATTAGTTATGAGATCTACCCATCTAGTCTTCAGCATTCTTCTGTAGCACCACATTTCAAAAGCTTCTATTCTCTTCTTGTCCAAACTATTTATCGTCCATGTTTCACTTCCATACATGGCTACACTCCATACAAATACTTTCAGAAACGACTTCCTGACACTTAAATCTATCCTCGATGTTAACAAATTTCTCTTCTTCACAAACGCTTTCCTTGCCATTGCCAGTCTACATTTTCTATCCTCTCTACTTGCTCCCCAAATAGGAAAATTCCTTTACTATTTTAAGTGTCTCATTTCCTAATCTAATTACCTCAGCATCACCCGACTTAATTC
This sequence comes from Schistocerca americana, assembly GCF_021461395.2. Taxonomy (NCBI): domain Eukaryota; kingdom Metazoa; phylum Arthropoda; class Insecta; order Orthoptera; family Acrididae; genus Schistocerca; species Schistocerca americana. Next base: position 359,655,758 of record NC_060125.1, on the reverse strand, counting down.
GACTACATTCCATTATCCTCGTTTTGCGTTTGTTGATGTTCATCTTATATCCTCCTTTCAAGACACTATCCATTCCATTCAATTGCTCTTCCAAGTCCTTTGCTGTCTCTGACAGAATTACGATGTCATCGGCGAACCTCAAAGTTTTTATTTCTTCTCGATGGATTTTAATACCTACTCCGAATTTTTCTTTTGTTTCCTTTATTGCTTGCTCGATATAAAGATTGAATAACATCGGGGAGAGGCTACAACCCTGTCTCACTCCCTTCCCAACCACTGCTTCCCTTTCATGTCCCTCGACTCTTAGAACTGCCATCTGGTTTCTGTACAAATTGTAAATAGCCTCTCGCTTCCTGTATTTTGCCCCTGCCACATTCAGAATTTGAAAGAGCGTATTCCAGTCAACATTGTCAAAAGCTGTCTCCAAGTCTACAAATGCTAGAAACGTAGGTTTGCCATTTCTTAATCTAGCTTCTAAGATAAGTCGTAGGGTCAGTATTGCCTCACGTGTTCCAACATTTCTACGGAATCCAAACTGATCTTCCCCGAGGTCGGCTTCTACTAGTTTTTCCATTCGTCTGTAAAGAATCCGCGTTAGTAGTTTGCAGCCGTGAGTTATTAAACTGATAGTTCGGTAATTTTCACATTTGTCAACACCTGCTTCCATTGGGATTGGAATTATTATATTCTTCTTGAAGTCTGAGGGTATTTCGCCTGTCTCATACATCTTGCTCACGAGATGGTAGAGTTTCGTCGGGACTGGCTCTCCCAAGGCTGTCAGTACTTCTAATGGAATGTTGTCTACTCCCGGGGCCTTGTTTCGACTCAGGTCTTTAAGTGCTCTGTCAAACTCTTCACGCAGTATTATATCTCCCATTTCATCTTCATCTACATCCTCTTCCATTTCCATAATATTGTCCTTAAGTACATCGCCCTTGTATAGACCCTCTTATACTACTTCCACCTTTCTGCTTTCCCTTCTTTGCTTAGAACTGGGTTTCCATTTGAGCTTTTGATATTCATACAAGTGGCTCTCTTTTCTCCAAAGGTCTCTTTAATTTTCCTGTAGGCTGTATCTATCTTACCCTTAGTGAGATAAGCCTCTACATCCTTACATTTGTCCTCTAGCCATGCCTGCTTAGCCATTTTGCACTTCCTGTCGATCTCATTTTTGAGACGTTTGTATTCCTTTTTGCCTGCTTCATTCACTGCATTTTTATATTTTCTCCTTTCATCAATTAAATTCAGTATTTCGTCTGTTACCCAAGGATTTCTACTAGCCCTCGTCTTTTTACCTACTTGATCCTGTGCTGCCTTCACTACTTCATCCATCAAAGCTACCCATACTTCTTCTACTCTATTTCTTTCCCCCATTCCTGTCAATTGTTCCCTTATGCTCTCCCTGAAACTCTGTACAATCTCTGGTGTAGTCAGTTTATCCAGGTCCCATCTCCTTAAATTCCCACCTTTTTGAAGTTTCTTCAGATTTAATCTAGAGGTCATAACCAATAGATTGTGGTCAGAATCCACATCTGCCCCTGGAAATGTCTTACAATTTAAAACCTGGTTCCTAAATCTCTGTCTTACCATTGTATAATCTATCTGAAACCTGTCAGTATCTCCAGGCTTCTTCCATGTATGCAACCTTCTTTCATTATTCTTGAACCAAGTGTTACTCAGAGTTTTTTTTTTTTTTTTTTTTTTTTTTTTTTTTTTTTTTTTTTTTTTTGTCATCAGTCTACTGACTGGCTTGATGCGGCCCGGCACGAATTCCTTTCCTGTGCTAACCTCTTCATCTCAGAATAGCACTTGCAACCTACGTCCTCAATTATTTGCTTGACGTATTCCAATCTCTGTCTTCCTCTACAGTTTTTGCCCTCTACAGCTCCCTCTAGTACCATGGAAGTCATTCCCTCATGTCTTAGCATATGTCCTATCATCCTGTCCCTTCTCCTTATCAGTGTTTTCCACATATTCCTTTCCTCTCTGATTCTGCGTAGAACCTCCTCATTCCTTACCTTATCAGTCCACCTAATTTTCAACATTTGTCTATAGCACTGCATATCAAATGCTTCGATTCTCTTCTGTTCCGGTTTTCCCACAGTCCATGTTTGACTACCATACAATGCTGTACTCCAGACGTACATCCTCAGAAATTTCTTCCTCAAATTAAGGCCGGTAGTTGATATTAGTAGACTTCTCTTGGCCAGAAATGCCTTTTTTGCCATAGCGAGTCTGCTTTTGATGTCTTCCTTGCTCTGTCCGTCATTGGTTATTTTACTGCCTAGGTAGCAGAATTCCTTAACTTCATTGACTTCGTGACCATCAATCCTGATGTTAAGTTTCTCGCTGTTCTCATTTCTACTACTTCTCATTACCTTCGTCTTTCTCCGATTTACTCTCAAACCATACTGTGTACTTATTAGACTGTTCATTCCATTCAGCAGATCATTTAATTCTTCTTCACTTTCACTCAGGATAGCAATGTCATCAGCGAATTGTATCATTGATATCCTTTCACCTTGTATTTTAATTCCACTCCTGAACCTTTCTTTTATTTCCATCATTGCTTCCTCGATGTACAGATTGAAGAGTAGGGGCGAAAGGCTACAGCCTTGTCTTATATCCTTCTTAATACGGGGACTTCGTTCTTGATCGTCCACTCTTATTATTCCCTCTTGGTTGTTGTACATATTGTATATGACCCGTCTCTCCCTATAGCTTACCCCTACTTTTTTCAGAATCTCGAACAGCTTGCACCATTTTATATTTTCGAACGCTTTTTCCAGGTCGACAAATCCTATGAAAGTGTCTTGATTTTTCTTTAGCCTTCCTTCCATTATTAGCCGTAACGTCAGAATTGCCTCACTCGTCCCTTTACTTTTCCTAAAGCCAAACTGATCGTCACTTAGCGCATTCTCAATTTTCTTTTCCATTCTTCTGTATATTATTCTTGTAAGCAGCTTCGATGCATGAGTCATTAAGCTGATTGTGCGATAATTCTCGCACTTGTCAGCTCTTGCCGTCTTCGGAATTGTGTGGATGATGCTTTTCCGAAAGTCAGATGGTATATCGCCAGACTCATATATTCTACATACCAACGTGAATAGTCGTTTTGTTGCCACTTCCCCCAATGATTTTAGAAATTCTGATGGAATGTTATCTATCCCTTCTGCCTTATTTGAACGTAAGTCCTCCAGAGCTCTTTTAAATTCCGATTCTAATACTGGATCCCCTATCTCTTCTAAATCGACTCCTGTTTCTTCTTCTATCACATCAGACAAATCTTCACCCTCATAGAGGCTTTCAATGTATTCTTTCCACCTATCTGCTCGCTCCTCTGCATTTAACAGTGGAATTCCCGTTGCACTCTTAATGTTACCACCGTTGCTTTTAATGTCACCAAAGGTTGTTTTGACTTTCCTGTATGCTGAGTCTGTCCTTCCGACAATCATATCTTTTTCGATGTCTTCACATTTTTCCTGCAGCCATTTCGTCTTAGCTTCCCTGCTCTTCCTATTTATTTCATTCCTCAGCCACTTGTATTTCTGTATTCCTGATTTTCCCGGAACATGTTTGTACTTCCTCCTTTCATCAGTCAACTGAAGTATTTCTTCTGTTACCCATGGTTTCTTCGCAGCTACCTTCTTTGTGCCTATGTTTTCCTTCCCAACTTCTGTGATGGCCCTTTTTAGAGCTGTCCATTCCTCTTCAACTGTACAGCCTACTGCGCTATTCCTTATTGCTGTATCTATAGCGTTAGAGAACTTCAAACGTATCTCGTCATTCCTTAGTATTTCTGTATCCCACTTCTTTGCGTATTGATTCTTCCTGACTAATGTCTTGAACTTCAGCCTACTCTTCATCACTACTATATTGTGATCTGAGTCTATATCTGCTCCTGGGTACGCCTTACAATCCAGTATCTGATTTTGGAATCTCTGTCTGACCATGATGTAATCTAATTGAAATCTTCCCGTATCTCCCGGCCTTTTCCAAGTATGCCTCCTCCTCTTGTGATTCTTGAACAGGGTATTTGCTATTACTAGCTGAAACTTGTTACAGAACTCAATTAGTCTTTCTCCTCTTTCATTCCTTGTCCCAAGCCCATATTCTCCTGTAACCTTTTCTTCTACTCCTTCCCCTACAACTGCATTCCAGTCGCCTATGACTATTAGATTTGCGTCCCCCTTTACATACTGCATTACCCTTTCAATATCCTCATACACTTTCTCTATCTGTTCATCTTCAGCTTGCGACGTCGGCATGTGTACCTGAACTATCGTTGTCGGTGTTGGTCTGCTGTCGATTCTGATTAGAACAACCCGGTCACTGAACTGTTCACATAACACACCCTCTGCCCTACCTTCCTATTCATAAAGAATCCTACACCTGTTACACCATTTTCTGCTGCTGTTGATATTACCCGATACTCATCTGACCAGAAATCCTTGTCTTCCTTCCACTTCACTTCACTGACCCTTACTATATCTAGATTGGGCCTTTGCATTTCCCTTTTCAGATTTTCTAGTTTCCCTACCACGTTCAAGCTTCTGACATTCTACGCCCCGACTCGTAGAACGTTATCCTTTCGTTGATTATTCAATCTTTTTCTTATGGTAACCTCCCCCTTGGCAGTCCCCTCCTGGAGATCCGAATGGGGGACTATTCCGAAATCTTTTGCCAATGGAGAGATCATCATGACACTTCTTCAATTACAGGCCACATGTCCTGTGGATGCACGTTACGTGTCTTTAATGCCTTCTGCATCCTCATGTTGTTGATCATTGCTGATTCTTCCGCCTTTAGGGGCAATTTCCCACCCCTAGGACAAGAGAGTGCCCTGAACCTCTATCCGCTCCTCCGCCCTCTTTGACAAGGCCGTTTGCAGAATGAGGCTGACTTCTTATGCCGGAAGTCTTCGGCCGCCAATGCTGATTATTTATCAAAATTTAGGCAGTGGCGGGGATCGAACCCGTGACCGAAGACGTTTTTTTGATTATGAATCAAAGACGCTACCCCTAGACCACGGGTACTGAACTCAGAGTGAGATAGAAATATGAGAGGGTGCTTATGCCACCTCTCAACATCTTCATGTTGCTCATCGCGCTGGTAACATCCGTTTTCGTTCGTGAAATGCAAACGAAATCCCAAGGTAAGGGGTGGTTTCATTGCCACCCTTTGTGTCACCACCTAATACCTTTTCGTGTCGGTTCACACCGGCCATGAATCTGAAATATTTTCCTCGGCCTCCCATAAAAAAACGATGTGACTCCAGTGCTGGGCGGCTCAGTTCTGACCGCCATTGCAGAGTCGTCAAAAGAAGGAATGACACGTGCATAAAAGCGGCTGTGAGGACCTTCACATCGTGTGAGACGTCCACGGAGGTGTTGGATACAATTGCGGTTAAGTTTGGTACCTATGCGCCATCATTAACCCAGTTAACACGTCTCACGTACTTCCGAGCTCCGACCTTTTTTGCATGTGTCGACATATTGCTGTTCGAAGCGTCTCCGAGCCCGAGGATGACTTCGCAGAGCGCCACGCTTTTGAACCATTACAGAGGAATACTGTAGCCATGATTGAGCCAAATTTCAAACTTATGTGTCACAATGGGAGACAATTACAGAGTGATCCTTTAATTGTTATGCGCAGTGTATATCGGCAGGAAGCCCCCGACAAGATGCTCAGTGGCAACGGCAGCATGCAGTATGATTGACAGCCTTCTGCGCGTGCGTCGGTTCATCGTCCAACAGGTTGTGTAGCTGTCTCTCTCTCGCTACCGATCGGGATATCTTGACTATTTGTCACCGATTTTGCGCGTTCACGTCACCGCAGTTTCTTCTTAGACTGGCATAAATAGGAGGCTTCGATCACAGTCTCAGCAGTGTAGTCGTGGTACCTGAAGATGTTGGTCAGTTGAGCCGATGAAATATTGTGGAAATTTCACAGCGGCATCCGATGCCTCACCCGAGAACCATATCTGCAACACGTTCGCCGGGATAGGATCACGAACAAATGATTTTACACCTTCACGACATTTTGATCATGATAAGCGTCGCCGGCCGGAGGATCCTGTTCCTCCTGACACCAGTTCAGAAAGCCACCAAAACGAGGCAGTAGCGGACATGTTGCAGTTGTGTCAGGCTATTTCAGACAATTTCATTAGCTGCCTAATCGGCACGGACGAGTGCGGAGTTTATCACTACAACTCCGAGACAAAGGAGCGAAACAGGCAGTGAAAATACAGGGGTTCGCCACTGCCAAGAAGGTGAACGTACAACTATCATTGGGCAATGTGATGCTGAGTGTCATTTGGGAATGGGGATGTGTTGTGCTGACAGATTATACTTGTGTGAGGCGAAGCATCACAGGAGCATACTACCGAAATTTCCAGACTAGGTTAGGGGATGCTGTCAAGACGAGCTGTCGCCTCTAGACGAGATTAGGGGCGACTGTCAAGCCGAGATGTCGTGGGAAGGGAGTGTTTATGCAGCGCGGCAATGCCCCAGCTTATTCTGCACGGGCACGTCCAAGCATGCTGCATCTTTGTGCTATGAAACGTTACCTCACATCCTGCATTCCCCTGATATGACACCCAGCGACTTCCTCCACTGAGCTCATGGGAAGAAACCACTGCGTGGCAGGCATTTGCAGACTGACGGCGCCGGCAGCTGTGGCCGTGCGGTTCTAGGCGCTTCAGTCTGGAACTGTGCAACTGCTACGGTCGCAGGTTCGAGCCCTGCCTCGGGCATGGATGTTTGTGATGTCCTTACGTTAGTTAGGTTTAAGTAGTTCTAAGTTCTAGAGGACTGATGACCTCAGATGTTAAGTCCCATAGTGCTCAGAACCATTTGAACCAGACTGACGACGAGGTGATTCTCGAGGTCCAGCGTTTCCTGATCACCAAACTTAGACTCCTGTAATCAGCGTCTCCACTAAGTCATCAAACGTTGGAAAAAATATTTCGCATAGATGAGTGGATGTATGGAGAAGGATTAACACAATGTTTCACTGTCACAACTTCATTTTTTCGAGACGAAATGTAAAATCTTGTAACTACCCTTCGTGTGTGTTTAACAAAGGGAGCGGACAGGATTGTAGAAATTATAGAGACGTAAGTGTACTCTTTTCAGTGACTGGGCTCTATGGACGAATGCTAGAAAGCAAGACTGAAAAACATTTTAAAGAACCAGCAGAAAAATGATTCTATCAGAACTCAAAAAAGGGGAAAACGCTGTTCTTTAAAAGACTGGCAGAAAAGTGGGAAATCCTCATTCAACCTCCTCCATCAAAAATTTTGGCATATTCGCGTTCTTTTAACACAGAACACTTTGAATCCTTTTACCCAGTCTATCTCTGTAGTTAAGCCTTCATATTCAGCATCTTCCTCTCACTGCCATTGTCTGTAAGTGTCTATCTCCCACTGTCTCCTTTTCTACAATTGATTTACAGCATATTCCACAGCCATTATATCCTCCATATGAAACAGAGACTGGGGAAAGAAAGGGAAGGGATGCGTGGGAATTCGTGACTTCCAGCTGCACAGGGCAATGTGGTTATGCAATGGTGAAAGTTGAATATTTTTGCCGGACCAGGACTCGAACCCGGATTTACCGCTGTTAAGAGTGGTTGCCTCAACCGCTTCCGCTATCTGGACACAGCCCGCTCCTGACCGACTCAAATTTCGAATTTATCACATTCTGCAGTGTAGCGTCCCTCTTCCAGTAACCCGCTACTCGCAAATTATTGATTCCCATAGGAGTTTGGACGGTATTAGTACATCCGCACCAAAACAAACGTCAAGGACCCGTCGCGCTCTTACATACGTGACCGTTCAGTCAGACATGTCTGAAGAAGCAGAAACCACTCAAATGTATACATTATTGTCTCCTCTCTTACTTACAATGTCTCCTTTTGTCTTTCTTTCCAACTGCCACTGTCTCCACCATGCCTTGGTAGCCAAAAAATAATGGGGAGTCCAACATCTTTTCCCCTATGCCCATTTGTTTAAAATTTAGGACCAAAATGCGCCCTCCCCCATATCTACGTGTTAACTTTCTGGGAGGGTACTGACCCCACAAGCCTACGTATGGTCTACATTCATCTGCATTTTTCATTTCCACCTGAGCCGTGCTGCGGCTCGCGTTGGTGCTGTTTGTCAGTTTCCGCCCTCTGTTGGAAGCCAGAGGGTTTCGTTTAGTTGGCGTTGTTGCAGTTGTTTGTCTTCTTCTCGTGTTGACAGGCGCCACTCGGTTTCGCAAGCGTTGACTGTCTGTTAGTGGCAGCAGCGGCTATTATCGATATGTAGTAACTATTGCCCTATCTTACGGGCGACGTCGTTGTTTTGCCGGGACGTGTGAGTGGCGAGTTCAGTTGGCGATTGAGGAGAAGCCAGGTCCGCACAGTGAACCAACACGCCAGGACCGCTGGTGGCATGCATGACTGCCGAATGGAACAGCTGTGGTCACAGGGTGCACGACTTTGTCGTAAACCGGATCCATCAAGCTTTAAGACGAGTGCATTACAATCCAAGTAGAGAAACCTTCACCAATGTGATATCCCGCGATTCTCCACTGACTTGGATTTGTGTTGCTGCTTGTAGTGTCGCCGAGGCGAAGAGCAGCGAGTGCAGTGCTTGGGGAAGGCGGATCTGATTAGCTTTCCTCGACTTCTTATTACTATATACTGCGTTCAACTTGTTACAATTTGTTACTTTCAACTGGCGGTAATTTTTCTTGCCTGGTGGCCGCTAACGCCCCAGTTACCTGCCCTGGGGTTAGTGTATGTAACGGAACTGTACATTTCCTCGCCTTACCGCTGCTGTCCAGTAAGGCGTGTAGTTTTGACAGCTTTCTTGATTGTAGGCCGGTTGGCGATGCCTCTACTCTGGTGGTAATGATTCCTTTCCCGTTCCGGGGCTCTATACACAGTATTCTGGACGTAGTGCAGATCGCCGGTTCCTGCTTTGGCGTATTTTTCCATCGTTGCATTTGGTTTATGGGACGTCAGGTAGCTTCAGCAAGATTATCATTAGTCATTCGTTAGACTGCTACTAGTCTGAGTTACCATCTTGTGAAGTGAATGCAACTCTTGGCTGCCTATCTCATCGCTCGCGAAAGTGTTTGTTGCCAGACCTTCTCAGAGGTCGGTTCCTGCAGCACCACCTGGACCATTTGCTTGTTTTTTATACTAACCTTAACTACTGTATTTGCTGTTTTACAGAAGGTTTCAAATTTTTTTTATATTATTGCCGTTCATGGTGTGTAAGGTATTCAGCTGTGATTGTGGTCATTTGCCTTAAAATTTTAATTTCGTGTTTGTATTTTAGCAGTAAGCCTTAAAACCTTATTTCCTGCCATCCCTGGCGTCTGATGCCATCTGCTGTGTTTGTGGCGAATTACCTTAATATTTCAACACCTGTAATTTGCAAATTGCAGCGAGTTCTTGAACAATTCTTAATTTATTGCCATTCTAGGCATGTAAGACCTTCAGCCGTGATTGGGGCCGCTTGCCTCAAAATTGTAATTTGGTAATTGTATTTAGGCAGCAAGCCTTTAGAACCTTATTTACTGCAATTCCTGGCTTCTGATGCCGTCTGCTGTGTTTGTGGCTACTTGCTTTTAATATTTCAATACCTGTAAGTTGTAATTGCAGCGAGTTCTTAAACATTCTTAATTTATTGCCATTCTTGGCGTGTAAGGACTTCAGAAGTGATCACAGTGGCTTGTTTCTTTAAAAGTTACTGTTTTAAAAATAAATGTGTATAACTGTAAAAGGCAACCAGTAGTAACTGATTACGGTCCCGTCCACAATCGTAACCGAATCCTGCCTTCCCTTGACAACCAGGTGTCAACTGGTAGCAGAGCATGGTTACGATTGTAATAACGCCATTTCAGTTACTGTGGGTTTGATTTTTTAAAGTCTGTTAGTGTTGTACGATTTCTGCCTTTGGTATTGTGTTCTGTTTTAGGTGATCAACTCTGTAATGGCTGTCAGGCAGTGCCCCGGGATCGGCCTCTTGAGGAAGGACCATCTCACTTATGAGCTGGCGATAAGACGTCAGCCTGTTGAGGGTAGTGTTCTGGACTTAGCAGCCCACTTGCGTGCTACTGTTCTTCAGCCGGTTGACGTCACGCTGGATGTTGTGGGTGGGACAAAGCCAGCCATTGACGTTTTGTTTAAAGCTGCTAGGAGTCTTGAGGACAACATCGGCTTTTTAGAGGGCACTCAACCTAGCGGCAGTCAGTTAGACAGGGCGCGGGCACAGTGGATACATTTAACCAACTGGGTATCTGACTTAAATACATTAAAGTTAGAGGATCGTGATAAAGAATCAATCACTGAACTGGGGTCCTTGGTTAATAAATTGTAGTTTAAGGACACATGTTTAGAGCTTGATGGGAAGAGGACAGGGGAGAAGGATTTATTATCTTTTGGGCGGTGCGCTAGCTAGCCTCGGAATGACGCCCTTGTGTCCTCCGAGGGGTTAGCTGGGGCGTTTGCTAAATTGCCTAATCTCCTGGTGCATCTGTTTCGAGACATCACAGAATTAACTACAGACCGACTCGTGCAAATTGAAAGGTTGTTGTGGTTGTTGGTTCGCTTTGAGCAACACACTGATGCGTTTGGTGTTTCGCATCAGGTAATTTTGTCTCCATTGTATCCTTTAACTAGAGGCGAAATGAGGACTCTGGTATCCAGGGCCATGACAGAAGGGTTTTCGTTGCAGCAGTTGAGGGAGCTTGTGATCAGCGAAAGATTGACAATGGGGGTTTGTAAACAGATCGAGTGTTGCTATATTTCGTAGATGCTGCAAGATAGGGAGGAGTTGCACCAGTACGTGGAAAGAGTTAAGACGGCATGTTTGGCCTTGTTAGTCCACTTACCAGAACAGGAGTAAGTTTCAATTGTCCTGAGGGGAATGCGAGCGGCGGATAAGTCACATTTTGTTTTTCGTGGTTATCCCTCCACTTGGGAAGAACTTTGTGCCGCCATTATAGCGATATTCGCGTTGCCGCTCTTTGACGATAGACACCGTGAAGTTAAAGTTCAGCCCGTGGGCGTCACTGAGGGGAACTCCGGATTACCAACATCAGCTGAGTCCGGGGAGTCAGGGGAATTGCGGCGTTGTTTCAGGTGCGGTCGAACAGGGCATTTAGTTCCTATGTGCGTTCAGCTGCGGATACCCAGAGTCAATAAATGACGCCCGGTTGGGCAGCGACCCCGGGGTCGAGCCTTTAAACCTGGTGTGCCCATGTCACTGCTCGATCGTCACCCTCACTGCCTTATATTTGTTCTCGAGTAGGTGTGGCGAACCAATTTGTGCCCTTTTGTATTCTGGTAGCTCCTTTTCATTGTTGAGCTTGGTATGGTTTCTTGAATTTGGTCGTCTTTCGAGACTTAGGCTAGTCCCTTCTTTGGTGCAGAGATATCGGGTTGTCAGTGGGCAGGTGTAGCATCTGCAGGGTTGGGTCCGAGGGAGTATCTCGGTTGGTGATTTCTTGTGGCCCTTGTCTTTGGCCTTGGTTAAGGAGCTGTCAGTCGATTTGATTTTAGCCGGCCGAAGTGGCCGTGCGGTTAAAGGCGCTGCAGTCTGGAACCGCAAGACCGCTACGGTCGCAGGTTCGAATCCTGCCTCGGGCATGGATGTTTGTGATGTCCTTAGGTTAGTTAGGTTTAACTAGTTCTAAGTTCTAGGGGACTAATGACCTCAGCAGTTGAGTCCCATAGTGCTCAGAGCCATTTGAACCATTTTTTCGATTTGATTTTGAGATGTGATTTTATTGGTAAAACTGGTCTTGTCTTGGATTATTTGGGCTACACCTTGTTCTTTAAGTTTTCTGGTCAGAAATTTGGGTTCTGTGAGTCTACTACACGTAAGGTTCATCGAGATGCGAAAATGCTGGCTGTTGATGCTAAGGTTAGTGAGTTTGATCTCACCCATCTTTCTTCTCAGCAGGCCTCTGAACTAGGGGGGTTGTTGTAGAGGTTCCCAGAGCTTCTCTGTGATAGACTGTGGGTTACTAATGTTCTTGACTACCATATTCGTCTGTCTGACCATGTTCCCGTCAGGCAGCCCCCATATCATCTCTCACTGCCTAAGATGAAGATACTAAGGGGAAAGATCTCCAAAATGCTTGAGCAGGGAGTTATTTGGTCTTCTACATCCACTTATGCCTCCCCTATATTCCTCGTCCCTAAGGATCAGGGGCGGGACTTTCGGCCTGTTGTTGACTACCATCACCTAAATAAGAAGGTTGTCATCGAGTTGGTTCCTTTACCTTATCTTCATAACTCTTTTACTTGGTTTGCCAGGGCTAATTGGTTTACTGTGCTCGACCTGAATCAAGCCTTAGCCAAAGAATGTAAACACCTTACAGCATTTTGTACTGATTGGAATCTGTTTGAGTTTAATAGGTCCCCTTTGATTTGGCTACTGGCGCAGCCGTTCTTACTCGTATGCTGGATAATATTCTTGGAGACTTGAAATTTGTCTGTGTTCGCAATTACCTGGACGATTTGGTAATTTATAGTCGTTCGTTTCAAGAGCATTTGGAACATATCTAGCAAGTTTTTGCTAGGTTGTAGGGAGCGGGTTTGACTGTTAAACCCAGTAGGGTGACATTAGCCAGGCAGTAGGTATCCTTCTTAGGTCACCTAGTATCAGGTGAGAGTATTCGCATTGATCAGGAACGGACTAAGGTCTTGAGAGCCCTTCCGCCGCCCACTGATAAGCGAGGGATTGCGAAGTTCATAGGGATGTCGAATTATTTTAGGCATTTTGTCCCTAATTTTGCTCAGTTGGCGGCTCCTTTAAATGAACTGCTCCGAAAAAGGGTGCGTTTTGAGTGGGGATCAGCTCTAGAGGCCACTTTTGAGCACATTAAGGAGGATGTAGGCAATCCTCCAGTTCTCAGAGTGCCTGATTTTAATAAGAAATTTATTGTCCAAATCGACGCTTCTAATGCAGGAATTTCATCAGTCCTCCGTCAGGAGTTCGAGGGTCAATGGCAGCCATTAGCTTACGCGTCTCGTCGGTTAACCAGCGCCGAGCTTAGATATTCTGTTAACGAATGTGAGGCACTGGCCGTCTTGTTCCGCTGGATAAGTACCGGTTTTATTTCGAACATAGAGTATTTCAGCTAGAGACCGACAATCAAGCCTTAAGCTGGGTGCTAGCCTGGCCGCGTAAAACTGGCCGTATCGCGAGGTGTGCGGTACGCATTTCGGCGTTCCAGTTCGAGGTTAAGCACATTAGAGGCACTGAGAATGTGCTCGCGGACGTCCTCAGCCGTATGTTTACTGAACAACCACTTAGTGAGGGCGCCCAAGAAGTTTCGGAAGGCAATCTTGACTGTGTCGTGTTAGGTGGTATTCCTCATTTGTTTAGTGACATTGCCGACCATCAGGATCAGGATCTCACTTGGGGACCCGTTAAGAAACGGCTTTCGGCGGGGGAGCGTTTGGATGAATACATCATCAGGAAAGGCATTTTGTGTAAAACGGTGGGATGTACCAAGGAGATTAAGATCTGTCTACCAGGCACCCTAGTACGCCCCGTTTTTCATTATTTTCAAAACTCGTTGATTGGTGGGCATTTAGAAACCTATAAGACATTTCAGCAGATTAAGGAGCATCTGACTTGGCCGTATATTGACCGAGGAGTTAGAGAAATGGTTTCTCGGTGTCAGTTGTGTCGTGTGGCCAAACCGAATAACGCTCTTCAATAGGGGTTCCTTCGTTCTGAGCGTGAATCTTGCCCCATGGACAAACTCTATATCGATTGGGGCCCTTACCTCGCACCAAAAGAGGCCATCGGTATGTGTTAGTAAAAGCGTGTAGCTTTGGCAGCTTTCTTGATTGTAGGCCGGTTGGTGATTCCTCTAATCTGATGGTAATGATTCCTTTCTCGTTCCGGGTGCTCTAAACACAGTATTCTGGGAGTAGTGCAGACCGCCGGTTCTGGTTTTGGCGTATTGTTCCACCGTTGCATTTGATTTATCGGACGTCAGGTAGCTTCAGCAAGATTATCATTAGTCATTCGTTAGACTGCCACTAGTATAAGTTACCATCTTGTGAAGTGAATGCAACTCTTGGCTGCCTATCTCATCGCTCGCGAAAGTGTTTGTTGCCGGACCCTCTCAAAGGTTGATTCCTGAAGCACCGTCTGGACAGCTGCTTGTTTTTTTAATCAACTTTTGCTATTGTATTTGCTGTTTTACAGCAGGTCTTAAAATTTTTAAAATGTTATTGCCGTTCCTGGCGTGTAAGGTATTCAGCCGTGATTGTGGTCGCTTGCCTTAAAATTTTAATTTGGTATTTGTATTTTAGCAGTAAGCCTTTAGAACCTTGTTTACTGCCATTCCTGGCCTCTGATGCCGTCTGCAGTGTTTGGGGCGACTTACCTTTAATACTTCAATACCTGTAAGTTGTAAATTGCTCGAGTTTTAAACAATTCTGCATTTATTGTCATTCCTGGCGTGTAAGGCCTTGTGCCCAGATCACAGTGGCTTGATTTTAAAACGCTATCTGTTGTATCTGTATTTAATGGTGATTTGCTAAATTGTAACTCACTGAAAACACTATTATTTACACGGTTGTTTATTCCTTCATTAATAAGGTGTAGTATTTTTTATTTATTGTTGAGTCTGGAATTACTGGCTTAAAATAAATTGTGTGTAATTATAAAAGGCAACCAATAGTAACTGATTACGGCACCGTCCACAATCGTAACCTAATCCTGCCTTACCTTGACTACCACCAGGTTTCACCACCGTTTCTTTTCTCTTTTGTTCCCACTGCTTGTACCTCTCCCCATGTCTCTTCCTGTGTTACTGTCACTGTCTCTCACTGATCATCACTATCTTCTCTTAGAAGTATTTTTCACTAGGGAAAGATACATACCGCCTACAGGAAAATGAAAGAGGCCTTTGGGGAAAAGAGAAGCAGCCGTCTGAATACCAAGAATCCAGATGGAAAAACACACCTAAACAAATAAGTGAAAGCTGAGACGAGCAAGGAGTATATGGAGGGTCTATGTAAGGGAGATGAACTTGAAGGCATTATAATAGAAAGGGAAGTGGTCGTAGATGAAGATGAGATGGGAGATACGGTTCTGTGAGAAAAATTTGACAGATCTCTTAAAAACCTAAGTCGAAAGAAGGCCCCGGGAGAAGACAATATTCCGTCAGAGTAACTGACGGCCTTGGGAGAATCAGTAATGACAAGATTTTTTCACCTGGTGTGTAAGATGTATGAGATGGGTGAAATACCCTCAGACTTCAAGAAGAATGTAAAAATTCCAATTTCATAGAAAGCAGTTGCTGACAGGTGTGAAAATTACTAAGCAAAATAACGACACGAATTCTTTACAGAAGAGTGGTACAAGCCGACCTCGGAGAAGATCAATTTGGATTCTGGAACAATGTAGCGTACGAGAGGCAATATTGATCCTATGATTTATTTTAGAAGACCGGAAAAGGAAAGACAAACCTACATTCATAGCGTTTGTAGACTTACAGAAAGCTTTTGACAGTGTTGTCTGGAATACTCTCTGAAATTCTGTAGGTATCAGGGGTAAAATACAAGAAGCTATAGGCTATTTACAACTTCTACAGAAGCAATACGGCAGGGTCGATTAGCATGAATTGGGATTGAGACGGGAGTGAGACAGGGTTGTAGACTATCCCAGATGTTATTTAGTCTGTACACTGAACAAGCAGTAAAGCAAACAAAAGAGAAATTTGACGTAGGAATTAAAGTTTACAGAGAAGAAATAAAAACTTAGAGATTTGTCGATGAGATTGTTATTCCGTCAGAGACAGCCAAGGACCTGGAAAGCAGTTGAACGAAATGGACAGTGTCTAGAAAGCAGGATATAAGATGAACATGAACAAAAGCAAAATAAGCATAATGGAATGTAGTCGAATTAAATCAGGTGATGCCGAGGGAATTAGATTAGGAAACGAGACACTTGTAGTAGTAGATGAGTTTTGCTATTTGGGCAGTAAAATAACTGATGATCACCGAAGAAAATGGGATATAAAATGGTGTTAATGGAAAGAAAGGCATTTCTGAGGAAGAGAAATTTGTTAACATCGAATAAAGATTTAATTGTTAGGAAGTCTCTTCTGATGGTATTTGTCTGGAGTGTAGCTATGCATGGAAGTGAAACATAGACGATAAATAGTTGATAAAAAACGAGAATAGAAGCTTTCGAAGTGCGTTGTTGCAGAAGAACGTTGAAGTTTGTATGGGTAAATCACGTAACTGATGAGGAGGTATTGAAAAGAATCGAGGGGACAAAAAATTTGCGTTGGTAGAACACATTCTTGAATATCAAAAGATCACGAATTTAGTATTTCAGGGAAGTGTGTGTGTGTGTGGGGGGGGGGGGGAGGGGGGAGGTAAATATCGTAGAGGGAGCCCAAGAGATGAATACGGTAAGCAGCTTCAGAAAGTTGTAGGTTGCAGTAGTTATTCGGAGATGAAGACGCACAAAATCACGAATATGATTGCATGTCAACATTTTTGGCGAGGAAGACGGAGTGACGATTGAGGCAGCTGGTTCCCCACTATTCTGCTAGAGTCTTTTTTGTGCGTCGACAGAAGCTTTTTTCCGATGGTTCCCTTCTTTTCCCTGCTATAGCAGCATGTACTGCTTATATAAAACGAATTCTATAGGTCGATAAAGTTTTGGCAGTTTATTTACCGAATTTGCAGTCTTTCCAGTTTTACATGATTTTTGATAGTCATTTTAAATTTTTCTCAGGCATGTTAATACCCTTTCTAGCTCAATTTTTGTCACTACACTACCACTCTGGCGTATTTGTATAGGTGTGAAGTGCCCGTTATGTAGAGACATCGTGTCATAATGTTTTATTGGCGAAAAGATTATAAATGAAAGCATAGTTTGGTGACTTCAGAGTCCTTGTGATGATCCTCAAATCACTGACATGTGTTCACTACGTCAATTAAAATTACAGTTATGCCTCAGATAGGTTATTATGTGTATATTTTACGCGCAAAAGTACGGCAACTTTGAAACTCTGGACCTCGCTAACAGTTAATGATATGTAAAGTTTCGAAGTTCTTCGTGATTATCATCTTAATAACATGTAGTAAAACTTTCAACGATCTGACCGTGTCCACAATGGATACTTTTCGTAACCAAAAATAATGTTTTTTGGGTTTCCTTAGGAATCATCGAGGGACAAATTGTGCTTTTACAAGTCGTTTAAGGTCCATCTTAGGCCATACCTAGTGCAAAAGAACCAAACAATTTGCTCAATTTTCCTGGGGTAGAGAAACTTGTAATGTTTAAATTTTGGTTCTTTGCTGTAGGAAAGGTGCAGTACGCCCGTTCTTCCGATGGATATACAAATGGTCGCTTGGACAAGAGCTGTCCAAGACACTTCACCCCTTATCCCTGTGATGAATAAAATCCGAGGTAAGACCCCCTGAAATATCGGTTTTTCACTCTCGGCTTTTTGTAACTTTTTGATACCGAAGATTATCGTGCATGGACCGACTAGAAAATAAAACGGGTTCAGGGCCAGTTGGCCTTACGTAGATGGTATTTTCATATGCAACTAACAGGAAAATTTATTGTAAGAGGACGCACAGGCCATTCAACATTTCTAGACCTAGAAAAGGCGTATGACAGAGTGCCGTTAAATGAGTTGTGGGTGAACATGGGGAATGATAGTGCCTTAATACCCTACATTAAACAGAACATTATACTGTGGATGCACCAGCTCAATGAACGTGAGTAATATGCTATAAGATGAATTACAAATCAGTTAAGAGCTAAGATAGGGTAGTCCGCTGGCTCGTGTGGTGTTTAAAATTAATCTGGAAAAAGTATTGAAGGCATGAAGAAGTAAATTTAGTCCTATGGGAATATTGGGAGATGATAAACTATACCCGCTGCTATCAAGTGAAGATAAGGTGGTAATTGACACAGATTACGACAAGTGGGGTTTAAAAATAAACACACAAAAACTAAGTATACGCTAGTGAGCAGAGACAAACAGCATGACTTAGATGCTGAGACTTTTAGCATAAAATAATGTTATTCTTTCCAGTAATTAGGTACAACTACACTTGCCAGTGGAAAAGCGTACAAGACATTAGAAATAAGATTGGACAAAGAAATCGTGTTATTCGACAGTTAAACTCAATCCTTTAGATTAATAAAAAATTATATACAAAAACAGTAGAAAGCATACATACATATGAATCAGAAGTTTGAGAAATCATAAAGAAAAGAACGATTACTGTCCATGGAAATGGGTTACTAAATACGACGTTCTGGAGTGTCAAAAGAAGACCACATCAAAAATGAACACAGCGGACACTTTATGGAAGTGGACACTTTATGGAAGTAGAAAAGAACAACATGGGATCTGCTAAAGGGAAGAGATCACTATGGTACGGCCATGTTCATGCTCTGCTAGTACTTCGTCTTATCCTATTCGACTTCTAAAATAATCCAAACTCTTCAAGTAACATGATTAACATGGCAGTAGACGACATTTAGACTGCCGTACTCATACTGCTGCGAGTCAACGACAGAAGCTGTGGGAATCTCAATGACCTTCGGTTAGAAAACATACTACATGTCGTTAAAAATGTACACGTCCAAGGATCATTTCAGATTCATCTATATATTTGTCAAACCATGCTTGAAAAGAAGTAGCAGTGTGATCTGGTGTATTCTCTTCTTGATGCTTTCGTGTTGTTCCGTGTCATTTCAGCTGAAAATCTTCACTTATTCTGTCACTGAAAAATAAGGAACAGCGCAGCAGTACATCACTGTCTGTTCAGACGAGGTTTCAGAGATCTGACTTGGACTCCATTCTGCATCTTTTTCTTTTTCAGTTGAACCTAATAGGGGATCATGGCTTGGGACATGACATTAGCTCAGAGGAAACCGAGTTCCAACATTCATCGGAGTATCTGTGGGTTTTGTAAGCTGGAGGTGCTCACTTAGGAACGTGAGCTGAAGTCTTAGTTTCCGCTAGTATGCCTATAACGGACTCCAGGACAGATTTAAAATGCTAGGTGAATGTTGCTTCCGCAGGCCAGTAGGCTGGCTTAAGTGTTGGAGGTTTTCCGAGCACCAGGTATTCTCCAAGTGCCAATAATCTAGAAATAATGGTGGAGGAAGTTCCGACAGGAAGCAGAGAACAGATATTAGCCGGGAGAAGACTGAAAACAATACCCAAAAGAAGTCAAAAGGCAATAATACGACATTCGGTCTTTGAGTGACTGAAATTCGCAGTGTTTCAAAAATTTCAGAAATTACTTGTGGTTTCCGAAATCTAGGGATAGTTTGGCAGTCTTCCCGGGTGCAGCAGACGAGTAGTGGTGCTGCTTCTTATACTGACGTCGGTTTTGGACGTCGAAAGTCAGTGATCCAGAAAGTTATTCTTATATTATGGAAAGATCAGAAGAATTCACCTGGACCTTCCATTGCACAGGCGTGCAGCTACATCCCGGATGTTGTTCAAGAGTGTTACAACTAAAGGCATGTGTACGTATACTGCTGACAATGTATAGTAGGAAGAGTACATGATACTTTTTGGTATCTGGGGAGTGGTTGGGAATGGGGGTGTGGGGGTGGGAAGGGGGCGAGGTACACAGGGGGCGAAATTTAGCAGCCGTCTCTGACACAAACAACAGCTCTTGCCGACTATGAATCGAGCTGAACTGAGCACGGATGACAATAGGTTTACGTCATTCTGTGCTGTTTCAAACCTACATCACAATCCAGCGTCGGTAATGTCTGACATGTAGCGACGTACAAGGCTTTCGGCATACATTGTTTAAATAATGCAAATTTCTCTGACACTGCTCGTGGATGGGCTAGTGTAATATAAGCTACTCGATCTGATTTAGTGGCTGCGGGCGGAGTTGAAGCACTCTACCCACTGCGAAGAGCGTGAAGTGTTGCATACTCGGTAGGCATTTCACATGTCGCTAGCGGTACTGGTCACCCCTCTAGTCGCGTGTTTGAAACACTGTGCTAATTCTTATACATACTGCATTTATGCTTGTCTTTCGTTGATAGTCTTGAAAATCGCAAAATATCAGTGCTTACAGAATATTGCAATTACGTTGCACACTAACGTCTTACGTCCTAGCCGGCCGGTGTGGCCGAGCGGTTCTAGGCGCTTCAGTCTGAAACTGCACGACCGCTACGGTCGCAGGTTCGAATCCTGCTTCGGGCATGGATGTGTGTGACGTCCTTAGGTTAGTTATGTTTAAGTAGTTCCAAGTTCTAGGGGACTGACGACTTCAGATGTTAAGTCCCATAGTGCTCAGAGCCATTTGAACCATTTTTTTTATCCCTCGGGCATCTGGATGTCTGGTAGATTGTTCTACTAATTTACTACAGAATCGACCTGTTATTGAACAGTAATCTAGCTCTCTTTCTGGCAAGAGTAACTGCCTTAAGATTTATTTAAGTTTACTGTATTTGCGGGAAAATAAATGTTTAAAGCTTGTATAATTAAAAAAAATTATTTTAGCAGTGGGCAAAAACCACTCCCAGCTCAACCCAGTCCTACCACTCCCTCTAGAAACACACATCTATTAGTTAATTCCGCGTTACATAGAGGTGTCCGGCTACTTTTGATCGGATAGTGTTAACCCATGGATGTTCGCATATACGGGGCTTAAAAGCTGCACCGCAGATATTGCAGAGATGGAAAGTGCTATTGATGCGCGATAACGCAGTATGCATTGGTAGTCAGAGGTTTTTCTTGCTAGGCAATAAACAGATAGTAATGATTTAAGAAAGTGTATTTTTTGCGAACATAGGCTTTTTTAAATGGAACAGTACCTTATGACATTAACAAATTAAAAGTAGGGTATATTAGAATAGCAGTGACATTTGTTGCAGTATTCTATTACAAGTGTTCACGAGATGTATTTTGAAAAGTTCCCAAACCGACATTTGTCTGTGACATTCAGCCTTCGTAGTTACTAGGTGCGATGTTTATATGGTTGCTTACAGTGTGTTTGTGTGTTCCTTGAGTGCAGTGCGACTTGCTAGCCAGTTAGTGTGTGACAGTCCGAGCAGTAGGTCACAAATGGACGACTGCATTTACCAACGCAGGAAAAGCTGACAAGCTCATGGTGTTTGGAGAGTGTTGGAAGAAGGCAGTTCGTTCCTGCATGGTGTGTGCGGCAAGATCTCCCAACAGACGTCAACCGTGTCGGCAACTACTTCAACCAGTTACGTGAAAGTAACAGAAGGAAACAAGTGACGACAGAAGAGGGGGGAAATTAATGTTCTTATTGATGCTGAGCCGTGGCTGGCTCGAGTTATGCTTGTCTTGGGTTAACCTTGGTTGCAGTCCTGTGGTTTTATTTCTCCTGCGGTTATCGCGATAATGTTGCTGTCCTCTCAGTGAGTGGCACCAACAGCGTGTTTTTATACTAGTACTGCTGTACTATCTTTGGTGCGGCGGATATAGTTTCCGGGTTCGATTCCCGGCGGGGTCAGGGATTTTCTCTGCCTCGTGATGACTGGGTGTTGTGTGATGTCCATAGGTTAGTTTGGTTTAAGTAGTTCTAAGTTCTAGGGGACTGATTACCATAGATGTTAAGTCCCATAGTGCTCAGAGCCATTTGAACCATTTGATATACACTCCTGGAAATGGAAAAAAGAACACATTGACACCGGTGTGTCAGACCCACCATACTTGCTCCGGACACTGCGAGAGGGCTGTACAAGCAATGATCACACGCACGGCACAGCGGACACACCAGGAATCGCGGCGTTGGCCGTCGAATGGCGCTAGCTGCGCAGCATTTGTGCGCCGCCGCCGTCAGTGTCAGCCAGTTTGCCGTGGCATACGGAGCTCCATCGCAGTCTTTAACACTGGTAGCATGCCGCGACAGCGTGGACGTGAACCGTATGTGCAGTTGACGGACTTTGAGCGAGGGCGTATAATGGGCATGCGGGAGGCCGGGTGGACGTACCGCCGAATTGCTCAACACGTGGGGCGTGAGGTCTCCACAGTACATCGATGTTGTCGCCAGTGGTCGGCGGAAGGTGCACGTGCCCGTCGACCTGGGACCGGACCGCAGCGACGCACGGATGCACGCCAAGACCGTAGGATCCTACGCAGTGCCGTAGGGGACCGCACCGCCACTTCCCAGCAAATTAGGGACACTGTTGCTCCTGGGGTATCGGCGAGGACCATTCGCAACCGTCTCCATGGAGCTCGGCTACGGTCCCGCACACCGTTAGGCCGTCTTCCGCTCACGCCCCAACATCGTGCAGCCCGCCTCCAGTGGTGTCGCGACAGGCGTGAATGGAGGGACGAATGGAGACGTGTCGTCTTCAGCGATGAGAGTCGCTTCTGCCTTGGTACCAATGATGGTCGTATGCGTGTTTGGCGCCGTGCAGGTGAGCGCCACAATCAGGACTGCATACGACCGAGGCACACAGGGCCAACACCCGGCATCATGGTGTGGGGAGCGATCTCCTACACTGGCCGTACACCGCTGGTGATCGTCGAGGGGACACTGAATAGTGCACGGTACATCCAAACCGTCATCGAACCCATCGTTCTACCATTCCTAGACCGGCAAGGGAACTTGCTGTTCCAACAGGACAATGCACGTCCGCATGTATCCCGTGCCACCCAACGTGCTCTAGAATGTGTAAGTCAACTACCCTGGCCAGCAAGATCTCCGGATCTGTCCCCCATTGAGCATGTTTGGGACTGGATGAAGCGTCGTCTCACGCGGTCTGCACGTCAAGCACGAACGCTGGTCCAACTGAGGCGCCAGGTGGAAATGGCATGGCAAGCCGTTCCACAGGACTACATCCAGCATCTCTACGATCGTCTCCATGGGAGAATAGCAGCCTGCATTGCTGCGAAAGGTGGATATACACTGTTCTAGCGCCGACATTGTGCATGCTCTGTTGCCTGTGTCTATGTGCCTGTGGTTCTGTCAGTGTGATCATGTGATGTATCTGACCCCAGGAATGTGTCAATAAAGTTTCCCCTTCCTGGGACAATGAATTCACGGTGTTCTTATTTCAATTTCCAGGAGTGTAGTTTCCGGCAGGGCGGTGTGTGACAAGTCGGTCGGTTGGCGTGGAGCAGCAAGGAAGTCTCCGTCGCGCGTACTCTGGCCGGAGCCGCGGGCGTTGTGCACGCGCGGTTGGAGTGTGAGGTGCTGCTTGCGAGTGCTACGAAGTTCGTCGCTCGCCGATCTTGGACATGAAAGTTGAGTCCTCACTTAACCTACTATCGAGCCTCAACTGTTTACATTTCTCCGTTTGATCCTGGTTGTCGCCTTTGTGACATTCCCGCGAGCAACAACGCGTGTGTATTCAAGTCGGCTAAGATTCCAGCCGTCTTCCTGTGTAGTTTAACTTAATTTATTCCCTCTTATTGACGTTGACCAGCGGTATCATCTGCCTTGTGGCCGTCGACGTTCCGGTTACCTGCCCTGGTCGTTGACGTACTTTTGGGCAGTGTATTTTCCTCGTCGTGTTCTTGCTGCCCAGCGCGGCGTGAAGTTCGACAGCTGAGGTGTTGTTGGTCGTTGTGGGCACCAATATTCTGTGTGTCGTTGTATTGAAATCTTGTGGTCGTTTTGCTGGTTACGTGGAGCAGAACTTATTTTGTTGATTGGTCGGCCGGCTGTCTGTCGGTTGGGTTGCCTTCAGATTAAGAAGTCGTTTGGACAAGTTGCCTGTCTCACCTAAACGGGCGTTAGTGTTACAATCTCAGGCCGACCCTTTTACACTTCTGAACGCCGTTTCTTGTGTGTTATATAGTAATTTCCCTGTTTGGGTTTTAGTTATTTGGTTGATGTGTGGCCTTGAGCCCTGTATCAATATCTCTTAAATTAATGTTCTTGTCTTGCCCTTACGGCATAAGATTGTTATGCTTTTGTATGGGGCCTTCTGCCGAATTTTGCATGAAATGTTTTAAGATAAGGCCTTCTGTCTTTTGATTGTAACTCTTCTTATTGCTTAATAGGCGGCCTCCAGCCAAGTTCCATTAAAATTAAATCGCTAAGGTCTTCAGCCTGTTTAGAGTGAAGATTAAGAAAATATTTTTGGGTGAAATCTCCAGAAGATTTTTTGCATAGGCCTTGTGTCTTGCATTTTGAGTGTGGCCTTCAGCCGATCTAAAGTTAATCAAGGGAGGTCGATTAAAGTTTTGAGTGTTTCGCATATTTGCTGTAATATTGTGTGTTGATAAAGAAAGTTTGTATGTTGAGTGCAACTGACAGCAACTTATTTTGGCCCCTTTACACAACCTAATCCTCTCTGTCCTGCTAGATATTGCAGTTGATGCGCTCGTTAACTCCTGTGCAACCGCATGAGTAAGTGGCATCAATCAGGAAAGTATCCTGCACGTTCTCCGACACATGCTCGATCCATACCACATGTCTCTTGATCAAGAGCTGCGTGGAAATGATTATAAGACTCATGTTAACTTATGTACATGGGCATTAAGACAGGATACTCCAGATGTATAGTGACTCTTGTTTAGTGGTGAAGTAACACATACCAATCATGGCCAAGTAAGCCGCCGAAAGATGCACCATTGGTCTGATGATAATCGCCGTTGGCCTCGTCAGGTGGAACACCAGCGTCCATGGAGTGTAAAAGTGTGTTGTGGAATAGTGAACCATCAGCTCACAGGTCCCTTTTTCATAGGCGGAACACTGAACGTGCACAAGTATCGCAGCCTCCTAAGAAACCATCTTCCACGGAGACTAGGAGGAATTTGTGGTGCCAACATGATGGCTGTCCAGCCCATACTGCATGAAGTAATACAGCATGTCTTCACGAATTTTTCTCAAATTAACGCTGTAGACTTCTTTATGTGGGGAAAGCGAAAATAGGCTATCTACAATGCCATGCCAAGTATACTGCTGCCTGCTCGAACATCTCCGCCGAAATGCTAGCATGCGTGAAGCAGTCATTCCTTACCAGACTGGAAGATTGGACTGTTGCTGATGGTAGTAATTTTCGACACGTGATGGTCAGTTGTCTCGTCGCTGGTCACCTGTGTCGTTCTTTAGCATGTGCCACCACAGGTGCGGTATAATTGTTGGTGTGAGAACTTTTCAAAATACGATATCTATTAAATCACTCGCACTGGAATCCTGCAACAAACACCTCTAACATTCTAATTTACCCTACTTTTAGTGTGTTAATGTCAACAGGCACTTACCGAGTGAGGTGGCGTAGTGATTAACACTCTGGATTCGCATTTGGGAGGACGACAGTACAAATCCACGTCCGACAATCCACATTCAGGTTTTCCGTAATTTCCCTAAATCACTCCAGGCAAATGCCGGGGTGGTTCCTTTGAAAGGACACGGTCAATTTTCCTCTTCATCCATGACACAATCAGAGCTGGTACTCGGCCTCTAATGACCTCGATGTCGTCGGCGCGTTAAACCCAAGGCGTTTGATACAGTTCCCCACAGTCGTTTTAATGAACAAAGTAAGAGCATATGGACTATAAGACCAATTGTGTGATTGGATTGAAGAGTTCCTAGATAACAGAATGCAGCATGTCATTCTCAATGGAGAGAAGTCTTCCGAAGTAAGAGTGATTTCAGGTGTGCCTCAGGGGAGTGTCGTAGGACCGTTGCTATTCACAATATACATAAATGACCTTGTGGATAACATCAGAAGTTCACTGAGGCTTTTTGCGGATGATGCTGTAGTATATCGAGAGGTTGTAACAATGGAAAATTGTACTGAAATGCAGGAGTAATTACAACGAATTGACGCATGGTGCAGGGAATGGCAACTGAATCTCAATGCAGGCAAGCGTAATGTGCTGCGAATACATAGAAAGAAATATCCTTTATCATTTAGATACAATATAGCAGGTCAGCAACTGGAAGCAGTTAATTCCATAAATTATCTGGGAGTAGGCATTTGGAGTGATTTAAAATAATCGTCGGTAAAGCAGATGCCAAGACTGAGATTCATTGGAAGAATCCTAAGGCGTTCCGTATTACCCTCCTGAACCCACCGATTCCATATTCTGCTAACGGTCACTGGATCTCGACCAACGCGAGCAGCAATGTCGCGATACGATAAACCGAAATCGCGATAGGCTACAATCCGACCTTTATCAAAGTCGGAAACGCGATGGTACGCATTTCTCCTCTTTACACGAGGCATCAAAACAACGTTTCGCCAGGCAACGCCGGTCAAGTGCTGTTTGTGTATGATAAATCGGTTGGAAACTTTCCTCATGTCAACACGTTGTAGGTGTCACGACCGGCGCCAACGTTGTGTGAATGCTCTGGAAAGCTAATCATTTGCATATCACAGCATCTTCTTCCTGTCGGTTAAATTTCGCGTCTGTAGTAATCATCTTCGTGGTGTAGCAATTTTAATGGCCAGTAGTGTACGTTTAATCGATGGCTCATACAATTATTTTTACATGAAATGTATTCACGGTGGCAAGTATGGACAACCATCGGCTGTATAATGGAATGACGACAGTGAAAATATGTGCCGGTCTGGATCGCGAACCGGGATTTCCCGCTTATCGTGAGCGGTCGCCTTACAATTAGACTATCCGAGCAGGCTTCAGGGCCAGACCCAAACTTCCATATGTCGTCAGTCATGTGTCTACAAAGTGCACTCGCACACTCATTATGTCCATGTCAAACCTCAGAAGCATTACGTAATATTACTTCGGACATTCATGCATGTCCGAAGGAACATTGCAACATACTTCGGAGCAAAACAGGCACGGCATTAAGGTATGTAATTATAGCCTATTTCTTATTTCCCATTTAATGTGAAATTGTTGTCATTATTTATGTTTTTGTAAGGTATTCTCAAAATATTTGTAAAAAGAAACGATTACTCTTACATGTAAGCTCTTTGGATGTAAAAATGCTGTACTTTATCTGTTTATACGTCATCTATATGTATGCAGCTTTACTTGTCGGTTTCTAATACGCTGTAATGTTATTTTTCAACCTGGGCCTGACTGAAGTATGTTTCTCAATGAATTTGTCAATACTTGCATTCTTATGTTTCCATTTTCGTAATATGTAACGTGTTTTCTTCGACTTTCGTATCAGGTGATGGTTTATAACTAAATCGGCAGTACAATGAAAGAACCAAATAACGCTTTGTGTCATAAATTTTGTGAAAGATATTTTGTAAGATCGATGTACTACGAGTATTTTTATATATATATCTTTGTTCACGGAGTTAACATTATTATGGTGTGAGTGAACTGTGGTCTGATCAGGTATGGAGTTCGTTGTTATCTGTAACAGAATGGACACTGACTTCTGATATTATGAAGAAATATCAAATGAAGAAAATATCGATGGAAAGAAGTGAAACCAGCAGTGTTAAAATTTAAATTAACAAACCTGATGCCTAGACGTAAAAAATCGTTCATTCCACCGAACTATATTTTCAGCGAGCCACATTATCGACGAGGAGCTACAATAACCAGATGAGTAAAATGATATTATTATTATTTTCGATTATTCCCTTTTTGAGAGAGCGATTGAACTTGAGTTGTCATGATTTCTTCTTCTTTCTTCGTTCTTCCCAAATTCTCTTCATACGTTCACTGTGTTCTCTCTTGCATTCTTCCGACCATCTTCTTCCCGTTCTGTTCTCCACATGTTCTTGTTTAAGTGTGTGTTTCCTTATGATGTTTCTAAACTGTTTTCTATTGTTTATGTTGTCTTGTGTGATCCCCAGTTCTTCAATGTCCTCTTCTGCTTCACTGATCCACTTTGTCTTGTTTTTGCTCTTGTTTACTATCTCAAAGATTTGTCTTGTGAGCATGCTCTTATTCATCCTTTGATATGTCCATAAAATGTCATCCTTCTCTTTCTAATGGTGTCTGTTATTGTTTCTAGGGCTCTGTAAATCTCTCTAGTTGGTCTCTTCATCCAAATTACTTCCCAAAACACTGGTCCATATATTTTCCTCAGAATTTTTCTTTCCTGCTTTTCAATCTCTATGATCTTCGTATGACCATGAATCACTGTACTTTCTGCAGCATAAAGTGCTTCTGGTAGCACTACTGTGTTGTAATGCCTTAGTTTTGCATTGACAGAAATAGATTTCTTATTATAGTGATCCCAATTGAGCTTATATGCTATTTGTAATCTGGAGATTCTATCTTTATTGGCTATTTAGATCAGTCCTGATAGTTGGATTATCTCTCCCAGATATCTGAAGTGGGCAACTTGTGCCACTTTCCCGTATTGAGTAGTAATGGGGAGATTATCTACAGGTTTGTTTTCCATATACTGTGTTTTCTCCTAGGAGATTTGTATCCCAGTTTTCTGTGAGATTTAATGTAGTTTTTCCAATGCAAGTTTGGCTTCTTCTCTGTTGTTCGTTAGAATGGCAAGATCGTCTGCGAAAGCCAGACACTTCACCCTAAATCTCTGCTCTCTTTTAATCCCAAGCGGAATTCCTTTTATTTCCTTTTCGCATGTCCACACAATTTTATCCAGAACCATGTTAAACGGAAGGGGGACATTCCATCTCCTTGGCGAACATCAGTATGGATATGAAATGCTTCTGATGTTTCTCCCACGAATTTAACTTTGGAGGTTGTATCTTTTAATACCTGTTGAATAATTAATATATTAATATTATTCGATCTTCCTTCTCGCTCATAATGGCGGCGCTATACTAGAATAGGAATTGCTGAAAAGGTGCTCTTGTATTCAGCTTCGCTCACTGAACTGTTTTTAACGCTGATAGAGGGAAGGTTGTAATTCTGTCCACGCTCATGTCTGAATAACATTAGTTGAAGGAAGGCATAAATTAATGTATAATAATTTGTGAAGTAGGCTGTAAAGAACTTGCAATTCATTGATGCAATTAGGATGTACACTGGTGAGCCAGAACGCAGTGACCGCCTGCTTAATACCTTGTTTGTCTGTCTTTGGAACGAGATACATTACTGCGTATCAGGGATCCGACAGTTTGTTGGTATCGCGTAATTAACGGGCCGCTGATTTACGTACACGGTGATGTCGCTCATGGCGACCCAGATGGGTTCCATAGGATTTACATCAAGCGAATTTGGTAGTCGAGATTTCAACGTAAGTACACTATAATACTCCTCAAACCACTGTAGCACGGTTGTGGCACCAAGACACGGACAACTGCTGAAAGACGGCATCGCCACCGGGGAAGAC
Organism: Schistocerca americana; assembly: GCF_021461395.2. Lineage (NCBI taxonomy): Eukaryota > Metazoa > Arthropoda > Insecta > Orthoptera > Acrididae > Schistocerca > Schistocerca americana. The sequence continues at coordinate 359,626,550 of NC_060125.1, read as the reverse complement.
ATCAAGCGTGAAGGGATGCAGCTGTCAGCGCGTCTTCGAGTATTACACAGGTCCCATGCAAGCGCAGGAGAACGGCTGTAATAGCGTAGTACTGCTTCTACCATCCGACGTCCGTGGAACGCTACACGTTTCGCTTAGCGACTCAGCTCGATAACGGCGTTTGTGGAGACCATCGACCTAGTGCAGCAAAAATGTGATTCGCCTAAATAGCCGACACGTTTCCATTGATCTACAATCGAATCCTGATGGCCTCGTGCCCACTGCAAACGTAATTGTCGATGTCGTGGAAATGGACGCATCTGGTATCAGGTAAAAGTTTACAAATAGGGGTCGGAATCCTTTGATTGGGAGATATCGTGACGAGGGCTTGTAAGGTAACACATTATTCCGAGTCTTTCCAACTTGCAGTGAAGTAAGCGTTCCCGAAGTGTGTCTTGTTCGAATGTGTGTGAACTTATAAGGGACCAGAGTGCTGAGGTCATCGGTCCCTAGACTTACACAACTCCTTAAACTAACTTTTACAGACAAGCATTAATAATACAACTAGACTGCAAAAATGTCGGTTCAACATCTTCATTACTATTCAGTATATAAACTTTTACCTAAAACCAATAAGGACTTTTCTGGTGTTACGAAACAGAACTAGGGACTGTAACATATTCATCTGGAACTATAACTATAAATATTCATTTCTAAGAAGTTATTTTTTTAGACTTTTCTTTGCTGTAATAACTGCTGACGTTATAGTAACCACATTAAAAATTATGATTTAACTATTTGTTTCTGAAAGAATACACCACCATTTGATTGTATATTACTGTATTTTTCTTCTTGTCAGTCTAGATTTCGGCTTTTACGCCATTATTGAGCACAATGCTAAAAATTCTTAAACCATTAACATATCATATCTAGTAAAGTCAGCCCAAAGCAGGTAAACAAGACTAGCACATGCCTTTAAGATGTAGCTATTGAAGTGACCATCTTAAACAAAATCTAGATTGTATAGAAGAAAATTACAGTAATATACAATATCTTCTTCTTTCAAGAACAGCACATCGAAAACTTATCAAATATGTTTTGTTGAGTGAGAGATGTGGGGAGATTGAGATAGTGTATAGAGGGCGTACGTAATCTTTGGATGCTCTATTTTATTAAAACTATGTAACATGTGTGCGTAGGAAAGTTCTTGTGGAATCAGGACTCAGGTGACGTATGTGAGCTTGTGCAGTATGAATGATTTTGTATAAAAGCAGCCAGAAGAAAAGTTAAGTGCCAAATCAATTAGTATTTCGTTTCTGGCCGGTGGCCCATACTTCGTTTTACTCATATTATACTTGGCTTCGTAAATTCAGAATTTCTTTTACAAACTGCTCGCTGTAAATCCACTGGATGACTTAGGAATTATCGTGAACATTTGAGGGTTGAAGCTTTTCTAATTGGCTGTCTAAATTATCAGTCAATAGGAACTAAGCATTCCAAGTGCTTTGTATAGTACTATGTGCTACAGTTCGGTATCTCTAGGAGTCACTCAGATAGTAACAATAATGATAGTGGTAGATGTAAGAAGAATTCATTGGTGCTCATCAATATTGACCATCGCTACACAAATTTGTGCTAAGATGAAGGAAGTCTTAAATTTTATCAGTTCTCATCTGGTAATTATAAAGTGACTTCATTTGTGAACATTTTAGTGAAAGTCTGAATTTTTTAAGTGGTTTTACTTGGAAGTTATTTACGTGTGAACTCTCGTGTAGTACTTAAATTCCGCGCGGCGTGTTTCGAGAACATGGAACAGCTGAGAGGCACGCTGACAGTGGCGCATCAAACTGGATACAGGAGTAGCACCATGTTAGTTTTCAGAAGAGTCCTAGTTCCGTGTACAGCAACACGATGAGCGTAACAGTGCGTGGAAGCACTGAGAGAGCAAATGTGGGCAGACTGCATTGCATGAGTGCACCACGTCGTGTGATGACATGTGGTACCATTGGTTACACACCACCTCACTTCTGGTTTGCTTCACTGGAAGTCTGTACAACAAGACTTGCTTTCTGACATGTGAAGTCTGATGGTTGTGCTTTATATTCAAGGTCTGTATATTGTTAAAATTCAAAAAGATAATACAAGGCATCATGTTACCCATGATGTATTGAGCTACCTTAGTACACGGAAGGTTCAGCTGTGGCCCTGGACAGCATGTTCTTCATATGTCTCACCCATTGCGAACTTATGGTAATGCGTTGCCAAGAGGCTGGTACACCACCACTCTCTAGCGACAACGATTTTGGTAGTGAGTTCCCAAACTGTATGGAGTGTGGTAGCAGGATCCTGATTGATAACATTTTTATTGACAATGCTCAGACTGAAACAATTAATGTATAACCAGTTGTTAACAAACTATATGATCTTGATGTATAGTCAATGAAAATAAACAGTGTTCTAGCCCTTAGGCATGTTCATCCAAAGCAGTGAGGCTTTTAATGGTACCAGCTTACAGTGTTTTAAGAATAAGTTAAAAGAAATGGAATGGGATAGGGCATGGGTAGGAAGAGACACCAATATGTAATTCAGTACGTTCAATGACAAATTTGTGTCAATATCTAAAAGTAGCTTTCGCAAAAATGTATCCAGAAAGCCCGTGTGTAAAAAAAAAAAAAAAAAAAAAAAAAAAAAAAAAAAAAAAAAAAAAAAAAAAAAACCCTGACCCATAGGTAACTAAGGGGAGTAAGATATAAGAGGAAAACGAAATTTATATATAAGACCAGAACAAGTTAAGATTAAGTGTTACTAGTAATCTACACAAAATACTGTAATATTTTAATGAAAGCAACTAAAATGTCCAGAAATAAGAATGTCGGGACAGAAATTTATAACGCAGGTAATAAGATGAAAACTATATATCATAGAGGACAGAATAACCAGTTGGTACACAAGACACTACCACAACTAAAATGAATGATAATATTGTGATTGTTGTTGTTGTTGTGGTCTTCAGTCCTGAGACTGGTTTGATGCAGCTCTCCATGCTACTCTATCCTGTGCAAGCTTCTTCATCTCCCAGTACCTACTGCAACCTACATCCTTCTGAAGCTGCTTGGTGTATTCATCTCTTGGTCTCTCTCTACGATTTTTACCCTCCACGCTGCCCTCCAATACTAAATTGGTGATCCCTTGATGCCTCAGAACATGTCCTACCAACCGATCCCTTCTTCTAGTCAAGTTGTGCCACAAACTTCTCTTCTCCCCAATCCTATTCAGCACCTCCTCATTAGTTATGTGATCTACCCATCTAATCTTCAGTATTCTTCTGTAGCACCACATCTCGAAAGCTTCTATTCTCTTCTTGTCTAAACTATTTATCGTCCATGTTTCACTTCCATACATGGCTACACTCCACACAAATACTTTCAGAAACGACTTCCTGACACTTAAATCAATACTCGATATTAACCAATTTCCCTTCTTCAGAAACGCTTTCCTTCCCATTGCCAGTCGACATTTTATATCCTCTCTACTTCGACCATCATTAGTTATTTTGCTCCCCAAATAGCAAAACTCCTTTACTACTTTAAGTGTCTCATTTCCTAATCTAATTCCCCCAGCATCACCCAACTTAATTCGACTACATTCCATTATCCTCGTTTTGCTTTTGTTGATGTTCATCTTATATCCTCCTTTCCAGACACTGTCCATTCCATTCAACTGCTCTTCCAGTCCTTTGCTGTCTCTGACCGAATTACAATGTTATCGGCGTACCTCAAAGTTTTTATTTCTTCTCCATGGATTTTAATACCTACTCCGAATTTTTCTTTTGTTTCCTTCACTGCTCGCTCAACATACAGACTGAATAACATCGGAGAGAGGCTACAACGCTGTCTCACACCCTTCCTAACCACTGCTTCCCTATCATGCCCCTCAACTCTTATAACTGCCATTTGGTTTCTATACAAATTGTAAATAGCCTTTCGCTCCCTATATTTTATTTCTGCCACCTTCAGAATTTGAAAGAGAGTATTCCAGTCAACATTGTCAAAAGCTTTCTCTAAGTCTACAAATGCTAGAAACGTAGGTTTGCCTTTCCTTAATCTAGCTTCTAAGATAAGCCGTAGGGTCAGTATTGCCTCACCTGTTCCAATATTTCTGCGGAATCCAAACTGATCTTCTTCAAGGTCGGCTTCTACTAGTTTTTCCATTCGTCTGTAAAGAATTCGTGTTAGTATTTTGCAGCCGTGACTTATTAAACTGATAGTTCGGTAATTTTCACATCTGTCAACATCTGCTTTCTTTGGGATTGGGATTATTATATTCTTCTTGAAGTCTGAGGGTACGTCGCCTGTCTCATACATCTTGCTCACCAGATGGTAGAGTTTTGTCAGGACTGGCTCTCCCAAGGCCGTCAGTAGTTCTAATAGAATGTTGTCTACTCCCGGGGCCTTGTTTCGACTCAGATCTTTAAGTGCTCTGTCAAACTCTTCACGCAGTATCATATCTCCCATTTCATCTTCATCTACATCCTCTTCCATTTCCATAATATTGTCCTCAAGTACATCGCCCTTGTACAGACCCTCTATATATTCCTTCCACCTTTCTGCTTTCCCTTCATTGCTTAGAACTGGGTTTCCATCTGAGCTCTTGATATTCATTGCAAGTGGTTCTCTTTTCCCCAAAGGTCTCTTTAATTTTCCTGTAGGCAGTATCTATCTCACCCCTCATGAGATAAGCCTCTATATCCTTACATTTATCCTCTAGCCATCCCTGCTTAGCCATTTTGCACTTCCTGTCGATCCCATTTTTGAGACGTTTGTATTCCTTTTTGCCTGCTTCATTTACTGTATTTTTATATTTTCTCATTTCATCAATTAAATTCAATATTTCTTCTGTTACCCATGGATTTCTACTAGCCCTCGTCTTTTTACCTACTTGATCCTCTGCCACCTTCACTACTTCATCCCTCAAAGCTACCCATTCTTCTTCTACTGTTTTATTTCCCCCATTCCTGCCATTTGTTCCCTTACGCTCTCCCTGAAACTCTGTACAACCTCTGGTTTAGTCAGTTTATCCAGGTCCCATCTCCTTAAATTCCCACCTTTTTGCAGTTTCTTCAGTTTTAATCTACAGTTCATAACCAATAGATTGTGGTCAGAGTCCACATCTGCCCCTGGAAATGTCTTACAATTTAAAACCTGGTTCCTAAATCTCTGTCTTACCATTATATAATCTATCTGATACCTTTTAGTATCTCCAGGGTTCTTCCATGTATACAACCTTCTTTCATGATTCTTGAACCAAGTGTTAACTATGATTAAGTTATGCTCTGCACAAATTTCTACCAGGCGGCTTCCTCTTTCATTTCTTACCCCCAATCCATATTCACCTGCTACGTTTCCTTCTCTCCCTTTTCCTACTACCGAATTCCAGTCACCCATGACTATTAAATTTTCGTCTCCCTTCACTATCTGAATAATTTCTTTTATTTCATCATACATTTCTTCAATTTCTTCGTCATCTGCAGAGCTAGTTGGCATATAAACTTGTACTACTGTAGTAGGCGTGGGTTTCGTGTCTATCTTGGCCACAATAACGCGTTCACTATGCTGTTTGTAGTAGCTTACCCGCACTCCTATTTTTTTATTCATTATTAAACCTACTCCTGCATTACCCCTATTTGACTTTGTATTTATAATCCTGTATTCGCCTGCCCAAAAGTCTTGTTCCTCCTGCCACCGAACTTCACTAATTCCCATTATATCTAACTTTAACCTATCCATTTCCCTTTTTAAATTTTCTAGCCTACCTGCCCGATTAAGGGATCTGACATTCCACGCTCCGATCCGTAGAACGCCAGTTTTCTTTCTCCTGATAACGACGTCCTCTTGAGTAGTCCCCGCCCAGAGATCCGAATGGGGGACTATTTTACCTCCGGAATATTTTACCCAAGAGGACGCCATCATCATTAACCATATAGTAAACCTGCATGCCCTCGGGAAAAATTACGGCTGTAGTTTCCCGTTGCTTTCAATATTGTGATTGGTAACTGACAATTTGCGAATATTTTAACAATCTACTTCTTAATGTAGCAGTAAAAATAAGAACACATGGTTCAGTTGCAGAAGCAAGAGGATATATTTAAGGTATCATACAAAAAAACTTCGAGCAACTAGTAGTAGCAGCAAGATCCCTCACTGAAATTAACAGACATATAAAAGTTCTCACATGGGGTTGATGGAATTCAAGAGAGAATCCTGAAGAGTTTCTTTAACTTTATGAGTACCATCCTTAGTGGAAAAATCAGAGCATGAAATTTCCCCAGATGGATTAAATTATGGCATTATTAAACCTCTTAATCGTAAATGCGACAAGAAAACTTAAATAATCATCGTACAGTTTTCTTACTGACATCTTTTCTAAAATATTCGGGATGAAGTCTAGTCTCACTTTTAAGTAGAAAGAGTTTACTCACAATATCACAGTTTGGATTCCAGAAGGGTTGCTTGACTGAGAATGCTGTTTTTACAGTCATCCACTAAATATTGCAAGTCTTAAATAATAAAACATCTCCAGTTGGTATTTACAGAGATCTGTCCAAGGAGTTTGAGTGTGTAGATAGTTACTCTCTTGGAAAACTTCAAGTTTTTTGAAATTGATGCCTTTACAAACAACTGTTCTATCATACTCAACAAACAGAATGCAAAGTATTGTGCTGAATAATTCAGTGTTGGAAGGTGAGAAAATTTTAGTGACTGGGAAGAAAACATGGAAGGAGCCCTGCAGGGTTCAATTTTTGGCTCACTCCTATTTCTTATATATGTGAATGGCCTTCCACTTAACATTCAGCAAGTAGAACTAGTACTTTTTGCAGCTGATATTAGTGTTATCATAAATCTCATTACCGAGAAAGTGAAACAAGATGTATCAAATGAGCAGATCTTTGAAAACGGTCCCTTTCTTAGTTCCGAGAAAACACTACATATAGTTCTGTGCAACAAATAGAGTCACACAAACAACTGATGTAGCAAACGAAAAGGAGTATAATATTCCAAATTCTTTGGTGTACTCACTGATCAAAACTTGAACTGGGAGAAATATATTACTAAACTGCTCAGAAATTGGGTTTGCGTACTTTTACTGTTCGTGTAATTTCTAGTCCTGCAAGCAAAGAAATCCACGCTCTAACATATTTGGCATATTTCAATCTATGGAATAACTTTCAATTTGTGGGATAATTTAGTCGAATGGCGCATTAGTTAGAACGAAAGTACTGCCTGCACGAAACTGAGTAGTAAGAACAATATGCGGCTTTCACTTGCACTCATCTTGTAGGTGCCTCTTTAAGGAGCTAGGTACTTATATTACAACTGCATCTTCACAATATGAGCATATTCGATAACTAATCTATCATAATTTGAGAATAATTGTAATGTTCGTACATACAATGCTAGAAGAAAAAAATGACACTTATTACCCATTATTAATGTTGTCTGTGGCTCTGACATCAGTTCAAAATGGACCAAAAAATAGTTTTCCCCAGTAACATAAAATGTTTGACAGGTAGCAAACCAAGTTTTAAATGTAACCTAAAGTTATTTCTGGACAACGCCTTCTATTCCATAGAGGAATTTTTATTTAAAAACATGTAGCCTGTAAAAAAAATCTAGTTTTACATGTAGTTGCCGGGGTAGGGCTCATAAATAATATGTTCATTAATATTAATTTCAGGCCGGTGTGCCATTTAGAATCTTGTAAATGGCCAGATTGTAGCCATCCACTGAAACTAATGATGTATTCGTATTCTTAGTCTGACTTGTTGCACAACATTACTGTAAAAAGAATCTTTCAAATGATCTACGGAACATATACTTATGTGATCAAAAGTATCCGGACAGCGCCAAAAACATACGTTTTTCATATCAGGTGCATTGTGCTGCCACCTACGAGCAGGTACTCCGTATCAGCGACCTCAGTAGTCATTAGACATCATGAGAGAGCAGAATGGGGCGCTCTGAAGAACTCACGGACTTCGAACGTGGTCAGGTGATTGGGTATCGCTTGTGTCATACGTCTGTACGCGAGATTTCCACACTCCTAAATATTCCCAGGTCCACTGTTTCCGATGTGATAGTGAAGCGAAATCGTGAAGGGACACGTACAGCACAAAAGCGTAAAGGCCGACCTCGTCTGTTGACTGACAGAGACCGCCGACAGTTGAAGATGGTCGTAGTGTGTAATAGACAGACATCTATCCAGACAATCAGACAGGAATTCCAATCTGCATCAGGATCCACTGCAAGTTCTATGACAGTTAGGTGAGAGGTAAGAAAACTTGGCTTTCATGGTCGAGCGGCTGCTCATAAGCCACACATCACGTCGGTAAATGCCAAGCGACGCCTCGCTTGATGGGAGGAGCGTAAACATTGGACGACTGAACAGAGAAGTGACGAATCGGGGTACACAATGTGGCGATCCGATGGCAGGGTGCGGTGAATGTCATCTGCCAGCGTATGTAGCACCAACAGTAAAATTCGGAGGCGGTGGTGTTATGGTGTGATCTCGGTTTTCATGGAGGGGGCTTGTTGTTTTGCGTGGCGCTATCACAGCACAGGCCTACATTGATGTTTTAAGCAACTTCGTGCTTCCCAGAGTTGAAGAGCAATTCAGGGATGGCGATTGCATCTTTCAGCACGATTGAGCACCTGTTCATAATGCACAGCCTGTGGTGGAGTGGTTGCACGACAATACCATCCCTGTAATGAACTGGCCTGCACAGAGTCCTGACCTGAATCCTATAGAACACCTTTGTGCTGTTTTGAAACGCCGACTTCGTGCCACGCCTCACCGACCGATACCTCTCCTCAGTGCATCACTCCGTGAAGAATGGACTGTCATTTCCCAAGAAACCTTCCAGCTCCTGATTGAAGTGCCTGCGAGAGTGGAAGTCGTCATCAAGGCTATGGGTGGTCCAACACCATATTGAATTCCAGCATTACCGATGGAGGGCGGCACGAACTTTTAAGGCATTTTCAGCCAGGTGTCCGGAGATATAAATATAAAAAAACTGGCATATTTTGCTTATTTTCACTCCATTATGTCATATGGTATCATATTTTGGGGTAACTCCCCAAACAGAGAAAAACTTTTTAGAGTACAGAAGCGTATAATAAGAGTAATGAGTAGTGTAAATCCAAGAACATCATGTCGAAACCTATTCAAAGAATTGGGCACATTAACCACAGCTTCTCTGTATATTTATTCCCTAATTAAGTTTGTTGTAAATAATACATGCCGGCCGGGATGGCCAAGCGGTTCTAGGCGCTACAGTCTGGAACCGCGAGACCACACAGTGTAGGTAGCTGTGGGACAGATCTGACGCAGCACCTGCATCTGCCATCCATGTTCATTTCACTTCGATGCCTAGTCGGGCTAGACCGTTGCTGTTGCCAGAGGCGGCAGCTCTATGAACTGAATTTCGCACGCTGCATATCCCCACATGACGTGCGAATGCGAGGGGCGTCCAGTAAGTTATGCAGTACCTTTTTTTCTGAAAGCAAGTTGATTTTATTCAGGATTAAAATAAACTATATTATTCCCCACTCGTTTGGTTATAAAAACCTATTTTCAAGATAATCTCCGTTCAATGCCACGGCCTTACATGACCTTATTGGGAGAGTTACTATGCTCGCATGGTACCACTCTACTGGTCGACGTCGGAGCCAACGTCTCTTTGCATCACTAACCTCCCCATTATCCACGTGCTGCTTCCTGCGCAGTGCATGCTTCGTTGAGCGAGAGAGTTGGAAATCGGAAGGTGAATGATCCGGGATGTGGGGTGGATGAGGAAGAATAGTTCAATCAAATTTTGTGAGCTCCTCTCGGGTGTGTAGACCTGCGCGAGACCATACATTGTCGTGGAGAAGGAGAAGTTCGTATAAATTTTTGTGGCGACGAACACGCTGAAGTCGTTTATTCAATTTCCTGAGATTTTCACAACACACTTCAGAGATATCGTTGCACCAAGAGGGAGAACATCAACCAAAAGTCCAAGAAGACCGTCGCCATGACTATGTGCAGTTCAGAATTTCCAAGATATTTCCTTCTGGTGTGTGTATAAAATATGATGACATGGGAATAGGAGAAGTTGAGAGTGTAAAATTCTGAGGATTACAACTTGATAATAAATTCAGTTGGGAGCAACATACTAACGAACTGCTAAAGCGCCTAAAAAGTCTGTGTTTGCAATGCGGATAATGTCAGACATAGGAGATGTAAATATAAAAAACTGGCATATTTCGCTTATTTTCACTCCATTATGTCATATGGTATCATATTTTGGGGTGACTCCCCAAACAGAGAAAAATTTTTTAGAGTACAGAAGCGTATAATAAGAGTAATGAGTACTGTAAATCCAATAACATCGTGTCGAAACCTATTCAAAGAATTGGGCACATTAACCACAGCTTCTCTGTATATTTCTTCCTTAATTAAGTTTGTTGTAAATAATACATGCCGGCCGGGATGGCCAAGCGGTTCTAGGCGCTACAGTCTGGAACCGCGAGACCACTACGATTGCAGGTTCGAATCCTGCCTCGGGCATGGATGTGTGTGATGTCCTTAGGTTAGTTAGGTTTAAGTAGTTCTAAGTTCTAGAGGCAATACTGACCTTACGACATATCTTAGCAGAAAGATTAAGGAAAGGCAAACCTACGTTTCTAGCATTTGTAGACTTAGAGAAAGCTTTTGACAATGTTGATTGGAATACTCTCTTTCAAATTCTGAAGGTGGCGGGGGTAAAATACAGGGAGCGAAAGGCTATTTACAATTTGCACAGAAACCAGATGGCAGTTATAAGAGTCGAGGGACATGAAAGGGAAGCAGTGGTTGGGAAGGGAGTAAGACAGGGTTGTAGCCTCTCCCCGATGTTGTTCAATCTGTATATTGAGTAAGCAGTAAAGGAAACAAAAGAAAAATTCGGAGTAGGTATTAAAATTCATGGAGAAGAAATAAAAACTTTGAGGTACGCCGATGACATTGTAATTCTGTCAGAGACAGCAAAGGACTGGAAGAGCAGTTGAATGGAATGGACAGTGTCTTGAAAGGAGGATATAAGATGAACATCAACAAAAGCAAAACGAGGATAATGAAATGTAGTCTAATTAAGTCGGGTGATGCTGAGGGAATTAGATTAGGAAATGAGGCACTTAAAGTAGTAAAGGAGTTTTGCTATTTGGGGAGCAAAATAACTGATGATGGTCGAAGTAGAGAGGATATAAAATGTAGGCTGGCAATGGCAAGGAAAGCGTTTCTGAAGAAGAGAAATTGGTTAACATCGAGTATTGATTTAAGTGTCAGGAAGTCATTTCTGAAAGTATTTGTATGGAGTGTAGTCATGTATGGAAGTGAAACATGGACGATAAATAGTTTGGACAAGAAGAGAATAGAAGCTTTCGAAATGTGGTGCTACAGAAGAATGCTGAAGATTAGATGGGTACATCATATAACTAATGAGGAAGTATTGAATAGGATTGGGGAGAAGAGAAGTTTGTGGCACAACTCGACCAGAAGAAGGGATCGGTTGGTAGGACATGTTCTGAGGCATCAAGGGATCACCAATTTAGTATTGGAGGGCACCGTGGAGGGTAATTATCGTAGAGGGAGACCAAGAGATGAATACACTAAGCAGATTCAGAAGGATGTAGGTTGCAATAGGTACTGGGAGATGAAAAAGCTTGCACAGGATAGAGTAGCATGGAGATCTGCATCAAACCAGTCTCAGGACTGAAGACCACAACAACAACAATAAGTTCTAGGGGACTGATGACCTTAGAAGTTAAGTCCCATAGTGCTCAGAGCCATTTGAACCATTTGAAATAATACATCTCTTTTTCCAACTAACTGCTTAGTACACAGTATCAATACTAGGAATAAGAACAATATACATAAAGATTTAAAATCACTTACTCTTGCCCAGAATGGAGTCCAGTATTCAGCATCGCATATTTTCAATAAGTTACCAGCAACCATTAAGAGTTTAGTTTCAGACAAGGTACAATTTAAACATAATTTAAAAGAATTTTTGGTGGCCAACTCCTTCTATTCCATCCATGAGTTTCTCAACAAGTGCAGTAGACCATTTTAATGAAAATTTATTATACTTTAATTTTTGACAATACAAGTAACTATCTACTGTGTGAATGATGGATGTATGGAAAGCAGATGTAAGTCTTAAGTCTATAAATAATGGAAGTTTAATTTTAAATCTTGTACATAATCTGACTGTTCTTAACTGAGGATCACTGAAGTGAATAATTTACTTTGATTTTTGACAATACTTGGTTGTAATAGCCAAGAAACTAGCGAATGTCTGGATTTAATGAAAGCAGATGTAAGTATTAAACCTGTAAATATTAGAAGTTTAAATTTAATTCACGTATATAATTTTACTGTTTATTGACTCAGGATCATTAAAATTAATGAAACTCAAGTTTTTCTAACTACATTTTTGTAATGTGTTTATCTGACATGTTCCACACGCAGGAGGATTCCCTCTTTTGTGGGTCTATGGAATGAATAATTAATCTAATCTAATGTAATCTTACCGGCTGAGAGTGTGGCTTTGAAGTTTTTCTTCGGAAGAATGGTAGTGTGGGTTGCCTTTTTGTTTCCGCTTCGAAGTGATGAATCCATGTTTCACTGCCTGTGACGAGGTTCAACAATAAACTGTCACGATCAGCCACATAACGCACAAGCAGTTCCGCACAGATGGTCCTTCGTTGCTCTTTAGGGTATTCTGTTAGGCGGCCAGGAACCCAGTAGCCACACACATCTGAGTCCCCAGCTTGCGGACGAGTGGCAGCACTACCAACAGAGAGGTAGAGTTAAACATTGAGGTGTTTGATTGTAATCAGTCGATAATTTCGAATTGCAGGAGTCACAGCTGTGTGCAGCTGGTCGACACGAGGGAGACCGGAGGGTTTGTGCGACCGTGTTGTTATGATGAGAGACACGTCGTCCAACGACTCACCGTGCCTTTGTTCACTGACAGGCCTCCGTAGGCATTCTGCAAGCGCCTATTAACATTTGCGATGCTTTGGTTTTCCGCCAAAAGAAACTGAATGATGGTACACTACTGGGCATTAAAATTGCTACACCACGAAGATGACGTGCTACAGACGCGAAATTTAACCGACAGGAAGACGACGCTGTGATATGCAAATGATTAGCTTTTCAGGGTATTCACACAAGGTTGGCGCCGGTGGCGACACCTACAACGAGCTGACATGAGGAAAGTGTCCAACCGATTTCTCATACACAAACAGCAGCTGACCGGCGTTGCCTGGTGAAACGTTGTTGTGATGCCTCGTGTTAGGAGGAGAAATGCTTACCATCACGTTTCTCACTTTGATAAAGGACGGATTGTAGCCGTTGCTCTACCCTTCAATCGATCCCTGCGAAACCCTACATTTCAGCAGGATAATGCACGACCGCATGTTGCAGGTCCTGTACGGGCCTTTCTGTATACAGAAAATGTTCGACTGCTGACCTGGCCAGCACATTCTCCAGATCTCTCACCAACTGAAAACGTCTGGTCAATGGTGGCCGAGCAACTGGCTCGTCACAATACGCCAGTCACTACTCTTGATGAACTGTGGTATCGTGTTGAAGCTGCATGGACAGCTGTACCTGTACACGCCATCCAAGCTCTGTTTGACTCAATGCCCAGGCGTATCAAGGCCGTTATTACGGCCAGAGGTGGTTGTTCCGGGTACTGATTTCTCAGGGTCTATGCACCCAAATTGCGTGAAAATGTAATCACATGTCAGTTCTCGTATAATATATTTGTGCAATGAATACCCGTGTATCATCTGCATTTCTTCTTGGTGTAGCAATTTTAATGGCCACTAGTGTATATCCTTCTACACAGTATACGGTGGATAAGTGAAATTTCATTATTTGCTATCATTCATGGAGTTGCAGAGTGTAAATGGCAAGCATACCTGCACTTGTCAATGAGGACGGCGACGCCGCGGTGGCTGCGCTTCTGCGCCGCGAGGTACAGCGCAGAGAAGCCGAGCGTGTCGCCGCAGTTGAAGTCGAGCCGCGGGCAGCGCACCAGCAGCTGCACGCAGCGCTCCAGCGCGTCCACCACTTCTCCAGGCGCCTGTCCGGCCAGCTCCAGCACCGCGCCGTGCAGAGCCGTCCGACCCCCGGCGTCCGTCACGTTGACGCGCGTCTGTGCTTGCGACAGCAGCGCCGCCAGTGCGCCCGGATTGGCCCACCTACGTCACACGACGAGCGTCACTTCAATGTCAACTGCTGCTTACTGTTAGAAACCATTTTACTGGATTTTCCATAAGTTTGATAAACACAACACATACAATTAACAGCGACTTCTTTTATCAATCATATATTCGCCTTCACTATTTACGAGGGTCACTCCAAAAGAAATGCACACTATTTTTGTAAAAATATAGTTATCATTCTGCACGTGTGAAAGTTCTACTGTGTGTAGATACATCCTTCCCGCTTGTTTTCAAACTTAGTTCAACCTGTTCCCGTGAGTGGCGCCGTCAGAGCAAGATGGCTGCAACACTTGACGTTCATCAGAAGCAACGTGCTGTCATAGAATTCCTGTGCTGTGAAAACGAGACAGTGGGCAACATCCACAAGAGGTTGAAAAAGGTGTATGGAGATGCTACTCTCGATTGCAGTACAGTTAGTCAGTGGGCAAGCAGGTTACGTGATGAAAGTTGGCACTGCAATATTGAGGATTGCCCTCGCAGCGGCAGGCCTCGTGCTGCACACATTCCAGACAATGTGCAGAGAGTTAACGAATAGGTGACTGCTGACAGACACATCACAGTGAACGAATTGTCACGCTACGTTGGGATAAGGGAAGGAAGTGTTTGCAGAATACCGAAAGTGTTGGCGTTAAAAAAGGTTTGTGCCAGGTGGGTTCCCAGAATGTTGACAGTGGCTCAGAAAGAAACAAGAAAAACGGTATGCAGCGAACTTTTGGAACAGTACGAGAATGGTGGAGATTAATTTATTGGAAGAATTGTGACAGGTGATGAAATATAGCCCCATCATTTTTCACCAGAGATGAAGAGGCAATCAATGGAGGGCCATCATGCAAATTCACCCAAGAAAAAAAAAATTCAAAACCACACCATCTTCTGGAAAAGTTATGGCTACAGTGTTTTTCGATTCCGAAGGACTCTTGCTTGTGGTCATCATGCCAAGTGGAACCACCATAAATTCTGATGAATATGTGACGACAATGAAGAATCTTCAAGTTAGACTGAATCGTGTTCGACCACATCGGCAAAAGCAGGATGTTTTGCTGTTGCATGACAATGAACGGCCACATGTCAGTCAAAAACCATGGAAGCGATCACAAAACTCGGATGGACAACACTGAAACACCCGCTCACAGTCGTGACCTGGCTCCATGTGACTATCATCTCTTTGGGAAACTGAAAGACTCTCTTCGTGGAACAAGGTATGAAGATGATGACTCCCTTGTGCACACTGCCAAACAGTGGCTCCAACAGATTGGTCCAGAATTTTAGCGTGCGGGTATGCAGGCGCAGGTTCCTGGATGGTGTAAGGCAGTTGAGATGGATGGAAATTATGTGAAGAAATGAAAATATTGGTCTTAAAGGATGCATCTACATACTGTAAAACTTTCAAACATGTAGAATAAAAGGTGGATTTAAGAAAAATAGTGTGCATTTCTTTTGGAGTGACCCTCGTACAACAGTCTGCCAACGCTGGGGTAACTTTTCGATTCAGCGACTGTAGAAATCACGTGGTGCTCAGGCGAAAAACTCATCGAGGCACGTTCGGAGCGTATTTTTATCTGGAAAGGAAGTTCCTTGAAAGGTGTTCCACAGAGAACGGGAAAGGTAGAAATCTGAGGGCGCAAGATCAAGTGAATAAGGTGGGTGCGGAATAAATTCGCAACCCAGCAACTACATACAGTTTTTTTTCAGTTGCTTTTGTCAGTTTAGCACAATCCGTGGGGGCGTTATAGTGGGGTAGCAACACTTCACGAAGTCTTCCTGGTCGATTTTTTGAATTACGTCTGCAAGGCGTCTGAGTTGTTGGCAATAAACGTCAGCTGTGATGATTACACCTCGGGGAAGCAATTGGTAGTACGCCACACCGTCGCTGCTCCACCAGATACATAATACTATTTTTTGTGGGTGCGTGCAAGTCTTTGTACGGGGAGTTGCAGCATTGTTTCTTTCTTTTCCTTATGTCAACATAAAGACGCCATTTTTCATCACCAGTAACGATACAGGAGAGGAATGTTTAGTGTTGTACACGAACCAATTGACGACCAGCAAACAGATGCACATATGGCCACCCAATGATTTTTATGATTTTGGCTTAGAGCATATGGTACACATACACCCAATTTTTGAACCTTCCCCATTGAGTGGAACCGTATCACGATGGTGGAATCCTCACAGTTCATCACATATGCCAGTTCTCGAGTGCACAGACGTGGATCATTGTGGATTAATGCGTTTAAACGATCTTCATCAAACGAAGAACCCCTTCTGTACGTGGGGTGTCACAAATGTCCAAACAATCCTCATTAAAACAAGAAAAGCTTCTTGCCATGCTCTGTCCAATGGCATTACCCCTACACATGGGGCAAATGTTTGTGCTGCTTCCACTGCTGTCATCCGTCTACTGAACTCAAACAGAAGAATACGTGGGAAATGATCCGATTCCTCCACTTGGCACTCCATTTCCCAGCGTTGACAGTTCAACTCATTATCTCCAAATGACAAAATGGCAATATGTAAACTCAAATATCAACAGTGAACTACGAATAAAAAATGACAATAGATAAATAAACCCATAGCAAGTGGAACACCAAAATGCAAAACAAAAACACTTCGAATTATTCACTAACCTATAATGATTCAGGCCATGATGAACGAAGACATCACTGGCAGCTGGTAAAAGTTGGTTTCAATTGACCACACAACCAGTTTCACGGCTTAGAGATCTATATATTTATGAACTGAAATACAACAGTATTGCAAATTTGTGCTATTATATAAGATTATTTGAAGACCTACACTCACAAAAATTGTTACATCAATGCATTATACATCAACCCAACGTTCTCAGTCAAGGTATTGCCATTCTGTGAATACTGTCAGTATTTCAAAAACTAGTCGAACGAAGGATAATTGAGAAGGTGGTCCATGTAATATTCTCTAATAATGCTGCTGGATAGATCGAATCGATATACTGGCCATTCACTGCATGAGCAAGTATCTATGAGATAAAGAAACATTGCTCATGGTTAAAACCACTTTCGAAGATGTAGCTCATAACGTAATTAACGGTGCAAATAGTGCAAGACAGAAGGTACTAAGCAGAATAAACTAGTCACTTTTACATGAAATAGAGAATGGGAAAGGAAGGGAAGAACTGGATGGGAATTCGTAGCTTCCAGCAGCACAGGGCACTGTGGTAAGTAATTATTGTAGTGCAATGGACAAAGTTGAAAATTTGTGGCGGACTGGGACTCGACCCCAGATTTACCGCTTCTCATGAGCGGTTGCCTTAACCGTTTCGGCTATCTGCACATGGTCCCTGCCCAAATCAAATTTCCAACCTATTGTACCCTGCAACAGCGTCCCTCGTTAATTAACGTGCATGCACACAATTTAAAAAAAAGCGTAGGGGGTGTGGTCTTAACTTGTGTGAGTGAGTGAGTCAGACTGGGGGTGTTTTCGCTATAATTTGGGGAGGGGGGATGTCCTTAGTTGTGTGTGTGTGTGTGTGTGTGTGTGTGTGTGTGTGTGTGTGTGTGTGTGCGCGCGCGTGTGTACGTGTGTGTGTGTGTGTGTGTGTTTGTGTGGGACAAAACATTTACTAACGTTTGTGTGCAGAGGTAATGCTACTTTACTGTGGTATTGTGGTAGGTGATCATGATTGGATATGTTGGCTGGTTTATGTGATACTATTTTTCTTGCTGTTCATCTATTATGTGTTTCATTAGTTTAAATAACGTTGGTTGCTAATATTTGTTCGGTCATTTATTATGCATTTCTTTTCTGCTATTGCCTTTTCAATTTGGAAGTTTTCTTGTAGTGTTACGAGATGATTTTTGTTATTAAATCTGTTTATTTCCATCTCCGTTTCTAATGTGGTAAGGTTGTGGTTTTCTAGTCAGAGGTTGTTCTGTAAATGTTGAGTTGCTGATTCCTCATTTCCATGCTTTTGATGCTATTCATATCTTATTTTTAATGTTCTGCTAGACTATCGTAAGCACGGAACATTACAGCTGTTACGCTGAAGTCCGTAAATACCAGATTTTTTTATATACGTCAGTGTCATCCTGGCCTGCATTGATTTATTACTTTGGTAAGCTATTTTAACCCTTGCTTCTTAAGGATGTTACCAATTCTATGCGAAGTTTGTCTCGTTATGTGGTTGTGTACCAACTTCACTGTTCAGTTTTAATGTTGTGTCCTGGTGTAGTGGTGGTTTGGTGTGTTTGTGTTGAGTATAGTGGGTCCTTAGATATGTGTGGTATTTTGGTTTGCTTGTTTTATTTTTATGTCTTCCTTGATTTTCTTATTTAATTTCGTAACTAAAGATTCATAGTATTCATTGTTTTTTCCTATCTATTGTGTCTAGCTCCTCACTGCAGCTATTTTTATGAAATGGCACTGCATTTAATCTGTGGATCATGTGTCTGACTGCTACTTGTTTCAGAAATTGCGGGTGATTTGATCACTGATGTAGTATTGTTCCTATTGTAATGGCTTTTCTGCATAAACTATTCATTGTGATAAATATATCTAGAAAGTTTATTTGCTTTGCTTGTCTTTCTCTAGGGCAAACTGTACAGTTTTGTGTAGTGTGTTTATCTGCGCACGTAGTTGTTCTGTTTTCATTTCTGGGTTATCTACCAAACGTATATTCACCAGTATAGTAGATTGTATTTTGCTGGTACTATTTTCTGAAACATTATTTCTTCTACCGTATTTTGTTAATGAAGATATTTCCTAATTTTTGTGAAAATGGGATCTTATTGGGAACTGTCCTCTTGTAAGTAGAAATTTTTATTAAATTTAAAGTAGATGTTTTGGTCAGTAATAAGGTGTAAGAGTGTGCATGTCCTTGAGATGTGTTCTTGTGTCAACTGTACGTTTCAGGTTCTTGTTCTGTTATCTTGATTGTTTCTTTGACTGGGATTGTGGAGTACATGTTCTTTACATTAACTGAGTTCAAAATAACTGTATCCAAAATATATGTGTATTTTATGCGGCAAACAGGTTTGTAAGGAAAACCATTTTGTTACAAGGACGTTGAAGGTGCTTTGAAATAAAGCAAAACATTTATGGTCTCAATAAGACTACTACGACAGTCGCAAAAGATAATATATAACCTAATTTACTTGTGTAACTTTGACTGCAGAATGGAGGCCTAACAGCAAAATAGATAAACGGTATGTGGTACCCAGTCAAGCATGTCCTGGGAGTCTTTCTCTTAGTACCAAAGTATTCACCTGAAGACGAGTCAATATATCTGTTTTAATAAACGTGTTAAATGTAATAAGCTAGTTCAAAAATGGTTCAAATGGCTCTGAGCACTATGGGACTTAACATCTTAGGTCATCAGTCCCCTAGAACTTAGAAATATTTAAACCTAACTAACCTAAGGACATCACACACATCCATGCCCGGGGCAGGATTCGAACCTGCGACCGCAGCAGTCCCGCGGTTCCGGACTGCAGCGCCTAGAACCGCACGGCCACCGCGGCCGGCAATAAACTAGTACCTAAGTATGTAGGGAGCCTACCAAGTACTCTTAATGTTGTGGTCTTCAGTCAGAAGATTGGTCTGATGCCACTCTCCATGCTTCTGTATCCTGTGCAAACCTCTTCATCTCCGACTAACTACTGCAACTTACATCCTTCTGAGTCTGCTTACTATAATCATTTCCTGGTCTCACTCTACAATTTTTACCCTCCCCTCCCGCTCCCCCCCCTCCAACGCTTCTCTCTGATACTAAATTGATGATCCCTTCATGTCTCAAAATGTGTCCTATCAATTGATCACATTTTCTGTTCAGGTTGTGCACAAATTTCTTTTCTTCCTAATTATATTCAGCACTACTCATTAGTTAAGTGATCCACCCACCTATTCTTCTCCATTTTTCCGTAGCACCGTATTTCAAAAAGTTCTATTTTCTTCTTGTCTAATTTGTTTAATCATCCATGTTTTATTTCCATATATGGCTACACTCCACATTAGTACTTACAGAAAATATTCCCTAAGTTTTAAATCTATATTCGATGTTAAAAATTTATTTTCTTCTGAAGCGCTTTTCTTGCCAGTGCCGTCCTACATTTTATATCCTGTCTACTTTGGCGATCATTTGTTATTTTGCTGCCCAATAACAAAGCTCATCTGCTACTTCAAGTGTCTATTTTCCTAATCTAATTCCTTCAGTATCCATCTTTTTAATTCGACTACATTCCATTACCCTTGTTTCGTTTTTGTTGATATTCATCTTATACCCTTCTGTCAAGACATCGTCAATCCTGCTCTTCCAAGTCCTTTGATGAATACGACAGAATTACAATGTCATTGGCAAACTTCAAAGTTTTTATTTTTTCTCCCTGAACTTTAATTCCTATATCAAATTTTTCTTTGGCTTCCTTTACTGCTTGCTCAATATACAGATTGAATAACATTGGGGATAGGCTACAACCATGTCTCACTCTCTTCTCAACCACTGCTTCCCTTTTGTGCCCTGAACTCTTGAAACTACCGTCTGGTTTCTGAACAAGTTGTAAATAGCGTTTCGCTCCCTGAATTTAATCCTACTACCATCAGAATTTCAAACAGAGTATTACAGTCTGCATTGACAAAATCTTTATGTAATTCCTACTTACCATTTACTTAATGGTGAGTATAGCTTGTATGAGCATGCAG
Source organism: Schistocerca americana (assembly GCF_021461395.2). Taxonomy (NCBI): domain Eukaryota; kingdom Metazoa; phylum Arthropoda; class Insecta; order Orthoptera; family Acrididae; genus Schistocerca; species Schistocerca americana. The sequence continues at coordinate 359,605,584 of NC_060125.1, read as the reverse complement.
TCAAAAGATGTGGACGAATGGAACTACAGCTTTGAATAGTTTTGGATGAAACCAGCACTGACACATGCAGGTGTGCTTGCAAACCACCAGAGATCACTGCTAGAAAAAGCATACCACCGATTCTAACTGGGTGGAACTTAAATTAAATGGATGAATAGAGTGGCGAGTTTGTGTAAGTTTTGGACGGCACCAGTACTGAACCCTGAGGAACTCACCTGGCAGCAAAGTGTACTGGCTCTGGCACCAGGCTGTCGACTTTGGGCCTGGCGCCGCTGTCGAGCAGCTGCTGCGTAAAGCACACTGGCACGTCGGGGTGTCGACAGGCCAGCTCCAGGCATGTGCAGCCCCCCAGTGCTTCGTACTGCTCATTAGGCCGTACATCATGACTCTTCAGCAGGTTGCAGAAAGCCCGCCAAGAGCGCGGCCACCAGCGGCAGGAGCCCAGTGCTGTTCTCTTCTCCCAGCCAACCCACTGGCTCCTCTTTCTGACGACGACTGACCACAACGATTCACACTCACGAAATTAGGCAAAATACAATACTCCTGGATTACGATTGGCAACGGAGGGATGCCTTCAACACTGTCTAACGGTATACTCTTTGAAGGGTCAACGACGCCTCTCCATATTTGACATCAGTTCATGCATAGAGCTATCGGCATCCTTACCAGAGCTCAACGAAGCATTTCAATGTCAGTTTGCAAATTTCTCTACTTTTCTGGAACATTGAGGACTGTTGTGACTGTCAGGTGTAGTCGACAAGGTGTTCAGAACTTAGCCTGGGTTTCGTCCAATGGGGAGGGGGCGTCAGTGTTGGGACTTCGTCAACGGTAGATGTGTATCGACTGAGCAAGCCACGAAAGTAATGAACTGGCAGAAACGATATCAGTGAACGGTTTTAAGTGTCAAGGACCGTGAAGTAATAAGTGAGATTTGTGAAAGTTGGCCTCGCTTAAATTGTTTAATGGTAAAGGGAGAAACTTGGCCGACGGTTAGCACTACTACGAACAACCTTGTGAAACACACCTTCCACCTGATGATGATTAACCATCGAAAACAGTCGTGGATGAAATAAAACTTGGCACAAAATTATATATTTCTTTTAATTCAATTTTATGCAAAGCATTTCGACGAAGGACCCAATCGTCATCACGTGAAGAGAACTGTGTTGTTATGTGTAAAGTAATTGACTCGGCTGAACACCCCAAAGCACGCCAGTAATCAGTCACGCAGAGAAAAACTGAGATATGGGATCAGCTTTGTGTCCAGCAAGGTATTCAGCACAGCATCTTTGGTGTTTTAACACGTAGAGAACCGTTACAAACAGAGTAACGTTTTCAGCGAGAACCTGAGACGCTCACAGATAGCTTATTCAGTGAGACCACTGTCCTTGAAAGGCAAGGACGCTAGTTTAAGTCCTCTCAAGTTTAGTGTCAACAAGTCATGAACTATCTTTGCAGGGTACGCTACACTACACAGTGAAAAGATCGCAATGATAATATAGTATTACTCAGCTCTAAAATCAGTGTTACACTTGAGGCCACCGAAGAGAGTCTCCTTTTTACTACATCTGTCAGTAAGAATAATGTAAGGGCTCCGGATTGCAGTGTTTGAGTTAGTGCGTTGAAGAAAATTCCAGGATAGAAAGGTGCCAGGAATATTCCATACATATTATGGCTTTCAGCAGCTTTAAAATAGGCGCTTTCCAAGAAACAAAAATGAGAAAGATATTTAAGACATTCCAATGTGAAGCTATTACCAATAGCTCTAGGTTACTGAAGACTAAGTAAAGGAAAGTGCAAGGAAATACGAGAGATCCTCTAGCTCTTCCTCACTGACGTCTGCGCTTAATTCAAAAGGTAACAGCGGTCGCAAGACGTACTAGGAGAACCTTCTCCTGTGTTGCTGTAGAGAACCAGCGGTTATTGCTTGATGTTCTTTCCAAAACTTGAATTTACGCAATGAAAAGCACAAAAATATCAAGAGAAGACAGAATATCACTAGTACTGGAAGTATTAGAAAATGGAGAGGACGACAGTCACATGTGATGGATGGCACTTGGCACGCCAAACAATATCGAGAGTGGTGTGAAAATCTACAGAATGAAGGAGGCCACATTTCTCTAGTGCAGCTTGAAAAGGAACTAAAAAAATGTTGTAATTTAATCTCAAAGATACAAGAAGAAAATTCGTTCAACTGTCATACCAGAGGAATACTCTAAAAAACTTTTTTATCATTGAGAGACAAAGGGCTAATTTCGAGATACTTTTATTAGTTCTAGTATTAACTACCTTTTTTGTTCTGATGTGTTGGCGTAAAGACGTACTGTATAGTTTCATGTTTACGTGTGTGTTAAATGATGACAAGTAAAGCATGGAGATCTCCATCAAACCAACCTCAGGACTGAAGACCACAACAACAACAAATGATGAAAAATGTGTTTTATAATTTCTATCAAGATCAAGCCTAAATCTCATACCTATGAAGTACAAATTATTCTGTTAATTCGAGAAGGCGAATTTTAGATGGAGGCGACGATCTTTACGACGGCGCTGCTCAACAATAGACGTACGTGATTGTGCTCACTACTTTCCTTTGGTGGCCGCTAAGATTAATTTCGATGTGTTTTTGCCGAGACATTCAGAACCTGCAATCTTCCTTTTCGTATAAAAATAGGAGTCCGATTAAAAAAGAAATATTCTTAAATTTAAATAATTGCAATTCTTTTACCCAGGCCACGGGGAATGATAGAAAGTACGTGCCTCCACCCTGATTGTACGTTCGCAATTTCCGAGTGTGTTACGACGTAATTATTTTACACACACAAAAAAGATAGATCTTTCTCATCAGATAGCAACCACTCGTACGCGAATGTACGTACCCTCTGAATGTGTCTAGTCAGTCGTGCTCATTGTTCTAAAACTTTTCTGTAAATATTCTGTGCATTGCATCTCCGCAATTAATTTTTGTTTATGCCGCAAATCGCACTTCACGCGAAATATTTATTACGTAAGTTTCAGGCTCCATTTAATGTCAAAAAATTTCGAAGTACGGCTGATTAAGCAAACCGCTACAATAATTTCATATCTCTACATCTACAATAACAAAAACCAATAACAAAAAACAAAAAACTATAACAGAGAGAGGGTACGTTACAAGCTCCGGATTTTTAGTGGCACGTAACGAATATATTAACTAAGCAACTTAATTATTTTGCAGATGATAAAGCTTTGTGATTGCCCCTCGTAGATATTCAACATAGTGTAGTTGGCCAGTCAATAATTCTGAATTTTAAACCTATGTGCAACTTACAAAATTATGCAATTTACATAAAATAAACTTATATATACGTAATTCTCTAGAAATAGTTATTCTTTTTAGTAACTCGGTAATATTACTGTAAAATAAATTTGAATTTACATAAAAATTCTATCAAACTAAGAATAATTTCTGGTAATGTAACATTTTAATTTACAATGCTGGGATATGACAGCAAGCATAGTACAAGTATCAGAGAGGGTATAAGACAGGGATGTAGTTTTTCGCCTCTACTGTTCCATCAATCATATTTATCAAAGAAGAAATGATGGAAATAAAAAGGAAGCTCAAAAGTGGCATAAACTCAGAGTGAAATTATACCGATGATAAGATAAACTGCCTCCCCCCCCTACATGAACCATGGACCTTGTCGTTGGTGGAGAGGCTTGCGTGCCTCAGCGATACAGATAGCAGTACCGTAGGTGCAACCACAATGGAAGGGTCTCTGTTGAGAGGCCAGACAAACGTGTGGTTCCTGAAGAGTGGCAGCAGCCTTTTCAGTAGTTGCAGGGGCAACAGTTTGGATGATTGACTGATCTGGCCTTGTAACACTAACCAAAACGGCCTTGCTGTGCTGGTACTGCGAACGGATGAAAGCAAGGGGAAACTACAGCCGTAGTTTTTCCCGAGGGCATGTAGCTGTTACTGTATGGTTAAATGATAATGGTATCCTCTTGGGTAAAATATTCTGGAGGTAAAGTAGTCCTCCATTCGGATCTCCGGGCGGGGATTACTCAAAAGAACGTCGTTATCAGGAGAAAGAAGACGCGTTCTACGGATCGGAGCGTGGAATGTCAGATACCTTAATCGTGCAGTTTGGTTAGAAAATTTAAAAAGGGAAATGGATAGGTTGAAGTTAGAGATTTAAAAAGGGAAATGGATAGGTGGGATAGATAGATAGATAGATAGATGGATAGATAGAGTGGGAATTAATGAAGTTCGGTTGCAGAAGGAGCAAGACTTCTGGTCTGGTGAATACAGGGTTATACACACAAAGTCAAATAAGGGTAACTCAGAAGTAGGTTTAATAATGAATAAAAAAATAGGAGCGCAGATAAGCAACTATGAACAGCATAGTGAAGCCCTCTCCTATCACAGTAGTACAAGTTTATTGCCAACTAGCTCCGCAGAGATTGGGAAATGTATGATACGATAAAAGAAATTATCACATAGTTCAAAAAGACGAAAATTTAATTGTCATTGGGGGACTGGAATTCGATAACAGGAAAAGGAAGAGAAGGAAAAATAGTAGGTGAATATGGGGGTAAGGAATGAAAGAGGATGCCTGGTAGAATTTTCCACAGAGCATCAGTTAATCATAGCTAACACTTGGTTTAAGAATCATGAAAGGAGGTTGTGTACGTGGAAGAAGCCTGAAGACACTAGAAGGTTTCAGATAGATTATGTAACGGTAAGACAGAGATTTAGGAACCAGGTTTTAAATGGTAAGAGATTTCCCGGGGCAGATGGTGACTCTGACCACAATTTATTGGTTATGAACTGTGGATTAAAACTGAAAGACCTGGATGAACTGAAAGAACTAGAAGATGCAGAGACTTTGAGAGAGAGCATTAGGGAACGACTGACAAGAACAGGGGAAAGAAATACAATAGAAGAAGATTGGGTAGCTTCGAGAGATGAAATAGTGAAGGCAACAAAGGATCAAGTAGGTAAAAAGACTAGAGCTAGTAGAAATCCTTGGGTAACAAAAGATATATTGTATTTAATCAATGAAAGGAGAAAATATAAAAATGCAGTAAATGAAGCAGGCAAAAAGAAATACAAACGTCTCAAAAATGAGATCGACAGGAAGTGCAAAATGGCTAAGCAGGGATGGCTAGAGGACAAATGTAAGGATGTAGAGGCATATATCACTAGGGATAACGTAGATACTGCCTACAGGAAAATTAAAGAGACCTTTGGAGAAAAGATAACCACTTGTATGAATATCAAGAGCTCAGATGGAAAACCAGTTCTAATCAAAGAAGGGAAAGGAGAAAGGTGGGAGGAGTTATAGAGGCTTTATACAGGGGCGATGTACTTGAGGGCAATATTATGGAAATGGAAGAAGACGTAGATGAAGATGAAATGGGAGATATGATACTGCCTGAAGAATTTGACAGAGCACTGAAAGACTTAAGTCGTAACAAGGCCCCGAGAGTGGACAGCATTCCATTAGAACTACAGAAAGTCTCAAGAGAGAGCCAGACGTGACAAAACTCTACCATCTATTGATCAAGATGTATGAGAAACGCGAAATATCCTCATACTTCAAGAAGAATATAATAACTCCAATCCCAAAGAAAGCAGATGTTGACAGGAGTGAAAATTACCGAACTACAGATTAATAAGCCACTGCTGCAAAATACTAACACGAATTCTTTACAGACGACTGGAAAAACTGGTAGAAACCGACATCGGAGAAAATCAGTTTGGATTTCGTAGAAATGTTGGAACACGCCAGCCAATACTGACCCTACGATTTATCTTAGAAAATAGATTAAGCAAATGCAAACCTACGTTTCTAGCATTTTTAGACTTTGAGGAAACTTTTGACAATGTTGACTAGAATACTCTCTTTCAAATTCTGAAGGTGGCAGGAGTAAAATAAAGGGAGCGAAAGACTATTTAAAATTTGTACAGAAACCAGATGGTAGTTATAAGAGTCGAGGGGCATGAAAGGTAAGAAATGATTGAGAAGGAAGTGAGACAACGTTGTATCATATCCCTGATGTTATTCGATTGATATATTGAGCAAGTAGTAAAGGAAACAAAAGAAAAATTCGGAGCAGGAATTAAAATCCATGGATAAGAAATAAAAGCTTTGAGATTTGCCAATGTCATTGTAATTCTGTCAGAGATAGCAAAGGACCTGGAAGAGCAGTTGAACGGAATGAACAATGTCTTGAAAGGAGGGTATAAGATGAACATCAACAAAAACAAAACGAGGGTAATGGAATGTAGTAGAACTAAAAGAGACGATGCTAATAAAAGTACGCGAGTAAGTCAATTATTATGTGCAATTTAGTTCTATTTTTATTTTGGTAGTACTGTCGTTTTACGTTGATGACGAATGCTTTGTTTATTTGTCGTTATATGTTTGCAATTTTCAAGCTCTTAGGTTAGTTTCCTTATCGTTGTCGTGCTGTTAATCATGGCTGCTCCAGCGTCTATTTGCACCAAAGAAGAGCAACATTCAGTGATCCGTTTTTTGTGGTCGGAAGGCGTGTCAGGGAAAAAATTCATCGAAGACTTTCGGTACAGTACAGGAACAGTGTTTTGACACAACGGAGTGTCTACGAATGCATTGAAGAATTCCGAAATGGTTGCACAAGTATTAAGCACGATGAAGGAGCCGGGCGACCGTTTACCGCCACAAATTAAGAAACGACTGAGCGTTCATGTGAAATGATTCTCTTAGACAGACGATTGACTATTGACGAAGTGGCACATCATCTGCAAATTAGCCACGTTCTGCCTTCGAAATCATCCACAAAGGACTTGGGTTTCATAAAGTTTGTGCAAGATGGGTCCCGAAAAAAACTCAGACAGTTGCACAAACAAACGCACTTGGACATCTGCGGAAAACATTTGGGTCGCTATGATGAGAAGAAGAAAATTTTGTTAAGGTAGAATAAAGATATAGGTTTTAGGAAGTCTTTACGATGGTATTTGTCTGGAGTGTTGCCATGTATGGAAGTGAAACATAGGCGATAAATAGTTGAAACAAAAAGAGACCAGAAGCTTTCAAAATGTGGTACTACAGAAGAATATTGAAGATTGGATGGGTAGATCACACAACTTTATGAGGAGTTACTGAACAGAATCGGGGAGACAAAAAATTTGTGGCAAAACGTGACAAAAAGAAGGGATCGGTTGATAGGACACATTCTGAGACATCAAAGGATCACAAATTTAGTATTGGAGGGAAGTGTGGGGGGTAAAAATCGTAGAGGGAGAGCAAGAGATGAATAAAGTAAGCAGATTCAGAAGGTTCTAGGTTGCGTAGTTATTCGGAGGTTTAGAGGGTCGCACAGGATAGAGTAGGATGCATAGCTGCATCAAACCAGGCTCTGGACTGAAGCATACAAAATCAATAACAACAGCAACAACAACAAGATAAACCTATGACACTGGTATATCAGTGAAATTGAGGAAGAATCGCAGGACCTATTGAATGGAATGAACAGTCTAATCTGAGAACACACTATGGACTGAGACTAAACCAAAGGAAGACGCAAGTAAGGAGGAGTATCAAAACTGAGGCTCACACAGTACATGAACTGAAGGAATTCTGCTACTTTGGAGGCAAAGTAACACATGACAGACGAAGCAAAGGGGACGTAAGGAGCAGACAGCAGACGCGAAGGAGGATTTCCTAGGCAAAAGAAGTCAATTAGTATCAAACGCTGACCTTAACTTGAGGAAGAAATGTTTGAAGATGAATGTCTGGAGTACGGGACAGTGCTGAAGAGAATCATGGACTGTGGAAAAAACTGGAAAAGGAAAGAGCAGAAGTGCTTGAGATATGGTGTTGTGGAAATATGATGGAAGTTAGCTGGACTGATAAGACAAGGAATGTGGAGGTTCTCTGCAGCATTGTCGAGGGGAGAAACGTATGGAAAACAATGGGAAGAGACAAAATGACATGGGATGTGTTAATACATCAAGGAAAAAACTGCATGGTACTTGGGGGTGCAGTAGAGATTTAAACTGTAGTGGAAGACAGAGACTGCAATGAAATGTTAAAGACGTTGGATGAAAATAATACTTTGTGATGAAGTGGTTGACACAGGACACGAATTCATGCTGGACAGCATGAAACCAATCAGAAACTAATGACTCAATATACAGGGTGAGTCACTAACTATTGTCACCTAGAATAACTCCGAAAGTATGATAGTATCTGAAACGTTTGTGGGACAAATTTTACATGGGACAACGGGGGCCTGAATATGACGTTGCTGTTTTGTTTCTAGGTGGGGTCGCGTCAGAGATATGAAGGTCAACTTTTTTTATGGGATGCTATAGTTTGGTTCTTCTTTTCTGATAGTGGCTATCGGGAGGAATCCAATGATGTGTAACAGTAAGGTCTTTGAAGGTCAACGAAGTCAAAAAGGTGGCATGAACGTCCATTTGCAGAAGTGTTCGAAGTGATGACCATGGTATCAATGCAGTGCTGCAATCTTCTTATCATGGATTGAGTGGTATTCCTTATCATTTTGGCACTTGTCGAAGCATATGCGCTGACAATTTTCTCTCGTATATCGTGCAAATAGTAAATATTCTCCGAATACGGTGTATCCATCTCAGCGTGCCATTGACATTTCAACACCATTCTACGGTTTCGGAATACAACGCTAATAGGAACGGTAAGACCAATAACGTCGAATCAAGCGAATGTGAATGATGTATTCCTTCGAAGAACAAGTCGATCTGCTTCTCATTTACGGAGAATGCTAACGAAATTCAATGAGAGCTAGAGGATTTTCATGGATGACACTCTTGTACACAAGGAAGTCTCAATGCTAGAAAATTATAGCGAACGGAGGAAGACTCATAGAGGCTCGACGCTCGATCCAGAGTTTGCCAGTTGACCCTCAACGAACAGAAATATAATTTATTGCGTATACATGGACGAAAGACCCATTATTATATGATTACAAGATTTCAGAACAGTCACTACAAGCAGCTACTTCCATGAAATATTTAGGAGCATGCGAACAAAACGATTAAAAAGTAATCGCAGGAATGGCAAATGCCAGACTGAAACTAATATTAAGAATCCTCAGGAAACATAATCCACTCAAATCGGAGGTAGCTTACAAAACCTTCGTTCGACCAATACTTGACTATTGCTCGTTAGTCTGGAATCCGTACCAGACGGAATTTATAAAGGAGATATACAAGATCCAAAGAAGAATAGCGCGTTTCGTTACACGTCCATTTAGTAAACGCTAAAGCGTGATGGATATGCTCAGTCAGTACCAGTGGCAGAGGCTGCAAGATAGGCAGTCTGCATCACAATGTGGTTTACTGTTAAAATTCTAAGAGCAGATGTTGCTAAAAGAGTCAACCAATATATTACTCCCTTCTACATATGCATCGAGAAAAGACGGTACACATAAAATTAGAAATACTGGAGGGCGAACGGAGGTTTACGAAGAATCGTTCTTCCGGCGAACGATCTGCAACTGGAACAGGAAAGGGGAAAATGACAGTGGTACACAAAGTACCTTCCGACACATACCGGAGTATAGATGCAGATGAAGAAGGAAAAAATCCTTTAAGGAAATACATCAGCTACCAACTGTTTTAAATCTTTATTATATTCTCTTGGACCAGCTATAGGGGCCGAAGGGCGTTCGTATACTGGAGACATTACAAGTGGTTTCATTCATTTCTTTATTGTAGCGTCATGAAATTATCTGGAAAGAGGGAGAGGTTTCTTTACATTCATTCATTTACACAGCCGTGTCACTGACCGTTTTTCGCAGATTTATTTCAAGATATACGATCAATATATTAGTTTGAAATGCTACTTATCTGCTCGTTAGTGGACCAGTGCTCGTTTTAGCATGTTACAAATATTCAGTGTTTTAGATACTATAATCACTTTTTGTGCGAGACGAAAACCGTAAGTAGCATGGTCTAACAAACGACTGTGCTTCTCAGATAAGTTTTGTTGCCGATAACGAGTTTACTTTTGTCATGATGTTTGCTGCAGCGTAGCACAAGAGTCTTTAAATACATTTATAGTTTGTGGAACACTTTAATGAATATACTGTAATGTATGCTAAGATTTTTCCCGTTGCATTTACGGAAGGAGCATAAAAATGGCTCTGAGCACTATGGGACTTAACAGCTGTGGTCATCAGTCCCCTAGAACTTAGAACTACTTAAACCTAACTAACCTAACTACAGCACACAACACCCAGCCATCACGAGGCAGAGAAAATCCCTGACCCCGCCGGGAATCGAACCCGGGAACCCGGGCGTGGGAAGCGAGAACGCTACCGCACGACCACGAGATGCGGGCAAAACTGTGTGCCCGACCGAGCATAAAAGAAGGATTGCTTGTTTGTCACTCTGAAAGATGTTGTTAGTTTAATTTTATCTTCACGGTCTCTATGTGATACACAAGTAGGGATCTGAAGAATGTGATAAATAGAGGTCCGAAGAATATTCAAGATATTTCTGCGCTGATAGCTGGTTCTCAAAATTTTCTAAGTAGACTTTGGCGAGGTGTACAGTGTCTTTCTTCCAAAGTTGCCAATTAAGATTAGTCAATGCTTCTGCTACATGTCGTCACCATTCTGACAAGCATTTGCTCGATGTTCACTGTTAGCCCAATTTTATATGCATCCCACACACTAGAGCAATGTCCTAGTTTGAATGGTACAAATATTCAATTTCCGATTCATTACTCAAGTAGTCGAAGGTTACTACATTTATAATGGCTTGTGTAGTTTAACATTTCTATTAATGAAAAGTTAGATAGCCACTACATGCACAAGGCTGACACTTTGATAAGGTTTGTCGTCCTTCGTTATTGTTTTTTTTTTATTAAACTTCCTCATAGATATCTGCATTATCTGCGAAAACTCTAAGTGTGCAAATAACTCTATTTGATAAGCCACTCTGTAGAGGAATGGCCGTATCACACTGCCATGGGCCGCAGAAGACTTTACTTCAGTTTAATAGCAGACTCTTCACCATGCATTCTACCAGCGCAGAAATTTTAAGTTCAGTCGAAAGCCTAGATGTATGTAAAATAAGATCGTATTTTCTTTTGTAGAGATTGGTGAGTTGTTGAACCGATAGATTTCCGAAACTCCAGGAACACCGAATCGACCTGATTACGCCTGTACATGGATAAAGTACGTGAAGAACGTGAGATGTAATCATCATGAAAGACGTTTTCAAAATTCAGCATTTTGTTCCGTTCATCTATCTTGGCCCAGGTGTGATATCAGAACTCAGAACATTTTGTAGCATTTTGCTACAAACAGAGGCGAGCTATACAGAATGGAAGCTCTGTGGATTAATTACGCTGTCCTTTTGTGTATAGGTATCACCAGACAGTGAGTCCTATGACTTAAATAAAACAAAAAGCCAAATAGTTTATTAAAAAAGTTACTGGTTTCGGGGTACTGACCACTATAAGACCTATTTTTTAAGTTCTAAGGTTCCATAAGCTAAAAAGAAATATAAATGCGTGGTAATAATACAAAAATTGACAGAGCACGTTTCCACCAGCACAAAGCAGTCACAGAATGGGAATTTTAAGTGTAGTTGAGTGAGTGGAACTAAAAAATTACAGGTCCATTAATGTTAAGACTATTCAGGTATACATATCCTGTAAACTGACTCGTTCCACATCATTTCGATAAAGAATCGTTCATATGATCCGTAGAATATGTAAACAGTTAAGGGAACACTGCCTTAGCGTAACACTCTCCGTGCAGGCGAGTGGAGTAAACCCTTAAAAGAAAATCAGTTGGGTTGGATGACCGCAAAGTGGCAGTCGCACTATCCAACTATACTTACGCAGTCCTCGTAAGGTGGCCAGCTGAATATTCCCAATTACCAGTAGTACAGCCCCAGATCAAGGTCAGATATACCGATGCCGAACCCGGAGAATAGAATGGTTAAGAATAAATGGAATTAAGAATAAATGGATTGTTCATACAATTAAGGCAGCAACATGGAATGTCAGAAGTTTAGCAAACGAAGAAGAAGAGCTGGCAGAAATTTTAAAAAGGCCAAGGTAGACACAGCTTCCATAACAGAAACAAAGATAAAGTTACAGGGTAATAAATATGGGGGACAATATTTGATTTTATATAGCGGAACACGAAAACAGGAGAGAGCAAGTAAAGAGGTTGCCATTTACGTACATAAGCGATGAGAAAAGAGAACTATAGTGTACAGTTTTATAAATGATTATAGTTTTAACTGTCAAGGAAGAGAAAAAACTTGACTCTCATTGCGGAAAAAAGAACAGCCTATAGATTTCTATGACAAACTGCAAACGGTTTTGGACAAGTATAACAATACGCATCAATACTATTAAACGGAGATTTAAACGCAAGGGTAAGGAATAAACCTATCCCAAGGACTGTGGGAACAATGGTACAAAATACCTTAAATAACAATGGACTGTTGCTTAGAGATTTTGTTTCTTTTAACAAACTAAGGAAGATAAGTACATTCTTCCGCAAAAAAAGAACAAAAAATCCTCAAATATACATGTCCAGCTCGAGGATTTAAGTCTCTTATTGACTACATTATGACTAATGAAAAATTAGAAAGCAAAGTAAGAGACACTAGAGTGTACGGTGGATATAACATGGTTTATGACCATTTCTTGGTGATATCTCAAATAGATACGTACACGAAATGCAGAAAGAACAAAAAGTTTTCAGAAGAAAAAATGAAGGAAGAAATCTAAAAAGTATCTCCACTACATGAACAAAGCATACCAGGCCTGTACCAGAATAAACTTAATAAAGAACTAGAGAAGAAAGAAGAAGCGGAAGAAGTAGAGAAGGAATGGAAAAATATAGAAACTTTAGTTAAGAAAGCTGCTGAAGAAGCCTTAGGAAAAAAGAAAACGAAACGAAGGAAGAAGGAGTTAAAAATTCAGACACCAGATTCAGATAAAGTTACAGGGAAAAATCAAGACACTTACTTTAAGCATCTAAATGAAGCAATAGAGGAGAAACATGAAATTTACGGACAAGAGAGAAATGCTACAAGTCGAGGAGTTAAACGAGCTCATCAAGAAGCTTGGGATAGGTTTATAAGCGTAATAGAAGAAGATAGTCACGAAAAGCGAGTGATAGCTCGTAAAACAATGAAATTGCTAAATTAGACGGAAAAAGTGGATGCTCAAATAAATAACATCCAATAAGCAAAATGGATAGAACATGACAAGAAGTTGTGGCATGAACGAAGGTGCTTCACAGAGAATATTGACGAATTAAGACAGGCCCCCAACTTTGTTCTTTTTCAACTTAAAGAAAAGCTTCTGATATTATGACTGGATGGTATAAATGCCGAGTTGCTAAATTATGGAGACACAAAGAAAATTACTGCATTTATTTAGTACCGTACATGCTGCAGAAAGGGACCTGTTCCAGAGGCATGGTAACAAGCGAAGGTTATTTAAAAAAGGAGACCATAATAGCTGCGACGACTATAGAGGTCTCAGCTTACTGGACACCGCTTACAAGGTTTATGCAGGAACAGTGAATAAGAGGTTAAATATTGTAGCTGAGAATTTATTAGGCGAAGAAAAAACGAGATTTCGGAGGGACAGATGACAACAGATGCAGTGTTTATAATAAAACAAATAGTCTAAAGACAGAAAGAGTACAAAAGGGAAACCCATTTAGCGTTCATCGATTTTATTAAAGCATTCGATAGTGTTGATAGAAAGAAACTGAGTAAAATTATGAGGAAAAGAGGATATCCACAACACCTAATAAAAGTTTTAAAAAGTCTGTACAAACACACGTTCGTAATTTTAAATATAAATGGCATAATAACGAAGCCTTTAGCCACAAACAAAGGAATAAAACAAGGGTGCAGCTTTTCATTTGGCTTTTTAACCTTTATTTAGTTGTCGAAATTCGGAAATCGAAAGAGATTTTTAACGGGGGAATTAAGGTTAACAGTAATTCCCATTTGAATTGCATTTTATATGAAGACGACGCCACACTGCTCGAGGATAATGAAGATGATCTACGAAGGGGAATATTAGTAGGTAAGGTTTGTGAAGAGTGTCATTTGACAAGTTCAGAAAAGAAGACAAAATCAATGGCTTTCAAAGGGAAATATCCTATACGGACAAAGTTTGTGATCAACAATAAAACAGTAGAACAACTCAAAGATTTTAACTATTCATACTGTGACGTCCCATTGAAGTATAGCTATGACATAGAGAGGAAATTAGCAAAGTTTAGGAATATAGGAGGAACAGTAAATAGAAGTCTAAAAACTAAGACGAGGAAAGAAACAAGACTGAAAATTTATAAGACAATAGTAGTTCCAGTACCTGTTTACGGAAGTGAATCGTGGGTTTTCAGTAAATGCCAAAAAAGTCGCATACAGGCCACAGAGATGAGGTTTCTAAGAGTAGTAAAAGGATGCACAAGAGCCGACAGATTTCGAAATTCGGAAATCCTCAATAAAATACAAGAAAATAAGAGAAATTAGAATGAACATTTCGAAAGACCGTCCGAAGAAAGATTATATCTTCAGATAAGAAGATTTAAGCCAGCTGGGAGAAATCAAGGATGACTGAGGAAGCGATGGCTGCTGCAACAGGCAAAATAAAAAAGGGCTAGTGTTTGCAGATGATGAGCTGACGATGTAAACAACTGAGAAGGGGTCTGATGATGGCCAATGCGCTGTAACCGCCAATGTACAATAAGAGACAAGTGCGACTTGGACTATTGTCTTATTTACATTGTAACATGAATCAGCTGGCTCGAACCAACATAATGTTCAAATTAATTGTATTTAATAATAATGTCAGTAATTCATGACAGTCTTCCTTGTCTGAAAAGTCTAGTTATTTATATTTGCTTCTGATTATTTTCTTGACTCTGTGCTTCTGATTATTTTCTTGACTTCGTCTAAGTTCGCTTCCTTTTCAAGTTACTCAGGATATCTCAAGAAACTAAATTTCAACATACTATCACAACAAATAATCTTCTAGATTTCTGATTTAAACCTTTGCGCTTCTTTACCCATACAATATGCCTCCAGAAGTTGCAAATGTTGAGATGATGTCATGTTTGTAAGATATCCGAAAATGTTGTACATTAAATGGGTCATTGAATGTGAACTGGTCGACAGGTACCCATTTGACCATCCCAAATATTTCCGATAAGGATAAAAGCTGAAGCAATGGATTAAAATTTGTGCCACAGTCTGGACTTGAAATCGCACTTCTCTCTTATTGTACATTGGCGGTTACAGCGCATTGGCCATCATCAGACCCCTTATTAGTTGTTTACATCGTCAGTTCATCATCTGCAAACATTAGCCCTTTTTTATTTTGCCTGTTGCAGCAGCCATCGCTTCCTCAGTCATCCTTGATTTCTCCCAGCTGGCTTAAATCTTCTTATCTGAAGATATAATCTTTCTTCGGACGGTCTAATGAAGATGATCTACGAAGGGGAATATTAGTAGATAAGGTTTGTGAAGAGTGTCATTTGACAAGTTCAGAAAAGAAGACAAAATCAATGGCTTTCAAAGGGAAATATCCTATACGGACAAAGTTTGTGATCAACAATAAAACAATAGAACAACTCAAAGATTTTAACTATTCTTACTGTGACGTCCCATTGAAGTATAGCTATGACATAGAGAGGAAATTAGCAAAGTTTAGGAATATAGGAGGAACAGTAAAGTCTCGCGTCCGTCGGCCGTCGTAATTTAATGTATATATTATTATTGTTATTATTATTTTTTGATTGTTGCCGACTTACGTGGTGGGCCTTCATAAAAATGATATTTAAGTTGAACAATGTAATAAACTTTTCATATAAATTTCCTCGGCTAGTCAGTTGACGTTAAAGCAAAAGATCTTTAGTTATTAATTACAATTGCGGCCCACACACGCGCGAGAGTATTTTTCTTACCTCCGTTGACCATTGTATTGTAGTCGGAGTCCTGGCTCTGGGTCTCGGCTATGCTACTGAAAATAAGAATCTTAAAGCTAAGTATTTCTGCAACTTCGTGCGGCTGTGGAGAAAAATTAATATTATGCTAATAGCGGGCGAGTTTTTCAGCTTCCGTTAAATTTTCATAAGTTAATATCGCCACGTAATGGCGTCGTTGGCTGCATCGGCCGCTGCGATTGTTGAGCTGTAAATTACTTGAATGCAGGTTAATTCAAGGACGGCGGACATGAAATCGGGATCACCTCTTACAAATTAAAAGTGAACAATAATATTAAATCAGTATATTATATGCTTAACTCATACAAATATGCTTACATTCGTCAGCACACACAAGATGTCCCTCTAGACACATTCAAGACAAGCGAAGAAGTCAGGTCGACTAAAAAATTAACAAAAGAGTGTAACTGGGCGTCTCTTTAGATCATTCTGTCATAAATTATTTCTTTGCAATCTAAACCTACACAGAGAAATTATTATTTTAAGGCTACATGAGAAAAAAAAAATCTCTTACAAATTATGAATGTCTTCTTTATAAATATTGTCTTTTCGTAATATGGCACTGGGGACGCTATATTGCCCCCCGAAATGTTTATGTCATAAAAAATGTTCGTGTTTTTTGACATAAATATTTCCACTTTCATGTCCACAGTGTCCACACGCAGAGTTTTCTTTCATAGTCTATATATGTCACATCGTATGTTGTAATTACTGAGGTGTGTTGCACACAAAGTGTAATACAGATGAAGTTATCTACATAACAATATAATATACAATTGGTTACGTATGCAGTCATGTACAAAAGGACATAGAATACAACTAGTTTTATTTTGGTTGCTTTTTCTTAGGGTTGCAACTTTTGCAGTGTTCAAAGGTATACAATCACGAGTTAGTCCATAAACTTGAAGTCCCAGGGGTGTCAACTGTTCGCTCCCCATTTGGCGCGGCCGTAGGGAAACCTGGGGAAAACCTCGGCGGAGCGACAGACTAACTGCTTTGGTCACTTTCACTTAATTGTTTCTGGAATGTCATTGGAGTACAGGATGTGCATACAAATATTTTTGTTGCACTATGCAAAAAATAAGGTCATTAAAACAATTGATTGCGGTGTCGTTGATGATCTACGCCGCGACGTTTGGCTCGCGACGGCGTCGGTTGGTGTGTTCTGTGCTCGGCGTTCGCGGCGGCTGCGGAGAGGTCAACGCCCGCTCGACGCCAGCGTGTGTCTCGCCGTCGCGGAACGTCAGAATCAGCTGATCGGCTGCACCGTTGGCGATGCGCTTCTGTCTCGGCCGGGCGTGGCGGAGTGGGATGATATCCGCCCCCCGCTCTTGTTGGCAGGAGTCAGCTCTGCTACGCATCTCCGACGTAGTACATGAAACACACACACAACCAACGTAATATTTGTTTCCCGCTGCAGATGGTTACGCTAGTGGGAAAGGAGCATTTATTAGTGCGGCAGTTGTTGTTAAGTTTTCGCCAGTTTCCGAGTGTCAAGCTAGCACTGTCTTGCAGAAAACATGACATGGACCTTCTCCCGTGAATGCAGTTTTGATGCAATACTGTTTCCATTACACGTCAGTTTTTGTCTTGATAAAATTATTTATGTTTTCGCCGCACTCGCAGGCACTGGTGAGTGTCCCAATACGAGCTTAGCACAAACATTCGCCGTTTCTGCGGTCGCTGTTTTGCAACAGTCCACGCATCGCATTCCAATCTCGCATTATTGTGCTCACTGAAACTACAGTCTGTCCCAAAAATATTGACTGTGGGTTCACGTCACGTTAACAGTTCACATTTATAAGCAAATTCACAGTTTTTCGTGCGTAATATTGGCGTTTGGCGTCCTCACCGCTGTTGAACGTTCAATACTAGCACTTCACTGTCCATATCACAGTTTCACCTTCACAGTTTTTCACACTGCTTAAAGTAACTGTTTCGATTAGTTCACAAACACTAATGTATTTCATTCGGTCTGAACTGGATTTTGGCTAGTGCTGGATTTTACCAGTCTCTCGCACTAATTATCTCTTTTTATTTTCCACTTAGAGTCGTACTTGCCTTCAGATTTTTTGACTATACAATTGTATTTCCGTCTCATCTGAGGTAAGTCCCCATGTCATGTCTGCCCACTCATTGCGTACTTGCTCTCCAGAGCCAGGCTCGACTTTACAAAACTTTGCCTCTCGCATTATTGTAGACATTTTATAATCTAGGCCTAGCGTGCAAGTTCCTAGATTAATGTTAGATTTGTGACTTTTATTTACACTACAAATTCGTGCAAATCTCTGCCTTAGCAGATGGCAATATATTTTAACAGTGCTTAGCGGTAGTCGCGTTTACTGATTTGCTTTGTACTTTGTCCACAACACATGAGGTACCTTGGGTGATGTACACCCTGCACTCACATTGTTAAGTAAATTATGCTTGAGCATATTTCAAGATCGGTATAGACATAAATACATGAAACGACTTATACACTATAATATTGAATTTCATAAGTTGCATTACTACTACAGTTCAAAAATATTCATGACACACTAATGAAAAATTCTTTCATCATTACATGTTATTGAATTTTTTTTAAAAATATTTTTAAAGCATTTTCAAACATGAAGTTTGCAAATTATTCTTAAACCTACGTTCATTTTTTTCTTCAAAATGCAATTGTTTAAAAATACTATTATTCCTTAACATCTACAAAATTGAATCGCACTAATCTTGTGTGCCTCATTGTCTTTAAATGTTACACTAAAATCTTAACATTTACACACAGAAAAAATACACTATAAACTTAACCTACTACACACAAATGTAAACGTTGCTCTACTGAGCGAACTTCTTTAAGTCTTTGTATGGATAGAGTCCTTTGTAATTGCCTCCTTATTCGACCACAGGATGATGTAGTTTGCGTGACATAAAGTATCGTGAGGTACCACTTCGATGTTATAGGTGTAGCCCTCGATAACACCAGGTTTTTCCGAAAACACATTCTCATAATCTGTAAGTAGCTGAGTCAATTCGTTTTGTTGTGCTTCAGTCAAATGTTCTGACTCCCTAACTTTCATTGCTATCAGTTTCCTTTTTTCCTCTCTGTCTTCAGTAATAAACTCCTTATAACATGCTTGTCTTGTACTTAAGTCAGAATATAAATTCATTACCTGTATTCCTTCGAATCTCGTTTGAAAGCTCCGGCAATATTTACCGTGCACTTCCCGTGTCCTCAACAACGGCAAAATTACACGTCTATCCTCATTCATAAGGCTTACTTCCCCGCACAAGAGGTCGATTTTTGCGTCCCTCTGGCGTAAAAATTCCATCCCCAGGATGCAAGCAACACCTAATCCCTTAACTACTAGGAACGAGCTTTTCATTGCTTCATTTCCTACCGTAAACTCGACTTGCACCTGGTGCTTTATGATATGAGATTGTGCACCTATTGCACCTGTAACACGACAATTCTTCACTGGCAATACTGGTATTCTATTATTTTGACTCAAGTACTTGTAAAAATTTGCGCTCATGACATTGGTTGACGCACCGGTATCGACTATTATGTGTATTGGTGCTCCGTACATATCTGCTTGCAATATAGCCTGCACAACACTTTTGTCGGTTCGGTTACATTTCTGCGGTATGTCTACAAGTTCCTTTTCTATTTTTGTTCCTTCATTGTATCTCAGCATACAAAGTTTATGGCTGTCATCTGTGAATGTGCCCTCACTACACCATCCTGCAGCCAACAACGGAGAGCGTATTGTGGCTGTCTTTAGTTTAACGGATGAGCATTAGTGGGTTGACAGTTGTCTGTCACTTCCACTAACCTCACATTGTGGTTCTGGTTGTTGTTGTTGCTACTGTTGGGTTGGCCGCCCTGCCTCCCCGATGGTGTATTTTGATATTGTGTATGGCTCTGGTTTTGTGGTGGTCGGTTGTAACTCCCTGACATGTTCTGTGACGGACCTGGGTTGGCGTTCCATTGTGGCGCTGTGTTTTGTTGCCACTGTGGTGTCGGTTCGTTACGACCACGCCACTGGTTTCGGTTGTTCCGCCATTGCGGATTGCCGTTACCATTATGTCCATTACTCATGCGTCCATCATGATGTCTCTTTCGATTTTCACGATTATAACCGTTGCCGTTATAACCATTGCCATTGTTTGTGCCTTGATTCTGTTGCCGGTGCTCTTGCCTATTCCCGTTACCATTTGGTACTAAGTTACTACCATTACTGTGGCTGGTATTGTAATCGGCTTTGTGTTGATTATAGCCTGCATGGTTCCACTTGTTTTCGGTTTTCATATCTTCGATCAATAGGTCAACAGAATCCACTATTTCCATGAATTGTTCTATATCGTATTCCGGCACATTGATGAAATATCTTTTAATTTCACTGGGCAACTTCATTTTTATTAATCTGATTATGTCACGATCGGACATTGGCTCGTCCCAGTACCTGGTTTTGTTTATATACTTTTCGAAATATTTGCGTAACGTTCCCATCTTAGGATTGTACATTTCTGGACTGTACAACTCCTTTCGTAGTCTTTCTTGGACGCTATCGGACCAGAATTTTTGCAAGAATGCACCTTCAAACTGTTGCATCGTTAGACATTTTTCGGACACGTCGGTGGCCCACAGTGCCGCGTCACCTTGAATAAAGGAGACCACGAACTGTATTCTTTGTCTTTCCGTCCATGTCCTGGGAAACACATTCCTGAAGCTCTTAATAAATACAACAGGGTGGACATTTCGTTTTTCGCTATTGAAGGGTTGGAATGTCCTGTGTTTTATTACATTGTCCTCTTTTTTGCATATCTGATTGCTACATTCTGGGACAGTCATCACTTCGTGATGTGCGCTGCACGGTATCGCATGTTGTTCGTGCTCACAATTCGCATTAGGTTGCGGTTGCGCACTCGCACCCTGCCTACCGTCAGCGTTATTACAGTAATCAGTACGCGGAGTCGGATTCATGATCTGTCCGCCACTGTTTACATTGCTTTCCAACGCAGACAGTCTCCGCGCGACCTCCTGTTGCCAATTTGGCAACTCCGCAGTCACACGGGATTTGATCTGTGTTAATTCGGCACGTAGTGCGGCAGCGCTAGCGTCAATATTTACACTCGCGGCCGCAGTCGCTTGTTCTACAGCTGTTTTTACATCGCTTTCAATCTTTGCAGATATCTCGCGATCCTTTACTTCTAGCCATTCATTTAATTCTTTTTCTACTTTTTGAGCTTGCACTTCCAAATATGCGTCAATACTTTTCCGTGCATCTATCTCCACATTATCTACGCGGTTGGTTAAAGTCTGGACATTGTCTTCAAGCCTAGCCTGCGATATCTGTAATTTTTGCATCTCTCCGGCTAAGCTTTGCACAAGATCGGGTATTTCTTTGCACGCGTCCCGCATCTCGGCAAGTTCGCTTTGGATACTGTCGAGTTTTGCTTCACTGCGCTGCTCTTGCTCAATGAGCTTTTGCGTTAATTTTTTCTCCTGCTCATGGAACATCTGAGCCAGTTTTTCGTCTCTTTGTTTTTCCCTCTGTTCTGACATTCTTTCCTTTTCCCTTTCTTTCAGTTCTCTTTGTTGCTCTTGCTCATGGAGCATCTGAGCCAGTTTCTGATCTCTTTCCCTATCTCTTTCTTCTAACCTGCGCAGAAATTCTGCAAATGGGTCTGCAATCGGTGAGCATACTGGTGCCCCGCTTAATCTAGCACTCGATTGGCCCCCCTGCCCAGGCAGTGGAGTTGTTACTCTATTCCCATTCTGCTGTGGAGCGTCATTCACCGTCCACAGATCCTCGCCCCCCGCTCCGGAAATTATGTTATCCGAGGCGGTGGCTTGGGATTCGTTTACGTATTGCAAATGATCCTCACTTTCCATATTAACAGAATTTTGTTCTTCTGGTACGGATGCTTTAGGTTGTCCTATCTTACCCATACTAAATTCACTTTAAGCCACTGACGAATCTTTAACACTGATACACACACGAATAATTATCCCCTCCAAAAATAAACACATAAATACACAAAACGAATAATTATCCCCTCCAAAAATAAACACATAAATACACAAAACACCGAAGGTATCTCATGTGCACATGGGTTCGATATTCCGCACAGAGCTACACAGGATGCTTGCACAATAGGCCTTACCTTACTTATTTTTCTTTCTCGCAATCCTTTTTCTTTTCTACACTTTTTCCTCTCCAGATCTCCTCAGGGTGTGGTTTTGTTGTTGTACATGTAAAAGAATTCATATAAGCATTAATATTTTACAACAATTAGACACATACATAATTACATTCAATACAATAGAATCATATTAATCGGGCCCCAAAGTTGCGGCGCCAATCTCGCGTCCGTCGGCCGTCGTAATTTAATGTATATATTATTATTGTTATTATTATTTTTTGATTGTTGCCGACTTACGTGGTGGGCCTTCATAAAAATGATATTTAAGTTGAACAATGTAATAAACTTTTCATATAAATTTCCTCGGCTAGTCAGTTGACGTTAAAGCAAAAGATCTTTAGTTATTAATTACAATTGCGGCCCACACACGCGCGAGAGTATTTTTCTTACCTCCGTTGACCATTGTATTGTAGTCGGAGTGCTGGCTCTGGGTCTCGGCTATGCTACTGAAAATAAGAATCTTAAAGCTAAGTATTTCTGCAACTTCGTGCGGCTGTGGAGAAAAATTAATATTATGCTAATAGCGGGCGAGTTTTTCAGCTTCCGTTAAATTTTCATAAGTTAATATCGCCACGTAATGGCGTCGTTGGCTGCATCGGCCGCTGCGATTGTTGAGCTGTAAATTACTTGAATGCAGGTTAATTCAAGGACGGCGGACATGAAATCGGGATCACCTCTTACAAATTAAAAGTGAACAATAATATTAAATCAGTATATTATATGCTTAACTCATACAAATATGCTTACATTCGTCAGCACACACAAGATGTCCCTCTAGACACATTCAAGACAAGCGAAGAAGTCAGGTCGACTAAAAAATTAACAAAAGAGTGTAACTGGGCGTCTCTTTAGATCATTCTGTCATAAATTATTTCTTTGCAATCTAAACCTACACAGAGAAATTATTATTTTAAGGCTACATGAGAAAAAAAAAATCTCTTACAAATTATGAATGTCTTCTTTATAAATATTGTCTTTTCGTAATATGGCACTGGGGACGCTATATTGCCCCCCGAAATGTTTATGTCATAAAAAATGTTCGTGTTTTTTGACATAAATATTTCCACTTTCATGTCCACAGTGTCCACACGCAGAGTTTTCTTTCATAGTCTATATATGTCACATCGTATGTTGTAATTACTGAGGTGTGTTGCACACAAAGTGTAATACAGATGAAGTTATCTACATAACAATATAATATACAATTGGTTACGTATGCAGTCATGTACAAAAGGACATAGAATACAACTAGTTTTATTTTGGTTGCTTTTTCTTAGGGTTGCAACTTTTGCAGTGTTCAAAGGTATACAATCACGAGTTAGTCCATAAACTTGAAGTCCCAGGGGTGTCAACTGTTCGCTCCCCATTTGGCGCGGCCGTAGGGAAACCTGGGGAAAACCTCGGCGGAGCGACAGACTAACTGCTTTGGTCACTTTCACTTAATTGTTTCTGGAATGTCATTGGAGTACAGGATGTGCATACAAATATTTTTGTTGCACTATGCAAAAAATAAGGTCATTAAAACAATTGATTGCGGTGTCGTTGATGATCTACGCCGCGACGTTTGGCTCGCGACGGCGTCGGTTGGTGTGTTCTGTGCTCGGCGTTCGCGGCGGCTGCGGAGAGGTCAACGCCCGCTCGACGCCAGCGTGTGTCTCGCCGTCGCGGAACGTCAGAATCAGCTGATCGGCTGCACCGTTGGCGATGCGCTTCTGTCTCGGCCGGGCGTGGCGGAGTGGGATGATATCCGCCCCCCGCTCTTGTTGGCAGGAGTCAGCTCTGCTACGCATCTCCGACGTAGTACATGAAACACACACACAACCAACGTAATATTTGTTTCCCGCTGCAGATGGTTACGCTAGTGGGAAAGGAGCATTTATTAGTGCGGCAGTTGTTGTTAAGTTTTCGCCAGTTTCCGAGTGTCAAGCTAGCACTGTCTTGCAGAAAACATGACATGGACCTTCTCCCGTGAATGCAGTTTTGATGCAATACTGTTTCCATTACACGTCAGTTTTTGTCTTGATAAAATTATTTATGTTTTCGCCGCACTCGCAGGCACTGGTGAGTGTCCCAATACGAGCTTAGCACAAACATTCGCCGTTTCTGCGGTCGCTGTTTTGCAACAGTCCACGCATCGCATTCCAATCTCGCATTATTGTGCTCACTGAAACTACAGTCTGTCCCAAAAATATTGACTGTGGGTTCACGTCACGTTAACAGTTCACATTTATAAGCAAATTCACAGTTTTTCGTGCGTAATATTGGCGTTTGGCGTCCTCACCGCTGTTGAACGTTCAATACTAGCACTTCACTGTCCATATCACAGTTTCACCTTCACAGTTTTTCACACTGCTTAAAGTAACTGTTTCGATTAGTTCACAAACACTAATGTATTTCATTCGGTCTGAACTGGATTTTGGCTAGTGCTGGATTTTACCAGTCTCTCGCACTAATTATCTCTTTTTATTTTCCACTTAGAGTCGTACTTGCCTTCAGATTTTTTGACTATACAATTGTATTTCCGTCTCATCTGAGGTAAGTCCCCATGTCATGTCTGCCCACTCATTGCGTACTTGCTCTCCAGAGCCAGGCTCGACTTTACAAAACTTTGCCTCTCGCATTATTGTAGACATTTTATAATCTAGGCCTAGCGTGCAAGTTCCTAGATTAATGTTAGATTTGTGACTTTTATTTACACTACAAATTCGTGCAAATCTCTGCCTTAGCAGATGGCAATATATTTTAACAGTGCTTAGCGGTAGTCGCGTTTACTGATTTGCTTTGTACTTTGTCCACAACACATGAGGTACCTTGGGTGATGTACACCCTGCACTCACATTGTTAAGTAAATTATGCTTGAGCATATTTCAAGATCGGTATAGACATAAATACATGAAACGACTTATACACTATAATATTGAATTTCATAAGTTGCATTACTACTACAGTTCAAAAATATTCATGACACACTAATGAAAAATTCTTTCATCATTACATGTTATTGAATTTTTTTTAAAAATATTTTTAAAGCATTTTCAAACATGAAGTTTGCAAATTATTCTTAAACCTACGTTCATTTTTTTCTTCAAAATGCAATTGTTTAAAAATACTATTATTCCTTAACATCTACAAAATTGAATCGCACTAATCTTGTGTGCCTCATTGTCTTTAAATGTTACACTAAAATCTTAACATTTACACACAGAAAAAATACACTATAAACTTAACCTACTACACACAAATGTAAACGTTGCTCTACTGAGCGAACTTCTTTAAGTCTTTGTATGGATAGAGTCCTTTGTAATTGCCTCCTTATTCGACCACAGGATGATGTAGTTTGCGTGACATAAAGTATCGTGAGGTACCACTTCGATGTTATAGGTGTAGCCCTCGATAACACCAGGTTTTTCCGAAAACACATTCTCATAATCTGTAAGTAGCTGAGTCAATTCGTTTTGTTGTGCTTCAGTCAAATGTTCTGACTCCCTAACTTTCATTGCTATCAGTTTCCTTTTTTCCTCTCTGTCTTCAGTAATAAACTCCTTATAACATGCTTGTCTTGTACTTAAGTCAGAATATAAATTCATTACCTGTATTCCTTCGAATCTCGTTTGAAAGCTCCGGCAATATTTACCGTGCACTTCCCGTGTCCTCAACAACGGCAAAATTACACGTCTATCCTCATTCATAAGGCTTACTTCCCCGCACAAGAGGTCGATTTTTGCGTCCCTCTGGCGTAAAAATTCCATCCCCAGGATGCAAGCAACACCTAATCCCTTAACTACTAGGAACGAGCTTTTCATTGCTTCATTTCCTACCGTAAACTCGACTTGCACCTGGTGCTTTATGATATGAGATTGTGCACCTATTGCACCTGTAACACGACAATTCTTCACTGGCAATACTGGTATTCTATTATTTTGACTCAAGTACTTGTAAAAATTTGCGCTCATGACATTGGTTGACGCACCGGTATCGACTATTATGTGTATTGGTGCTCCGTACATATCTGCTTGCAATATAGCCTGCACAACACTTTTGTCGGTTCGGTTACATTTCTGCGGTATGTCTACAAGTTCCTTTTCTATTTTTGTTCCTTCATTGTATCTCAGCATACAAAGTTTATGGCTGTCATCTGTGAATGTGCCCTCACTACACCATCCTGCAGCCAACAACGGAGAGCGTATTGTGGCTGTCTTTAGTTTAACGGATGAGCATTAGTGGGTTGACAGTTGTCTGTCACTTCCACTAACCTCACATTGTGGTTCTGGTTGTTGTTGTTGCTACTGTTGGGTTGGCCGCCCTGCCTCCCCGATGGTGTATTTTGATATTGTGTATGGCTCTGGTTTTGTGGTGGTCGGTTGTAACTCCCTGACATGTTCTGTGACGGACCTGGGTTGGCGTTCCATTGTGGCGCTGTGTTTTGTTGCCACTGTGGTGTCGGTTCGTTACGACCACGCCACTGGTTTCGGTTGTTCCGCCATTGCGGATTGCCGTTACCATTATGTCCATTACTCATGCGTCCATCATGATGTCTCTTTCGATTTTCACGATTATAACCGTTGCCGTTATAACCATTGCCATTGTTTGTGCCTTGATTCTGTTGCCGGTGCTCTTGCCTATTCCCGTTACCATTTGGTACTAAGTTACTACCATTACTGTGGCTGGTATTGTAATCGGCTTTGTGTTGATTATAGCCTGCATGGTTCCACTTGTTTTCGGTTTTCATATCTTCGATCAATAGGTCAACAGAATCCACTATTTCCATGAATTGTTCTATATCGTATTCCGGCACATTGATGAAATATCTTTTAATTTCACTGGGCAACTTCATTTTTATTAATCTGATTATGTCACGATCGGACATTGGCTCGTCCCAGTACCTGGTTTTGTTTATATACTTTTCGAAATATTTGCGTAACGTTCCCATCTTAGGATTGTACATTTCTGGACTGTACAACTCCTTTCGTAGTCTTTCTTGGACGCTATCGGACCAGAATTTTTGCAAGAATGCACCTTCAAACTGTTGCATCGTTAGACATTTTTCGGACACGTCGGTGGCCCACAGTGCCGCGTCACCTTGAATAAAGGAGACCACGAACTGTATTCTTTGTCTTTCCGTCCATGTCCTGGGAAACACATTCCTGAAGCTCTTAATAAATACAACAGGGTGGACATTTCGTTTTTCGCTATTGAAGGGTTGGAATGTCCTGTGTTTTATTACATTGTCCTCTTTTTTGCATATCTGATTGCTACATTCTGGGACATTCATCACTTCGTGATGTGCGCTGCACGGTATCGCATGTTGTTCGTGCTCACAATTCGCATTAGGTTGCGGTTGCGCACTCGCACCCTGCCTACCGTCAGCGTTATTACAGTAATCAGTACGCGGAGTCGGATTCATGATCTGTCCGCCACTGTTTACATTGCTTTCCAACGCAGACAGTCTCCGCGCGACCTCCTGTTGCCAATTTGGCAACTCCGCAGTCACACGGGATTTGATCTGTGTTAATTCGGCACGTAGTGCGGCAGCGCTAGCGTCAATATTTACACTCGCGGCCGCAGTCGCTTGTTCTACAGCTGTTTTTACATCGCTTTCAATCTTTGCAGATATCTCGCGATCCTTTACTTCTAGCCATTCATTTAATTCTTTTTCTACTTTTTGAGCTTGCACTTCCAAATATGCGTCAATACTTTTCCGTGCATCTATCTCCACATTATCTACGCGGTTGGTTAAAGTCTGGACATTGTCTTCAAGCCTAGCCTGCGATATCTGTAATTTTTGCATCTCTCCGGCTAAGCTTTGCACAAGATCGGGTATTTCTTTGCACGCGTCCCGCATCTCGGCAAGTTCGCTTTGGATACTGTCGAGTTTTGCTTCACTGCGCTGCTCTTGCTCAATGAGCTTTTGCGTTAATTTTTTCTCCTGCTCATGGAACATCTGAGCCAGTTTTTCGTCTCTTTGTTTTTCCCTCTGTTCTGACATTCTTTCCTTTTCCCTTTCTTTCAGTTCTCTTTGTTGCTCTTGCTCATGGAGCATCTGAGCCAGTTTCTGATCTCTTTCCCTATCTCTTTCTTCTAACCTGCGCAGAAATTCTGCAAATGGGTCTGCAATCGGTGAGCATACTGGTGCCCCGCTTAATCTAGCACTCGATTGGCCCCCCTGCCCAGGCAGTGGAGTTGTTACTCTATTCCCATTCTGCTGTGGAGCGTCATTCACCGTCCACAGATCCTCGCCCCCCGCTCCGGAAATTATGTTATCCGAGGCGGTGGCTTGGGATTCGTTTACGTATTGCAAATGATCCTCACTTTCCATATTAACAGAATTTTGTTCTTCTGGTACGGATGCTTTAGGTTGTCCTATCTTACCCATACTAAATTCACTTTAAGCCACTGACGAATCTTTAACACTGATACACACACGAATAATTATCCCCTCCAAAAATAAACACATAAATACACAAAACGAATAATTATCCCCTCCAAAAATAAACACATAAATACACAAAACACCGAAGGTATCTCATGTGCACATGGGTTCGATATTCCGCACAGAGCTACACAGGATGCTTGCACAATAGGCCTTACCTTACTTATTTTTCTTTCTCGCAATCCTTTTTCTTTTCTACACTTTTTCCTCTCCAGATCTCCTCAGGGTGTGGTTTTGTTGTTGTACATGTAAAAGAATTCATATAAGCATTAATATTTTACAACAATTAGACACATACATAATTACATTCAATACAATAGAATCATATTAATCGGGCCCCAAAGTTGCGGCGCCAATCTCGCGTCCGTCGGCCGTCGTAATTTAATGTATATATTATTATTGTTATTATTATTTTTTGATTGTTGCCGACTTACGTGGTGGGCCTTCATAAAAATGATATTTAAGTTGAACAATGTAATAAACTTTTCATATAAATTTCCTCGGCTAGTCAGTTGACGTTAAAGCAAAAGATCTTTAGTTATTAATTACAATTGCGGCCCACACACGCGCGAGAGTATTTTTCTTACCTCCGTTGACCATTGTATTGTAGTCGGAGTCCTGGCTCTGGGTCTCGGCTATGCTACTGAAAATAAGAATCTTAAAGCTAAGTATTTCTGCAACTTCGTGCGGCTGTGGAGAAAAATTAATATTATGCTAATAGCGGGCGAGTTTTTCAGCTTCCGTTAAATTTTCATAAGTTAATATCGCCACGTAATGGCGTCGTTGGCTGCATCGGCCGCTGCGATTGTTGAGCTGTAAATTACTTGAATGCAGGTTAATTCAAGGACGGCGGACATGAAATCGGGATCACCTCTTACAAATTAAAAGTGAACAATAATATTAAATCAGTATATTATATGCTTAACTCATACAAATATGCTTACATTCGTCAGCACACACAAGATGTCCCTCTAGACACATTCAAGACAAGCGAAGAAGTCAGGTCGACTAAAAAATTAACAAAAGAGTGTAACTGGGCGTCTCTTTAGATCATTCTGTCATAAATTATTTCTTTGCAATCTAAACCTACACAGAGAAATTATTATTTTAAGGCTACATGAGAAAAAAAAATCTCTTACAAGTTATGAATGTCTTCTTTATAAATATTGTCTTTTCGTAATATGGCACTGGGGACGCTATATTGCCCCCCGAAATGTTTATGTCATAAAAAATGTTCGTGTTTTTTGACATAAATATTTCCACTTTCATGTCCACAGTGTCCACACGCAGAGTTTTCTTTCATAGTCTATATATGTCACATCGTATGTTGTAATTACTGAGGTGTGTTGCACACAAAGTGTAATACAGATGAAGTTATCTACATAACAATATAATATACAATTGGTTACGTATGCAGTCATGTACAAAAGGACATAGAATACAACTAGTTTTATTTTGGTTGCTTTTTCTTAGGGTTGCAACTTTTGCAGTGTTCAAAGGTATACAATCACGAGTTAGTCCATAAACTTGAAGTCCCAGGGGTGTCAACTGTTCGCTCCCCATTTGGCGCGGCCGTAGGGAAACCTGGGGAAAACCTCGGCGGAGCGACAGACTAACTGCTTTGGTCACTTTCACTTAATTGTTTCTGGAATGTCATTGGAGTACAGGATGTGCATACAAATATTTTTGTTGCACTATGCAAAAAATAAGGTCATTAAAACAATTGATTGCGGTGTCGTTGATGATCTACGCCGCGACGTTTGGCTCGCGACGGCGTCGGTTGGTGTGTTCTGTGCTCGGCGTTCGCGGCGGCTGCGGAGAGGTCAACGCCCGCTCGACGCCAGCGTGTGTCTCGCCGTCGCGGAACGTCAGAATCAGCTGATCGGCTGCACCGTTGGCGATGCGCTTCTGTCTCGGCCGGGCGTGGCGGAGTGGGATGATATCCGCCCCCCGCTCTTGTTGGCAGGAGTCAGCTCTGCTACGCATCTCCGACGTAGTACATGAAACACACACACAACCAACGTAATATTTGTTTCCCGCTGCAGATGGTTACGCTAGTGGGAAAGGAGCATTTATTAGTGCGGCAGTTGTTGTTAAGTTTTCGCCAGTTTCCGAGTGTCAAGCTAGCACTGTCTTGCAGAAAACATGACATGGACCTTCTCCCGTGAATGCAGTTTTGATGCAATACTGTTTCCATTACACGTCAGTTTTTGTCTTGATAAAATTATTTATGTTTTCGCCGCACTCGCAGGCACTGGTGAGTGTCCCAATACGAGCTTAGCACAAACATTCGCCGTTTCTGCGGTCGCTGTTTTGCAACAGTCCACGCATCGCATTCCAATCTCGCATTATTGTGCTCACTGAAACTACAGTCTGTCCCAAAAATATTGACTGTGGGTTCACGTCACGTTAACAGTTCACATTTATAAGCAAATTCACAGTTTTTCGTGCGTAATATTGGCGTTTGGCGTCCTCACCGCTGTTGAACGTTCAATACTAGCACTTCACTGTCCATATCACAGTTTCACCTTCACAGTTTTTCACACTGCTTAAAGTAACTGTTTCGATTAGTTCACAAACACTAATGTATTTCATTCGGTCTGAACTGGATTTTGGCTAGTGCTGGATTTTACCAGTCTCTCGCACTAATTATCTCTTTTTATTTTCCACTTAGAGTCGTACTTGCCTTCAGATTTTTTGACTATACAATTGTATTTCCGTCTCATCTGAGGTAAGTCCCCATGTCATGTCTGCCCACTCATTGCGTACTTGCTCTCCAGAGCCAGGCTCGACTTTACAAAACTTTGCCTCTCGCATTATTGTAGACATTTTATAATCTAGGCCTAGCGTGCAAGTTCCTAGATTAATGTTAGATTTGTGACTTTTATTTACACTACAAATTCGTGCAAATCTCTGCCTTAGCAGATGGCAATATATTTTAACAGTGCTTAGCGGTAGTCGCGTTTACTGATTTGCTTTGTACTTTGTCCACAACACATGAGGTACCTTGGGTGATGTACACCCTGCACTCACATTGTTAAGTAAATTATGCTTGAGCATATTTCAAGATCGGTATAGACATAAATACATGAAACGACTTATACACTATAATATTGAATTTCATAAGTTGCATTACTACTACAGTTCAAAAATATTCATGACACACTAATGAAAAATTCTTTCATCATTACATGTTATTGAATTTTTTTTAAAAATATTTTTAAAGCATTTTCAAACATGAGGTTTGCAAATTATTCTTAAACCTACGTTCATTTTTTTCTTCAAAATGCAATTGTTTAAAAATACTATTATTCCTTAACATCTACAAAATTGAATCGCACTAATCTTGTGTGCCTCATTGTCTTTAAATGTTACACTAAAATCTTAACATTTACACACAGAAAAAATACACTATAAACTTAACCTACTACACACAAATGTAAACGTTGCTCTACTGAGCGAACTTCTTTAAGTCTTTGTATGGATAGAGTCCTTTGTAATTGCCTCCTTATTCGACCACAGGATGATGTAGTTTGCGTGACATAAAGTATCGTGAGGTACCACTTCGATGTTATAGGTGTAGCCCTCGATAACACCAGGTTTTTCCGAAAACACATTCTCATAATCTGTAAGTAGCTGAGTCAATTCGTTTTGTTGTGCTTCAGTCAAATGTTCTGACTCCCTAACTTTCATTGCTATCAGTTTCCTTTTTTCCTCTCTGTCTTCAGTAATAAACTCCTTATAACATGCTTGTCTTGTACTTAAGTCAGAATATAAATTCATTACCTGTATTCCTTCGAATCTCGTTTGAAAGCTCCGGCAATATTTACCGTGCACTTCCCGTGTCCTCAACAACGGCAAAATTACACGTCTATCCTCATTCATAAGGCTTACTTCCCCGCACAAGAGGTCGATTTTTGCGTCCCTCTGGCGTAAAAATTCCATCCCCAGGATGCAAGCAACACCTAATCCCTTAACTACTAGGAACGAGCTTTTCATTGCTTCATTTCCTACCGTAAACTCGACTTGCACCTGGTGCTTTATGATATGAGATTGTGCACCTATTGCACCTGTAACACGACAATTCTTCACTGGCAATACTGGTATTCTATTATTTTGACTCAAGTACTTGTAAAAATTTGCGCTCATGACATTGGTTGACGCACCGGTATCGACTATTATGTGTATTGGTGCTCCGTACATATCTGCTTGCAATATAGCCTGCACAACACTTTTGTCGGTTCGGTTACATTTCTGCGGTATGTCTACAAGTTCCTTTTCTATTTTTGTTCCTTCATTGTATCTCAGCATACAAAGTTTATGGCTGTCATCTGTGAATGTGCCCTCACTACACCATCCTGCAGCCAACAACGGAGAGCGTATTGTGGCTGTCTTTAGTTTAACGGATGAGCATTAGTGGGTTGACAGTTGTCTGTCACTTCCACTAACCTCACATTGTGGTTCTGGTTGTTGTTGTTGCTACTGTTGGGTTGGCCGCCCTGCCTCCCCGATGGTGTATTTTGATATTGTGTATGGCTCTGGTTTTGTGGTGGTCGGTTGTAACTCCCTGACATGTTCTGTGACGGACCTGGGTTGGCGTTCCATTGTGGCGCTGTGTTTTGTTGCCACTGTGGTGTCGGTTCGTTACGACCACGCCACTGGTTTCGGTTGTTCCGCCATTGCGGATTGCCGTTACCATTATGTCCATTACTCATGCGTCCATCATGATGTCTCTTTCGATTTTCACGATTATAACCGTTGCCGTTATAACCATTGCCATTGTTTGTGCCTTGATTCTGTTGCCGGTGCTCTTGCCTATTCCCGTTACCATTTGGTACTAAGTTACTACCATTACTGTGGCTGGTATTGTAATCGGCTTTGTGTTGATTATAGCCTGCATGGTTCCACTTGTTTTCGGTTTTCATATCTTCGATCAATAGGTCAACAGAATCCACTATTTCCATGAATTGTTCTATATCGTATTCCGGCACATTGATGAAATATCTTTTAATTTCACTGGGCAACTTCATTTTTATTAATCTGATTATGTCACGATCGGACATTGGCTCGTCCCAGTACCTGGTTTTGTTTATATACTTTTCGAAATATTTGCGTAACGT
Source organism: Schistocerca americana (assembly GCF_021461395.2). NCBI lineage: Eukaryota > Metazoa > Arthropoda > Insecta > Orthoptera > Acrididae > Schistocerca > Schistocerca americana. Next base: position 359,571,825 of record NC_060125.1, on the reverse strand, counting down.
TCCCATCTTAGGATTGTACATTTCTGGACTGTACAACTCCTTTCGTAGTCTTTCTTGGACGCTATCGGACCAGAATTTTTGCAAGAATGCACCTTCAAACTGTTGCATCGTTAGACATTTTTCGGACACGTCGGTGGCCCACAGTGCCGCGTCACCTTGAATAAAGGAGACCACGAACTGTATTCTTTGTCTTTCCGTCCATGTCCTGGGAAACACATTCCTGAAGCTCTTAATAAATACAACAGGGTGGACATTTCGTTTTTCGCTATTGAAGGGTTGGAATGTCCTGTGTTTTATTACATTGTCCTCTTTTTTGCATATCTGATTGCTACATTCTGGGACAGTCATCACTTCGTGATGTGCGCTGCACGGTATCGCATGTTGTTCGTGCTCACAATTCGCATTAGGTTGCGGTTGCGCACTCGCACCCTGCCTACCGTCAGCGTTATTACAGTAATCAGTACGCGGAGTCGGATTCATGATCTGTCCGCCACTGTTTACATTGCTTTCCAACGCAGACAGTCTCCGCGCGACCTCCTGTTGCCAATTTGGCAACTCCACAGTCACACGGGATTTGATCTGTGTTAATTCGGCACGTAGTGCGGCAGCGCTAGCGTCAATATTTACACTCGCGGCCGCAGTCGCTTGTTCTACAGCTGTTTTTACATCGCTTTCAATCTTTGCAGATATCTCGCGATCCTTTACTTCTAGCCATTCATTTAATTCTTTTTCTACTTTTTGAGCTTGCACTTCCAAATATGCGTCAATACTTTTCCGTGCATCTATCTCCACATTATCTACGCGGTTGGTTAAAGTCTGGACATTGTCTTCAAGCCTAGCCTGCGATATCTGTAATTTTTGCATCTCTCCGGCTAAGCTTTGCACAAGATCGGGTATTTCTTTGCACGCGTCCCGCATCTCGGCAAGTTCGCTTTGGATACTGTCGAGTTTTGCTTCACTGCGCTGCTCTTGCTCAATGAGCTTTTGCGTTAATTTTTTCTCCTGCTCATGGAACATCTGAGCCAGTTTTTCGTCTCTTTGTTTTTCCCTCTGTTCTGACATTCTTTCCTTTTCCCTTTCTTTCAGTTCTCTTTGTTGCTCTTGCTCATGGAGCATCTGAGCCAGTTTCTGATCTCTTTCCCTATCTCTTTCTTCTAACCTGCGCAGAAATTCTGCAAATGGGTCTGCAATCGGTGAGCATACTGGTGCCCCGCTTAATCTAGCACTCGATTGGCCCCCCTGCCCAGGCAGTGGAGTTGTTACTCTATTCCCATTCTGCTGTGGAGCGTCATTCACCGTCCACAGATCCTCGCCCCCCGCTCCGGAAATTATGTTATCCGAGGCGGTGGCTTGGGATTCGTTTACGTATTGCAAATGATCCTCACTTTCCATATTAACAGAATTTTGTTCTTCTGGTACGGATGCTTTAGGTTGTCCTATCTTACCCATACTAAATTCACTTTAAGCCACTGACGAATCTTTAACACTGATACACACACGAATAATTATCCCCTCCAAAAATAAACACATAAATACACAAAACGAATAATTATCCCCTCCAAAAATAAACACATAAATACACAAAACACCGAAGGTATCTCATGTGCACATGGGTTCGATATTCCGCACAGAGCTACACAGGATGCTTGCACAATAGGCCTTACCTTACTTATTTTTCTTTCTCGCAATCCTTTTTCTTTTCTACACTTTTTCCTCTCCAGATCTCCTCAGGGTGTGGTTTTGTTGTTGTACACGTAAAAGAATTCATATAAGCATTAATATTTTACAACAATTAGACACATACATAATTACATTCAATACAATAGAATCATATTAATCGGGCCCCAAAGTTGCGGCGCCAATCTCGCGTCCGTCGGCCGTCGTAATTTAATGTATATATTATTATTGTTATTATTATTTTTTGATTGTTGCCGACTTACGTGGTGGGCCTTCATAAAAATGATATTTAAGTTGAACAATGTAATAAACTTTTCATATAAATTTCCTCGGCTAGTCAGTTGACGTTAAAGCAAAAGATCTTTAGTTATTAATTACAATTGCGGCCCACACACGCGCGAGAGTATTTTTCTTACCTCCGTTGACCATTGTATTGTAGTCGGAGTCCTGGCTCTGGGTCTCGGCTATGCTACTGAAAATAAGAATCTTAAAGCTAAGTATTTCTGCAACTTCGTGCGGCTGTGGAGAAAAATTAATATTATGCTAATAGCGGGCGAGTTTTTCAGCTTCCGTTAAATTTTCATAAGTTAATATCGCCACGTAATGGCGTCGTTGGCTGCATCGGCCGCTGCGATTGTTGAGCTGTAAATTACTTGAATGCAGGTTAATTCAAGGACGGCGGACATGAAATCGGGATCACCTCTTACAAATTAAAAGTGAACAATAATATTAAATCAGTATATTATATGCTTAACTCATACAAATATGCTTACATTCGTCAGCACACACAAGATGTCCCTCTAGACACATTCAAGACAAGCGAAGAAGTCAGGTCGACTAAAAAATTAACAAAAGAGTGTAACTGGGCGTCTCTTTAGATCATTCTGTCATAAATTATTTCTTTGCAATCTAAACCTACACAGAGAAATTATTATTTTAAGGCTACATGAGAAAAAAAAAATCTCTTACAAATTATGAATGTCTTCTTTATAAATATTGTCTTTTCGTAATATGGCACTGGGGACGCTATAACTGCTCGAGGATAATGAAGATGATCTACGAAGGGGAATATTAGTAGATAAGGTTTGTGAAGAGTGTCATTTGACAAGTTCAGAAAAGAAGACAAAATCAATGGCTTTCAAAGGGAAATATCCTATACGGACAAAGTTTGTGATCAACAATAAAACAATAGAACAACTCAAAGATTTTAACTATTCTTACTGTGACGTCCCATTGAAGTATAGCTATGACATAGAGAGGAAATTAGCAAAGTTTAGGAATATAGGAGGAACAGTAAATAGAAGTCTAAAAAATAAGACGAGGAAAGAAACAAGACTGAAAATTTATAAGACAATAGTAGTTCCAGTACCTGTTTACGGAAGTGAATCGTGGGTTTTCAGTAAATGCCAAAAAAGTCGCATACAGGCCACAGAGATGAGGTTTCTAAGAGTAGTAAAAGGATGCACAAGAGCCGACAGATTTCGAAATTCGGAAATCCTCAATAAAATACAAGAAAATAAGAGAAATTAGAATGAACATTTCGAAAGACCGTCCGAAGAAAGATTATATCTTCAGATAAGAAGATTTAAGCCAGCTGGGAGAAATCAAGGATGACTGAGGAAGCGATGGCTGCTGCAACAGGCAAAATAAAAAAGGGCTAGTGTTTGCAGATGATGAGCTGACGATGTAAACAACTGAGAAGGGGTCTGATGATGGCCAATGCGCTGTAACCGCCAATGTACAGTAAGAGAGAAGTGCGACTTGGACTATTGTCTTATTTACATTGTAACATGAATCAGCTGGCTCGAACCAACATAATGTTCAAATTAATTGTATTTAATAATAATGTCAGTAATTCATGACAGTCTTCCTTGTCTGAAAAGTCTAGTTATTTATATTTGCTTCTGATTATTTTCTTGACTCTGTGCTTCTGATTATTTTCTTGACTTCGTCTAAGTTCGCTTCCTTTTCAAGTTACTCAGGATATCTCAAGAAACTAAATTTCAACATACTATCACAACAAATAATCTTCTAGATTTCTGATTTAAACCTTTGCGCTTCTTTACCCATACAATATGCCTCCAGAAGTTGCAAATGTTGAGATGATGTCATGTTTGTAAGATATCCGAAAATGTTGTACATTAAATGGGTCATTGAATGTGAACTGGTCGACAGGTACCCATTTGACCATCCCAAATATTTCCGATAAGGATAAAAGCTGAAGCAATGGATTAAAATTTGTGCCACAGTCTGGACTTGAATTCAGGTCTCCTGCTTACTCGACAGATGCACTACTCCATTCATTGAGAAATATTGTAATAAATATGAGAGACGCAGTGCAAATTGTCGGCTAGGCGTAATCGAAAGTGTCGTTGATTTGAAAGGGTTGCTGGACGTTGGTTCGAAAACCGTTGTGGGCAACAGTTTTTTTGTTCTGTTTGAATACCTAAATCATTCAAATATGAAATTTATCAATATGCGGTAATTAATTGATACATAACCATAATTTTTCCCAGAAAAATGCACGTCTTCTGGTTTGTAATTACATATCACACGCAGAATTCTGGTTTTCATTGCAAATACACATTCTTAATTATCTATACATTAAAAAGATAGTTACAGATTTTGAAGTTACGAAAACATTACGCAATTAAATTTTTTGGAAAAAAATGAAAAATCAAATACTCTTTGTTTGAATATGTCGTTTTATAGGACAGATGTGGTCTCTCACACAAGCCGGAGTGAAAAGCGTAGTAGAAACACGGAAAGCAATTTTCACGGCGTCGAGCACACTGCACAAATTCTGTATTTTTACGGTTGTCACGGTAACAATGCTATCTGAACCCGACAGAATTGATCTGGAACCAAGTTAAGGGATTTGTCGCGAGAAATAACAAGACGTTTAAGCTACCAAACTTACTGGAACTAATGCACGAAGCTTTGTGACACGTCACTGTCGAACGATGGCGAAATGCAGAGCAGTACGTCATGAAAGAGGACGAGGCGGACATGTCAAATCTTCATCCCTTCAACTTCATTTTTATCTTAGGATTCTGGTGTCTTGGAATTCTGCCATTGATCGTCTCGCTATTAGTGTAGTGGTACTGAAGTGAACCACTTTCGTCGGAGTACGATATGGAAGAAGTTCAGAGATTACCAGGCGACTGACTGTAATACCTTCGGTGGCTTCAATATTTAACTACATGGTGAAATCCCAGAGCGCGCTTTAACGCCGCACATAGTTCATGTAGAAAAATTACCCTTGTTAAAGTCAGGAATTTGCATCACTCTCGTTTTTAACTACAGTACCACGTTAGCTAAGACCGAGAGGATGTTTTCCTTCAGATCACCTAAGAAGGGTATGGACTGAGTTTTACCTTTATTTACTTCTGTTTAAAAATTAATTGACACTCAAGGCTATGTTGTTCTCAGTTCGCCTCTTGTCTTTACTACAACTGTTCACATCACTGTAGTTCGTTTGACCAGGTGGCTAGGCAGTGCTTTCCAAGTTAAATGCGCCGGTAAAGTTGTTGTCCAGTATTATCACCGAGTCGATGTACGCGTAACGAACAGCAGAAAACGTATCCTCATTATAGTACTTAACTGTACTCGAGACAGAGTGGCTTCCGCTCCACCTGAAACGAAATCCAATGGGGTCACAGCAAACGCGGAAGAATACATAGTGTAATGTTTACACGAGGTTTATTCTTATGATGAACGGAGTATAACCACTACACCAAGGTAGCATTATGGCTAGGATCGCTGCACGGACTATCCTAGTCCAAACTTCAATGCACACATTCAGCAAAAAAAAAAAAAAAAAAAAAAAAAAAAAAAGGTTCAAATGGCTCTAAGCACTATGGGACTTAACATCTGAGGTCATCAGTCCCCTAGACTTAGAACTACTTAAACCTAGCTAACCTAAGGACATCACACCCATCCATGCCCGAGGCAGGATTCGAACCTGCGACCGTAGCAGCAGCGAGGTTCCGGACTGAAGCGCCTAGAACCGATCGGCCACATTGGCCGGCACATTCAGCACATTTAATCATCATTAGTAGTGTAGTGGTTAGTGACGTAGTGCTTAGCACATCTTCCTTGTAAGCAGGAGCCCTAGGTTCAAGTCCCAGTTATGGCACAAATTCTAATTCATTGCTTCAGCTTCTATCCTTATCGAAGATAAAGTTGAGATTTATATGTCTCCATCAAATCACAGATAATGTTCAAATTTTGTGTGAAGTTTTTCTAAGCGACCAAAGGAAGATGTAGTAATTCCCACCCCACAAAATTTAATACTTTGTGAGTAGAAGCTTCTTAAGTCAAGGACAACAAAATATCAGGGTTGCATTTCAAAATCTTCGGCCAAGCTCGAACTGTCTGACTTCAGTGAATAATTATGATACAGCTGCCAAATATGTCAAGATGACTGAAAAAATTGCAATGTGCACTTTCTATATGATATACGTCACCTGATTCACTATTTTTGCTCCAAGTGGCACTCAAAGTCGTGAATAAATTTTGTTTGACAATGTTTCTCTTAATATTGAGTATTTTTATCTCTTCAGTGGTTGGTTGATCACCAGTTAGTATTCGTGTGGTTTGCATTGATGACTTTCGAAAACAGGCCCCCTGGTTCGATTGCCAGGAAGTTCAGGGAGGCGGGGGGGGGGGGGGGGGGGGAGGGAGGAGGGGGAGGGAAATTTTCCCGGCAATGGACTGGGTGACTGTGTTGTCATCATCATTTCATCATCATCATCAACACGCAAGACCCCCAAGTGGTGTCAAATAAAAAGACTTGTATCAGAGGGCCGAACTCCCTGGAAGGGGACTTCTGGCCGAAGTGCCATACACAAATTTCTTTTTTTCGTTAGCTGGTTGTTGGAATCCTCCTCTCGTTATCTTGTTGTCTAGTCGCTTATTCACAAAGCCTGCAAGTTAGATCACTTTTGGGTTCACAGTTATTAAGATATACACTACTGGCCATTAAAACTGCTACACCACGAAGATGACGTGCTACAGACGCGAAATTTAACCAACAGGAAGAAGATGCTGTGATACGCAAATGATTAGCTTTTCAGAGCATTCACACAAGGTTGGTGTCGGTGGCGACACATACAACGTGCTGACTTGAGGAAAGTTTTCAACCGATTTCTCATACACAAACAGCAGTTGACCGGCGTTGCCTGGTGAAACGTTGATGTGATGCCTCGTGTTAGGAGGAGAAGTGCATACCATCACGTTTCCGACTTTGATAAAGGTCGGATTGTAGCCTGTCGCGATTGCGGTTTATCGTATCGCGACATTGCTGCTCGCGTTGGTCGAGATCCAATGACTGTTAGCAGAATATGGAATCGGTGGGTTCAGGAGCGTAATACGGAACGCCGTGCTGGATCCCAACGGCCTCGTATCACTAGCAGTCGAGATGACAGGCATCTTATCTGGATGGCTATAACGGATCGTGCAGCCACGTCTCGATCCTTGAGTCAACAGATGGGGACGTCTGCAAGACAACAACCATCTGCACGAACAGTTCGACGACGTTTGCAGCAGCATGGACTATCAGCTCGGAGACCATGGTTGCGGTTACCCTTGACGCTGTATCACAGACAGGAGTGCCTGCGATGGTGTACTCAATAACGAACCTGGGTGCACGAATGGTAAAACGTCATTTTTTCGGATGAATAAGGCGTTTGTGGAACAACAGGAATCCTTTTTGTGGTAAAAAATATCCTGATAAAAGTGGCCATGTGACATGGTGCGTTGTCATAATGCAACTTCCACTATGTGCAAACCTTCTGCAGGTGCAAATCATCGATCAAAATTTGATGTTCGATGAAAATGTGTAAGATTATTAGGACACCCGTCATCCTCATTGTTAAACGTCATTCTGATCTCACAAGAGCACACACACACGTTCGACTTTTTCATTGGTTTTTCCATTTGAAGGTTTCCCTGAACGAGGTTTGCCTCCAATGTGTTCTCCGGCCTCCAAAAACGATTTTCATCAGCGAAAAACTTGTGCTCTTGATAAGGAATCTCCCCTGTACGCCTGTTTCAACTTTTCAGACTCGGAAATTCCCGAAGTTTAACACAAAACTTGATGGCATAACGTTGCTCTAATTTTCACTCTTCCATTTTCGTAACGCACAACAAAAACACAGCTCCACTGATGGCCTTCTCCAAAATCAAATGATGGCTGTAAAGAGCTGAAATTCGAGCTGAGCATCTGGAATGGTCACACCGCTTTTCACAAGTAGAACAACACAGTGTTGCCAGATCGCGCGCAGTGTTGGCGCTTTTCTCACGTACCTTGTATGTGGTAATGAAATTAACCAAGAAATTATCAGCAAAAATTAATGATTTTACCCTCGTATCTCAAAAGAAAAGACTGAATTTTCTTCGACGACATATTTCTTTGAAGATCTAAAATTATCTCATAAAGATTGTCATGTAAACCACTGTTACGATGCATCGTGTTCTTAGAGCATATAGTTTGATGGAAATTAGTGCTCAAGTTCAGTACGCCTTCAATAGAAAGTGAAATGGAAGGATTTATCTGTAATATTTCAAATTTAGGGCTATACAACACATGAAAAACTGATCGACTGTTAAAAAATTGAATCCACTTTAATTTCTGCAAGTGACTGCCTGCTGTTGCTCTGAAAATCTTATGAATTTAGCAAGTAAATAAGGCCTACCAAACAGTACTTTCGATAATTTGTTTTCTTCGGGTGTTCAGTTGCTAACCTATGATTTTAGCAAAATATAGGAGACCTTTATTAGGAACAAAAGAAACGGTTGGGGATTCTTTCGGAACAGAGGATCAACGATAAATCCACAACTTGTTTTCATCAAAACGTCATTTTGTGACAAAATTGGAATCTGTGCAACAATCATACAAAAACTCTTTTTCAAAAATGTTTCATCACGCTCGGAAAAAACGATATTAATGAAACTCTGGCAAATTAAAAATTACAAAAATCAAGAAAGAATGATAAGGTTGCGCAAAAATAGTCTGAAAACTGATACGTGGAACTTTGCAACAAATTAGCATATGTTACCGCTTCAGTGCTATCTGATCATATTAAGGCAGAAATTCGTATAAAGTTTAATAGGAGGTTGAGCTTACCAGCACAAAATTCAAAGGATCAGTAAATTTGTGCAAAAGAATATGTAAAACGTACAGTTTGTCAGACACAAAGTTTAGTACACAGTAAGTATCATCTACTGAAGGCTTTGACCCGGGTGAGTTACAGTGGCCAGCAGAGTAAACAGCAGTGCGTCAGCTTCTCTGATTGTACTCAGCTATTGCCAGACTTGCAACTTTCTACCTATGTGGAGAAAATTCAGATTTTCATAATGACACCAAATACACAACAGGCCATTAAAATTGCTACAACAAGAAGAAATGCAGATGATGAACGGGTATTCATTGGACAAATACATTATACTAGAAACTGACATGATATTACATTTTCACGCAATTTGGGTGCATAGATCCTGAGAAATCAGTACCCAGAACAACCACCTCTCAACCAGAGCTTGGATGGCTAGTACAGGTACAGCTGCCCATATTGTGACGAGCCAGTTGCTCGGCCACCATTGACCACACGTTTTCAGTTGGTAAGAGATCTGGAGAACGTGCTGGCCAGGGTAGCAGTCGAACATTTTCTGTATCCAGAAAGGCCCGTACAGGATCTGCAACATACGGTCGTGCATTATCCAGCTGAAATGTAGGGTTTCGCAGGGATCGAATGAAGGGTAGAGCCACGGGGTGCAACACATCTGAAATGTAACGTCCACTGTTCAAAGTGCCGTCAACGCGAACAGGAGATGACCGAGACGTGTAACCAGTGGCACCCCATACTATCACGCCGGGTGATACGGCAGTATGGCGATGACCAATACACGCTTCCTATGTGCGTTCACCGCGATGTTACCAAACACGGATGCGACTATCATGATGCTGTAAACAGAACCTGGATTCATTCGAAAAAACGGCATTTTGCCATTCGTGCATCCAGGTTCGTCGTCGAGTACACCATCGCAGGCACTCCTGTCAGTGATACAGCGTCAAGGGTAACCGCAGCCATGGTCTCCGGGCTGATAGTCCATGCTGCTGCAAACGTCGTCGAACTGTTCGTGCAGATGGTTGTTGTCTTGCAGACGTCCCCATCTGTTGACTCAGGGATCGAAAGGTGGCTGCACGATCCGTTACATCCATGCAGATAAGATGCCTGTCATCTCGACTGCTAGTGATACGAGGCCGTTGGGATCCAGCACGGCGTTCCGTATTAACCTCCTGAACCCACCGATTTCATATTCTGCTAACAGTCACTGGATCTCGACCAAAGCGAGGAGCAATGTCGCGATACGATAAACCGCAATCGCGATAGGCTACAATCCGACCTTTATCAAAGTCGGAAACGTGATGGTACGCATTTCTCCTCCTTACACGAGGCATCACAACAACGTTTCACCAGGCAACGCCGGTCAACTGCTGTTTGTGTATGAGAAATCGGTTGGAAACTTTCCTCATGTCAGCACGTTGTAGGTGTCGCCACCGGCGCCAACCTTTTGTGAATGCTCTGAAAAGCTAATCATTTGCGTATCACAGCATCTTCTTCCTGTTGGTTAAATTTCGCGTCTGTAGCACGCTATCTTCGTGGTGTAGCAATTTTAATGGCCAGTAGTGTAATTGGTCCATTAAATAATACATTCAGTAAAAATTTGTGTTGATGGGATGTTGGTTGAAACGGCTGGACAGTCGAAATTTGAAAAAGGTGAGCTAAAAACACCAGGTAAAAAGTCTCATTGACTGGTGTAGAATTCTCTTTAGTGAGGAGTCTCGCTTCCAACTGAGCACATATGACCAGAAAAGACGTGTCTGGAGACGACGCAGACGGTGGTGGGACACCAAACTAACTGTCGACCGCCGGCCATAGTGGCTGAGCGGTTCCAGGCGCTACAGTCTGGAACCGCCCGACCGCTACAGTCGCAGGTTCGAATCCTGCCTCGGACATGGATGTGTGTGATGTCTTTAGGTTAGTTAGGTTTAAGTAGTTCTAAGTTCTAGGGGACTGATGACCTCAGCAGTTAAGTCCCATAGTGCTCGGAGCCATTTGAACCATTTTTTGACTGTCGACCGCCATGCGGCCCGCCAACCAGGAGTGATTGTCTGGGGTGCCATTTCTTTTCATAACAGGACCCTTTTGGCTGTCACACGCTGCACCGTTCAGCACAGCGGTACGTCGACGATATTCTTATGTTTCAGCAAAATAATGTTCGCCTCCATGAGGTGAGAGTGTCTACTACTTGTCTTCGTGCTCGCAAAACGTCCAAACCCTACCTTGTCCAGTAAGTTTGCCGGATCTCTCCCCAATCGAGAACATTTGGAGCATTGTGGGCGGGGCTCTCCAACAGCTCGGCATTTTGACGATCCAACGCGCCAGTTGGACAGAATTTGGCACTATGTACCTCAGGAAGACATCCACATCTACATCATCCACATCTACGTGATTACTCTGCTGTTCACAATAATGTGCCTGGCAGAGGGTTCAAGCTGTCTCTCTAACGTTCCACTCTCGAACGGCACGTGGGAAAAACGAGCACTTAAATTTTTCTGTGCGAGCCCTGATTTCTCTCATTTTATCGTGATGATCATTTCTGCCTATGTAGGTGGGCGCCAACAGAATGTTTTCGCAATCGGAGGAGAAAACAGGTGATAGAAATTTCATAAGAAGATCCCGTCGCAACGAAAAATGCCTTTGTTTTAATGACTGCCACTCCAATTCACGTATTATGTCTATAACACTATTTCATCTATTTCGCGATAATACAAAACGAACTGCCCTTCTTTGTACTTTTTCGATGTCATCCGTCAGTCCCACCTGATGATCCCACACCGCACAGCAATACTCCAGAATAGAGCGGACAAGCGTAGTGTAAGCAGTCTCTTTGGTAGACCTGTTGCAGCTTCTAAGTGTTCTGCCAATGAATCGCAATCTTTAGTTTGCTCTACCCACAATATTATCTATGTGATCGTTCCAATTTAGGTTATTTGTTATTGTAATCCCTAAGTATTTAGCTGAATTTACAGGCTTCAGATTTGTGTGACTTATCGCGTAATCGAAATTTAGCTGATTTCTTTTAGTACTCATGTGAATAACTTCGCACTTTTCCTTATTCAGGGTCAATTGCCAATTTTCGCACCATACAGATATCTTATCTAAATCATTTTACAATTCGTTTTGATCATCTGATGACTTTTGCAATTAGTTTTGATCATTTGATAACTTAACAAGACGGTAAATGACAGCATCATCTGCAAACAATCTAAGACGGCTACTCAGATTGTCTCCTATGTCGTTAATGTATATCAGGAACAACAGAGGGCCTATAACACTTCCTTGGGGAACACCGGATATTACTTCTGTTTTACTCGATGACTTTCCGTCTATTACTACGAACTGTGACCTTTCTGACAGGAAATCACGAATCCAGTCGCACAACTGAGGCGATACTCTGTAGGCACGCAGTATGGTTAGAAGACGCTTGTGAGGAACGGTGTCGAAAGCCTTCTGGAAATCTAAAAATATGGAATCAATTTGACATCCCCTGTCGATGTCACTTATTAATTCATGAGTATAAAGAGCTAGTTGTGTTTCACAGGAATGATATTTTCAGAATGCGTGCTGACTATGTGTCAATAAATCGTTTTCTTCGTGGTACTTCATAATGTTCGAAGACAGTATATGTTCCAAAACCCTACTGCAAATCGACCTTAGTGATATAGGCCTGTAATTCAGCGGATTACTCCTACTTCCCTTTTTGGGTATTGGTGTGACTTGAGCAATTTTACAGCCTTTAGATACGGATCTTTCTTTGGGCGAGTGGTTGTATATAATTGCTAAATATGGAGCTATTTTATCAGCATACTCTGTGAGGAACCTGACTGGTATACAATCTGGACCGGAGGCCTTGCTTTTATTTAGTGATTTAAGCTGCTTTGTTACAGTTCTTGACTGGATTTCAGGAATATTTACTTCGTCTTCTTTGGTGAATGAGTTTCGGAAAACCGTGTTTAATAACTCTGTCTTAGTAGCACTGTCATCAGTGACTTCACCATTGTTATCGCGCAGTGAAGGTATTGATTGAGTCTTGCCAACGCTATTAATCAGTGCCAAGCCGAATAACTGCTTGGGTTAGGGCCAGAGGACGACCAACGCGTCATTGACTTGCTCAATTTCAGAAGCTCTTTCTCTTGAATAAATCATCCTGTTTTTATGAAATTGTAATGATTCGTTTGTCTGTACATGTACATCCCATCTACCGATTTTTGTCCCATTCGTGTCATTCCGTCAGCGCGTCTTTTTTTTTAGAGCGTATATTTAAATCCAGTGAAAAGTCAGTGATGTGTGACCAACCAATAATCGCAATGGAAGCTGCTAGATGGACGCTAATTACAAAACCGTCCATGCTGTCGCATGCCAACACCCAACATCACACTATAAAATAGTCACGTGGCCTCCCGTGCACCAACTGAAGTTGAGCCTAAAAGGTTCAAAAACCAGTTTATTGAATAAATATTTCCTACGGTATTTTAGTAGATATGCGCAACATGCAAGAAAGACGACAGGGTAACCTCTAAAACGAGACCTCTTGACATGTAAACACGCCTATCGTTCACGTATTTAACGAAACGCTTACATCTTAAGCACCTGGTGCATACACACTTCGTAAGACTTTACAGTTGTATGTTTTTTGTGTTAATTCAAGTCCGATCCCAATCCGGACCGGCTGCAAGATAACATTGCCTGCTAGGCCGACGTGTATTACAAGTCAGGGCAATACTCTTCTTCGATGGCATCTCATGCGATCGGCAGCGGCTAAAGTGCACCGCACCTGCCGAGTGAGTCATCGAATTTACTTTGTTACGCATTTAAAATGTTGTCCCAGAATTAAATTAAGAATAGTTCCAATTCTATAACGGATCAAAAACTCAACGTAGAGAGCGAAAAGTAAATATAAAAATGAAAATGAAAATCTGTAATACTGTAGAATTCAACCCAGAAAATGAAAGTTATGAAGAAGGTGTTGGAGTGTAGTTACTTGTTAACCTAAAGTAATTATTAAAAGTATAAGGTAGTAAGCTTACCACTGTGGTTACTGTTGAGAAGAATATTTTACACATATCACTGAGCTGCCTCTTACGAATTGTCGCGAGGTGGAACAGCTGTTTCATCCGAAGTCCCCGTGTATTTCTGTGCGTGTTCGTATTCCGCGATCACTCGCTGTTTCGCGAGAATCGAGCCTCAGCGTTGCTGTGTGGGGATCATTCCACTGATCTTGTTAGTTTGTCCGGTTGCGCGCGAGATGTCGCGAGTAGCTCCAATATGAAGTCCTTCCATGTCTGGGGACATTTCACAACTGCCATATCCAGCGCCCCCGAGGTTTATGAAAGAATTCGTAACACGTAGTAGAGACGAGTGCAGTATTGCACCCAAATCCGACGACACCACGTGGAACACGTCCTTTAACAGCAGTCAGTATGCGGTAAACTGTAACATGTAACGAGTTGGAGTTGTATTTCTCGCTGTTACATGCGTGAAATTTGATTCCAGTTACATAGGACAACATTTCATGCTGTCATCAATGGCGGTTCGTAACCGTACATTAGCAATGACCTCACAAACAGCTTGTTTGTGGACTCACGTTTACTGAAAAAGTTACTACTTCTGTCACCTTTTACCTCCACCTATGTCAGTTCTGCTATTAATTACGATACACCCTGTATATTTCGCAAAATATCATAAAGGAAAATTAGGGAGATTCAAGCTCTTGCAGATGCTTGCCAACAGTCGTTCTGTCAGCACCACTTGGGCCTGGAACAAGAACGGTGCGGCAGTGGAGGGGTGGGAAGTGATAGTTGCACATGGTACACAACGTACCCGCCGTCAGCTAAAGTGGCTTGCGGAGTGTAGACGTAGATGTATAAGACGACATATACTTCTAACGTTTCAAATTAGTTTGTGAAGTTACACATTAACAAAATGATTGAATACCTTAGATTAGCGAGTCTCAACTTGATATCACTGATAACACTAAATTGGAGGCGGGAGCTCATTGGTCAGAAAAAATTTGATTTCGGAAAATTGATTAAGTTACTGAAAGGAAAGCAAAGTATATATAATAAAAAAATTAACATTCATATCTACTCTGATGTTATGCACTTAGAAATAGGACTATATCAGTACCATACAATGCATTTAACAATTAACTTTTCAAAACTAAATTAAGAGCAAATTTAGCAATTATTAGTGACTCCCTTGGGCCTGGCTTGCAGAATAAAGTTATCTGAACGAGAGTTTAATATTAGAAATAGACACTTAGTTCTTTTTCTATGATTAGCTGAGATCTATATTTTGTCTTCAAAGCAGACAGTACAGAAAATCCGATTTCGCTAAGCCAGGCTTTTAAAAATGATTATACGAAGTGCCCTTATTTTCAGTGTAGAAAAATGTCATCCATCCCTGCCCAAAATTCAAAGAGCGATTTATGCTTCTTCGGCTGTTGCGAGACCTTCAGGAGTATTTTGAAATCGATCTCTAACATACCCGTAACGCCTTGCCAGGTATTATGGTTGTCAGCAAGAAATATTTTTTAAACTTATTTTCCATCACGTTTAAATGATTTACAGTAGTTATAAAAACAGTTTTACATGTTTTTGTTCAGAATTATATGTTTTAGCACATTCATCCACATTTGCGGACATTTCAAGTTTTTTTTGCTTTTAATTTCGGATCCGCAATGCCAGTTTTCTACAAAAAGCATTAATTTTGCCAACGGTTTCCGACACATGTCCTTGGAATTGAAGGTTCATGGTATTTAACTTCTCGAATATGTCGACCAAGTATCTCAATTTCTTGTGAAATAAATCATCTCGAAACCTCTCGGCTTCTGTCAACTCTTCCTCTTCCTGAAGAATGGCGATTTCATTACGTAATTCATAAAAACGTTGCAAAAATTCAACGTGAAAATACTCAAATTCTGGGAGAGGGAAGAGGGGGGTATTGGTCACCACGGAAATAATGTTCGAAAATAGGGTCGCGAATCCTGGGATGTTAAGAAACGCTGCCTTAGACGTACAGTGTGTGATCAAAACTATACGGACACCTGGCTGAAAATGACTTACAAGTTCGTGGCGCCCTCCATCGGTAATGCTGGAATTCAGTATGGTGTCGGCCCACCCTTAGCCTTCATGACAGTTTCCACTTTCGCAGGCATAGTTCAATCAGGAGCTGGAAGGTTTCTTGCGGAATTGCAGCCCATTGTTCACGGAGTGTTGCACTGATGAGAGGTATCGATGTCGGTCTGTGAGGCCTGGCACGAAGTCGGCGTTCCAAAACATCCCAAAGGCGTTCTATAGGATTCAGGGAAGGACCCTGTGCAGGCCAGTCCATTGCAGGGATGTTATTGTCGTGTAACCACTCCGTCTCAGGCCGTGCATTATGAACAGGTGCTCGACTGTGTTGAAAGATGCAATCGCCATCCCCGAATTGCTGTTCAACAGTGGGAAGCAAGAAGGTGCTTAAAACATCAGTGTAGGCCTGTGCTGTGATAGTGCCACGCAAAACAACAAAGGGTGCAAGCCCCCTTCATGAAAAACATGACCACATCATAACACCACCGTCTCCGAATTTTGCTGTTGGCACTACACACGCCGGCAGATGACGTTCACCTGGCCTTCGCCATACCCACACCCTGCCATCTGATCGCTACATTGTGTACCGTGATTCGTCACTCCACACAACGTTTTTCCACTGTTCAATCGTTCAATGTTTACGGTCCTTACACCAATGACTGGCGTGATGTGTGGCTTATGATCAGCCGCTCGACCATGAAATCCAAGTTTTCTCACCTCCCGCCTAACTGTTATAGTACTTGCAGTGGATCCTGATGCAGTTTGTAATTCCTGTTGATGGTCTGGATAGATGTCTGCCTATTATACATTACGACCCTCTTGAACTGTCGGAGGTCTCGTCAACAGACAAGGTCGGCCTGTACGATTTTGTGCTGTGCGTGTCCCTTCACGTTTCCACTTCACTACTGCATCGGAAACAGTGGACCTAAGGGTGTTTAGTAGTATGGGAAACTCGCATAGAGACGTAGGACACAAGTGACATCCATTCATGTGACCACGTTCCAAGTCCGTGGTGATACCCATTCTGCCCTCTCACTATGTCTATTGACTACTGAGGTCGCTGATATGGAGTACCTGGAAGTAGATGGCAGTACAATGCATCTAATATAAAAAAATGTATGTTTTTGGGGTGTCCGGATACATTTAATCACATAGTGTAACTAGTACTTTAAATGGCAATGATGTCGATCGTGAATGACTTCGTTGAAATTATAAACGCATAAATTTTTTTCACCTCTGTCTCTAGTTTTAAGCATTTTGCGTTAAATTCCTTTGATTCGTGATATAATACAATGCTTGTCAAGAAAAGTAAAGTGGAGCACCCCGAAGGAGAGGAGGAAAGGAAATGACACTTCACGGGTTGAGAGGGTATATTATCTTAATGATTATAAAATCGAGCCAAATTTACAATGAACTTGGGAGTATGAACCTACTTTTCAGGGTATCGTTGTACCCCCTTTGTCTGAATACACAAGGTCATGCAGTGGGGAACGGTGTCATAAAGCCATTGTATCCTCTGCCGAGAAAAGGTGGCCCACAGCAGCATTAGCTGATCCTCGGTATTCCAGGCACTGGAAATGGGACAGATTTAAAGTCCGAATTTGTCCCACATGTCTTCCACTGGGTACAGAACTGCAGATTCTGCTAGCCACGGGAGTCCCTCAACATTACGCAGACAGTTCATAAGAGACACGTACGTATGTTGGCGGGCATTGTATTGTTGAAAAATGGCAGCACGATACTGTAGCATGAGAGTTAACATATTAGGACGCAGGATGTCCATGATATGCTGTTGAGCCGTCAGAGTTACCTCAGTCAGTAAAGCCGTGGTCAGAGGTTATACCCGGTGGTTCATCGCTGAACAGAATGCGACGCTATTCGTGAGAAGTCAATGCTGTACTGTCAGTGCACTACGCTAAACACAGCCGTCTGTGTTGAGGTGTTAGCGACATCCTAAGCGTGGGACGGTAACTTCTACTCTGGCCTCTCATAGCTTTCGACCAGTGGTGCGGGATGACACAGGATTTTGCAGAGAATCCATTACTTGTTGTCGATTTCCAGGCGCAGATGTGAAGGGCTTACACTGTGCTTGGTGCACAACATGGCGATCCTCCCTTGTGATGGTCACACGTGGCCGACCTGAACTTCGACGACAAGTATGCCTGTCCTCACATTCCCGTGCTGTTAAACATTGAGCCATTGTCACATGTGAATGTGCCACAAATCTCGATGCTGCACGATTCGACCAAGTGACCAAATGGACACCCGCAGTGAGGCCCATTTGAAACTGTTAGGTGCTGACAACGCTGTCTCACACGTGTATGCGACATCTCTGTGACGTTCACAATGATTACTCAACATCTGACGCCGCTCTTTTCACGCCAATTAGATACCCTAGCAGACCAAGTAACAACATTAAACTCGAACAACGCTAATGCAATTTGGTGGCCGTCCTGCCTTTCACAAAGAATTGCAACTCTAGTCATTTCATCACGTCTACATCTGCGACTACATGCAATCTACGGCGCATGGTGGATGGTTCCATGTACCACTACTAGTTATTTCCTTTCCTGTTCCACTCGAAAAGAGAGCGGGGTAGAAACGACTGTCTACAGGGTGGTCCATTGATCGTGACCGGGCCAAATATCTCACGAAATAAGCGTCAAACGAAAAAACTACAAAGAACGAAACTTGTCTAGCTTGAAGGGGGAAACCAGATGACGCTATGGTTGGCCCGCAAGATGGCGCTGCCTTAGGTCAAACGGCTATCAACTGCGTTTTTTTAAATAGGAAAAAAAAGTGGTCCAACTAAAACATTCATAATTTTTTCGTACTACACGAATATGTAATAAAAATTGGGGGTTCCTATTTAAAAAAACGCTGTTGATATCCGTTTGACCTATGGCAGCGCCATCTAGCGGGCCAACCATAGCGCCAACTGGCTTCACCCTTCAAGCTAGACGAGTTTCGTTCTTCATACTTTTTCGTTTAATACTTATTTCGTGAGATATTTGGCCTGGTCACTATCAGCGGAGCACCCTGTATATGCCTCCGTAATTGTCCTAATTTCTCTCCATCTTATCTTAGTGGTCCTTAAGCGAAATGTGCGCTTTTGGCAGCAGAATTGATCTACAATCGGCATCAGATGCCGGTTCTCTACATTTCCGCAATGGTGGCTCGCTGAAAAACCGTAATATTTCCTCCAGGGATTCCCGTTTCTGTTCGCGAAGTATCTCCGAAATACCTGCCTGCTTATCGAACCTACTATTAAGAAATCTAGCAGCACGATTTTGAATTCCTTTGATGTCTTCCTTTGGTACGACGTGGTGTGGGCCCCTAACATTCGAGCAGTACTCAAGAATGGGTCGCACTAGCATTCCATACGCGGTCTCCTTTAAAAATGAGCTATACTTCCCCAAAATGCTCCCAATAAGACGAAGGCGAGCATTCGACTTCGATGCTAGCAGCCTGACGTGGAAATTTCATGTCATTTTGTAGGTTATTTTAAATTGTAACAATTTCAATCAACGTTCAGCCACTTTTCACATCCGGCCGTGTCTTCCGGCTGCTTCACGTTTTTGTAGGGCAGTGTATTTGGTAGTAATAAGTTGTGGCAATGATTCTGAATTACGAATGTCCATGTGGTCTCTAACAAAGAGAATGTTAATTTGCGCTCGTAAACGGCTACATTATTCCGGTAAAAAAACAAATATTTAAGAAAACAATTAAAAATAAAGAGACTTCTTCCGGAAAAAAACATTTTAAGTTCTGCTCCTGAATAATTGCAACACTGTTACTTTGATGTCAACTGTGAATGTTCGCTTGACGCGTCGTCAGTGTGAACTTTTGCGAGCGCTATCTCCCAAACTCCCTCACCTCCTATTACACAACTGCCTTCGCTGTAGACACAGCAGGGGACAAATTCGGTTTTCGTCTTCTGGTTGCCCCAGCGCAGCTTGGTCCGCGGATACGACGCCTCAGTACAATAGGATTCCCACGGGAAGGAGACGCGGGTCAACGCCGCGAGTGTGTACAATACGGCTGTTGCGCTGGTCTGGGAACAACGTCGCCATTTGTGCACTTGGATGTGTGGGAGAGTGACCAGTCCCCAAGGACGAGCAAGCTGGTGCTATCCAATAACGCACTGCAATGCCCGGAGATGTAAGAGGTCTGACGGTTCCGCGTAAAGCAATTCAAATGGCTCAAATGGCTCTGAGCACTATGGGACTTAACATCTGTGGTCATCAGTCCCCTAGAACTTAGAACTACTTAAACATAACTAACCTAAGGACATCACTTACATCCATGCCCGAGGCAGGATTCGAACCTGCGACCGTAGCGGTCACGCGGTTCCAGACTGAAGCGCCTAGAACCGCACGGCCACACCGGCCGGCCGTAAAGCAATTACCTTGCTCCTATCTCAACAAACACGCTTACAATAAAATCTTCAGATCTTATTACAATGTCTAGTTGTAACAATGTGAATCAACGTTTCGACCACTTTTGCAAGTGAGCTTCGTCAGAAGCTCGATGTTTACCGATATTACTATATCAATATCTAATATACATAACTATCCTGAAGAAACTCACATAGCAGCTAAAATATGGTTTCATATTAGAGCATGACGACTTCACGTAACCAACATTTTTATTGATTTTTTTTTGTCATAATGTGGGGCGGCGGTTAGGAAATTTGTTTGTTGTTATATACGTTTGAATGTAGAAACACTTCCCGGCCGATGCACCATATGTGGGGCGCGGTTAGAAAATTTGTTTTATATAATGTTTTGTGATGTAGAAAATATGCATTTCCCGGACGATTAACCATACGTGGGGCGGCGGGTGGAATTAATTGTTTATATAAACGTTCCTGAATGCAAACCCAGTTCCTATTATTTATGCTGTTGTTTGCCGTTCTCAACACTGGCTCTCTAACTACAATATTGGCAACCAGAAAGTGATTAGCAAAACGTGAAGCCTGTAATTAGAATTCCTAGTGCCCACGTCATCTGAGAAATACACTTACAGCTACAGCTTATAGCTCTGAGGAATTAGGAGATTGTCTGGGATTTATAATCAAAAACGATCGTGAAAAAAAAAACTTTCTCTATATTCTGAAAGTCACAGATGAAAAAAAAAAGAAATCCACACAATGTAACTAACAGAGCAGTTCAGAGTCTAATGCGCTGATGCCACTATAACTGTCCAAATTAAATATTTAAATGAATGCTCGCCATAATTTGATGATAATGTTCATCAAACGCCACGCTAAATAATGGTAGAATGTCTGTCCCGCGGCGGCACGTGAAAATACAACATACGCAAACTGAAGATATATCTTTAAAGTCATCCCAGAATTAACACTTCTCTCGAAAATGATTTCATGGTTACGCGTATCCCGAGTAACTTAATACGGCATCCGAGGCTGTTTATAGCAATGATACCGACGCGACGCGACGCGACGCGACTCCCGATACAGATGGCGTGCTATTCAGCGTCTCGAGAGAACTGGGGCCTTGCTTCCTCGCGCAGCGTTCTCATATATAAAGCCGTGGTGCGGACGGCTAAGGGAACGCCTGATCAAATCGGCTCTCCCGACTAGCCGCTGGGCTAGTAATGCACCACTTTAAGTTATTGAATAAATCATCGCTTCTTTTGCTGATGGCAGATGAAGCTCTCAATTGAAATATGCATTCAACACACAGGTAAGTAATTCATAATAAAAGTTTGACGTGGCTAAGTTAAATATTTTGGGCGAGAGAATTAATTTAGTACTGCACGCAGTAGATGAGCTCTAAACTTGCCCTTTGGAGATACGCTATCGCTATAGTTTTATAGTTATTCAAATGAAACTTCTCACATCTTTATGGTTATAGCGGATCTCCATTCTACTTAAATATAAACATCCTAGCCTTATTTATTAGCCTACTTAATCGATCTTGCTTCCTTAATTTTTAAGACAAAAACCAGAAAATCATGAATTTCAACTAAAATCTTAATTTGAGAGATACAAAGTATTGTTTCTATTAAATTATTATGAAAAAGGAATCTAAATATAAATTTTTAAGTTTCTAGCTCTTTTCTGTTGCGCCAATGATTTTTACAGAAAAACGTCCAAATTTCGAAAATGGTTAAAGTAATCGAACTGATATTCAACACATATTAATTTAGTATTACTCCTGACATGCTAGAACCGTTTCAGGTTATTTGCTTGATTTTTAAAGTATTGCGCAACATTTATGACGTCAGAGCTAGTTACAGCGGACTAGGCTGGCACACAATGGAAAGACTGATGTGAATTTATTACGGCGTGAGGAGGCTGCTTCCCTACAATAAGTCTTCTGACTTGTTGATGTGACCCTCTACGAATTCCTCTCTTCTTCCTCTCAAAATAGCACTTGGATATATTCTAACTTCGGTCTTCCCCTACAGTTATTATCCTCTGCAACTCACTCAAATACCATGAACTTATTCCTTGATGTCTTACACGTTCGGTCGCGCGGGGTAGCCGCGTGATCTACTGCGTATGGTCACTGCCCGCGTGCCCCCCCCCCCCCTGTCGCAGATTCGAGTCCTCCCTCGGGCATGGGGCTGCATGGGTGTGCGTACTGTCCTTAGCGTAAGTTAGTTTAAGTTAGATTAATTAGTGTGTAAGCTTAGGGACCGATGACTTCCGCAGTTTGATCCCATAAGACCTTAACACAAATTTCCAAATTTTTCTTACACGTTCGTTTCCCCTTTGAGTCTGCGGGGAACCTCATTATTTCTTATTTCAACAGTATATCTAATTTACAACATCTTTCTATAGCACCATGTCTCAAACGCATCAATTCCAATTCGTTCTGGTTTTCTCACAGCCCATGACTCATTTCCATACAATGCTGTGCTGCATTCTTAGAAATTTCTTCCTCAATTTTGGCCAAGAATGCCATCTCTGGCTGTACTAGTCTGATTTTTATGTCCTTTCCGTTTCGTCAGTCACGTGTTTTTTTGCTTCCAAGATACCAAAATTCGCTCACTTGACATACTTCATGATCACTAATTTTAATTTTAAGTTTATTGCTAAACTCATTTCTGCTGCTGCTCATTACTTTTATCTCTCCTCTGTTTACTATCGTCCACGTTCTGTGTTCATTAGACTGTTCATTGCATTCAACACGACCTGTAATACTTCCTGACTTTCACTGAGGATAGCAACGAAGCTCGTCATTGATGTTCCTTTCACCCTGAGTTTTATTCCTCACCTGCGGCTGTACTTTATTTCCGCCATTGCATCTTCGCTGTATATATTGAACACGTTCCTAATACAGGCTCTTCGTTCTGAGCCTTGCATTCGTACTTTCCCCTCTTGGTTCTTGTACGTATTGTATACCAGCGGAAAAACGCTCCTAACGGGCCACAGAAATTAAGCGAATATGTTCATCTACATCTACATATATACTCCATTAGCCACCATGCGGTGTGCGGTGGAGGGCACAATTCGCGCCAAAGTCATATTCCCCCCCCCCCCCCCCCCCCTCTGTTCCACTCGCGGATCGCGCGAGGGAAGAACGACTGTATGAACGCCTCAGTACGGGCTCTTATTTCCCTTATTTTTCAATGATGATCATTTCGCTATTTGAAAGTTGGTGGTGATAATATATACTCTACATCCTCGGCGAAGATTGGATTTCGGAATTTAGTGAGCAGCTCCTTCTGTTTAGCGCGTCGTCTATCTGCAAGTGTGTCCCACTTCAAACTTTCTATGAGGTTTGTAACGCTCTCGTGATGGCTAAATGTACCAGTCAAGAGTCTTGCCGCTCTTCTTTGGACCTTCACAATCTCTTGAATCAGACCCAACTGGTAAGGGTCCCATACAGACGAACAATACTTTAAGACTGGATGAACTAACGCATTGTAAGCTATTTCTTTTGTTGAAGTACTGCATCGCTTCAGGATTCTACCAATAAACCGCAATTTAGAGTTCGCCTTACCCGTTACTTGTGTAATCTGATCATTCCATGTGAGATCATTTCGAATAGTCACACCCAGATACTTGACTGATGTTACCCCTTCCAAAGACTGATCATTTATTTTATACTCATACATTAATGGGGATTTTCGCCTTATTATACGCAGTAGATTGCAATTACTAATGTTGTTGTTGTTGTCTTCAGTCCTGAGACTGGTTTGATGCAGCTCTCCATGCTACTCTATCCTGTGCAAGCTTCTTCATCTCCCACTACTTACTGCAACCTACATCCTTCTGAATCTGCTTAGTGTATTCATCTCTTGGTCTCCCTCTACGATTTTTACCCTCCACGCTGCCCTCCAGTACTAAATTTGTGATCCCTTGATGCCTCAGAACATGTCCTACCAAACGGTCCCTTCTTCTTGTCAAGTTGTGCCACAAACTCCTCTTCTCCCCAATTCTATTCAACACCTCCTCATTAGTTATGTGATCTACCCATCTAATCTTCAGCATTCTTCTGTAGCACCACATTTTGAAAGCTTCTATTCTCTTCTTGTCCAAACTAGTTATCGTCCATGTTTCACTTCCATACATGGCTATACTCCATACAAATACTTTCAGAAACGACTTTCTGACACTTAAATCTATATTCGATGTTAACAAATTTCTCTTCTTCAGAAACGATTTCCTTGCCATTGCCAGTCTACGTTTTAAATCCTCTCTACTTCGACCATCATCAGTTATTTTGCTCCCCAAATAGCAAAACTCCTTTACTACTTTAAGTGTCTCATTTTCTAATCTAATTCCCTCAGCATCACCCGACTTAATTCGACTACATTCCATTATCCTCGTTTTCCTTTTGTTGATGTTCATCTTATATCCTCCTTTCAAGACACTGTCCATTCCGTTCAACTGCTCTTCCAAGTCCTTTGCTGTCTCCGACAGAATTACAATGTCATCGGCGAACCTCAAAGTTTTTATTTCTTCTCCATGGACTTTAATACCTACTCCGAATTTTTCTTTTGTTTCCTTTACTACTTGCTCAATGTACAGATTGAATAACATTGGGGACAAGCTACAACTCTGTCTCACTCCCTTCCCAACCAATGCTTCCCTTTCATGCCCCTCGACACTTATAACTGCCATCTGGTTTCTGTACAAATTGTAAATAGCCTTTCGCTCCCTGTATTTTACCCCTGCCACCTATAGAATTTGAAAGAGAGTACTCCAGTCAACATTGTCAAAAGCTTTCTCTAAGTCTACAAATGCTAGAAATGTAGGTTTGCCTTTCCTTAATCTTTCTTCTAAGTTAAGTCGTAAGGTCAGTATTGCCTCACGTGTTCCAGTGTTTCTACGGATTCCAAACTGATCTTCCCTGAGGCTGACTTCTACTAGTTTTTCCATTTGTCTGTAAAGAATTCGCGTTAGTATTTTGCAGCTGTGACTTATTAAACTGATAGTTCGGTAATTTTCACATCTGTCAAAACCTGCTTTCTTTGGGATTGGAATTATTATATTCTTCTTGAAGTCTGAGGGTATTTCACCTGTCTCATACATCTTGCTCGCCAGATGGTAGAGTTTTGTCAGGACTGGCTCTCCCAAGGCTGTCAGTAGTTCTAATGGAATGTTGTCTACTCCCGGGGCCTTGTTTCGACTCAGGTGTTTAAGTGCTCTGTCAAACTCTTCACGCAGTATCGTATCTCCCATTTTATCTTCATCTACATCCTCTTCCATTTCCATAATATTGTCCTCAAGTACATCGCCCTTGTATAGACCCTCTATATACTCCTTCCACCTTTCTGCTTTCCCTTCTTTGCTTAGAACTGGGTTTCCATCTGAGCTCTTGATGTTCATACAAGTGGCTCTCTTTTTTCCAAAGGTCTCTTTAATTTTCCTGTAGGCAGTATCTATCTTACCCCTAGTGAGGTAAGCCTCTACATCGTTACATTTGTCCTCTAGCCATCCCTGCTTAGCCATTTTGCACTTCCTGTCGATCTCATTTTTGAGACGTTTGTATTCGTTTTTGCCTGCTTCATTTACTGCATTTTTATATTTTCTCCTTTAATCAATTAAATTCAATATTTATTCTGTTACCCAAGGATTTCTACTAGCCCTCGTCTTTTTACCTACTTGATCCTCTGCTGCCTTCACTACTTCATCCCTCAGAGCTACCCATTCTTGTTCTACTGTATTTCTTTCCCCCATTCCTGTCAATTGTTCCCTTATGCTCTCCCTGAAACTCTGTACAACCTCTGGTGTAGTCAGTTTCTCCAGGTCCCATCTCCTTAAATTCCCACCTTTATGCAGTTTCTTCAGTTTTAATCTACAGTTCATAACCAATAGATTGTGGTCAGAGTCCACTTCTGCCCCTGGAAATGTCTTACAATTTAAAACCTGGTTCCTAAACCTCTGTCTTACCATTATATAATCTATCTGAAACATTTTAGTATCTCCAGTGTTCTTCCATGCCATGTATACAACCTTCTTTTATGATTCTTGAACCAAGTGTTAGCTATGATTAAGTTATGTTCTGTGCAAAATTCTACCAGGTGGCTTCCTCTTTCATTTCTCTCCCCCAATCCATATTCGCCCACTATGTTTCCTTCTCTCCCTTTTCCTACTCTCGAATTCCAGTCACCCATGACTATGAAATTTTCGTCTCCCTTCACTATCTGAATAATTTATTTTATCTCATCACACATTTCATCAGTTTCTTCATCATCTGCAGAGCTAGTTGACATAGAAACTTGTACTACCGTAGTAGGCATGGGCTTCGGGTCTATCTTGGCCACAATAATGCGTTCACTATGCTGTTTGTAGTAGCTTACCCGTACTCCTATTTTTTTATTCATTATTAAACCTACTCCTGCCTTACCCCTATTTGATTTTGTATTTATAACCCTGTATTCACCTGACCAAAAGTCTTGTTCCTCCTGCCACCGAACTTCACTAATTCCCACTATATCTAACTTCAACCTATCCATTTCCCTTTTTAAATTTTCTAACCTACCTGCCCGATTAAGGGATCTGACATTCCACACTCCGATCCGTAGAACGCCAGTTTTTTTTCTCCTGATAATGACGTCCTTTTGAGTAGTCCCCGCCCGGAGATCCGAATGGAGGACTATTTTACCTCCGGTATATTTTACCCAAGAGGACGCCATCATCATTTAACCATACAGTAATGCTGCAAGCCCTCGGGAAAAATTACGGCTGTAGTTTCCCCTTGCTTTCAGCCGTTCGCAGTACCAGCACAGCAAGGCCATTTTGGTTAGTGTTACAAGGCCAGATCAGTCAATCATCCAGACTGTTGCCCCTGCAACTACTGAAAAGGCTGGTGCCCCTCTTCAGGAACCACACGTTTGTCTGGCCTCTCAACAGATACCCCTCCGTTGTGGTTGCACCTATGGTACGGCCATCTGTATCGCTGAGGCACGCATGCCTTCCCACCAACGGCAAGGTCCATGGTTCATGGGGGTAGGCACTTACTAATATTGAGAGATAACTGCCAGTCATTACACCACGCATTTATTTTCTGCAATTCCTCACTAATTTGTTCACAACTTTCGTGTGATGCTACTTTCCTGTAGACTACATCATCGACGAACAGTCTAAGACCGCCGTCAATATCATCAACCGAATCGTTTATGTAAATCGTAAAAAGCAGAGGACCTACACTCCTGGAAATTGAAATACGAACACCGTGAATTCATTGTCCCAGGAAGGGGAAACTTTATTGACACATTCCTGGGGTCAGATACAACACATGATCACACAGACAGAACCACAGGCCCATAGACACAGGCAACAGAGCATGCACAATGTCGGCACTAGTACAGTGTATATCCACCTTTCGCAGCAATGAAGGCTGCTATTCTCCCATGGAGACGATCGTAGAGATGCTGGATGTAGTCCTGTGGAACGGCTTGCCATGCCATTTCCACCTGGCGCCTCAGTTGGACCAGCGTTCGTGCTGGACGTGCAGACCGCGTGAGACGACGCTTCATCCAGTCCCAAACATGCTCAATGGGGGACAGATCCGGAGATCTTGGTGGCCAGGGTAGTTGACTTACACCTTCTAGAGCACGTTGGGTGGCATGGGATACATGCGGACGTGCATTGTCCTGTTGGAACAGCAAGTTCCCTTGCCGGTCTAGGAATGGTAGAACGATGGGTTCGATGACGGTTTGGATGTACCGTGCACTATTCAGTGTCCCCTCGACGATCACCAGTGGTGTACGGCCAGTGTAGGAGATCGCTCCCACACCATGATGCCGGGTGTTGGCCCTGTGTGCCTCGGTCGTATGCAGTCCTGATTGTGGCGCTCACCTGCACGGCGCCAAACACGCATACGACCATCATTGGCACCAAGGCAGAAGCGACTCTCATCGCTGAAGACGACACGTCTCCATTCGTCCCTCCATTCACGCCTGTCGCGACACCACTGGAGGCGGGCTGCACGATGTTGGGGCGTGAGCGGAAGACGGCCTAACGGTGTGCGGGACCGTAGCCCAGCTTCATGGAGACGGTTGCGAATGGTCCTCGCCGATACCCCAGGAGCAAGTGTCCCTAATTTGCTGGGAAGTGGCGGTGCGGTCCCCTACGGCACTGTGTAGGATCCTACGGTCTTGGCGTGCATCCGTGCGTCGCTGCGGTCCGGTCCCAGGTCGACGGGCACGTGCACCTTCCGCCGACCACTGGCGACAACATCGATGTACTGTGGAGACCTCACGCCCCACGTGTTGAGCAATTCGGCGGTACGTCCACCCGGCCTCCCGCATGCCCACTATACGCCCTCGCTCAAAGTCCGTCAACTGCACATACGGTTCACGTCCACGCTGTCGCGGCATGCTACCAGTGTTAAAGACTGCGATGGAGCTCCGTATGCCACGGCAAACTGGCTGACACTGACGGCGGCGGTGCACAAATGCTGCGCAGCTAGCGCCATTCGACGGCCAACACCGCGGTTCCTGGTGTGTCCGCTGTGCCGTGCGTGTGATCATTGCTTGTACAGCCCTCTCGCAGTGTCCAGAGCAAGTATGGTGGGTCTGACACACCGGTGTCAATGTGTTCTTTTTTCCATTTCCAGGAGTGTATTACGCTGCCCTGGGGTACACCCGAAGTTACTCTTGTTTCTATTGAAGTTACCCCGTTCAGGACGACATACTGCTCCCTGCTGTTAGAAAACTTTCTATCCAACCGCATATGTCATTGGATTGACCGTAAGTGCGCACTTTTTGTAGCAAGCAACAGTGCGGAACTGAGTCGAACGCCTTTCGAAAGTCGAGAAATATGGCATCAACCTGGGAGCCAGTATCTAGAGCCTGTTGTATTTCATGCACAATGAGGGCCAGCTGTGTCTCGAATGACCGCTGTTTCCTAAAACCGTGCTGGTTTCTGCAGATGAGCTCGTCAGAGTCTAGAAAGGTCATTATGTCTGAACACAAAATATGTTCCATGATTCTACAACAAATCTTTGTCTGTGAAATTGGCCGGTAATTATGTGCATCCGATTTTCTACCATTTTTAGAGATTGCTTCTTCCAGTCCCGTGGAACTTTCCGCCGTTCCAATGATCTCTGATAGACGACGGATAAGTGTTCCTCTTTATTTAAAAGACACTGACTGCAAAGTGAGGTACCAGCTGCCTCATTCTACCTTCCTCAGCACCTTTAAAATTTTTTCCAAAAGCTTTGAAATGCGAATGTATTCGCGTTTTCTTAACACGCCTCTCACAAGCTCCCCTAACTGTAACTCACTCTCACCCACTGGTCCATCGCTGTAAGTCGCTCGTACCCATTCTCTCCCACTCGTCATTTTTCAGTCGCTCATTCAGCCCAACTCAGTGTCATTATCTCTTTGTGTCTTTCTATCTTTGTCTCCGGCGCCACAGTCGTAGCCTCTTCGTTCTGTCCGACTACTACAGTCGCCCCACGCTGTCATCGTCTCCCTCTTGCTCTGTGTTACCAACAACAAGTCATTCCTACTGCTACTGTCTTCTCTCACTGTCACTACCTCTCTCTTCCTCGTTGTCACTGTCATATACTCAGTCTGTCATTATCACTGGCTCTCACCCACTTCATCTTTCCTGTCCTGGCGCTGTCTCCTACACTCTTTTTGCTAGGACCGTTCTGTCACTGTCAACTATGTTCCATTGCCACTGCGTCCCTCTGCCATTGTTTCCTTCATCATTTCTATAACAGCCACTGCCTACCATCTTCCAGCTTTTATCACTTTTCCATCTCTTTGACACTGGCACTGTGCTCTTCTCTCTCAGCACGAGAAAACGCGAATATGTTCGGATGCCATAGTTTTTGAAGGTGCCGAGGAAGGTAGAATAAGGCATCTGGTACACTGTTCTTCAGTCAGAGTTTTTTTTTATTTAAAAAAAGCGATATATTCGCATTTTTTGGGCTCCGAGAGGAGCATATTTTCCGCTGGTTCTCTTCTTTTCCTGCTGGAGCAGGGCATGTAACTCATGTGAAAAGGAATGTATTGCTCAGTAAAATTTAGATAGTTTAGTCAAATGGCTTTGAAATAACGCAAAAATAATTTCACATCTGAGACCGGTTTTACTTGCAAAAATCTTTTTTCATATGCTTCAGTACTACAGCATGGGGTTCCCAGATGTTAACGGGGACACTTTGCAGGATATTTTTCCGGCTACATCGGTTTATAAACTACGTTTTCGCCGCACACCGGATTTCTCGTGTGTGTTTCACGTTCGTAAGTAGGGTAGTTTTGAACGTTTGTATCTCGGAAGCGGAAAAACAGATGAGGAAAATTTTCAAGGTCGTTCGAGATCGAGATCTTTCAAATACATCGTAAAATTTACAGCTATTTACTGTGCATAGCCGTCTCATATCCGCGGCTCGATTTTGGTACCAAAAAACGATATTTTTGGGGTGTTTCTCGATAAGGGATAAGAATTTTGAAAACTGGGGCATGGCCCCTCTAAATAAATTTTCTGCGGCTATTTATTATTTAGATGTGCCCTCATGAAGGTTTTTAAGTGTAGAAGTAGGGTAACCTTGAACCTCTGTGTCATGGAAACGGGTAAAGATACCAAGAAAATTTTCGAGGTTGTTCGACATCGGAATTTAGGAATTTATTGTAAAAATTTCAGCCATTTGCTGTGCATAGTCGTCTTGGAAACCTCGGCTACGTTTTGGTCCACTGGTGACGGCAAAAATATGGAAAAAAATTCATTTTGTGGGGTTTACCGAGGAAGCGCCCGTAAACTAATGGTGCCTCCATAAGTCCCATCAGGCTCGTCATACATCAAATTCAAAAGGAAACAACTGAACTGCTCCATTTACCTAAGCAGGAGGAAATGTGTAATATTCGACTTTGACACTGTACTGTAGGATAGTAACACTAAGACAATCCTATTATTGGATATTCAAAGAGTCTATCACAAGCGCTATCCAAAACACTTGGTCCTACCTTTTTATCACCAATAGAACCCGAGGAAAGAGCCCGGAACATCCCATTTACATGCGCGGCGTTACGGAACATACACTACTGGCCATTAAAATTGCTATACCAAGAAGAAATGCAGATGATAAATGGGTATTCATTGGACAAATATATTATACTAGAACTGACATGTGATTACATTTTCAAGCAATTTGGGTGCATAGATCCGGAGAAATAAGTACCCAGAACAACCACTTCTGGCCGTAATAACGGCCTTGATACACCTGGGCATTGAGTCAAACAGAGCTTAGATGGCGTGTACAGGTACAGCTGCTCATGCAGCTTCAACACAATACCACAGTTCATCAAGAGTAGTGACTGGCGTATTGTGACGAGCCAATTGCTCGGCCACCATTGACCAGACGTTTTCAATTGGTGAGAGATCTGGAGAATATGCTGGCCAGGGCAGGAGTCGAACATTTTCTGTATCCAGAAAGGCCCGTACAGGACCTGCAACATGCGGTCGTGCATTATCCTGCTGAAATGTAGGGTTTCTCAGGGATCGAATGAAGGGTAGAGCCACGGGTCGTAACACATCTGAAATGTAACGTCCACTATTCAAAGTACCGTCAATGCGAACAAGAGGTGACCGAGGAGTGTAACCAATGGCACCCCGTACCATCACACCGGGTGATACGCCAGTATGGCGATGACGAATACACGCTTCCAATGTGCGTTCACCGCTATGTCACCAAACACCGATGCGACCGTCATGATGCTGTAAACAAAACCTGGATTCATCCGAAAAAATGACGTTTTGCCATTCGTGCACCCAGGTTCGTCGTTTAGTACACCAGCGCATTCGTTCCTGTCTATGATGCAGCATCAAGGGTAACCGCAGCCATGGTCTCCGAGCTAATAGTCCATGCTGCTGCAAACGTCGTCGAACTGTTAGTGCAGATGATTGTTGTCTTGCAAACGTCTCCATCTGTTGACTCAGGGATCGAGACGTGGCTGCACGATCCGTTACAGCCATGCTGATAAGATGCCTGTCATCTCGACTGCTAGTGATACGAGGCCGTTGGGCTCCAGCACGGCGTTCCGTGTTACCCTCCTGAACCCACCGATTCCATATTCTGCTAACAGTCATTGGATCTCGACCAACGCGAGCAGCAATGTCGCGATACGATAAACCGCAATCGCGATAGGCTACAATCCGTCCTTTATCAAAGTGAGAAACGTGATGGTACGCATTTCTCCTCCTTACACGAGGCATCACAACAACGTTTCACCAGGCAACGCCGGTCAGCTGCTGTTTGTGTATGAGAAATCGGTTGGAAACTTTCCTCATGTCAGCACGTTGTAGGTGTCGCCACCGGCGCCAACCTTGTGTGAATGCTCTGAAAAGCTAATCATTTACATATCAGAGCATCTTCTTCCTGTTGGTTAAATTTTGCGTCTGTAGTACGTTATCTTCGAGGTGTAGCAATTTTAATGGCCAGTAGTGTATTAGGTACGCACGCGTACCGAGTACCTGTTTTTCCCTATATCTTACACCTACTTCCCTGAGAATTTGGAACATCTTGCACGAGTTTACATTGTCGAACGCTTTCTCTAAGCAGAAGTTCCTATGATCTGGTACTCTTTTATAAGTCCTTTATGAGTCTTGATCACGAAGGTTTTTACTAAAAATTAAACATCATATGTGAGTGGTAACCGGTTTCGATCATATCTAGATCAGCATCAGACCATGTCTCACTAGGTGAGAGCAGAGACGACGGTGTAAATCCTATGGAATCCATTTCGGTCGCTATCGGGCACCATCATCACGTATGCAAATCAGCGCGAATTGCATATCCTGTGCGTAGACATCTAATGCCACATACCTTCGCAAAGCTGCCAAAAAACTGTTGGATGCCTGATACGCAGAATCAGTGACGTATTTCGTTCCAAAGACGGGCAAACAAGCTAGTAAGCAGGTGGTCATTATGTTTTGGCTCATCAGTGTATATCAGCGTGTGAGAAACAGCGTGCTGTAATCGAATGTCGAAGTCGAAGAGTTCGTTCACATATGGAGTACCATCTCCTTCAGCATGATGATGCCAGACCGCAGACACGAGCGCTGTGGTATCTGCAACAGTCTGGTACCCTGGGTTCACTGTCATCGTTGATCCTCCGTATAGCCCCGCTTACGCCGCATCCGATTATCATCTGTTTCCAAAACTTGAAGAACGCCTTCGAGGACTGCACTTTGATATAGATGAAGCGCAGGAAGCAGAAGTGAGGTTGTGGCTCCTTCAAAAAAGTCAATCATTCTACAGTAACGGTATCAACAAACTGATCCTCGTGTGATCGTCGCCAGGGTTTGTCGATGTTGTGAAATAAATATTGAGACATGACGAGTAAAGATGTAGAACGCCAATAAAGCTTTTTTAAAAAGATTTAAGAGTTTTCACATAAAAATTGCAAGGCACTGCTTTGCATCACGATCTCATATAAATGACCTAGTGCATAATGTCGGCATTTGTATAAAGTTGTTCGCGGATGATGCCGTTATGTGTAGATAAGTATGGACGCTAGCAAATTGTAATGGAATGCAGGAAGACCTGCAAAAGATCGACGCATGGGTTACTGATAAGCAGTTGACCACCAACATAAACACAACGAACTGCACATAAACAGTGGAAAGACCCGCTACTACTTGATTACACGATTGACGAACAGTCACTGGAAGCAGTCTTATACATTAAATATCTGAGCGCGGAGCGATTTAAAATGTAACGACCACACAAAAGTAATCATAGGAACGCAAAAAATGTCTGACTGAAATTCATTGGGAGGATCATCACGAAGTGAAGTAGAAGCACGAAGGAGGTAACTTACGAAATCCTCGTTCGACCAATGCTTGAGTATTGCTCATTGATGTGGAGCTCCTATGAGGTAGGATTGACAGAAGAAACAGAAAATATCCAGAGAAGATAAACGTGTTCCGTCACAGGTTAGTTTTGTAAGCTGTAAAGCGTCAAAGAAGTGCTGACCAGTGGTAGACATTACAAGTGGGGCGTTCTCCACTACAGTATGGTTTACGTTTTAAACTGGCAGAGAGTACGTTCCTAGAAGGAATGACCAAGAATACTGAACACTGCATCCTCTTATGTATATCTCGAGATAAGACCATGACGGTGTAAATTAGAGAGATTCGATCTCACACAGAATTATACCACTAATCGATCTTCCAGAGCGGCATTCGCGCACTAGACGTAGAGGAATTAGGGGTAAAGTTTAAACGGATTGCAAATCGTGCTCTGGATAATTATGCGCCGAAAGAATGGATTAAGGACGAAAAAGGCCCATCGTTGCTTAACAACGAAATTCAGAAAATGTCTGAGAAAGCAGAGGCTGTTGCACTCTCGAATCAAAAGAGAACGTGCGATGACAGCTAAGCGGAAGCCCAAGTTTTTACTTTTGCAGTTAAGAAATCTTTAACACAGAAGAACTGTACGCCCATTGCACAGAGTCCCTTATAGAAGGCATAGAAATGAGCATTCCACGCCGTAGAGAAACAGCTGAATGTGTTGAAAGCAAATAAGTTGCCAGGTCTGGGTAGAATCCCAGTTCGGTTTTACAAAGAGTGCTCTACGGTACTGATCACTTACTTAGCTTGCATTTATCGCGAATTTCTAGCCCGGCGCAAAGTCGCAAGCGACTGGAAAAACGTGCAGATGACTACTGTGTGTATGAAGGGTACAAGAATGGACCCACAAGTTCAGACCAATTGTCTTAATATCGGTTTGCTGCACAATCATCATCATTTTCTCAGTTCGAATAAAATAAATTTCCTTCAGACGGAAAACTACTGTCCATGAATCAGCACGGTTTTAGAAAGCATCGCTCATGCTAAACTCAGCTTGCCCTTTTCTCATATGATAACCTTCGAATTACGGATAAAAGGTCCATAATCCCAGGTTTGCGAAAAGCATTTGACAAGAGATCCCCACTGCAGACTGTTAACATAGGTACGAGTATACGTAATAGGTTGCCAGACATGTGAGTGGCTCGAAGACGTCTGAACTAATAGAACAACTCCTCGACGGCGTGTGTTCATCAGAGACAAGGATGTCGTCAGGAGTGCCCTAGGGACAGGGTGAGCGGACAGGATGAGCAGCAATCTGCGATTGTTCGCCGATGATGCTTTGTTGTAGGGGAAGGTGTCGTCGTTGAGTTATTG
This sequence comes from Schistocerca americana, assembly GCF_021461395.2. Classification (NCBI taxonomy): domain Eukaryota; kingdom Metazoa; phylum Arthropoda; class Insecta; order Orthoptera; family Acrididae; genus Schistocerca; species Schistocerca americana. The sequence continues at coordinate 359,536,348 of NC_060125.1, read as the reverse complement.
TAAGAGGATACAAGATGACTGGGACAGAATTTCTTGTCTGTGTGATGTATTGCAGCTAGTTTATTGGTAGAAGAATGTAACTTAATGCAGATGAGTAGGAAAAACAGATCCGCATTGATTAAGTATCTAGGCGTGACGTTAAAAAGCGATATGAAATGAGACATTCTGGTAATGGTTGTACTAGGAAAGGCGAATGGTCGCTTCGATTTATAGGGAGAATTTTAGAAAAGTGTTGTTCATATGTATAGGACCCTAGTGCGAGCCATTCTTGGGTACTGCTAGAATATTTGAGATCTGCATCAGGTCGGAGTAAAGCAAAACATCGAACTAATTCAGAGGCCGGTTGCTAAATTCGTTAATGTTCGAGCAATAAGCAAGTATTACGGGGATGCTTCGGGAGCTCAGATGCGAATCCCTGGAGTGGTGATGTTACTTTTGCAGAACACTATTGAGAAAATTTAGAGAACCTGCATTTGAAGCTGACTGTAGAACAATTCTGTTGCCGCCAACGTACGAGGGCTATCCACAAAGTACATTACGTGTTGGAATTAAAAATAAATAAAGTATTGGAAATTTTTTTTATTATATACAGATGAAAGCCACACTTAAATACTACTTTTCTACATAGTTGCCATTTAAATTAAGGCACTTATCGTAGTGATGGACGAGCTTGGAAGTTCCTTCGTCGTAAAATTCGGCCGCTTGCGCCTTCAACCACGTGGTTACCTCTTCTTGAAGCTGGGTGTCGTCATCAAAACGCTGCATAGCCAACCACTTCTTCATTGCTGGGAATAAGTGGAAGTCGCTCGGTGCCAGGTCGGGACTGTACGGCAGATGGGGAAACAACTCCCACTTAAAAGATTCGAGAACTTCACGAGTGGCATTTGCCGTGTGGGCCTGGGCGTTGTCGTGAATCAGCAAGATCTTTGAGCCCAACTTTCCCCTGCGCTTGTTTTGTATTGCTCTTCTGAGGTTGTGCAGAGTTTGGCAATACCTTTGAGAGTTTATTGTAGTGCCTCTTTCCAGGAAATCCACAAAAATCACACCTTTTCTGTCCCAAAAGACAGTCGCCATCACCTTCCTTGCCGACATTGTCTGCATGCATTTCTTGGGTTTTTGGGGGGAATTTGTGTGTCCCCACTGCATTGACTGCAATTTTGTCTCGCAGTTCACATGCTTAACCCACGTTTCGTCACCAGTAACGATGCGATCGAGTAATGAGTCGCCATCTTTCTCGTAAGCGTCCAAAAACGTTAACGCTGCAGCCATTCGCTGATTCTTGTGAATCTCTGTCAAGATTTTTGGTATCCATCTTGCATAAAGCTTGTGGTAACCAAGCTTTTCGGTAGTGATTTCGTGCAACAAACTTGGTGAAATTTGTGGAAAACTCATAGAGAGTTCCGTTATTGTGAAATTACGGTTTTCACGGACCGCGGCATCGACTTTTTCGACAAGTTCGGCAGTCACTATGCTGGGTCTTCCACTTCGCTCTTCGTCGTGAACGTTAGTTCGGCCATTTTTAAATTTTATGACACATTGACGCACTCCACCTTCAGTGATTATGTTGTCCCCATACACTTCACAAAGCTGCCGATAGATTTCTATCGGTGTACAGTTTTTTGCAGTTAGAAACCTTATTACAGCACGCACTTCACACATCGAGGCATTTTCAATTAACGCTGACATTTCAAACTGTCACAGTAACTCAACGGAGTACAGCACGAACCTCTCACTAGCACGGCAGGATGCCGACTGAGCGGCGGAATGCCATGACACCAAGATGGCCGCGCTAGCCCCGCCCCTAACGGACACAAACGAAAACGTAATGTAATTTGTGGATAGCCCTCGTATATTTCGCGTAAGAACCACGAAGATAAGATAAAGAGAAATTAGGGCTCGTACAGAGGCACACAGGAAGCCGTTTTTCCCTCGCTCTATTTGCAAGTAGGGCAGGAAAGGAAGTGACTAATAGTGGTACAGGTATCCTCCGCCACGCACCATACGGTGGCTTGCGGAATATGTATGTAGTTGGGGCAATAAATTGGTCACAGTCGATTTTAGGAAAAGGACGGAAATCTAACTCTGAATGTCCAGACGCCGATTTCATCCAGATTCTTCAGAATAAGTCGATTGCATTAAGCCATATCATTTCCTAGCTACATCAAAAAGGCCGTTACTGAGTATTCCTGTGCGCCATATCTCGGCATACTTCATTATTGCTAGTACAGTGCTCTAAACATTCTACGAATTTGGATTTATTCGGTGGATTTATTCTATGTACTGAAATTTTACCAAACGTAACTGCATTTCCGCGCACATCGACCTGCAGTGTGTTAGGTATGCCATGAACATTTCAAACAACATTTACTATCCTTGATGGGAATAATGCGAGTATGGACTCCCATTTTAAGTTTAAAACCCTGAATTGATAGGACAACGACGAGTGGCTAAACAACTACTTCGAATTTTATATGGAATGATAAAAATATCTTGAACTAATTCAAACCACTAAAGCTATGTGCCCCCCCATGAACCATGGACCTTGCCGTTGGTGAGGAGGCTTGCCTGCCTCAGCGATACAGAAAGCCGTACCGTAGGTGCAACCACAACGGAGGGGTATCTGTTGAGAGGCCAGACAAACGTGTGGTTCCTGAAGAGGGGTAGCAGCCTTTTCAGTAGTTGCAAGGGCAACAGTCTGGATGATTGACTGATCTAGCCTTGTAACACTAACCAAAACGGCCTTGCTGTGCTGGTACTGCGAATGGCTGAAAGCAAGGGGAAACTACAGCCGTAATTTTTCCCGAGGGCATGCAGCTTTACTGTATGATTAAATGTTGATGGCGTCCTCTTGGGTAAAATATTCCAGTGGTAAAATAGTCCCCCATTCGGATCTCCAGGCGGGGACTACTCAAGAGGATGTCGTTACCAGGAGAAAGAAAACTGGCATTCTACGGATCGGAGTGTGGAATGTCAGATCCCTTAATCGGGCAGGTAGGTTAGAAAATTTAAAAAGGGAAATGGATAGGTTGAAGTTAGATATAGTGGGAATTAGTGAAGTTTGGTGGCAGGACAAACAAGACTTTTGGTCAGGTGACTACAAGGTTATAAACACAAAATCAAATAGGGGTAAGGCAGGAGTAGGTTTAATAATGAATAGGAAAATAGGAATGCGGGTAAGCTACTACAAACAGCATAGTGAACGCATTATTGTGGCCAAGATAGATACGAAGCCCACACCTACTACAGTAGTACAAGTTTATATGCCAAATAGCTCTGCAGATAACGAAGAAATTGAAGAAATGTATGATGAAATAAAAGAAATTATTCAGATAGTGAAGGGAGACGAAAATTTAATAGTCGTGGGTGACTGGAATTCGAGTGTAGGAAAAGGTAGAGAAGGAAAAGTAGTAGGTGAATATGGATTGGGGCTAAGAAATGAAAGAGGAAGCCACCTGGTAGAATTTTGCACAGAGCACAACATAATCATAGCTAACACTTGGTTTAAGAATCATGAAAGAAGGTTGTATACACGGAAGAATCCTGAAAACACTAAAATGTTTGAGATAGATTATATAATGGTAAGACAGAGATTTAGGAACCAGGTTTTAAATTGTAAGACATTTCCAGGGGCAGAAGTGGACTCTGACCACAATCTATTGGTTATGACCTGTAGATTAAAACTGAAGAAACTGCAAAAAGGTGGGAATTTAAGGAGATGGGACCTGGATAAACTGAAAGAAGCAGAGGTTATACAGAGTTTCAGGGAGAGCATAAGGGAACAATTGACAGGAATGGGGGAAAGAAATACAGTAGAACAAGAATGGGTAGCTTTGAGGGATGAAGTAGTGAAGGCAGCAGAGGATCAAGTAGGTAAAAAGACGAGGGCTAGTAGAAATCCTTGGGTAACAGAATAAATATTGAATTTAATTGATGAAAGGAGAAAATATAAAAATGCAGTAAATGAAGCAGGCAAAAACGAATACAAACGTCTCAAAAATGAGATCGACAGGAAGTGCAAAATGGCTAAGCAGGGATGGCTAGAGGACAAATGTAACGATGTAGAGGCTTATCTCACTAGGGGTAAGATAGATACTGCCTACAGGAAAATTAAAGAGACCTTTGGAAAAAAGAGAGCCACTTGTATGAATATCAAGAGCTCAGATGGAAACCCAGTTCTAAGCAAAGAAGGGAAAGCAGAAAGGTGGAAGGAGTATATAGAGGGTCTATACAAGGGCGATGTACTTGAGGACAATGTTATCGAAATGGAAGAGGATGTAGATGAAGATGAAATGGGAGATACGATACTGCGTGAAGAGTTTGACAGAGCACTTAAACACCTGAGTCGAAACAAGGCCCCCGGAGTAGACAACATTCCATTGGAACTACTGACGGCCCTGGGAGAGCCAGTCCTGACAAAACTCTACCATCTGGTGGGCAAGATGTATGAAACAGGCGATATACCCTCAGACTTCAAGAAGAATATAATAATTCCAGTGCCAAAGAAAGCAGGTGTTGACAGATGTGAAAATTACCGAACTATCAGTTTAATAAGTCACAGCTGCAAAATACTAACGCGAATTCTTTACAGACAAATGGAAAAACTAGTAGAAGTCAACCTCGGGGAAGATCAGTTTGGATTCCGTAGAAACACTGGAACACGTGAGGCAATACTGACCTTACGACTTAACTTAGAACGTTTCTAGCATTTGTAGACTTAGAGAAAGCTTTTGACAATGTTGACTAGAATACTCTCTTCCAAATTCTAAAGGTGGCAGGGGTAAAATACAGGGAGCGAAAGGCTATTTACAATTTGTACAGATACCAGATGGCAGTTCTAAGAGTCGAGGGACATGAAAGGGAAGCAGTGGTTGGGAAGGGAGTAAGACAGGGTTGTAGCCTCTCCCTGATGTTGTTCAATCTGTGTATTGAGCAAGCAGTGAAAGAAACAAAAGAAAAATTCGGAGTAGGTATTAAAATCCATGGAGAAGAAATAAAAACTTTGAGGTTCGCCGATAACATTGTAATTCTGTCAGAGACAGCAAAGGACTTGGAAGAGCAGTTGAACGGAATGGACAGTGTCTTGAATGGAGGATATAAGATTAACATCAACAAAAGCGAAACGAGGATAATGGAATGTAGTCTAATTAAGTCGGGTGATGCTGAGGGAATTAGATCAGGAAATGAGACACTTAAAGTAGTAAAGGAGTTTTGGAGCAAAACAACTGATGATGGTCGAAGTAGAGAGGATATAAAATGTAGACTGGCAATGGCAAGGAAAGCGTTTCTGAAGAAGAGAAATTTGTTAATATCGAGTATAAATTTAAGTGTCAGGAAGTCATTTCTGAAAGTATTTGTATGGAGTGTAGCCATGTATGGAAGTTAAACATGGACGATAAATAGTTTGGACAAGAAGAGTATAGAAGCTTTCGAAATGTGGTGCTACAGAAGAATGCTGAAGATTAGATGGGTAGATCACATAACTAATGAGGAAGTATTGAATAGGATTGGGGAGAAGAGAAGTTTGTGGCACAACTTGACCGGAAGAAGGGATCGGTTGGTAGGACATGTTCTGAGGCATCAAGGGATGACCAATTTAGTATTGGAGGCCAGCGTGGAGGGTAAAAATCGTAGAGGGAGACCAAGAGATGAATACACTAAGCAGATTCAGAAGGATGTAGGCTGCAGTAGGTACTGGGAGATGAAGAAGCTTGCACAGGATAGAGTAGCATGGAGAGCTGCATCAAACCAGTCTCAGGACTGAAGACCACAACAACAACAACTAAGCTATGTGCTGTGATATGCACGGTCCAGTCCATAATAGCCCACACAGATTTTAATTTTTCGTGACTTCTATAAATCATTTTACTCTACGTCAGTAAGAGTCGGCCGGTATCTTGCCATATCTTTCGTTATCTGAGATAATGATCTCGATTTGGATGGAGCTGTTAACGCCGAGATTTCTTGATTCTTAAGTCAAATGGTAGGAAGTTAACATCTCGTACAAAACATTAAGATGTTCACACGCTGCTTTAGGTGATCAGAAGCTTGCCTTGAAGACTGTCTGGAAATTCAGGGAGTTCTGGACATACGTAGGGTCAGTTAACGGATCCAGAAATGTTATAAAGTCTACAGACAGAATGCACTGTTCTGGCCTTATCCCTTTCTGCGCTGAAGCCCGGCGTTCTTTTGTTAATTGAGGTTTTCCAATGCCAATAACCACCTGCTCAGTTCATCTCCCACATGCGTTTCACTGTAACTTATTTATGCATACCCCTGTCCTTATATTGGTAGATATTGTTTTGTTAGTTTTCGGTGCATGAGATTACTGCAATTGCTTGTTGTTGATAACATAGTTTTCTGAGGATCTCATACTGTATCGTACTGTCGTTATGGACCGAGCTCATGTAAGGACTGTAAAATCCAGACGCCTTACACATGCCATCCCTTTCGAATTAGATTTTTGCTGTTGTGATCAATGGTTGAGGCATTACTCATTGCAGTGCAAAATTATAAGCTCAATCAATTTTAATCATTGTCCAGCTACTGGTCTATCTTATGCTTGATGATATCTTTTGAACATTATAATTTTTTAATTTGAAATGTATGTTTTACACGACATTTTCTATTTAGATTATCTTTATATTGCTTTACAGTCATTTATAGCAGTTCTTTGACTAATCTTAAACATTTTCTCTCTAGTACTTGTGGTTAACTTTTATTAAAATGGTTCATCCACCCTTTAGACCGTCATTTTACAATAACTTCAGGCATTCCACAATTTCTCAAACATCAACTTTATTAGCCATTGAAACATGTATCCAAAATATACACAAATTCTTATATGGTGTGTATGGACATTTACAAACTACACATGAAATACAAAATATAAAATATGGTACATTTATGAATATACCTTAACAATTTACAAATTGAATTACAAAATACAAATGAGACACATAAAGTACAAATTCACAATGTTACAGGTGCGACTGAATACTTACAGGTGTCTGAACTCCTTGCTGAAATGATTATCTTTTCCACTCTTTGAAATATTACAATGACCTTGTCACACGCATCACTTTATTTCTTCACTCACTTTACACTTTAAACTTTGGGCTGGGTTTGCTTCCCGATGCTGCTGTCGATCACTGGTGGTTGTTGCTACTAGTCAGTTACAGACTCTGCTCGATGTTGCTGAAGATTGTCGACATTTACAGTTCTGAGTGTTCTATCACGAATGCCATTACATGGTCAATTCCACGTTGCATTGTTTTGATATCAAACTGCTCGTCCAAGGCACTGCCATGATGTGATGACATATGTGGTCTTGTCCTTTATTGCCATCGTTGCTATCGAAGTTGATGAGTGTAGCCCCTTGACTATTACTGCAGTTTGATGTTTGATGTCCCCATTATACATACTGTGTTTGATGATTGACCGCCTTTGGTTGGTTTGATGGTTAGAACTAAATAACTGCCACAGTTTTGTTGAATATTGCTTTCTGTGGATTCTGCCAAATCTCATACTGTTTTAAGATATAGGATTTAGGAAGGAATCTTGCTGTCATCTACCCTCATCTTCAGACCATTTCTTCTCTTCACTTCTTGCTGTATCTTCATGTCTTCTTTCTTGGAACTTGGAACTTCTTGGGCATAGGAATAGGATATGTTATTCAGTGAATTGCCAATTATGTTGTTATGAGATATGGTCAAGTTTGAATATATATCTTCAAAAGTGGTATGTCTCTTTTCTGTTATCATCTTCTCCATTTGGTATTTGTGAGAAACGTTCCGAATTTATTTTTCGAGGGGGTTGCACTATGGAGCTGTTTCCGACAGTTTGCTGTTGTTAGTCGCTTCTATTGTGTGTCGCTGCTGCTAATGGGGTCGTTTCGCTTTCCTCGCAGGTGTGCGTCCTTTGTCCCTTGCTGTTTCTGGTTTTCCCTGTCCTCTCGCTGTTTAGGTGAGACGTGGGACAATATTCTTCAAAATACACCTGGCTCGGTCTCCGCACTAATGTGAAGAATAAGTCAGGAAATTTTTTACTACGGTCTCCGGTTTGTTGCCAATGCTATATTGTGCAATCGTATAACCTCTCACACTCAGACCCGTAGCTTCCTGTCGACTTCCCGCTTCAATCATCAGCTTGTCTTCCTTCCCCAGACGGTTTCAGTGACATTGCTCTGCGTGTGTTCTCTGTTTCACCTACCACTACTTACAAGTTTCTTTGTCTAAATTTACAATGAATTTTACATCGAATAATTACATAAATAATACAATTAATATTTATATATGTGTGTCTTACTACTTTACACAAATTTTATCATTTACACCTTAAGTTATTTTATTTTACAACGGTTCCTTTACTTCGTGAATGAGCATGGATTGATGATATGTAGACTAGTTAGTTAGTACATCATGCCATTAGTTTTTTTTTAATTTTTTACCTACTTCAGCGATTTAAATGATTAGTACTATTGTACTTATGTTTGAATAACTACATTTTTGTCTCTCGTCCTGTCTGCCTCTTGAGATCTGCTGTTACCCGAAACATATCTACATTTTTCTATATTATCTGTGATCCATTTACATTTTTGTTTTCATGGCTAACTGCTGTATAACCACTGCAAGAAGCCTTAATGTGACTGACGTGATGTAGACCTATATTTTTTCCTATTCTTGGGTTCAGCAATTCTACTGCATTTGCATGAACCACTTCACTAATTAATATGGGTCCCTTATAAATTGGATAAAATTTATGACAAACCTGTTTTCCTTTATTAGATAGTACGTGAGTTCTAACAAGAACCAATTGTCCCACAGTGAACACCTGTGTGGATGCATCTCTGTCTGCTCTGAGCTTCCTTTTTGCAGCTACTCGTTCGATGTTGCCGAGTGCTAATTTTATTATCTGCTGGTGTGATGGTCTTCTGGATGGAGGGAACTGTACAACTTCTCTTGCCCTATCCAGTGGTCTTTTATTTTTGAGCACTGTGACTGGTGGTAACCGGTAGTACTGTGCGGAATTTCGTTAATAATAGTGTGCAAATGATGCAAATTGGCATCCCATGTGGTATGTCGTGAACTACAGTACAGACGACACCATGTCCAAATACCCTTCATCGTTCGTTCTGCACAGTTGGCGCTTGGTTTGTAACTGGATATGAAGATGGGTTTAATTTTATGTCTTTTTAAAGTTGCCAACCAAGGCTTAGATCTATATTGAGGGCCATAATCTGAAATCAATCTTTCTACATGCCCTACCTGCTTGAGGAAATCACGTTGTAGTGCCTTACTGATCGTAACACCAGTTGCACGTTTCAAAAGGGTCAAAGTGACATACTTTGATGTTAACTCTAAAACTACAAAGATAAACATGTTCCCATTCCTTGTCCTTAGTAACGGGCCCATCAAATCTGTTTCTGCTAGATATTTTAGTTTTTTCGATATTATGGGTGATAATGGTGGTCTAGTCTGAAATGTAACGTGTTTGGCTCGTTGGCAATCCTTACATCTTTTGAATACTTGGCGAATACGTCTTTCCATGTTGGGGAAATGTGCGATCTCTGCTTCATAAAACATTTCTTTGCCCAAAAGTGCCCATTAGATACGCGAGTGTAACATATATACTTGTTTACGAGTTCATCAGGAACATATACCGTCCATAACCTTGTACTTGAGCCTCGCCTGTAGAACAGCACACCATTCTTCGGCAAATAATGCTGAAGAATGTCTACCGAGTTCTTGTCTTTCCACTTGTGTTTGACCCATAAGACTTCTGGATCACTGTTCTGTTCGTTTGAAATGTTTGAGAAAGCTGTTGTTAAGTAGTTTTCAAAAGGAACTCCTGTTATATAATATACCAACTTGGTCTTTATCTGCACCGAACTTCGTGTTACTTGGGGTTGTACCATGTGGACACTGGGAAAGAAAATCTGCTAAGGTGTTTGCCGGTCCTGGGATATGTTTGAAATCTAACTTATGTTTCAATGGCAAATGTGTCGATATTGCTACTTTAAATTGTTCAATAAATGTGCGGGAATGGAGAATATTTGCATGTTCCTTATAGTGAAGGTATTACCGCACTGTAAGAAAGTGTTTATCATCAAAACCTCTCGCTTCTCTCTGTGATGTTCCTTCTGGGTTTTGAAGACTGTACTTCTGTCCTAGGTTTGCATCAAATCTACGCGAATGTGTGTTACTTGGTTCATTCTGTGTCATTTGTGGCATAGAATTACTTGCAGATCTCATTGCGCGATATGTGTGCATAACGCCTGCTACCGGCATTGTACCTTGACGTGTAAGCAATTCTGGCTCGTTAAACGCCATACTGTATCTCGCCGATATTCGTCCTACAGGTTGTGGCGTTGTGTAATGCGTCTCTATGGTTTGATGAGCGTATGTCACGCTTTGTGCTTGACGTACTGAACCTTGCTGCAAACCACACTCTTGTATTCCCGATTGACCAGTTATTCTGTCTTGAACAAGTGGTCGCAATCCACACTGTTCCCTGCGATTACCGTGATGTTTTGTCATACGCTGGTTTGGACTAATTTCCCGTTCTCGGTTTGCGGTTTCGGACTGCCATCCACATATGCCTTTCCGTCTTACGCCACACGTAATTTCGCATACCCTTTCTGTCATATTACCGACAAGTGTTGATTTTGTAGTATTCACAGTAGTGTCAACCGACACTAAAGTGGATTCTGTCGTCCTCTGCGACTCCTCAATAGCGATTTCTACATCACCTTGACCTTCGATCGAACGTAAAACTTCCGATCTCAGTCGTTGAAATTGATGTTCGTTTTTCTCTAGTACTTTTAAAATACGAGCATCGAATTTCTTTAATGCTGCTTTTGTCGTTCTTTTGTGAGACGTCGTCTCAAAAATAATATGTTTTGCTTTCGTTGTCGCTTTGATGGCAAAAGCTTCGACCTGTTGTTTAATCTTTTTAACACTTTATTGTGTAACTATACGTAACGTAATCATGTCTGTTTGGACAATGACAATGTCTGTTCTCAATTGTTTGTGCCCTGTAACGAGAGTTTGAAACTTGATTTGTGCTTCCTTAGCTTCAGTTCGTATTTGATCTACTTGGCCTTGAATATTATCATGCATTTTTTTTATTTCCTCGTTAGTTTCTTTCAGCCCCAATGTTATGCCCCCTTCTAATTCTTTTTGCCCTTGTGTTATGCTCCATTCTATACGCCTTTCTGATTCCTGAGAGTGATGTAATAAACGCTGTAACATTCCAAATATGTTGGCGTTTTCATCTACACCATTTTCACCTGTTGCCTTCTGATGTAACCTTTCCTTAGCTTGTTTTTCGTGAACCGTTTCCTTCAAATTTTCAAATGTGTGTGAAATCTTATGGGACTTGACTGCTAAGGTCATCAGTCCCTAAGCTTACACACTACTTAACCTAAATTATCCTAAGGACAAACACACACACCCATGCCCGAGGGAGGACTCGAACCTCCGCCGGGACCAGCCGCACAGTCCATGAGTGCAGGACCTAGACCGCTCGGCTAATCCCGCGCGGCCCGTTTCTTTCACTTCCGAACATGTGTAGGAGCACTAACACTCGTTCTTTCATGCAATTGCAAGCCTGACTGATTCAATATGATCACGTTTTGTTCAATATGCTGTAAATCACTATCTACAGACTCAGCGTCTGATTCATTAGTAACCCTGCTGTCATGTCCATTCTTTCGACCGTTTTGAACATCATGTGTTGCATTTTCGGTGTCATTCGGTATTTCTACGTATTCTGTCTCGTGTTGTTCACGCTGATCTACCTGTTGCGTGTCCAACTCGATCCTGTCAAGATCTTCCATGACTTCTCTTTGTCTTATTCTATAATTTTCTGCCATTCTTGAGCAATCCTCTAAGCGTTGCTGTTCACGAATTTTTCGAACCTGACTACACGTTAACATCTGATTGTAAGACATGATTCTACCCTAAAATATCATCCATGGTCCCATATTCAATCCGTTTCCTCGTCTTTTATATTTTGGTTACTGGAGTTGAGAAAGAACTCAACACAATCCAGTTCAATGATGTGTTGCTCTAGCAAACAAGAAATACATTAATACAATTCTATTTACATTTCCTACAAAGTTCAGTCACATTTACATTAACATTTTTTTCCAGTTTGCGTCAGATTATTATTTGGGAGGATTATGTATTTTGTACCTATGAAAAGCAAACCCTCAATCTATCAGAATACTGTAATTTCGCATCCTGGCAGGGCCGCCATTTGTAAGCTATGTGCACAAATGAATGTTGCATGAGAACTGTCTTCGCAAGCCCAGGGTGTTTAAACAGACATTCTATATAGATATGAATCTGGCCCTGTAAGGCAGCTAATATTAGGCATGGATTGTTCCAAATTAACTAGAAAAGCTTCTGTCACGTAACTAGACTGCATGAATTAATGAAAATGAAAGTTTGGGATCTATTCTAGATACACAAAAAAAGCTGTTCCCTTTTTCATTCTGCATATAATTTATCAACTGTGTTTCAGGGGACAAGTGATACACAACAATCATGTTCAATTACGTTAAACACTCAATAACAAAATATTTAACTCTTGGACATTGAACTGGCAATTATTAAATCGTTATCTCTACAAATGAAAATGTTATCGCAGGCAAGAATGATAAAAAATCTTCATCTATTAAATTTGCTTCTACGATATCGTAGCTGGTCAGTGCACTAAGTTAATGGAGAATAAATTTACCATTTAAACCTGTGAAAAAACTCTCATGTACTCAATGTGGGGGTAGGTTAGTATCCTAGCTTTAGATATTCTTTCAATGGTCAAAGTGTATGCAGGTTGGAGTGAGCAAAATCTCGACTCAACATTTACTGTGGCCTAATGCATGATGGTACTTTACCAATCGGGATCTGCAACGGCGTTGTCTCCATGCTGGATCTGAAACGCCAATTCCCTAGTCTGGCCTTGACTGAATTCACTCAGTCTCAACTTTCCTGCATTCTGTAGAACGTTAATGTTTCCCTAGTCGAAATAATGCATATTGCACACTCACTAAGGGTTGGAGTGACATGAACAATTTCACTGCCTGTAAAAATTCCCACAGGAATAATTAACTACCTCTTTGCTATCTGTCACCATGATACCTGAATCATATTGTCCACACTTCGCAGATGCAAAGCTCTCAACACCCTCACTATTTTCCACACACTTGTGCAGTCTGCCCCGTGACAAGAGAGATCTAGAAATTTTAGTTCTCGAAATGCTTTTATGTAATGGAGATCTCCCCATCATGTCGCATTTGCATCGCCCAGTATGGCTTCAGCCAACCGCTGTCTTGTTAGAGGTGAATTTTTATTTTTCTTGCCGGGTCGCTGCTAGCTCTGTTAAAGCCGTATTTACGTTAAAAGGAATTATGTATTGTTCTGGTCTTATCCCTTTATGCACTGAAGCTCGGCGTTCTTTTGTTAAGTGGAGGTTTCCCAATGCCATTAACCACCTAATCAGTTCATCTGCAAAATGCATTTCACTTTAACTTATTTATGCATGCCCCTGTCCTTATATTGGTAGATATTGTTGTGTTAGTTTTCGGTGCATGAGGTTACTGCAATTGCTTTTTGTTGATAATATAGTTTTCTGAGGATCTCATGCTGGACTGAGCTCATATAGGGTCCGTAAAATCCAGACGCCTTAAAACATTGCTAACTTGATCTAGATTTTTTCAAACGTTTTTAGCAGAAATTTTGTGCTCCTGATTCACTGCTGCGAATATTTACCACGAACTTAGAAATACATACAAAAATTGATCTGATTTATGGATTACTATTCCCAAAGAGTAAAGGGTGAACCAAAAGCCCTTTCACATTTGAAAAGGCACTAATTCACGAGATGATGTAGGTAGAGAGGTAAAAATTGACACACATGCCTGAAATGGCGTGGGATTTTATTGAAAGCAAAAGCGAGTGCAAAAACTGGCGCTAGACAGCAACATGTCAGCACTGCCACATGAGAAGTATGTATTAAACGAGATGTAGTGAGAGAGAGAGTCAGATGCGGGAGCAGTCACTGCATGTTGTCTTTACCAGAAAATGCACTGTTAGTGAAGCTATGGTAGCTTTACGATCCTGTCGCTATAAGATGGGTATTCGATTGGGCAAAGAGCCCGTGACAAGTTTCACTGTGAAGAAAATGATCAAGAAGTTCGAAACCATGGATTGATTAAATGATTGGCCTTGTCCTGGGTGACTGGACACAAGTGCTACTGCTGCTCAGACAGTTCAGGGTTCATTTTTGCATTGTGACGTCAGCGATAGTGAAATCGCTCCGGCATCCCACACACCACTATTTGGAGAGCACTAACGCGACCCTACAGTGCTGTCCATAGAAAATCCAGCGTCTTCAAGAACTATTAGCCACCGATTTTGTGGCGCGGAGAGGATCTTCAGAGGGGGCACTAAAAAAATGTTGGAAGATGACGATTCAACACCCATAACTGCAGAATTTCAGAATTCGGATTACCGAAAATTCTATAACTGTCGCGGAAAGCCTATTGCATGATGAGAAAGTTACGTCAATCGTGATCAGATCCATTTTTCTTCGAGGAAATGCGGAGTGCTGCTTTTCAAGCTGTCAGTGTAAAAATGGCTCTGAGCACTATGGGACTTAACTTCTGAGGTCATCAGTCCCCTAGAACTTAGAACTCCGAAAACCTAACTAACCTAAGGACATCACACGCATCCATGCCCGAGGCAGGATTCGAATCTGCGACCGTAGCGGTAGCGCGGTTCCAGACTGAAGCGCCTGGAACCGCTCAGCCACTCATGCCGGCTGTCAGCGTAACAGGTGCAAGGTACGCTAATGTGTTACAGAATCGCATCAGGCTAGGGCCTGGCTGATAAATACTTGCCGGAAGATACGACCTTTGTGCAGGATGGTGCGCCACCCCATATCGCTACACATGTGAAACATATCCTGCACACATCATTTGATGAAGATCACGTGCTGAGCTGCTACCTCCGCCATGTCTGGCCTCTCAGGTCCCTAAACCTCAGTCCTTGTGATTAATGGTTGTGGGGTTAGCAGAAGTCGTAAGGCTAGCGCGGTCGTTCGACCTCGCTAGGAATGTTGAAAGTCAGTATCCGACGGCAGTTTCTCACCGTACTTACTGATATGCTGTACAGTGCTGTTCACAACGTTGTCCCTCGAGTACAGGCACTGTTGGTAAATGGCGGCCGACGTGTTGAGCGTTTGTTATAAACAACATCATCTTTTCTGAAAATCAGTTCTTATGCTAATTCTTGCTTTTGTATCATAAGTTTGTTATTTTGTGCACTTTTTTTGGTTTCAGTAAAACCCCATATCATTTCAGGCAAGTGTATCAATTTTTACCTCTCCAGCTACATTATTGCGTGAAGTAATGAATTTTCAAATGTCAACGGATTTTTGGGTCACCCCGTGTATGTGGAGGGTCCGGCAATAAAACCTCCCTCGTTTTGATAGATTGAAACAGAAAAACTGTAACGTTGTTGCTTTAATTTGCTATGAAAGCGGTGCTGATAGACAATAAAAGCGGGTTAAAAGCTGTGAGCTGTCTGGGGAAGTTAACCTTGTATTACTGCACAACTGTTTCACCAGGTATCCTGTCTAGCTTATCAAATTCCCAACCAGACTAACATTAATTACAATCTTTTAATAGTCATACGACAATATATATATATATATATATATATATATATATATATATATATATATGTATATATATATATAAAAGAGAATTTGAATAAAAAGAAATAAATCAGTTTATATTTGGAAATTTATTTTAACATTGATCAATGAAATTTCAGCATATTGAACTTGATTCATAACTAAACTGGTGCCTTATTTAGGATTGTGAAAATGTGAGATTGTAATCTTACGGAACACATCAAATATGGAGCCAAGATTGGGAGACTGCATACAACACTGCATTCATAAAATAACATACGAAGAACGTTGAAACATATGCAAGAGGAAATTAACCACAACCAACCGATTCAATTTTCACCCAAAGAAGTTACGTTCGTAGCACAATCCTGTCCGGCATGTAATTACCACACACTGGTATACTAAATTCATACTAACTCTCTGTGAAATCTTCCCCAAAAGAATAGCTGAGGGCTACTTTGATGATTACACCACATGCTTCACGTGGTCATCTTGGTTTACACAAAGAGTGTAACGCCACAATAATTTGATAATCAAAATAAATTAGATCGAAAAGTAATTTACAAAAGAAAAACCTCGAACTGGTTACTATCGTCTTACTATTAACCTGATGGGTCAAACAATTGTATAAGCACGTGGTACTGGTCTCACAAAGTACACCCCACGTGGGTTGAACATAAAGAAAAGTTGCTATATTGAAAAATATTGTCAAGACTAGACGTTATAATCTCATGCACATTCGCATTTAAGATTGATGATCTTAGTTAGAGTTACTGATCAACACGTGGTTCCACTTTACTCACAAAGTAGTGACAAAGCAACTACTGGAATATATTCTGAACTTCACACTCGAATTACACTGCGTTGCAATTTAAGATAACATTAGATATTTTAGAGCTAAACCTGAAATGAAGGTGATTAAATTTTCAGTTAGGCTGATCTTAAGAAATCCATTGTCCTACGGACTTAGCAGACATACGCTTAGCCGGAGATCTTACCACTTCAGACGCTCGCCGCGGACCGACTGACCTGGGCTCCTACTGAGCGTGCTTCCCAAATACAAACGGAAGTGACCAGAGAGGCAGCTTCCTATACCAACATGACAAGGGACGGACAGGACCATACTAAGCATAGAAACCTCTCTGCTTTTAGAAAGCGTAGCTACCTGTTCCGACGTTGGTCCTACTGTTCTCTAGCAGACAGGCTTGTCTGCCACCACTCAGCATGCAACTACAAATACATTTGCTCATTCATCCTCTCACACAGAAGGGAAGGGGGATGACAGTATCTTATCATATACAGTATATAAAAGAAAGCGGATGTAGGTTCCGTATGAGACTGTGTGACATGAATTACATACATGAATTACATATAAACTGTGCTTTAAAGTGTAGTAGTGTGACTGATCGTTCTTGTTTATGTGTAAAAGTAACACGTTCCACTGCTCAGTCTCCTCCCAGATAGTCAGAAACACCACAGTAAATTTAGAAGCGGAATTTATGCCTTAAATGACAACATATTTAAGAAATTAATATGAAAGGAATCCAACAGAGACCTTTAATAACCCCAATGCTCCGGGAAAAGACTGTGCAGGGAATTTTCTGGCCATGCTAGGACATTCCCAAGCAGGCTTCTCACACCCAACTTAAACAAAAAATGTAAAGAAAAGGCAAAAGGTCACCAGCTACTTGCTAAAACACAATAATTTCAACACATCTTTAGAATCTACCAATTTCAAAGAGAAAAACACAATCTGTGACACCTATTTAAAAGATTGTGTAGACCTGATTCGGTCAGCAAGTAAAAACAATGGATCCTGTGTCATTAATATGAAAACAATTACTGGATGCTACCCTTATGGAGTTCACCAGTATTTGCTCATTGCAAGAGCCAACTGATCACAGGAAAATTTATGACTGTTTATTAACAAGTAAAATTTATGAAAATAGCAAAGGTGCCACAGCAATTAAAAAAAACCATGAAAATAACATCAGTATTATAAAGCAGAACATTACAATGCACAATCTGCAAAAGCAGAAAAATGATAAGAGAAAAAAAAACATGTTTTACAAAGTGGGTATCGCAAACAGTTCTATATCTTATAAAACTAATAATTTGTAGAATTAAAATAATTTCGTGGCACTAATTTAATCACTCTACTATATTTCAGTTAGTTAGCAAACAATTAGCACTGTGTCATTATACTGAAACTACAATTAATTATGTGATTGTTACCCTTATGGGGTTCCTCACTATAAATATGCCCCATGCAAAGGCTAATCGATCACAGTCCAATGAGAACGAATAGCTATCTGACTGATAAACAAAGCAATGCCACAGGAATGAATTTACGAAACAAAATATCACAAATCTAATACATCACACAAGAACAAACATTGATCAATAAAACAGCTCTGAAAGTACAATAGTCATCATCTAAAAAAACACCAATAAATAAAACACCTGCAAAATACTAGAGCCAAAGTCTAAAAAAACAATAAATAGAACACCTGCAAAATACAAGAGTCAGTCTAATAAACACCAATAAATCGAACCCCTGCAAAACACAGGAGTCAAAGTTTCTCTGACAGAAACACACGTATATGCATTGGACTAAGAACCGTATAATCACTGTTCACTGACACACTCAGTAGTTCCACTGTTGCAAGGCACAGTATAAGGGGTGGGGGGAGGGGATTCATCGCTGCAGCTGTCAGTAGGGTTTTTTGTCAATCTGTTGCGTGCAATCCCGCCGTCTCTGCCCTCTCATGAAGTTTCTCTTGGTGGCCCATGTCACGTACATCTCGATTTGGTTCCATGTTTGTGTTGTCAGATTCGTGCAGTATCCTCATTTGACACGCCTGGGCAAGGATGACAATTAATGGCTCTTCTTTGTGCCACCCTTAGCTACCAGAGAACATTGAACTATGATTTACTGTCGCTTGACAGTGGGCATCCGTCAGGAAATGTTGATAGACGTCGTTGAAGTCTGCCAGTTTCTCTGGACAGTATGCGTCAAAAGGCTCCACGCCCCTTGTGTTGTTACATTCTTGAGTTATCCTCAATTGGCTCGCCGGTTTGATATTCCTGGGCAAGGATGACACTTAATGGCTCTTCTTTGTGCCACCCTTAGCGACCAGAGAACATCGAACCATGATTTACTGTCGCTTGACAGTGGGCATCCGTCAGGAAATGTTGATAGGCGTCGTTGAAGTCTGCCATTTTCTCTGGACAGTACCTGTCAAAAGGATCCACGCCCCCTTTATCACCTGTCTTCTGTCGTTTCACCGCGCCCGTCTCGCCACGGTCGCGTGCGTGTGGTGCATTGCCAGCAGATGGATTTCCGCGCGGTGGACCGCTCGCCCATCTCAGGTCATCGCCTCCACGAAGGGTCGCACTGGTGCGGCCGCCCATTAGCCCCAGGTGCAAGGGAAAGTGTTTGCCGCGTACTTTTCTTTTGTTGTCGACCGCGCTCCCGAAGTGGCCCGGTTGACAGTGTGTCCTGCTGGGAAACCCGCCTGTTTACAACTAGTCCTCCTCCACGCTGCTGCCGCTGTCTCGTAAGAGTTTAGCCGGTTCGCTTTCACGTTCTCAGCTGCATTCATAGAAATTGTTCATCATAGTTATGTGATTACGAAATGTCATACATAATACCACTTAGCATTGTCTTTCACAATTTTTAAGAACAAAAGTGAGACTTAATTTTTTTTAAATAAAAATGTTAGATGAATCGACAATATAAAAATAAAAGTTAAATGACTTGACAATATAAAGAATAAAAGTGAAATGACTTGACCGTATAAAAATAAAAATTAAATGAACTGACAATATAATATCTAAATGCACATCACTAATGTGGTTCACTTGCGTTTTAATAAATCAAATGCTACTTATTAATTCACTAAAATGAATAGGATTTTGCCTTGTGCAAGTATAGATCAGGACAGCATAGGGTTCACATGTTATTTACACACACACATGCACACCTGTTGTCTATACTACAAACTAACTAACCATAAACATGTATTACTCAAAATTCTACTTCTATCCACAACTAGTTAATCCAACAAGCTACTTCAATGCTACTTCAACACAGTGTTTACACCACTACAACATTGTTCTAATTCGTCCTTTTCTGACGCTCGCCGCATGTGTCTTGTCACATGATAAATATGGAGAAACTTTCCTTAAACATACACAGTAAAAAGAACAATGGTTTTTTACACGCTAAAACATTTATACCAGTTGTCACACCTGATAAGAGACTCGCAATTATACATTTATCATACTCATATATTCACACATAAAACAGTAAGAAAATTTCATCTAAAACTACGTGTTCACAAGATTAATCACACAGATGACTCTCAGAAGGGTAAAAATATTTTCATTGTACAGGTTATACTACATTTTCTTACCCATTTCGTTCCTTGTTTAAGCTACCTTTCGCTTCCAAATCAGTTATTTCGCCTGTGGTGGTCATTCTGGATTCATTTCTCATGAATGGCAAAATTGTGGTCACCTCTAGTCTGTAAAACAGTATCATCTTAACATATTGAACTTATAACAGACACAAAAGATCCGAATCCTCCTGTAGTTTAAATGACAAATGTTTTGCTTCATCCTTATTACCTTAAATCAAGCTTTCCTTCGGTCGCATAATCAAAATTATTTAATCTTCCTCTACCTTCAAGAGGGAAATTTCCTTAGTACAAATCATATAGGCTGCAGTGCATCCTGCACCAGCGAAAACAGTAAGCTGTAATGCCCACAGATTCAGCAAAACACATAAACGTCACTTTTGTAGGACAAGCATTAAAGCAGAATAATTTTTCAGGCTCTGGCTCAACATCAGTCAAGACCACAAAAACGGTCCATATTTCTGTTCCATTCTCCATTTGCTGAAAAACTGCTCGTATTTGACTACCACAATAATATTTCAGGAAGACGTAAATTACACAAACCACAATTCTTCTTTCACCTTGAAGGGAATCAATATACTGATGAAATCCACAGACAGCACTTTACGTACTCATCTATAAAGAACAAAAAAGATATATCATCATTATTAACATATTAACATATTAGCGCATATTGGGAAGCCATTGGTTAAACAATCGTATTATCGCATCCTGTTTTCAAGATTCCAAACTTACTCTTTCCTTTCACACAGTTCTCCTATCTTAAAATATTCATACAGCACGCATACTATAGTAAGAGATCCTCATTTATACTGACAGATATAGAATAGTAATAGATAGATGTTGTTGTTGTTGTGGTCTTCAGTCCTGAGACCGGTTTGATGCAGCTCTCCATGCTACTCTATCCTGAGCAAGCTCCTTCATCTCCCAGTACCTACTGCAACCTACATCCTTCTGACTCTGCTTAGTGTATCCATCTCTTGGTCTCCCTCTACGATTTTTACCCTCCACGCTGCCCTCCAATGCTAAATTTGTGATCCCTTGATGCCTCAGAACATGTCCTACCAACCGATCCCTTCTTCTGGTCAAATTGTGCCACAAACTTCTCTTCTCCCCAATCCTATTCAATACTTCCTCATTAGTTATGTGATCTACCCATCTCATCTTCAGCATTCTTCTGAAGCACCACATTTCGAAAGCTTCTATTCTCTTCTTGTCCAAACTATTTATCGTCCATGTTTCACTTCCATACATGGGTACACTCCATACAAATACTTTCAGAAACGACTTCCTGACACTTAAATCTATATTCGATGTTAACAAATTTCTCTTCTTCAGAAACGCTTTCCTTGCCATTGCCAGTCTACATTTTATATCCTCTCTACTGCGACCATCATCAGTTATTTTGCTCCCCAAATAGCAAAACTCCTTTACTACTTTAAGTGTCTCATTTCCTAATCTAATTCCCTCAGCATCACCCGATTTAATTTGACTACATTCCATTATCCTCGTTTTGCTTTTGTTGATGTTCATCTCATACCCTCCTTTCAAGACACTGTCTATTCCGTTCAAATGCTCTTCCAAGTCCTTTTCCGTCTCTGACAGAATTACAATGCCATCGGCGAACCTCAAAGTTTTTATTTATTCTCCCTGGATTTTAATACCTACTTCAAATTTTTCTTTCGTTCCGTTTACTGCTTGCTCAATATACAGAGATAGATAGTAGCACTGAAAGCAGAAAATCGGAAACAAGGCTACTAACAGCTGGGGACCTGGGTTTGCCAGACCCATAATACCCACAGATCGGATATTCCCCTGAGTTTTGCATTAATTCAACACAGATCTTGCTTCTCTCAGGAGCGACTATTTTCATTTTACACAAAAAAAAACCATAAACATCAATTCAATCAATCACATAGAAACGTCTTTATCATTATTTTTACCAACATGTTATTCAAAATACATATGTCACAAATGTAAACTAATCAATTCATTCTCCTCTCTATACACCCTATGTACTCATTTGACATGTCACACATTTGTTCCGATTGCGAGCCTTCTGCGCTGATCACTTGTCATTGCCGGTTTTGTTCATTTCCATTTCCTGGCTTATGTCTATTGTTGGCTGGCCGAATTTCAACATCATGTGGGGCTCCGCCTACAGTCCTATTCCCACTGTATCCATCGTAGTATCGATTCTGGTTGCCGTACTGTAACGTCTACGCTCGGGCGTACGTTAACTCTTTAAAGCCTGTACTATGGTAAGTTGATGGGCTTCATGTTATAAGAAAGGATTTTAGTAAATATTTTGACCGCGTGTACCTGAATGGAGGCAAAATCAGACGTACACCCACTCAGTAACAACAATGATACGTCAAGCAAGTCTAAAGTGCAACTACACGTTAGGATGGGCAAGAAACATACACAGCAGATGCTACCAATTGTTAATAATACGGTCGCCAGCCTAATTAGGAATTAAGTGAGTTTTTTCCTTGTACAAGTAGATGTACCTGCAAGCATAACAACACGTAGTAATACTGCATTATATGGTAAATTTTAGAACCAGAAAAATCTACTGAACTAATATTTTCCCTTTCTGTACTAATTTGGACAAGCTATAAATACACAACATTACACTATAATGATTACTACAAACTGCATTTTGTCTATTGATCCGACTGAAATCGGGCATAGGTTAACCTAGAAATAGCACTTTTGAAACACACATACAATGTCAATTTTAAGAAGGGTAAAACACTGATAAATTTAGGTTTTATATTGACTTTAACTTTGCTGGTCAAATCAGTTCAGTACACTTCAGAATTTAAATGAATAGAAAAGAAAAGGGGGGTTGGGGGGGGGGCCTGAAACTGTAATTGTCTCTGTATTGAAATTCTTTGACTATTGAACTCATTAAGCACTCAAGGTTTCCAATATATGAATTACTACTCTTTTTGTCTTATTTCTTGCTTATTTAACTACCATTATGTTTGTCTCAAATTAATTATACTTCATTACTAAACCAATTTCAGCATTATCTTCCAACTTTGTCAGACCTATGTTCTTTACTTGTATATTCATTAACAATAAAGTTCCTTAAACCTCATTCTAGCATAGATAGGTCTGCAGGTAATTCTTATTAACATAAACTTTAAATCTTCATTTCGGGACACTCAGATTGCACAACATGTGGAAAGGACCCTGTCTAGGTTAGTGATGAGGATAATTAAATGATAGGACAATTCTGGTAAAAGTCAAGTTGTTATTGAACAGTCAGGAACAAAATTAACACTGGTCCACACGAATACAGTACTAAATGTTTCGACCTGTTTGTGTCGATGCGACGGTTGGCGGACGGCGAGATGTCGAGGCGCACAGCACACGTACAATCACAGCTATGGCTCTTGATGTATCGGCACTTTGCTTCTTCTTAGCGTTGCAATCCTTTTCCATTTAGTGCCTATGGAATATAGCCATGCTGTATAGTCGTCGGAAACAGCACATCCGAGGCTCAATGAAATCACGTTTTACAGGAGAGCCTCCTCGATCCAGAGTGTGTTTCTCAGACCGATGCCCAACTCCGACTACTACTGCTGAGCCCGTTATGCCGTGCAGCGCCCGTGTGCCTTTTCCCGCACTCGCCTGCCATCCACCTTTTACCGCTCCCCTACAGACAGGGTATTCACCAAAGGTTTTACATTCCACATATCCTAATACATTGCCTACATATGGACCAGGCGCACAATTACAATTTTAAACATGTTACAATAGATTCAACATGGGTTACACTTCAATTCTGTTATAGCATTGCTTGAAATTTGACATAAATATTAATATTCACATCGAAAGTTGCTTACAGTTTCTTTAACATAATGACACGAAAAGAAAAAGAAATGAAATCAAAACATTGCTTACACTAATTTATCGAAAATCAGAAGAAAAAAATATTATATGTACAGTTGTTGTTACACATGCCCCTGTTTCCAGTAAATTTTACTAAGTACAAATTTAATGGGAACACTAAACTTTTATATTTATACAGTGGTTCGGAATCTTTGTGTGATTGTCCCATCAAAAAAATTTATACCACAAACTTCCTTTCACTCACATTATATAAGTCTATAATTTTTTAATATATCAAGAACATTTACCTATCGTTTGCTTAAGTGCCTTTGGCACAGTCCAACCTCCTATCACAACATTATGTAAATAGCAAATTACTCATTTTTATTAAATTTCTCAAAGAAATAATTTCAAAATATGGAACACAACCACTTAACTACAAAAGCAAACACAAATATCTATATACCCCATTAGACAATTTGTTGCTGCTTGCATTGAATGGCAGTCCATTTCCTTATTTACTAAAAAAAAAAACACACACACAATAATATTTAAAAAATTACTACACACATTTGCTGCCTATTATTCAGATTTGGGCAGTCCTTTTCACCTCATATTGTCACATCTCCTGTATCACACTTACAATTCTCCTTTGTCTATTTATCTGCCCTCTTTGGTGTTTGGCAGTCCTTTATATTATGGCTCATACACTGCCCATTTTCATTTTTGACAGTCCCATCTTTTATCTGGCTGATAGCATTTATCCTTTCTTTTCAGCCCTTTTTCTCCGTACCTCTTTACATTTATAGTACAATTGGTAATCTGAAACTCACATAATTACATTAGTACACTGATATTGGTCTACCTAAGTTACAAAGGTTTGTTACATTTGGCATAAATTAGCTTCAGGATAATATACAGCATATTTACTGTAAATTGTTTTCTGATTGCACTTAGTTCACTCACTTCTAGGAACATACAGTTTCAGGTCCACAATATTTCTTACACCTAAAGGTCTTTTGGATTTTGGGTAGATCAGTTAGTAAGCATTATCGTGTGGAATGTTCTGTATTATATACGGTCCATTATAAATATATTTAAATTTGGAAATTTCATGGTTCAGTTCACTAGATTTTTCGTGGGTTTTTGAAAGAACATAAACTCCAATTTTAAATTTTGAAACTTTCTGATTTTTATCATGTCTTTTAGATCTAGATTCAGATTTTTGCTTTGCCCTTTTTCTGACTAATTCTTTCTTTTGACTCAAACCCAAGCTTGTACAAAGTGGAAACTCTAGTTTTTCCTCAATTAAACTTTTACTCCTGCTGCCTAACAAAATTTCTTCCGGTGGGAATCCAGTAGATTCATGATGTAAGGTGTTTATGACATTCTCAAAATCCGATATAAATCTGCCCCAGACTCTAAATCATGCCCCTTCCTGTTTTTTCCACAACGCACCTTGGTCGACTGTGACATTGTCCCAAGATACGTTCCTGACCTGTGAACCATTTATATCTGGAGGCTTTTTCGGTTTCTGGAGTTCAAAGTCTTTACTTACTTGAACTCGTTGCAAAATAAACAAAGTCGTCCGGTGGCTCTATCTTTCGTTGTTCAGTCTCAACATCTGGATTTTGTTTTGAAACTTCGTCATCATTAGGTACAATATCGCAATTAGCTGCATCCCCATTATTTTCACCAGTACCGAAATATTCGTCATCTGAACTATCGTCAGAATCCGACCATTCAGGATCGCTTTCAGGTTCTAACATAAAAGCTTTTCTGAGACAGGCACTAAGTTCTTCCTCTGCGTTTTCGTCAGGTTTAGATTTTAACTCAGTATCCTCTTTCGGCAAAACGTCCTCATTATCAGCTTTACTCACATCTACTGTTAATTCATATTTCGTGTCATTCTCGTGGACTTCAATTACTTTCAGGTAATTACCTGCCTCTTCCTCACGGTGCCTTTCGGTAGCAGTTTGTACTGTTGGCGGATTGTTAACAGAAGTTACTTCCTCGTCAATGCTTAGTATTTCATCCTCCAATTCTTTCCTATCTTTAATCATCGTCCTATCAGCAGCACGCGTACTCAGCGCGGCGCTGTTTACTCTCTCCTCTTCAACTTTGGGCCACGTCATCTTATCGACGTCCCTATTATCTCCTTTTTCACTAATCAACTTCCTTGCCTCATAGTCCTTCTTAAAATCCTCCCACTCACATTGCTTTAGGCCCTTGTACAGATCGTCGATCTGCACACACCAATCAGTTACTTCTGCTAGATCATTCTCGCCATTTACTTTTTTGCTAACACTGCTAACCGCGCCTCTCTGTGTCTCCACCGTTTCATCTACTATTTCCTTCGCCACGGAATTACCACTCGTAATGTATGCACCAGTACTTACGGCAGTGCTCGTATCTAATGCTGCCGCATTGCTATCGGTTTCTCTCTGAACAGCTGTTTTGCTAGGCTGGGCCGTTGCCCTCTGATGCTCCACTCGCCTGTTAACATGTAGCGCTCTGCACGGCAACGATGACTCATTTATGCCCGCACCTGACGCTTGTTTCGCAACAACACGTTGCGTCGTTCCACGCTTGTCTCTAACCTGTCTCATAACTTTACTGTCGGTCCGGTAACATTTCTTAAATCGGGGCCGGTATGTACTGTCCGCTTCCGTTTGGCCCGCAACGTTCGCGGAAATCAGTTTCCCGCGTCGTTATTATCTTGCGCGGTATACCCTCTACCGCGACCTAGATAACTTCCCCTTCCCCTTCCTCTGCCTCTTCCTCTCTGTACCACGTTGACGCGAAACCCTTCGCCGTCATTTCTCTCGTCATTATTACGATTATTCCTGTTACCAAAATTCTGAAAATTGGCACGACTTTCGCGCCAGTGGTCTTCGTCTTCGACCTTTCGAGAAATGCTTGGAAGCTGCGATGATTGCTTCCCACGTATCTCTTTGAATCTCCTGGAAGCTTTTTATATAGCTCCCATATTATTTCAGAATCGGATCTTCTTCCTCTTAAATGCGTCAACTTCCGGTACCAATATTCGCAGAAATCTTTTAAAGAATTCCTGCCCTTGTTATCATGAAGTTTGGCCATGATAAACTCGCGCCACAAATGATCCTGTTTTTGCTCGGACCAATATTCTTCCGTAAACTTTTGCTTAAATTCTTCGAACGTCATTCGTTCGGTATTCAAATTAATTCCCCAGCGCTTAGCGTCACCTGCTAAGGCGCTAATTACTACGTTTATCTTTTCCTGATCAGACAAGTGTTCAGGAAATATTCTATCGCAATTTCTGATGAAATCCAACGGATGCCATCCGTTATGTTTCTTGGCGGGATCGAAGCGTTCCTCACCTTCCAATAGCTTCGTAAGTGGTGTGCCATTACAGACAACACCAGGCCTATCTTTAATTTTACCCTCAAGATCGAAAATTTTGCCTTGAATTTTCGATGTATTTTGTTCACACTTTAGTACACATCCGGTCACCTTTTTGCCTAATTCTCTTTCAGTGTCTGAAACTGCCTTTTTCAACTGTGATATTCCGTGTTGACATTCGTTTACGATCTCAGTTTTAAGACCGAAAACTTTTTCGTCTACTTTCGTTTCAACTAGAGGCTCTACTTTCTCTTGGATGTTGAGAATTTCAACATCAAACCTACTGTTAATGTTGTCAATTTCCCCCTGCATAGTATCCATATTTTTGTTAATTATGTCAATTTCAAATTTCATAGTATTTACCACAGAACTTAAATTACCCACTTTTTGTTCTACCTGTTCTATTTGTTTACTAATTTTAATTCCTTGTTCTTCGACCTGTGCTTTAATCTGATTACTTTGTGTTTTAAGCTGCTCATCAACGTGTGTTTTAAGCTGACTAACCTGTGTTTTAAGATAATCATTCTGTGTTTTGAGCTGCTCTGTAACGTGTGTTTTAAGTTGATCATTCTGTGTTTTGATCTGACTAACCTGATTACTGACTTGTTTTTGAAGCTGATCACTCTGTCCTACAATTTGTTTGGTTAATTGTTCAAATAAATCGTTCATGCTTAAAATTTTCATACTGTTTTGTTCTACGGAATCAGTGTGTTCCGATCCTACCTCAAAAGTTTCTTTCGGTTCTTTCTTTATCTGTGGAGAATCAAACATGTCAGTGGATTCGTTCACGTACCCACTATCGTCTACAAAGTCATCCCCTACTTCTTGTTTTATCTCTTGCTGTGTTCGAGGCAATCTCGACATTTCAATCTGTTCTTTAACATGTTTATGATATTGTATATACGCCAATTGCCTTTCGCTAACGCCATCTGTTATCTGGCCGCGTATACTCCTGCTATTGCCATGCGCCTCTTCCATTACGCTCGGCACATCTACTCTGTCGACTCTCCCGTCCATACTGAATGCAAATTGCACTACACTATCGTATTTGACGTTCACTGTTATTTATTTTACTAAATAATATTGCAATTCGTGCCACTGAACATCCACTGCTCGGTATTCACATTAATTTGTGACCGATAACAATCGGATGTCCTGTCACCGGGAAGCCACTTGTAACGCTGGGCTAATGCACACGATACTCTTTAAAGCCTGTACTATGGTAAGTTGACGGGCTTCACCTTGTAAGAAAGGATTTTAGTAAATATGTTGACCGCGTGTACCTGAATGGAGGCAAAATCAGACTTACACCCACTCAGTAACAACAATGATGCGTCAAGCAAGTCTAAAGTGCAACTACACTTTAGGACAGGCAAGAAATATACACAGCAGATGCTACCAATTGTTAATAATACGGTCGCCAGCCTAATTAGGCATTAAGTGAGTTTTTTCCTTGTACAAGTGGATGTACGTACAAGCATAACAACACGTAGTAATACTGCATTATATGGTAAATTTTAGAACCAGAAAAATCTACTGAACTAATATTTTCCCTTTCTGTACTAATTTGGACAAGCTATAAATACACAACATTACACTATAATGATTACTACAAACTGCGTTTTGTCTATTGATCCGACTGAAATCGGGCATAGGTTACCCTAGAAATAGCACTTTTGAAACACACATACAATGTCAATTTTAAGAAGGGTGGAACACTGATAAATTTAGTTTTTATATTGACTTTAACTTTGCTGGTCAAATCAGTTCAGTACACTTCAGAATTTAAATGAATAGAAAAGAAAAGGGGGGTGGGGGGGGGGGCTGAAACTGTAATTGTCACTGTATTGAAATTCTTTGACTATTGAACTCATTAAGCACTCAAGGTTTCCAATATATGAATTACTACTCTTTTTGTCTTATTTCTTGCTTATTTAACTACCATTATTTTTGTCTCAAATTAATTATACTTCATTACTAAACCAATTTCAACATTATCTTCCAACTTTGTCAGACCTATGTTCTTTACTTGTATATTCATTAACAATAAAGTTCCTTAAACCTCATTCTAGCATAGATAGGTCTGCAGGTAATTCTTATTAACATAAACTTTAAATCTTCATTTCGGGACACTCGGATTGCACAACATGTGGAAAGGACCCTGTCTAGGTCAGTGATGAGGATAATTAAATGATAGGACAATTCTGGTAAAAGTCAAGTTGTTATTGAACAGCCAGGAACAAAATTAACACTGGTCCACACGAATACAGTACTAAATGTTTCAACCTGTTTGTGTCGATGCGGCGGTTGGCGGGCGGCGAGATGTCGAGGCGCACAGCACACGTACAATCACAGCTATGGCTCTTGATGTATCGGCACTTTGCTTCTTCTTAGCGTCGCAATCCTTTTCCATTTAGTGCCTATGGAATATAGCCATGCTGTACAGTCGTCGGAAACAGCACATCCGAGGCTCAATGAAATCACGTTTTCCAGGAGAGCCTCCTCGATCCAGAGTGTGTTTCTCAGACCGATGCCCAACTCCGACTACTACTGCTGAGCCCGTTATGCCGTGCAGCGCCCGTGTGCCTTTTCCCGCGCTCGCCTGCCATCCACCTTTTACCGCTCCCCTACAGACAGGGTATTCACCAAACGTTTCACATTCCACATATCCTAATACATTGCCTACGTATGGACAAGGCGCACAATTACAATTTTAAACATGTTACAATAGATTCAACATGGGTTACACTTCAATTCTGTTATAGCATTGCTTGAAATTTGACATAAATATTAATATTCACATCGAAAGTTGCTTACAGTTTCTTTAACATAATGACACGAAAAGAAAAAGAAATGAAATCAAAACATTGCTTACACTAATTTATCGAAAATCAGAAGAAAAAATTATTATATGTACAGTTGCTGTTACAGTACCTGTTGCGTTCACGATCTTGTCCACGTCCTCGATCATTTCCGTTGTTCCACCTGTGTTCGTAACTGTTACCCCAGTTTCTATACGGCCGGTCCCGAGTACTGTTCCGTTCGCGTCGCGACGACCAGTCACGCCATTGATTAGTATTACGGCCACGACTGTGGTCGCACTGCTGTGCCCCGTAATAACTTTGTGCCTGATAAGGTGGGCGTTCTCCTATATTATATTCCAACTGTTGGAGAAGTGTCTTAAACGTTTCCACGTCCTCTTTGCATCGGTCCGCAAGAATGATGTGGCGCAACTGCATCGGCAATTTGGTGATGCATATCCTAATTAGTTCCGTAGGCCCGGGTGGGTCGTATAGAAATTGATTTGCCAGCAGCATGTGGTCGAATAGGCGTGCTGGGCTGCGGAAACCAGACTGGTTCAAATTTAGCAGCATAATTATGCCATGCTTGACCCTATCTTGTGCCGCTTCCGACCAATAGACGGACAGAAAGGCTTGTCGAAACTCCCGAGTGGAGTTGCAGTGACGCACTGCCAACCTCATGCAAATCGCCGGTTCGCCTTCCAAATAGCCACACATATATTCTATCTTATGTGAACTTGAACAGTCGGGGGGAAGACAGAACTCAAATTGCTCGAGCCATGCTCGTGGATGTATTCCTTTTTGCGAATTTCGAAATATCTCAAACTTTCTCACCGTAAGGAAATTTTTGAAATCAAATCCCCGCATTTCCTCCCAGCGAGGCCCTTGAATGTTTCCATTTTTCTC
Organism: Schistocerca americana; assembly: GCF_021461395.2. Taxonomy (NCBI): domain Eukaryota; kingdom Metazoa; phylum Arthropoda; class Insecta; order Orthoptera; family Acrididae; genus Schistocerca; species Schistocerca americana. The sequence goes on along the minus strand of NC_060125.1, from coordinate 359,505,297 downwards.
ATGTCTGGCCCTCAAAATACATTCTTCCCTGTCGTCAAAATCTCCCTCGTGGCCGGAGTCCCTCTCTGCGCTGTTCGTACGGCTATTTTTAGTGCTATTGGTGAGTTCGGAATCACACCCAATGCAGCTTTCCAGATGCGCTATGTGTTCTTGTAATTCGCCTGTTACAGCTTTGTGCCACCCGTTCACTTCGAACTGTCCCTTCTGAAATCTAAGAAGTGAACGCACTTCTTCGGTCTCTGCGACCGCTACCTGTGTGGTATTGTTATCGCTCTCCGTCACCTTCATCGTGCCTACGATGTCCGCTAATGCCGCAATCTTATCACGTATTTGTCTGTTGTCCTCCGCCCCAGTCTGCTTCAATTGTTCTACTTGCTGTTCGAGTGCGTGAATCGCTTGACTGTTGTCCGCTACTGTGTTGCTAACAGACGCGGGACAATGCGTTTCCGCCTCCTGGACCCTCGAGAGTACCTGCTGGCGTTCCCTTTGGCATTCTTCTCTCAGAGCTTGGAAATTCCTAAGTAGCTGTTCCTCTCTCCCTTTCGATTCCGCATCGCGACTCCGCTTGCCCTGTTCTAAGGCTTGCAGACGGTCATCGATTTGTTCAAATGTACGGCCTAATTCTTTCATAATATCACTTTTTATTTCACTTGCCAGATTGTTTATTCTTTGTGAGATATCATCAGACACTCTATGCATCGACTTGTCGACTTTATTTGTCTGCTGGATTAGTTTTTCGTCTATTTGTTCGCCTAGCTCGCGGATCGATTTATCAGATGATTCTTTTTGTTCTCTGAACGATTTTTCTGATTTATCTGTGTATTCTTAATTTTGTTACAATAAGGCTTTCATGAGTTCTGCCAAATCAATTTGGTTAGTAGGAGGCAAATTAATTTCTGGCTCTGCTGTGAGCCCGTTCGTCCTGTTTTGTATTTTGTCTGAAGTATTACCCATTGCATTTTCGGAACCGTCTGACGCGTTAATATTCGAAATCAAATTATCCCCTTGATCCATGTTGCTTAAGTTGTTGGACCACCTACTTTTAGCTTGGTTACGTGTCTGCATTCATTCAATTTATACTCGGTACGCAACGCACTAATCACAATAAATGTATCCCCCAAAAATTACGACAGTTACACTAAAGGTACCCAACCTAGTACGCACTTTTTCACACGCAAAACAAATTTTTATCTTTGATCGAAACAGTGCAATTTACAAGCGAGAAAAAAACACACACACACATATAAAACACACAAATATAGAAAACAAAACAACAAGGCAAACAACACAACACCGCTCATCAATGCCATGAATCATTTGAAAGTCTGCTCAGAAACAACGCAAAAGTTGTTCCAGCGCTGCATGGGAAAAAAAAAATTAAGATTATACAACGCTCGCAATCTAACGTTTCAGAGATTCCAGACTCTAGCGGAATCACAGAACAGGGTCGCCATGTGTAACGTTGTTGCTTTAATTTGCTATGAAAGCGGTGCTGATAGACAATAAAAGCGGGCTAAAAGCTGTGAGTTGTCTGGGGAAGTTAACCTTGCATTACTGCACAACTGTTTCACCAGGTATCCAGTCTAGCTTATCAAATTCCCAACCAGACTAACATTAATTACAATCTTTTAATAGTCATATGACAACTGGTGATATATATATATATATATATATATATATATATATATATATAAAGAAATAAATCAGTTTATATTTGGAAATTTATTTTAACATTGATCATTGAAATTTCAGCATATTGAACTTGATTCATAACTAAACTGGTGCCTTATTTAGGATTGTGAAAATGTGAGATTGTAATCTTACGGAACACATCAAATATGGAGCCAAGATTGGGAGACTGCATACAACACTGCATTCATAAAATAACACACGAAGAACGTTGAAACATATGCAAGAGGAAATTAACCACAACCAACCGATTCAATTTTCACCCAAATAAGTTACGTTCGTAGCACAATCCTGTCCGGCATGTAATTACCACACACTGGTATACTAAATTCATACTAACTCTCTGTGAAATCTTCCCCAAAAGAATAGCTGAGGGCTACTTTGATGATTACACCACATGCTTCACGTGGTCGTCTTGGTTTACACAATGAGTGTAATGCCACAATAATTTGATAATCAAAATAAATTAGATCGAAAAGTAATTTACAAAAGAAAAACCTCGAACTGGTTACTATCGTCTTACTATTAACCTGATGGGTCAAACAATTGTATAAGCACGTGGTACTGGTCTCACAAAGTACACCCCACGTGGGTTGAACATAAAGAAAAGTTGCTATATTGAAAAATATTGTCAAGACGAGGCGTTATAATCTCATGCACATTCGCATTTAAGATTGATGATCTTAGTTAGAGTTACTGATCAACACGTGGTTCCACTTTACTCACAAAGTAGTGACAAAGCAACTACCGGAATATATTCTGAACTTCACACTTGAATTACACTGCGTTGCAATTTAAGATAACATTAGATATTTTAGAGCTAAACCTGAAATGAAGGTGATTAAATTTTCAGTTAGGCTTATCTTAAGAAATCCATTGTCCTACGGACTTAGCAGACATACGCTTAGCCGGAGATCTTACCACTTCAGACGCCCGCCGCGGACCGACTGACCTGGGCTCCTACTGAGCGTGCTTCCCAAATACAAACGGAAGTGACCAGAGAGGCAGCTTCCTCTACCAACATGACAAGGGACGGACAGGACCATACTAAGCATAGAAACCTCTCTGCTTTTAGAAAGCGTAGCTACCTGTTCCGACGTTGGTCCTACTGTTCTCTAGCAGACAGGCTTGTCTGCTACCACCCAGCATGCAACTACAAATACATTTGCTCATTCATCCTCTCACACAGAAGGGAAGGGGGATGACAGTATCTTATCATATACAGTATATAAAAGAAAGCGGATGTAGGTTCCGTATGAGACTGTGTGACATGAATTACATATATGAATTACATATAAACTGTGCTTTAAAGTGTAATAGTGTGACAGATCGTTCTTGTTTATGTGTAAAAGTAACACGTTCCACTGCTCAGTCTCCTCCCAGACAGTCAGAAACACCACAGTAAATTTAGAAGTGGAATTTATGCCGTAAATGACAACATATTTAAGAAATTAATATGAAAGGAATCCAACAGAGACCTTTCAAAACTAAATATGACAGAGAAAAATTACTTTTATTTATGAAAAATACATACCTTGTCATTCTGTATTATTTGGTTTTAAAACTTATATCTGCTAAATGACGTCCTCCATTGTTGACACATTGACGAAGTCTATCCCGAAAGTTCTCGATACATCTACGTTTTATTTCTCTTAGAATGGCTGTCAATTCTTGGGTAATGGTTTCTGCAAGTGCTTGCAGTGTTGTGGGACGCTGTTTGTTTACTGGAGGCTTTAAGTGTTCCCAAAGAAAAAAAATCACAAAACGATAAATCAGGCGACATTGAGGGCCACGCAATGTCTCCTCGCAAAGAGACAAGATGTCCAGAAACCAACTCGAGCAACATTTTACAGATCGCCGAGAGGTGTGGGATGTTGCTCCGTCCTGCTGGAACCACACTTCTTGATCTTCTTGATCTGCAATAAACTGGTTTAGCCTAGGTTGCAGGAAGGTCTCTAGCATGTGACAATAACAGTTTGAATTAACCATTATCGTGTGGTCACCTTCTTCGAAAAAATAGGTCCCCACACAAAAGATTCAGCAGCGGCGCACCAAACTGTCACATGATTTTATGAGATATCAAACGAAAGTAGTGACCAGGTTGAGGATATCTCGATAGGGAGGACGCCGAATGTTAATTTAGATGGAGAGTCATCGATAGATGCGGTTGTCAGCCATGCTCCAGGGAACTGTGTTGGCATCCTTGGTGTTCACGTTTTATAGTAATGACTTTGCAGATCATTTTAGTAGAAACTCAGACTTTCGCAGAAGACGACATTATCAATGGTGACGCTGAAAAAAGCTACAGAAATATCCAGGAAGAACTTGGTACAATTTCAGAGTGGTGATAAGGTAGAGAACTTACTTTACACGTTCAGAAATATAAAGTTTTTCATTTTAAAAACCTCAGAAACACAATACTATGTGACCACAATATCAGTGAGTCACAACTGGATTCAGCCAACTTATATAGGGTGTTCGGAAATTCCTGTTACGAACTTCCAGGAATTGTAGAGGGAAGTGAGTACATTCTGAATAAGAACCCATGTCCGGAAACCACCGTTTCAGTCCTCTTCTGCTGAGGGAAAATGTGGGCCAGGACCTGGCAGCCGGCTGCGGAACCGCAGAGAAGGTTTCCGCCGCCGCCGATCAGACCTCCGCGTCCACTAGGAAAATAGGGCCAGCAATGCAGCCGGGCCACCTAACGGTGTCAACGATGGCTGTAACTGGCACCCCCCTGGCAGCAGCCCCACTTTCCACTCCGGACATGGCGAGAAATACACCAAAATACGCAGTCATACACAGTACGCCGACAACGAAATACATCGTCAGTACTTGCCATCCTGCCCCTCCTAGCCTCGTCCTAAGTCCGCTCCTGCTTGCCAACGCCACCGGCACACTTCCCGACTACATTGCGTCCATGAGGAATGGCAAGCAGATGACCCGTCTGCCGACCAAAATCCTCCCCAAGTCCACCCCCTCGTCTCAGTCCTCCACCCGTTCCAAATACCTTAAATCCCCCCCCCCCCCCCCACACACAAGTCCACCACATGCAAGCAGCAGCGTGTAAGGAAGGACAGGAAGGAGAAGCACTCCAAGGGGAAGAAGCACTCCACCACCCCCACCCCAACCACTTCCACTCCCTCTTAGGAGCCTGCGCCCCCGACACCACCTGTCATCGCACTGGGAGGGCACCAGGAAACACTGGCACTGGAAGGGAACCATGTAACCGGGCAGGTTTCGGATGGTTTCGTGCTGGCGAGGAAAACGTTTCGCCAGCCGAGGCTTCCGCCAGCCCGGGGAGTGGAACCCACCCCGAACAGATTTCAGGCGGTTGCTGATGAGCCAGAGACAACAAAAAACACAACACAAAAACAGATCCAAGTCGCCCACCACCTCCCCCCGATTGTCGCAGAGTTTTCACAAAGCTATGAAGAGCTCTTCGAGCTGTTGAAAGCAGAAATCGGGGGAGGCAGTTTCCAGGCAAAACCTGCTGGTGGAGACAAAATTAAAATCACACTACACACACTTGAAAACTACACCACAGTCAAAACACTTTTAAATAACAAAAACATACCCCACTACACGTTCCCCACAACTAAAACAAGAAACAGAAACATAGTGATAAGAGACCTCCCAAGACGAGTGTCCCCCCAGGCAGTCAAAACAGATTTGACTGCCCAGGGGTACGTCGTCAAGGCCGTCCAGCAAATGGGCAATATCAACAGCAAGTGGCCACTGTACCAGCCCACACTCCCGGACATCCCCCAGAACAAAAGGTACATAAAAATGGTCTTGGCTGTGCCTGTCACCACTGAACTGCTGCGATGTAAAAACAAGACGGAGCAGTGCTTCAGGTGTCAGGGCCTGAATCACAGCGCTGCCTACTGCATCATGCCAGTAAGATGCAGGAAGTGCGCTGAGGCCCACGACACAAGAAAATGTACACTACTGCACACGGACCCACAAATAAGGTGTGCGCTGTGTGGCAAAAACCACACGGCGGGTTACCAAGGTTGTGAGGTCCACAAAAGACACACACAACAGGAAAAGGGCGCAAAGGCCGCCCAAAATGGTCTTGGCTGTGCCTGTCACCACTGAACTGCTGCGCCATGAAAACAAGACGGTGCAGTGCTTCAGGTGTCAGGGCCTGAATCACAGCGCCGCCTACTGCACCATGCCAGTAAGATGCAGGAAGTGCGCTGAGGCCCACGACACAAGAACATGTACACTACTGCACACGGACCCACAAATAAGGTGTGCGCTGTGTGGCAAAAACCACACGGTGGGTTACCAAGGTTGTGAGGTCCACAAAAGACACACACAACAGGAAAAGGGCGCAAAGACCGCCCCCCACACACGCAAACAAAACACCATAAACCCAACCAGACACACAAGAAAACAAAACATGACAACACACACGGACAAGGGCTGGGCAAAACCAAGGCCGGACGCACCGAGGGCGACTTATGCAGAAGTGGTTTCTCCTCTGAGGAACCATGAAAGCGTGGCCCAATCATCACAATACCAGACACAATCACAAGAACAATACCGGGAAACACACAGCAACAACGACCAGGTCCACCATGACAGAGGAAGCTCTAGGGAACCCCACACACACTCCCCCCCTCCCCTCATGGATCAGTTGTTAGGCGTAATGGTGCAGACCATGAACCTCATCATGGAAATGATAAAGGAATTCAGGAAAGCCCAGAAGCAACACACACAGATCCTCATCGCCCTTCAGGCAACAGTCCAGCAGTCGCTCCCCTCTGCAACTACCTCAGTAGTATCAAAACCCCATCATGAATAGACGACCAAATATTCAAGGCCTGATAATGTGCGTCTTTAACGCAGACAGCATTGTTAATCAAGAGGTCGAGTTCAGAGAACTTATGAAGGAGTTCTCCATCGACATATACATGATGGGGGAAACCCACCTAAAACCGGGAATAAAAGCGACAGTTCCCAACTATCTTAGCTACCGTAAAGACAGGCCAACCCAAGGCGGAGGAGTGGCCATATACGTAAAAAGAGGGATCCCTCACCACCAGGTATTCTTACCAGCTACCAACAAAATCGAAGCAGTGGCGGTGGAAGTAACCACTGCCACTGGACCCCTAACAATTGTTGCAGTCTACCGGCCCCCACATGAACAGATAGATGAGGGAGACATAGCTGCTCTAGGGCAAATTGAAGGCAAACTCAAAATAGGGGGAGACTTCAATGCCAAACACCCTGATTGGAATTCTAGAGTAACCTCCAGAGCAGGCGCCAAACTGCAACAACTAGCGCGCACCCACCACTTCGAAACATGGGGTCCAGTCGAGCCCACACGTTTTCCAAAGAATGGAGGCAGGCCCGACGTGTTAGACATAGCTCTCACTAGGAGGATCGCAGGGTTTGTGGCCGCAAGGACAATCAACAGAATGTCCTTCAACCACAACCCAGTGATTCTGGAGGTCGATGTGGGAGAATGGGTAGCACTCCCATGGTACCAGACGTCGTACAAACGTACAGACTGGGAGCGATACCTAGAAACTGTCGCCTCTGATATCGCTCGCGCTGCGCCACCTACTGCCGAAACAGTAGACCAAGCGCTACAAGACCTAACAGGCACCATCTTGCAGGCAGCGGAAGAAGCCACCCCTCCACAAAGGGATGGCCCACCGCCGCAAATACAGCTCCCAGAACACTTGCTAGCTCAAATTCTACATAAGAACAGAGTGGCAAAAGAGTGGAAGATCACCAGAAATCAGGCCACCAGGAGGCTGCTCAGTCGTCTACAGAGAGAACTGAAGATAGCGCTCAATGAGCACAGAAACCAGCAATGGCAAAACCGCCTCACAGCTCTCAAAGTAGACGATCATACACTATGGCAAGCGACCAAACAGTTTACAAAAAGACGTGCTAGAATGCCGCCACTGCACGGCGAGCGGGGACTGGTCTACAGCCATGCTGGAAAGGCCAACGCCCTCCCCGACTCCTTCGAGAAGCAGTTCCAAGCGGCAGAACCCCAAGATGAAGAGCATGAAGAGGTAGTCGGTCGTCAACTGACTGTCTTCCTCAATGCCGAGGAGGACCCAGACGACGAACCCATACTTTTTGCCCCCGAGGACGTGGCAAGAGTAATTAGGTCCCTCCCTACAAAAAAGGCGCCAGGGCACGACAGTGTCACTAATCAGTTAGTCAAAAATCTCCCACCCACAGCAATCACAACGAGATTACTCGATCCCGTGAGTTCCCATGCTGGAAACATGCGGAAGTGGTCGCGATACACAAACCAGGGAAAGACCCTCTATTCCCGCAGCACTACAGGCCGATTAGCCTCTTGCCAACTCTCAGCAAGATCTACGAGCGCCTCCTGCTAAGACCCATACAAGAACATACTACCAGAGAGCAAATTCTGCCGGATTTCCAATTTGGGTTCCGGCAGAACCACTCTGCCCCACAACAGGTCATGAGAATGGTTGAAGCAGCCACAGAGGGCTTCAACCACAGAGGCTACTGTGGGATAGTGCTACTAGACGTAGCCAAAGCCTTTGATTCAGTATGGCATAGAGGGCTACTCTACAAGTTGTACACACAAGGGTTTCCCGGGAGCATAGTTCAGCTGATCAAGAGCTATCTCACGAATAGGACTTTCTCCGTCAAAGTAGAAACTGCCACCTCCACCAGAAGGCGTATTCGTGCTGGGGTGCCACAGGGATCGGTCCTGGGGCCGGTACTGTGCAGTTTGCACACTGCGGACACTCCAACGGCCCCCCTGGTGCACACTGCACAGTACGCTGACGATACAGCCTTCTACACGAGAAACGCGAACAGGGACCTGGTCATCCGTAGGCTACAAAAGGTTTTAGATGACACAGAAACTTGGGCCCGTCACTGGCGCATCACCATCAATTCTGAGAAGACACAGGCAATGCTGATTACCCGCAGGCTCGGAAGGCGCGAACCTCCTCAACGTCCCCCCCTCCCCCCTCCATCTTCACCTAAATGGAACCCTACTCCCCTGGCGCAGAACCGCCAAATACCTTGGCGTAACGTTGGACTCTCGTCTCACGTGGAAACCCCACATAGACGAGGTCCATAGGAAGGTCTGCGCCAGAGTGTCCATCCTATGCCCTATCCTGAACTCAACCAGCTCCCTTCCATGCCCAGTAGCAGTAAACGTGTACCTGGCCCCGATCCGGCCAGTCATGGAATATGCGTGCCCTGTCTGGGGATACGGGGCAAAGCAGCACCTGGACAAACTCCAGAGGCTGCAGAACCGCGCCCTCAGGAGGGCATTGCGCTTACCCCTTGGATTTCCCATAGATGACCTGCACGCCGCAGCTGAAATCCCACTCTTGAGAGAGCGCTTCCAAGATCTGGCAAGGGCTTTCTATGAAGGTTCTTCCAGACCAGGAAACGCTCTCATCCACTCCTTAGGTCGGTATGACATGTCCCGCGATAAGCACAAGCGCCCTATGACGATCTTGGACGATTAAGTCGAAGAGAAAATCCCAACAACCAATCCCTAATCTTGTTCCTTCCCATATAACACCAATCATCTCCCCTACCTCAGGCAAGTACCAGACACAGACAGAACAATCATCACAAAATCACAGACACCAAAAAACTATAGAAAAATCACACACACACATTCACAGGGGAGTAAAAGCCGAAAGGCTACAAACTCCCACCTCACACTTCCCCAAAGAGGGGAAAGTACAAGATGAGAGCAGCAGGGCCAGCGCTCGGTTGTCATGACGTCACAAACTTGAAGCCGACCCAAGTGAAGATCCGCCATGTTAGCTACTCCAAAACATTCGCTTCTGCTAGTTTGATTCCGTGTAGTCGTGAAGTGTTTTGATGAAAAATGCCGGCTTGCGTCGCTTACTGGCGTACTAATCGTTCTGATTGTAGTCTAAAGTTTAAACAAATCACATTTCATTCGTAAGTGGACTTATTTAAGCGCTATTTTCTTATATATACTTGAAATTCTGATGCACTGTAAAGTTTTACAGTATGGTTTTATTTCTGTGATTTGGCTTCAGATTTCCCATCAATCCAACGCGAAGAGCTCTCTGGAGGTGAGCAGTACACTTGGTTTTCATTGTTTAGTTATTCCCAAGTAACTGAAAAGTTCTGGCAAGAAATACCCTGGAAATGGGGACTAATGTTTTAAAATGCGATAATTTTGTATATAAGTAATGTAACTACATCTAGTTAATTAGATCTTTAGTAAAATGTGTGGAGCGCCTGTTACGGTGGTTAAATTATAAGTAATTAAGTGGTTACATATTGTTAAAGCAAAGTTCCCTATCTATGTCTAGGCTACTTAGATCATTACATTAATCACTGTGTCGTCGTGTTACCCTGTAAATTGCTGTTATTTGCCACACTGAACGTCACTTGGTAGGTACAATTTAAAAACAAAGCAGATGTGTAATCTACAATGGGCCTGACAATCTTAAATTCCGTTCTTTTCCTTCGTAATTTAACGAATCTTTCACTTTGTTGACGTGACAGCTGACTTGTTTATATTATCCCTGCGTACATCTATGGGACACCAAAGGAAATAAGGCAAGTTTCTCGCAAACTTGAACATTTTAAATTTGCATTTGACTTGAAAATGCAACGAATACAAATCGTTGCCTCTAAACTATCAATCATTGCTTTTGGAGTTCTGGCTTTATCAATTATCGACACAAACACAATGAAAGTGAATAGAAATGAATTACGAAAGCACGCTTTTCATAGCACGTACTTCTCTTCTCGGTTATTCGAAGTGTATAAACAAAAAGGAATTGCAGTACTGAGGCCAGAAGCGTCATATTTTCGTGTCGTATTACCGTATCGAATACGCATTTAAGACCAGAAAAACGTTTGAAGATTCGTTCCTTATGCTGTGTTGTTCACTAAAACAGTGTACCATTTACTATATAAAATAAATATCCCGTACACACGACAGAAATAACGAACAAGAAGGAATTGTAAACACTTGCCTGCTAATATTTTGGGGGATCCAAGATGGCGGCAGGCGCCGCCCACTGGCTTCAAAACAACGTACAACGTAAGTCTGTAGCGCCATCTCCCGTTATTCAACCTCCATGGACCACACGCGAAGGCGCCGGTGGCGGGCGACGGGATGCGTGCGCAGCGCTGGTTCGTCTCATCTGATGTACGTCTCCGCGCGCTACTGCGGTCTGACACTTGCGAAACCTGCTGCCAGGCCGCATCGTTGGAAATGCTCGTTATTGTGTGTTCAAACATGTGTGAATTCTTAAGGGACCAAACTGCTGAGGTCATCGGTCTGTAAGCCTACACACTACTTAACCTAACGTACGCTAAGGACAACAGACACACCTATGCCCGAGGAAGAATTCGAACTTCCGACGGGGGCAGCCGCCCGGACCGTGGCAAGACGCCATAGACCGCGAGGCTACCCCGCGCGGCTGTTCGTTATTGCATCGTGCCCGTCAAGGCCGGTTCCCACTAGAGCGCGGCAGCGCGTCGTGCGGCAGCGGCAGCGGCAAGCGTTTTCCGCTTTGACGCGGCGGCTCGCGGAATTGGCGTTCCCATCTGGAAGCGGCAGACGCTAGCGGTAGCCAATGACGGACAGCCACTGAGGTACGGGGCAGGACCCACTGAAACGCGCGGTGCGTTTGATTAGCTATATCTTACACCTACATGAAGGAAAGACGAAGTTGGGTGAAGACATACCAATTTTTCATTTTCTGTACAATGTACTCTTTCACATATTTCATTATTCATGTTTTCTCATTTCACCATAAACCGATTTCATGACTACCGTTCACGATTGTTCACTATATCCTAACACATTGAAACAATGTACGACAAAAAAGGTTATTCAGATAGTTAAGCGAGACAAAAATTTAAAATGTGATATGGTAGCAGGTACACGAAAACAGTAAGAACACAAAGACTAGGTGGAAGGGATGAAAGTGGAAGCCACCTGATAGAATTTCCCACAGAGCATAATGTAATCATCGCCAGCACCTTGCTTAAGAATCACGAAAGAATAATATATATTTGGAACAGTTTTCGAAACCAGATTTTAAATTGTAAGGCATTTCCTGGTGCAGACGCAAACCTGACTGAAGACTGTCAATAGCAAGAAAAGCGTTCTGAAAAAGAAAATTTGTTCACACCGAATATAAATGCTAATGGTTGGATACTATTTTACAAAGGTATTTGTGTGGAGTGCAGCCTCGTATGTAAGTGAAACGTGGACGATGAACACTTCTGTCAAGAAGACAATGGACGCTTTCAAAACGTGGTGATTCATAAGAATGCTGAACTTTAGATACGAGGATCGTGTGACTAAAGAAGAGGTACGGAATTAAATAGAGGAGGAAGAGGAAATTACGGTACAACTTTGACGACAATAGGGGTTAGTTGACAGGGCGTATTGTGGGGCGTCAAAGAGTGAGGACAAAGGGGTTGGGTGATAGTATTCTGATAATAATCATCTGTTGAAATACTATTCTACTATTTTATCTATTAATGTAAGCAGTGAATTTACTCTTCCATGCACTCCTTAAAACATTTAAACCAAAACTGAAATCAGCTGAACACTAAATCTTTCAACCACTGTCTGACAACTACTGGATTCACTTTCAACTTTCTATAACTATCACTGGCTAGCCACACACACATACAGATATAAGGAGAACAAAAATAAACAAACATTAGTTTTCAGCATATAATTCTGCAGGTTGGCAACATGTACATAAACAAACCGGACAGGAAGGGACATGAGCTGAACACACTGTAGTTACGACTTTAAATCAGAGTTTTCGGTAAAACGTCTACTGCTAGTGACAGAAGAAAAAAGAGCGAACATGAAAATGTGCTTATGTTCCATAATCTAAGTTTTAGTTCAACCTCCAGCATGTGAGCAGGTGAGGGGAAACGTATATGTCCGCCAAAAACTCAATTCACTGTAAGTAATCAGTCATTCACGTAAAAAAAGATGTGAACTGTTTTATAATCTCCAAGTATCACAGATCAAAACAAAACTAAGTCATTCTAGATTCCACCGAAGATGCCTTAAAGTAAAAGGCGAAACGCGTCTTGAATCAGTAAAGTACACTGGATAAAGAAAAAAGAAAGGAAATAATCAATAGCTCTACATATTTAGTAAATTACATCTTATGACATACCAGCAAATTAGTTTCGGTTTAACATCTCATTCGACATGCTGTTAATGCCATTTAAAAAAATTCATCTATCCCTTCTGAAAAACTGTAGTTAGTTTCATATCTTGGTAGATAAACAGATTTAGGATATTTATCATGCGACGAAATACATGACTTTTCACAAGTTATCGTTTGCAAAAAAAAAAAAAAAAAAAAAAAAAAAATTCGATTTCTTGAACCGTTTACGAAATTTGCGGTTGATATAACCACATGGTTTACGACGAGCAGGACGAAGTACCGGTCGCGTCGCCGAGCAACCCGCGCGCGGCCACGGCATAGCCCGTCCGCCGACATATCAGACAATATCTCGAGAACGGTGATAGCTATCGATCTGCTCTCAGCTTTAAAAACAATTTCGATATGTTGACTAAATTTCATACGCAATAATGTATTACCTAAAATGAACTGTACGCAAAGTCCACGCAATGCGTTTTTACCTCTGCACACTCATTAAAATTTCGTGTAAAGGTTTACGTAAATGCGATACAGCAAGTAACCACGACGAATAACGAAAAGAAATTCGGTCCTTTATCGAGAGAAGATATCAGGCTGTAACATGCCCAAGAATCAAATTTTTCTACCGAATAGTTTCCTTGGAATCGGATGATAAGTATTTCATAGCTGCCGCCGCGTCCGCGCCAGCGGTTCGGCGAAAGTTCGTGTGGCCCGGGAGTCCGTACCTGACGTCACGCTCAGCGCGTTCTGTTCACACATAGCGCGGCCTTCACGCAGCGGCAATCGCCCTGCCGCATCCGTCGGGACGAGTTGTCTCAAGGCGCGTAAACAGTAGGATAACGAAGGCCAACGAACGACTGTTGCGGGTTGATATTTGTAATTATATACACTCTGGAAATATTGATTATCCTTGAATTAATGTTTTATATTCCATGATGTACGTTCCTTGGAGAGAAATAAATTAATGTTGTCTTATCCCTTATCATTTAGCTACAAAATAGCAGGTCAGCAACTGGAAGCAGTTAATTCCATAAATTATCTGGGAGTACGCATTAGGAGTGATTTAAAATGGAATGACCATATAAAATTAATCGTTGGTAAAGCAGATGCCAGACTGAGATTCATTGGAATAATCCTAAGGAAATGCAATCCGAAAACAAAGGAAGTAGGATACAGTACGCTTGTTCGCCCACTGCTTGAATACTGCTCAGCAGTGTGGGATCCGTACCAGATAGGGTTGATAGAAGAGATAGAGAAGATCCAACGGAGAGCAGCGCGCTTCGTTACAGGATCATTTAGTAATCGCGAAAGCGTTACGGAGATGATGGATAAACTCCAGTGGAAGACTCTTCAGGCGAGACGCTCAGTAGCTCGGTACGGGCTTTTGTTAAAGTTTCGAGAACATACCTTCACCGAAGAATCAAGCAGTATATTGCTCCCTCCTACGTATATCTCGCGAAGAGACCATGAGGATAAAATCAGAGAGATTAGAGCCCACACAGAAGCATACCGGCAATCCTTTTTTCCACGAACAATACGAGACTGGAATAGAAGGGAGAACCGATAGAGGTACTCAGGGTACCCTCCGCCACACACCGTCAGGTGGCTTGCGGAGTATGGATGTAGATGTAGAATGTTGTATTGGAATCACGGTGTTGTGTGTCCGTAATAACGACAGACACTGGATTCGGCCGAACGTTCGTCGCCAATGCGTTAGCGTCCGGCTTCTCATCCTCACCAAACGAAGGGCTTGGGTCAAAGTGATTCGGCCACGTGGAGTCCCAGTTGGCTCTGATGATTGGCCGATGTTGCTCCCGTTTAGTTAGTGTAATAATATAGCATTTTAATTACAATTTCACCGGCCGATGTTATGAGGGAAGAAGTGGATTTAGCAGTCATCGCATGTGCAGCATTTAGTTTACTGCAAGAAGCTGATCACCAGAAAAACAACAAGAAGAAACGACATTGGTAGACGGGAACTTTTTTTTTTTTTAAAGGAGGACCAGTGTGGTGGGACAAAGTAATGCCTATACTGAAGCAGAATTGGAATACACTATTTCCTAATTTTTTTTTCCAATTGAAAGCTACAGATTTGGAATTGTTACTGACTTGTGTAGGCCCTAAAATTTCGAAAGGGGACTCCAGTTGTAGCAGAGCTGTATTTGCAGTAGAAAGATTAACAATCACTCTCAGTTTTGTTTGTTTCTCTTTGTCGTTCATGGGGAAAAGATATCAATAAAGAGCCCATTTTTTTCGTATCGTGCACGTGTCTTTCTAATGTCCCAGTTATGTTCCTCCAAACGTCTAATCTTTTCAGTTCACTTAGGTAACCACAGTTCGTAGAGACCAATAAATATTCTCGTTCACAATAAAACCCTATCAGTTTTACTGTTATCTGTTTATTCCACGCTGTACTCTAGTATTTTAAACGCAATAAAATAGATATGCCTAGCAAGCGTAGGCGTTGCCTGCGAGGGTAACAGTGACTGTTGTAATTAGGTTTTTTCAGGACAGCTGCAAGTCACACTCATTATGTGATTCTTCGGTTTCTCCCGGCGTATTTTTTCCTCGAACAGTCCACGGGTATACTGCCGGTTCATAGTGTCCAACGGGCACAATGTTTCGGCAATCAGACATGTCGCCATCGTCAGGTGCGCTGACGAACTGAGCTCCTGAGGGCGGGCGGCCGATTTAAATCCACTCCTCCCGCTGGCCACTCTCTCCACCGCACGCGCCCGCGCGCCGCCGATCGCGAAGACGTGATCGTCGGAATCTGTCGTAGCGTCGGTGTGCTTGCTACGTCCGCCCTGGTCGCCAGATCGTACTTCTTGCTGAGAGTCTTCCTAATTACATTCAATGCCGGGTCCCAAGCCTTGCTGAGATTGTAGCCGCAATCTCGCTTGATAAGATCTTCCCTGGTGCGAATTTCGATAGCCTCCCTTATAACACTGTCCCAACATTTAGAGGTCTGAGCCAGGATCTTGGTACGCTCATAATCCATCTCGTGTTTCTCGGACAAACAGTGCTCTGCTACCGCCGACTTATTTGGATATTTCAGTCGAGTGCGCCTTTGATGTTCTCGGCAACGATATTCGATGGTGCTTACTGTTTGTCCGATATAAGTCTTCCCACACTCACAGGGAATTTGGTATATGCCGGTCTTCCTCAAACCGAGGTCATCCATCACACTTCCCAGTAATGCCCGTGTTTTATTGGGCGGGCAAAAGACGGTTTTAACTAGGTTTTTCTTTAATATATGGCCGATTTTACCCGATAGTGCGCCATTGTACGGAATAAAGGCAGTGGCTACCTCTTCTTCCGTGACTTCATCCGTCTCCACAGGTTGTGCTATGGTGGTGGGACGGAGAGTGCGTCTAATCTGCTATTCCGAGTACCCGTTTTTTCGGAGCACGGTCTTGAGGTGTTCCAATTCCTGGGGCAGATTCTCTGCGTCCGAGATGCTGCGCGCCCTGTGACTAGTGTTTTTAGTACTCCATTCCTCTGAGAAGGGTGGTGGCAGCTGTCTGCGTGCAGGTACAGGTCAGTGTGAGTTTTCTTCCTGTACACGCGGTGGCTCAGGGTACCATCAGCATTATGTTGGAGTAAATGCCTTTTTTAATACGCCGCAATATTGGTTTAAACTAATCACTCTTCACTGTCAATTATTTATGTACTCACTTAGTCACTTAAAATGTTTAAAGAGTCAATCAACTAGCATTAATACACACTGTATTGTCCGTTTAATGAGTCAGGCGACACTTAAAATTGGCCTTTTGACTCAGATTTTATTGTTCTTTTTGTAATTAATTGTTTGTCCCTACAACACACGCACACCGATATGTCATTCAAGATTAACTTTTGTTCAGTTCAGTAATCGTGGCGCTGACAAGTTTTGACTAGTCGGCGTACTTGTCTTTCTTCATGTCTTCGTTTTATTGAGTCCTACTCAAGACTACGAATTGTTTTTCTGTCGTTGATACATTGCTCTCAAGGTTTGTAACTGTTCATCAGTATGAAGGCTAAGTCCGATAAACCAGTATTACTCAATTGAAGTCTGACATTCGTCTTACTATACCGTCGCGTTGAAAACTGTAAAGATTAACTTTATTCAGTCGAATGGATGAGCAATACTTCAATCTCTATCTCACGAATTACCAAACTTCCAAAACTGAAACAATCTAACAACTTTTGCATCCAGACAACTACCGAAAAAGTACTCTAGAGCGATTCAAGAGCAACTAACTAACTGAACATTTCCATATCCGAGTTGCATTGTAGTTGCATTGAATTTCCTTTTCGATGCGGCTACAACTCTCTTCCATGGCAAATGTTATCTTTGACTGAATTACTTTCTTGGATTTAACCTTCGTTCATATGGTTTTGAATTTATTCTATAGATGTTTGATAAAGAATCTATGATAATCCTTTTCTTTCATCTCCCCTTTTTGTATGCTATTCTCAGTATTTGAATGATATAGGTGTTAATAAAAACATTACCAGTGTAGATTTTATCGTCAATAGTTGCCGTCACTGTCAAGATGACTCACTTCCCTACTTTAAGTTTCCACAATGTTTGTTAATTGGGGTTTTCTGTCCTTGGGGCGGTACACATGCTGGTACCCACTTTATGTTAGCAGCCAACTGATGTGCTTTAAACTGTAACTTCCAGAGTTTCTGACGGCGCTCTTGTTAAATTATAGGGCTAAACTGGTCAATTAAATATACTGTCCTGAAAACATTAAACACGCACTTTCTCTGGAGACACCGCAAATCTCTACTGAACCAACGGACGCTCGACCCGGAATTCACGCTAATCGTTTTGATGTTACCACCAGCAGACTGAACCGCAACCAAGGCCAACCGCTTCTTTGGCTCCGATTTAACGTCCGTGCACACTGAAGTTAAGTATACACGTGAGGGTTTCTTACTCTCAGCTTTTGCGAGTTATACGTGAGGGTTTCTTACTCTCAGCTTTTGCGAGTTATACGTATCGTGTAAACGGCGCCGACAGTCAGCTCGCCGGCTGTGTGCGAGAGTGGGGAAATATCTAAGATAGCCCTGCTCTGTGAGTTTACACCTCTCGTGTGGATGGCAACCTCCGTCATTCGAGTGGTGCTCGCCGTGACTCTCAGACAAAAAAAAAAAAAAAAAAAAAAAAAAAAAAAAAAAAAAAAAAAAAAAAAAAAAAAAAAAAACTATACGGGCGTTGTCGGGAGAGCTCAGAGTACTCAGAGAGTGTTTGAGCCCTAGCGCCTCTGTCTTTGGCGCTGGTCATGTCTCGGCTTTTCATTTGGCTCACCTTTGTTGTGTCGTGATTGACTGTACGAAGCTCTAACGGAGCAGGAAACGACGGTCATGAGGTCGGTCGGTTTTTCTGTGAAGTGGTAGAGAGAGTTGACCAGGAGAGGGCGGTACGCCCGTGTCTCGAGAGGTCAGGCGATTATGGTAGGACCGAGCGAGGTGGCGCAGTGGTTAGCACACTGGACTCGCATTCGGAAGGACCACGGTTCAATCCCGCGTCCGGTCATCCTGATTTAGGCTTTCCGTGATTTTCCTAAATCGCTTCAGGCAAATGCCGGGATGGTTCCTTTGAAAGGGCACGGCCGACTTCCTTCCCCATTCTTCCCTAATCTGATGAGACCGATGACCTCGCAGTTTGGTTTCTTCCCCCCGAAATCAACCCCACTCCTCGATTATGGTTGGGGCCGGCAGCCAGTACTGGAGCAGGGAGGCGTCGCTGTTGGCTCGACGCAGAGGGGGGCACAGCTGAGTGGGACTGCGCGGCGCGAGGTCTCCTTCGCGTAGCGGAACTGGGGTTGCCATCCACTTGTGTCCATTGTGGATTCCGATGGACTTGAGCAATTCTAGCAGGACAATGCGACACCCTACACGTCCAGAATCATTACCGATTGGCTCCAGGAACACTCTTCTGAGTTTAAACACTTCCGCTGGCCACCGAACTCGCCAGGCGTGATCATTATTCAGCATATCTACATCTACATTTATACTCCGCAAGCCACCCAACGGTGTGAGGCGGTGGGCACTTTACGTGTCACTGTCATTACCTCCCTTTCCTGTTCCAGTCACGTGTGGTTCGCGGGAAGAACGACTGCCGGAAAGCCTCCGTGCGCGCTCGAATCTCTCTAATTTGACATTCGTGATCTCCTCGGGAGGTATAAGTAGGGGGAAACAATATATTCGATACCTCATCCAGAAACGCACCCTCTCGAAACCTGGACAGCAAGCTACACCGCGATGCAGAGCGCCTGTCTTGCAGAGTCTGCCACTTGAGTTTGCTAAACATCGCCGTAACGCTATCACGCATAGCAAATAACCCTGTGACGAAAGGCGGCGCTCTTCTTTGGATCTTCTCTATCTCCTCTGTCAACCCGACCAGGTACGGATCCCACACTGATGAGCAATACTCAAGTATTGGTCGAACGAGTGTTTTGTAAGCCACCTCCTTTGTTGATGGACTACATTTTCTAAGGACTGTCCCAATGAATCTCATCCTGTCACCCGCCTTACCAACAATTAATTTTATATGATCATTCCACTTTAAATCGTTCCGCACGCATACTCCCAGATATTTTACAGAAGTAACTGCTACCAGTGTTTGTTCCGCTATCATATAATCATACAATAAAGGATCCTTCTTTCTATGTACTCGCAATACATTACATTTGTCTATGTTAAGGGTCAGTTGCCACTCCCTGCACCAAGAGCCTATCTGGGATGTCGTGCAACGTGCTGTTCAGAAGAGATCTCCACCCCCTCGATTTATGGACAGCCCTGCAGGCTTCATGGTGTCAGTTCTCTCCAGCACTACTTCAGGCATTAGTCGAGTCCATGCCACGTCGCGTTGCGGCCCATCTGCGTTCTCGCGGGGGCCCTACATGATTTTAGACAGGTGTACCAACTTTTTGGCTCTACAGCGTATAATTTGAAGAGAAAGCGTTTTCTTAACAACATACAAGTACATCAGCTATGGTGTGATTCCACTGTGGCATCCTTCAGAGTGCATAGGGCTTCCTGACTGCACTGGACGGTGACAGCACCTGAGGCAGTGCCAGATATGACACAGACGAAATAAATCCCACTGCACAACATATTAAAAAAATAAAAATAATAAAAAAACCAATAAAGTCATATCCAAGTATAATGCTACTGCAGAGCCACCAACCTTCATGAATCATTAATATAAGACAATAAACCTTCCAACTAACCGACCAATGAAGCACGAAAAATTTTTTAAAAATTATACTCAACACTGGCAGCCGTTGCAGTTCATAAGGCCAATATAATTCTTCTTTAAACTGCCACACATAAACGTAAAAATTATTGAAACCACTACTCCGCCTTTCTTGCGTAACCATAATCAAAGCAAGCAGCGGATCAGTACTTAATTGCGTAAGACAATTCACGGAAGCATTGGTAATTAAGAAACAGACTAGCGTAAGTAACACTAGCGGGCTGTAGGGTGAAGCAGGCAGCTCTGGAATCTCAGGCCGATTGTAACGGCACCGCCAAATTAAAAGCAGTTTAGGAATAACGGAGAATTACTGGTAGTTAGAAACTGTACTGGCTTAACAACAAAACCTTAAATAATATGTGCATTTCACAATGACTGACAAACCACTTCGAAGGCACAACTGGTAACACGTCCTCATCAACAGGCACAGCCAACCAGTATAAGCATGTGTAGCACTCGAGGAGGGACAGCGAAAATTCGCCCCAGAACAGTGTAAAGTATTTTGCGAGTGCTATCCAAGATTAGCAGCCTATAGGAGAGCGAAAAACTCTCACTTGTATCTCAGTCCTAAGCAATTTTCGGTCAACGAAGAGGTAGGCTGTCATTCGTTGGCGCAGCAGCCCCTGCGGCCAGTCGCTCTTGCCTGTGTGGCGTAGCTTACTTTTGAAGCCTGAATGCCCCGGTCATCGTCTATGGCGTGGACCGCACCGCCAGGCTGCGTTCTGCCTGGCCACACCTTAAACAAGTTAGATTTTTCCTTCGTGGAGAGAAATGTGACCAGTGGGATGCTAGATCACGAGCAGAACTTGCGAGGCACCATATCGAATTTCGCCGTTTTCAGTTGAAGCCTATATTTAGCTGGTTTTATACACTGCCGGCAAAAAATAGTACATCTGGACAGATGACGACAATTTTGATCCGATGGCGATGGAGGGTAGCAGATGTACTGATTATCGTTTGAACATCGTCCGCCAACAAATAGCGATAGGGCATGCTCACAGCCCGAAGGCTCAGTGTAGTGTAGATGTATGAACCAAGCAGGCAACCATGCCACGAAAATACACTCATGCTTCCTACAGCCTGAAAGGTATGTGCTAAGATCTGATTAGAGTAGATCCAGAAAATAGTCGGTAGTTGACAACCGTAAGGTGGAATGAGTATAATATCTTTGACTAGGAGGATCTTTGATGGTTAAGAGAGCCGGGTGCGCGCAGTAAAAAACTCGGGAGTCGCAGCTACGTGCCCGGAGGAAGCGGACGTGTGTGGACAGGTTTAAGATAGGAGTCACGTTCGCTGCGCAGTTACCCTAAGAAAACTTTAGCACGTAAATGAGAGAAGATATATATTGATTTTAAATTAGGGCCTTTCTCTTTAATTTCAAAGAAATATGTTCTGTAATATTCGATATTACATAAATATGAGAGGACTCTCTCTCACAGGTGTGACGGTTCGATTTTGTAAACATGCATTAACGAACTGCTGGATTATTTTCTGTCACTGCCCCATTCGATCGCAACTCTGTATTTATTTATTCCTCCAAAAAATGTTCTGCTTGCCCAACTTTCAGTAGTATATTTTGCATTTTTTTCTTCCAAGTCTTATCTTCACTTCCTTGTGCTACTGATTGGAGGCCATGATCTGGTCAGAATGACCTCGGGGGTTTACTAATTTTTGAGAATGACCAAATAATTTTTATTTTATGTGGACGATTTGTAAAGTTGTATTTCACTGTTGGTAATGGGACTTTTATATGCGGATGTCCTCATTGGTCAAGAAGAGGGATAGGAATAGCTAGGAACGACTTTTTTTCAAAGGATAATGGAGGAATGGAGCGCCTTCGTTAACGAGTGAAACGTTACCCAGAGAAGAAAACCTGCACTCCCGAAGAAACATTTTGATTGGTCGGAACTTGGAAGATTCGAAGCCCAACCAGTAAAATTAATCAGTTTTGCACAGAGATCTTCTTATCTGTCATCTCATCACCTGATTCACTGAGAGTCTTGTCTTGGAACACTGTTTTTACTACTCCGCCATCTTCATCAGCTTCGTCATCAGCTGACCCGATGTATTTGGGAGGCTCGTAAAATTTTTGTGTCATCCAACACTTGCCGCAGGAGAGGCCTGAGGGAGCTGACACTGACTGAGGTCGCAATACTTCAGTCACCAACAATTACATCATGGCTTTACAGTCTTAGAGCCTCACGCTGAAGACTTGCCTTGAGAACTCATGAACAGCTGGCATCCAGAATACACAACATGTGTGACGTATTACTTTCAGAAGTTCTACGTATTAGATTCAGTAGTTCTATTCTATGTTAACCAGTTTCACGACAGTCACTAGCTACTTACGTGATTATTCACGGT
This sequence comes from Schistocerca americana, assembly GCF_021461395.2. NCBI lineage: Eukaryota > Metazoa > Arthropoda > Insecta > Orthoptera > Acrididae > Schistocerca > Schistocerca americana. The sequence continues at coordinate 359,482,830 of NC_060125.1, read as the reverse complement.
TCCGCCGCCACTCCGCCTCCCCCCTCCACTCCAATCGTTAGGTTCATCAGATTCGTGTTTCCACAGGTTGCCGTTTGTAAATGTTTGTTAAGAAGTTGGTACAGATCGCCATTATTATGTATGAAGTACTAATCGTCAGTGAGAGTATTTGAATATGATTTTACTTTAATCGTAAATTTTTGACATTTTACATGGGGTTTTTATATGGAAATACACCCAAGTAATACGTGTAGCACTTAACATTTTGTCTACCCCTCCCAACCAATGTGTTTTACAGCGGACACGCTGACCACCGAGTTAGAGAGGCTACGAACATTAATAACCAGACTGCATTTAAATTGTAAGAGTAGAAGGATATGGAAAGGAGGGAGTAGTTGTAAAGAGGTTGAGACAGGATTGTTACGAACATGTACACTGAAAAAGTGATGAAGGAAACGGGATAAATTTTGGAAGGGAATTAAAGCTGAGTGATGGATAATTTATCTTAATATTTTGGTGGTGCGTTACCTGATCCATTAAATTTCGGTGGCCAGCAGCAGAAAATTCTTTTTTTGCCTTCCGCCAGTCTTCCTAGAGAGCTGACATACCGAAGCTGCAGCATTCGTATCCGTTATTTTAAACACTAGAGCCGCGTCACTGCCCTTGCAGCCACGCAATACAGAAGGGCCTGAGGTACTGTTCGGTGGCAGAGAGTTCTATATGATTTGTGTGGTGTCGTCGGGTCTCCAAAACTAGGTTAGCACCTTGCAACGAAGCCACGGAAGAGTACAGTCACTGCATGCCGCACAGACGAATGAGAGACACCGGCGTAGCCACGTCTCCTAGAGCTTTGCTACACAATCACAATCGACAGTGTACTGACCGCTGAGCAGAGTAACGCTTGCCTCTGTTCGCAGTCAACGATCATGTCAACAGCACCGTCTTAAAGAGGCATCCGGTGTATTAAACACCGTAGGCAGAACTTAATGTGAACAATGATTTCGTTATTCAAGTGAAGAGTCTTGTAAATTTGTCTGTGTCAATTGATACTTTAATATTCACAGACAGTTGTAAATACTCAGAACATTCCTGTGGAAATAGATTGTACGAAGTTAAGTAAATCTTCACATTTATATTGTAATAAAATAAACTAATATTGTATATGTTTTAATTCCACTCAATCTCCTCCTGGAGCAAACCAAATAACCCACTGTTGTGCCGGCGAGTGTGTTTTCGTACGGCACAACCCACATCTGTGGTTAGACGGGCGATGCACGCAGGGATATCGCTGAAGTTACACTGAAGCAAAGTCTTTGGGAGTGTCAACGAAAGCGCCGGATTCCACGATTTTTTTTCTCACTGAAACAGCTATTACTATTAGTTAAATCCTCTCCTAAGCGGCTTTCCGCTGCTTCTTTCATCACTGAGTCCCAGAATGATGGGTCGACATACAGTGATCAGTCTTGATGCAGTAGTGGAAAGGCATCTGGACCAGATGAGATACCTGTAAGATTCTACAGGGATTATGGAAAAGAACTTGCTCTCATCTAACAACAGTATGTCGTAGCTCGCTGGAGCAACGGCGTGCACCTAACAACTGAAAGAAAAAACCGCAGATAATTCCCGTTTTCAAGATGAATTGTTTGACTGTCGCACATAATTATAGCCCGATATCGTTGACTTCAATATGTCGGAGAACTATGGAACATGTTTTATGCTAACATATTATGTCGTTTTTGATGATCGGCAGTCTCCTCTATAAAAAAAACTACATGCATTCCGCAAACAGAGACCTTGTGATACTCAGCTCGCTCTGTTCCTTCACTAGATTCACAGCGCTATGGACAACGGCGCTCAGGTTGGTGCCTTGTTCATTGACTCCAAGACGGCATTTGACAACGATGCACACTGCCGCTTAGTGAAAAAAAAAAATGCGAGGTTACCCACTATCAGACCAGGTTTGCGACTGAATTCAAGACTATTTTGCAGATAGAACTCAACATGTCGCTATTAAGAGAACAAAATTGACAGACGTAAAGATGGTTTCGGGGGTACCTCAGGGAAATGTGATAGGGCCGTTACTCAAAAAATGGCTCTGAGCACTATGGGACTTAACATCTGTGGTCATCAGTCCCCTAGAACTTAGAACTACTTAAACCTAACTAACCTAAGGACATCACACACATCCATGCCCGAGGCAGGATTCGAACCTGCGGCCGTAGCAGTCGCGTGGTTCCGCACTAAGCGCCTAGAACCGCTAGACCACCTCGGCCGGCAGGGCCGTTACTGTTTACTATGTCTACATTATTTAGTGGATGACGTGAGCAGTACCGTGAGGCTGTTTTCAGATGATGCGGTAGTCTGTAAGAAGATAGAAACGTCAAAAGACAGTAGCAAACTGCAAGGAGGCCTGCAAAGGATCGATGAATAGTGAAAACTCTGGCAGTTGACGCTGAACATAAAATACGCGCATATACAGGAAAATAAATCTTCTACTGCACAACCACAAATTATTGAAAACAGTAACTACGGTAAAATACGTAGGAGCAAGCATCTGGGCCAACCTTAAGTGAAATGACCAAATAAAACAAACAGTAGGATAAGCAGGTGCGAACCTTGGGTTCATAGACAGGCTGTTGAAGAAATGTAGTTCGTCCACGAAATAATTGGGCTATAAAACACTTGTTCGACTGATTCGTGAGTATTCTTCATCGTCCTGCGGCCCTTACCAAGTTCTACACTTACATCTACATCAGTACACTGCAGTTCACAACTTAATGCTAGGCAGACGACTCGCAGATCCATTTTCGTATTTCTTCGACCATTCTGCTCTCGAATATCTTGCGGGAAAAACGAACAGCTAAATCTTTCTGTGAGACCTCTGATTTCCCTTATTTTTTTACGATGATCGGTCCGTCTATGTAGATAGGAAACAACAAAATAATTTCACATGTGGAGGATAGTCGGAAATGGAAATTTTGTAAAAACATCTCGCCACAATGATAAATGCCTATGTTTAAATGACTATCTCACTAGCCAGCGTATCACATCCGTGATACACACTCCTGTGATTCGATATACACTGAAGCGCCAAAGAAACTGGTATATACATGCATATTCAAATACAGAGATATGTAAACAAGCAGATTACGGCGCTGCGGTTGGCATCGCCTTTATAAGACAAGTGTCTGGCGCAGTTGTTAGATTGTTTACTGCTGCTACAATGGCAGGTTATCAAGATTTAAGTGACTTTGAACATGTTGCTATACTCGACGCACGAGAAATGGGGCACAGCATCTCTGAGGTAGCGATGAAGTGGGGATTTTCCCGTACGATCATTTCACAAGTGTACCGTGAATATCAGGAATCCGACATCACTACGGTGGGAAAAAATCCTGCAAATACGGGACCAATGACAACTGAAGAGAATCGTTCAAGTTGAAGACGCACAACTCTTCCTCAAATTGCTGCAGATTTCAGCGCTGAGCCATCAACAAGTGTCAGCGTGCGAACCATTCAACGAAACATCATCGATACAGGCTTTTGAACCCGAAGTCCCATTCGTGTACCCTTGTTAACTGCACGACACAATGCTTTACGCCTCGCCTGGGCCCGTCAACACTGTTGATGACTGGAAACATGTCGCATGGTTGGACGGCTCTCGTTTCAAATTGTATCTAGTGGACGGATGTATAGGGGTATGGAGACAACCTCATGAATGTATAGACCCTGCATGTCAGCAGGGGACTGTTCAAGCTGGTGGAGGCTCTGTACAGGTGCGGGGAGTGTGCAGTTGGAGTGATATGAGACACTTGATACGTCTAGATACGACTCTGACAGGTGACACGTACGTAAGCATGCACCTGCATCCACTCGTGTCCATTGTGGATTCCAATAGACTTTAGCAATTCCAGCAGGACAATGCGACACTCCACATATCCAGAATAGCTACAGAGTGGCTCCAGGAACACTCTTCTGAGTTTAAACAGTTCCGCTGGCCTCCAAACTCCCAAGACATGAACATTGTTGATCATGTCTGCGATCCCTTGCAAGGTGCTGCTCAGAAGAGATCTCCAATCCCTCGTACTCTTGCGGATTTATGGACAGCTCCGCAGGATTCATGGCGCCAATTCCCTCCAACACTACTTCAGACATTAGTCGAGTTCGTGCCACGTCGTTCTGCGGCACTTCCGCATGCTCGCGGGAACCCTACAGGATATTAGGAAGGTACTAGTTTCTCTGGCTCTTCAGTGTAACACAGAAACGAGCTGTCTTTCTTTGAAATCCCTTAATGTCCTCCATCAATCCGAGGTGAAGGGGATCCCGTAGTGCGCAGAAATACTGTAGGAGAGAACGGACAAACGTAGCGTAGGTAGCCAATGGATGAATAGAAGAGACAGTCAGGATCCGACGAAGAGCGGCACGTTTGGTCACGGGATCGTTTAATCGACGCGAGAGAGTTACGCAGATGCTCAACAAACTCAAGTGGCAAACGTTACGAGAGAAGCGTTGTGCATCACAGAGAGGGTTACAGTCGAAATTATGAGAGAGTTTGTTACGGAAGCAGTTGGGTAACACATTAGTTACTCTCACAAACGTCTCGTGAAATGACCACAATGAGAAAATTTAAGAAATTAGAGCTAATACAGAGGTTAATCAACAATCATTCCTCCCACGCACCATAAATGAATGAAACAGGAAAGGGGGATGATCAGTTAGTGGTACCTGAAGTATCTTCTACCGGATCTAGATGTAGATATTGATGTACAAGGTTGTTATCATTAAACTTTCGGTACCTGAACCACTGTGGACAGCATACTATTAGCGTATGGTTATGCAACAGTGTACTGCAGGATTTGCGTTGTTAGTGGTGTTTGTGCCATGACTTGCCCATAGTCGCTGGTACTGACACAGCGACATAGGAGGGACTCAGATCCCAGGGACCAAGGACATGCGGCGTGAATGCCACACGTTGGTGTGATCTGCTTCACCAACATGTGATCCCGCTCCACGGGACAGAGGTGCTTTGGATTCAACTGTTTTGATGCACTCTGGAGCTTCACCTCACATCGCTTGTGAGATCACTGTGTTGATTCGTAACAAGCTTGGAGAAAACCGAATCGTTGGTCGGTCGTTCCAAACCCACGTGGCCACCAAGATCACCAGATGTGGATTCGTATAATTTCTGGCTGTAGGGTTACCTGAACGACGGGGTTTATCAGTCGGAGACTAACGCGCGTTCGAGGTTGAAGACGAGCATAACGAGGAAGGAAGCCAACTTCGCATCTGAGATATTTCGGGCAGCAGTAGTGCAGTCTCTTATGCAGTTCCAGGCTGTCGTGGATGCAAATGGTCGTCGCACTGAGCAACGTTTGTAACCTGCAACGTAAAGCTGGTACACAATCAACAAATTTCATCCTTTCATGTGGTTCATTCGTTATTTCTCCTCTTCATATACTTCCAAATGTTTTCACAAAGTTTCATTATACTACGACCACTCGTTTTTCAAGGGGGCCCTCTCACATAGCGAAAGTTTAGTTATAACCACCTTATAGATGTAGTGCTCCGTCAAAGTCCCTTTATTGAGCTACAAGAGTCGGGAGTACCTTCCGTGTTTCGTGCGTCTCTCGTGGACTGACACCGACGTCTCTTCAATGGATGAAAGCAGCAGTGGAAATTTGCTTAGAAAACGATTTAGTTAAAAGAGATAGAGGTTTCAGTCTGATCAAAGCATGGAATCCAGCGTTTTCTTTGATCAGCTCTCGAAGACGTCACTTCCGTGAAGTTATTATTGATGAATCGGTATCCCGATATGGATCGATCGTCTAACCATATATGCAGTTCATATAAAGCTATTTACCAAATGGTTCAAATAGCTCTGAATACTATAGGACTTAACATCTGAGGTGATCAGTCCCCTAGAACTTAGAACTACTTAAACCTAACTAACCTAAGGACATCACACACATCCATTCCCGAGGCAGGATTCGAACCTGCGACCGTAGCAGTCGCGCGGTTCCAGACCCAAGCGCCTAGAACCGCTCGTCCACACTCAACATCTTAGGTCATAAGTCCCCTAGAACTTAGAACTACTTAAACCTAACTAACCTAAGGACATCACACACACCCATGCCCGAGGCAGGATTCGAACCTTCGACCGTAGCAGTCCCGCGGTTCTGGACTGCAGCGCCAGAACCGCTAGACCACCGCGGCCGGCACACGTGGTCGGCCCTGCCCTAGTCTTCGGGGTTTAGTTTCTGTCTCTACATAAACTGTCGCTACATCCGAGAAACAATAGAACGCTTCACACTAAGCCATCGGGCCACATCGGTTTGCGACTATCCTGTTTCCGTTCTTCCTATGGCCCGCCACAGCAGAAAGTCTGGTAGACGTCTTCCTGTGCCATACTGCACCTCTGTGACTGTGCATACAATGATTGTGGATGTGGGACTACCCGCCAAACACTACCTCGTTTCATAGGTGCCCTGACGTCATCGTTGGATTCGTTGTCTGTCGACCGGAATGCCATCTTCCGTGCAGAACGAGATCGTACGGACATCTGGTTGACAGTTTGTAAGATTACATCGTGATTTAGACACAGGACAGGGAAATGACGGTTTGCTGCTTTAATTTTGAACACCAGTGTATCTGGAGTTTGCATATTCTCTGACCGCAAGCTCGGTTCTAGTGTTTAATATAACTGCTGCAACTTCAGTCCCTGAGCTGCCTCGGAATATGGCCAGAGGGTGTACGGCCGAAGTGTCAGTTCAAGGAACGGTGTTTCTGTGGATTGTTGTAGACAGTGTTTTGAAACAAGTTTATAAGACGAATATCAACATAATTAAAATAAGGGTAATGCATTGTATTCGAATTAAATGCGTTGACGCTGAGGGAATTAGATTAGAAAATGAGAAATTAGATGTAGTTCATGATTTTCGCTGTCAGAGAAGATAAACAGCTGATGATGACCGAAGTTTAGAGGGTATAAATTACAAATTTTCAGTAGTGAGAACAGCTTTTATGAAGAATAGAAATTTGCCAACATCATTTGCCAAGTTAGTGTAAGGACTATAAAGTATTTCCTGAAATTGTTTTTGAGGATTGCACGGAAGTAAAACGTGGGCAATAAGAAGTACAAATGAGAGGAGAATAAAATCTATTGAAATGTGGTGCTACAGATAATGCTTCAGTTAGATGGGTAGCCTGAGTAACCAACGAAGAGGCACTGCATTGAGTTGGGGGAAAAAGAGCTTCATGACACAACTCGATTAAAATAAGCTGATACGACACATCATGGGGAATCAAGGAATAGTTCATTTGGTGATGGAGGGTCTATTTGGGGGCGGGGGGGGCGGGGTGGCGGGGGGGGGGGGGGAAGGGATGGGGGGAGGGTAGTTAAGAACTGCAGAGGTGTACCAAGACTTGAGTATACTATGCAGATTCTGACGGATATAGAGTGCAGTGGCTATGCAGCGATCGAGACTTTGTACAACATACCCTAGGGTGGACAGCTGCAACAGTGCAACAGACCAGTCTTCGGACTTGTGGCCGCAACAAGAGCACTCATACTCAAACAGATCACACACTTATTGGGAGTTTCTGATCCGAGACCGATGAAAAAATGGATTTCTTACATAGTTCGCATCGCTGAAGTGTATAGATTATGCCTGCAAATGGACTTTTTGATTGTGAAAGTAGCTTAGAAGTTACAGCGAATGGAACGGAACCGTACGTTGTTTGAAATGCAGGCGCTCGATGATTCAAGGAAAGATTTGACTAGTATACGAATTTCTGTCCATTGAGAATTTACTTAAAAAAATGTACCGGTGCCAGTGCTCAAAATGACAACGAGAGCTTCAACGCTTGTATCTGGAAATGGCAGCGAAACCTCTTCATTGTGGAGTAAAAACTGTAGAAATAGCAGCATATATAGTTTCAGGTATATTCAGTGAAGGTTATTCATCTGCTCTGAAGACTATGAACGTGTTAGGAGTCGCCACAGGCACGAAGAGCAAAAGCTTCTCGGAGTTATCTGACCTTAAACGCGTGGTTGGCGCGCAACAAGGAATGTCTCAGTTTGTTAAAAGTGCCAGGATTGAAAAAATACAGCACCAAATTCAGAACCAGAGCTTGTTTGACGGAGAAAAAGGACGCGTCTATATGATCCTCGGATCGCATATTAATCATAAGTTTTGAAACAATATTTTTTAAACTCCAAATTTGGAACGCATTTTCCTCGAAACATTTTTCAGAGGGCGAAACACTCTAGAGCCTCGACAGGTTAACTGATTCATTTAATTTTTTTAATGAAAGATAATTAAATTTAGGGGGTATTACCGACAGATTTTTTATATTCGAATTTTAAATATTTTTTAAACATTTGTCAAGAAATTGACAGCCGGCCGGTGTCGCCGAGCGGTTCTAGACGCTTCAGTCTGGAACCGCGCGACCGCTACGGTCGCGGGTTTGAATCCTGCCTCGGGCATAGATGTGTGTGATGTCCTTAGGTTAGTTAGGTTTAAGTAGTTCTAAGTTCTAGGGGACTGATGACCACAGATGTTAAGTCCCATAGTGCTCAGAGCCATTTGAACCAAGAACGCACATTTATTTGTTTGTGTCTTGAGAATGGGAAGATTTATTTATTTATTTAGCGTATGGCAAGTACAAATCACGTATGAAAAATCTAAAAGTACATAACACACAAAACAGTTACAATATCACAAACAAACATCTAGGTTAGAAATATAATCGATTGCACTGTTAGTCGCATCCATGAAGTCCCTTGTTGGCCCAGGGTAGGCCCTCAGAGGACATTCTACCACGATATGGTGAATTGTCTGCCTGTCAGCGCCGCAGTCGCACTGTGGTGATGGCACTATGCTCCATTTGTACAAGGAGTCCGCACAACGGCCGTGGTTCGTCCTGATCCTGTTAAGAGTAGACCAGATTTTGCGGGGCAAGTCAAAGCCCCGAGGTCTGTTAGATGTTCCCAATAAGGTGTTAACCTGAGGCGGTGTCTTTTCCTCCCATTCTTCTCTCCAGCGGTCCTCAAGAATAAAAGCGTTCTTTACCAGATCTTTGGCATTTGCGAGAGGGGGGTGTCTGGATTTCAATCTATTTTGCTCAATTCCATTACTCAGGGTGTGGATTTTTCGACACTCCCTGACAAGTGGAAGAAGAGTAGCGTATCCCTGAGGGCTCGCGCGAAGCAGACTAAATACCACAGACTCGCCAGCGGTCAGTAATACTACACGCATATTCTTCCCGGCAGTATTTCCCTCCCTATCGCGCAGTCTAACACTCCCCACGTTAAGTTATACAAACGGCAAATAAGAAACATTTCTGTACGCAAATAAAATACGGAGTTACTACGCCCTTGGAATACTTGTAAGTTGTAATAACAACTCCATGACGACGGCAAGAATTTCTCATTACGTGTTTACACATAGACAAAAAAGAATGTTTTTTCAGCAAGATAGGGCCAATAATAATCCTCAGTTGCGTAACCAATAAACTAAGAGTTAAAAGTGAACAGTTGTTACACAAGATAGTCGAAGCATTTCACTGATATAGAGACTGCCACGACAAACAGCGGTGTAGTTATTAAATACTGACATAGAAATGAGAAACAAGTTTTGGAAAAAGCAAGTCCGGAGTACAGTAAAAAAAAAAAAATGGCTCTGAGCGCTATGAGACTTAACTTCTGAGGTCATCAGTCCCCTAGAACTTAGAACTACTTAAACTTAACTAACCTAAGGACATCACAAACATCCATGCCCGAGGCAAGATTCGAACCTGCGACCGTAGCGGTCGCGCAGTTCCAGACTTTAGCGCCTAGAACCTCTCGGCCACCCCGGCCGGCGGAGTACAGTAAGGTACGGAAATAAGATACAAAGTTTGAAGGTAAAGAGGAAAGTGAATGCTATAGGAATGCTTTGCCACACAGATACGTTAAGAAGTAAGAGGACAAGTAAGATACGAGATGAAGAGGCCTTGGAAATAAATGGGGGAAGAGGGAGGTTTACGGCAAACATCCACGATAACACGAAACAAGTCTGAGCGACACGTGTAACACCAGCAGGAATAGTTGTGATGTCGCGTGGGCCTTGGAGTGCTTTTTTGTGTTTGACTCTGTTTCCGCTTAAACGACAGCATCTAGAAGACACTGACCGCCGTCTGTGTGGTCTTGTGACAGGTGGTAAGCAATGAAGGTATCGGCATTAGATCGTACTAGCAGAACTGAGACGACCATTGTCTCTGAAGAAACAGAACGAGTAAGATACGTTTAATGTCTTCTACTGACACGGCTGGCACCCGTGAGGGAGGGACGGTGTGTCATTGTAAGGTATACAGAGGCGAGCGACTGTTGAAATGGTTCAAATGGCTCTGAGTACTATAGTACTTAACATCTGAGGTCATCAGTCCCCTAGAACGTAGAACTACTAAAACCTAATTAACCTAAGGACATCACACACATCCATGCCCGAGGCAGGATTCGAACCTGCGACCGTAGCGGTCGTGCGGTTCCAGACTGAAGCGTCTAGAACCGCTCAGCCATATCGGCCGGTGCGAGCGACTGTGCTGGGGTTTACCCCAGCACACTGCCACCAGCGTCACATCATCAAAATGCACCTATGCTTAACAGGCAAAGGATTGCACCGTAATTTAAGAGCGAAATTAAAAAAAAAAAAAGTTCAAATATGTGTGTATTCCTAAGGAACCAAACTACTGAGATCATCGGTCCCTTGACTTACACAATACATAAACTAACTTACGCTAATAACAACACACACACACCCATGCCCGAGGGAGGACTCGGACCTCCGGCGGGAGGGGCCCGAAATTAAAAATTAAAATAACTTTTCCAAGCTTCGTCAGTGTATGCTTAAGTATAATAACGTTAACGTTATAAAGCTCAGAATGATCAGATGAATATGCTATGGAAAATATACGATTTTAAGAAAAAATAAGTGACGCTAAATAACAAAGCTAGAAAACTAAAAATTGGTCAGAATATGGAAATTTACGTCACAATTGAAAGTTACGGGCCTCAACTTTGGTCAAAATCGTTTCTACGAGAAATTGAAGGCGCCAAATATTATACTCAGAATGATGAAAATCCGTATGTAGCCTCATTTTCATATAAAACATAAACTACGTGACACCAGTAAGTTACCTGTGTTAGTTTTCAAACTGTTTACTAGAAACTAAATTTGGAACGAAAACGTCCTCATTTATGATAGATTAAGTATCATCTGTATTCATAATAGAAAGTTCTATTTACAGCACTCGATTACAGTCATGTAATAATACAGCTGTACCAAGTTTCAAAAGGTACTGCGAACAACTACAGTTACAAGGAATCCTAAAGAGACAGTTCAGTGGTAATGTTCTACTGTCGGTTCCGTTCTAAAAATTCTAGCTGGCAAGGTTTAAGTGCAGCCGAACTAATACTTATCGGTAACTAAAGGAAACTTTATTTATATAAAAATGAAGAAGATTGTAAACTGTTAAGCGGCAGAGATATTAATACGTCTCCGAGAAAGGGGCCACTTAGATATGCTCCTTGTGCCTAGGGTGGTTGACAGCAAGTGTTCCATTTGGCGGCGCGCTGCACCTATGTGTAAATACGGCCAGAGAGGCAGTGAAAAGACACTTCTTACCGAGATATCAAACTGTTTGCGTCAGTCAAACGCCTGCGTACGTAAGGCCTCAGATGACGTCAGAGATGGGCGTACTTGACTTTGTTTTCCGTATAAGTAGGAAGAACTGTACGCCGTCCTGGATCGCTGAGATTTCTCGGAAGTTACTGTTTGTCTGCCGCCCCCGATGTTGACAAAGCTGTGTGGCGAGTGGCGAGATTATTTTCACTATTAAGGCGAGCAACTAACTTTTGGTGATTAGAAGTCAGGGCGATAGACCATTTTACTTGGAACTTCCTATAGTTGTGGCCTCTGAACTGTTAATAGTGCTGTTTCGACAGGGATGTTATTATTATTATTTTTATTGTTGGGGATATTATTATATTTTGTGCGTTTGGACTTTTAAACAATATAGCAATCAGTTGCAAATCAAAACTTGTATTTCTAGTCATAGTTCCTGATCTCACCGAGTAAATAGCAAGTAACACGTAACATGTAACATTTTCTTTCAGAGAGCACAAAGAGTAATATGGACTTGCACTTCTGGCTGACCGCACCAGTAGTTTTCAGGCTCTGGTAAACAGAGAAGGTAAGAGTAAAGCGCGCACAGACAGTTTAAGCGTCTTTTCATAACGATATAACAGAACAAACACCGACCATTTTGATTATTTACCTCCCACTCCATAACGTCGTACACAAGTAGCAGAAGGCAAGAGTCCAAATGTCGAATTACAGATGAAGCGTGTTGAATGCACCAAACAGTTACAGTCGACGTAAATAGTACTGAAAACGCGAGAAAGAGCACATAGAAGAATGGTAACAAAGTTTAAACAAATTCAATAGAAATATCTTCGGATATTTCTGTCAACCAGAATCCCTAATAGTCACATCATTAATGCTCTGTGTAACTGTCAAAAGGAAATTTCTGCATCGGAAGTAGACGTATGGATATGAGGGATATGAGCTAACAAAGTGTGTGTGTATGTGACAGTGAGAGAGGGAGAGAAAGAGAGAGGACGAACGTCTTACATTGAGGCGTTGGGTTGGGTTGTTTGGGGGAGAAGACCAAACAGCGAGGTCATACGTCTCATCGGATTGGGGAAGGACGGGGAAGGAAACCGGCCGCGCCCGTCCAAAGAAACCATCTCGGCATTTGCCTGGAGTGATTTATGGAAATCGCGAAAAACCTAAATCAGGATGGCCGGACGCAGGATTGAATCGTCGTCCTCCCGAATGCGAGTCCAGTGTGCTAACCACTACGCCACCTCGCTCGGTTACATTGAGGCTTTGGTGACAGACATTCTTACAGTCTCCATGTTAAACTAGGTGATTCATATTTTGCTAATTTTCCCAACTGTAGTGTGCGAAACATCTGAAATTCACATTATGATGGACACAAATTCTGAAATTTCACCTCAGTTTCAGATTTAATACACATCTTTCTATCTTCTGTCTATCTTCATCAATCATCATCATCAATCAGTTATCAAAGCATATATAAACTGAAGTCTCCTTGCAGCGATACTGATCCGGTTTTCGTAGTCTCTTCCTCAGTGCACCCTCTCGATCACGCTGAAGCTGCAAGACTAAATGAGTGTGGTATGGTGTTTGCTCAAAAATGTTCAACGACATCGCCATTTAGAGTGCATTAATACAAATATTTATTCTTCACTAAATTTGATTATTAGGAACACCACTTGTTAATTAAAGCATAGTTTAGTTAAAACGTTCCTTAATTTGAGGTAGTGCAATCACTCGAAAATATTTAAACATTAATAATAGTGAGTTTCGTCGTTGTCGGTGCGCGTATTCACGCATACAGAACGTGCATGACTGTGGCGTGGGTGAACACCGAGAGTGCAACCGACATTGTATGACGGATACATTTTGCCGTTCTCTTTGGTAATCTTGTGACAATGTTTCACAATGTCGATACCTCGTAAAGAGCAACAGAAGGAACACAGCATATATTTGTCATCAGCTGTCTTGTGATTTATGTGTACTAACATGTAATATAAAAGAGTTGTGTAAACTGATGTTATTATTTTGAGCTGTAATATTATTCGCACGGTACCTGTGAGTATTGTCTAAGTAATTCTGGAAGCTTAGGTCCAGAAGAAAAAATTGTATCTGTGTAAAAGTTTTGACAATCTAAAAAGAGACGATTGATGAGCAGTTGTTCAAGGAGGGTTCTGGGATGTGTAAGACGGGAAGTCGGGAGTATAGAGCAATTTTCCGAAAAGTTTTTTTGATGGTGAAAAGAAGAGTTGGTTTAACAGTGTGGAAATAAGGAACAGTTTGGACAATATTATTTTACCGTGGTTTGAACTGAGCAGCCAAGATAAATTCTTTTGACATATAAGATGGGATAAAGACTGTGCTCTTTGATTTGATTTGATTTGGTTTTACCAGGAAAGCAAAAACAACATTGGTGAAGCCCGCTACTGACCGCACCGAAACAGAGTTTATTGTGCGGTATAACTCCCTGTGTCTCCAGTAAAGCCAATCAATACCCCAGCACAGTGCAAGAAGATCCTTTACCTGTGCTTTGTTATACACAACTTCTCCAGGTCTGGTTGATCCGAATATTCTGTGTCTTTTAATCTCCAATGCCTCATGTGCGAAGATCAAATTTTATGTGGTGTCCCCGTCCACACCACACATCCTACATTTTGGGTCTTCTTCTATTATCCTCATTGTATGTAGGTGGTTTCTGAAATTCCCGTGGCCTGTCAATAGTCCAGCCATGACTCTCATTTCTGTTCAAGCTCAAGATTGAGAGACTTCTCTTACAACATGGCTTTGGCATCAATACCTTGCCACGTTTTTAGTTTTGGACCTTAGCCCAATATTCTACATGCTCGAACAGTCCACGGGTATACTGCCAGTTCATAGTGTCCAACGGGCACAATATTTCGGCGATCAGACATGTCGCCATCGTCAGGTGCGCTGACGAACTGAGCTCCTGAGGGCGGGCGGCCGATTTAAATAGCCTTCTCCCGCGGGCCACTCTCTTCGCCGTCCGCGCCCGCGCGCCGCCGGTCGCGAAGACGTGGGCATCGGAATCTATCGTAGCGTCGATGTTCTTGCTACGTCCGCCCTGGTCGCCAGTTCGTACTTCTTGCTGAGTCTTCTTAATTACATTCAATGCCGGGTCCCAAACCTTGATGAGATTGTAGCCGCAATCTCGCTTGATAAGATCTTCCCTGGTGCGAATTTCGATAGCCTCCCCTATAACGCTGTCCCAATATTTAGAGGTCTGAGCCAGGATCTTGGTACGCTCATAATCCATCTCGTGTTTCTCGGACAAACAGTGCTCTGCTACCGCCGATTTATTTGGATATTTCAGTCGAGTGCGCCTTTGATGTTCTCGGCAACGATATTCGATGGTGCTTACTGTGTGTCCGATATAAGTCTTCCCACACTCACAGGGAATTTGGTATATGCCGGCCTTCCTCAAACCGAGGTCATCCTTCACACTTCCCAGTAATGCCCGTGTTTTATTGGGCGGGCAAAAGACGGTTTTAGCTCGGTGTTTCTTTAATATATGGCCGATTTTACGCGATAGTGCGCCATTGTACGGAATAAAGGCAGTGGCTACCTCTTCTTCCGTGACTTCGTCCGTCTCCACAGGTTGTGCTGTGGTGGTGGGACGGAGAATGCGTCTAATCTGCTATTCCGAGTACCCGTTTTTTCGGAGCACGGTCTTGAGGTGTTCCAATTCCTGGGGCAGATTCTCTGCGTCCGAGATGCTGCGCGCCCTGTGACTAGTGTTTTTAGTACTCCATTCCTCTGAGAAGGGTGGTGGCAGCTGTCTGCGTGCAGGTACAGGTCAGTGTGCGTTTTCTTCCTGTACACACCGTGCCTCAGGGTACCATCAGCACTTCTCTTGACCATGACGCCCAGGAAAGGTAATCTTCCTTCTGTTTCGGTCTCCATAGCGAATTTGATGTTTTGATGTATGGAGTTTAGGTGTGTAAGGAAATCCAGGAGCTTGTCCCTGCCATGGGGCCGGATGACGAACGTGTCATCGACATAACGGAAGAAACAAGTAGGTTTACAATTGGATGACGCCAAGGCTTCCTCCTCGAAGTATTCCATGTACAAATTCGCGACCACCAGCGAGAGTGGGCTGCCCATTGCGACTCCAACCGTTTGCTCATAGTATTCCCCATTAAACAGAAAATATGTTGAGGTCAAGACATGCCTAAAGAGTTCGGTGGTCTTCTCGTCAAATTTCTGCCCAATAAGCTCGACTGACTCTCGTAGAGGCACCCTGGTGAATAGTGAAACGACGTCGAAGCTCACTAAGATATCAGTGTCTTTCAGTCTGAATTTCTCGAGACGTTTCACGAAATCCACGGAATTACGGATATGGTGAGGGCATTTACCTACATAGGGGCTAAGAATTCAGCCAGATATTTTGCCAGCAAGTAAGTAGGTGCCCTAATGTTGCTGACAATCGGGCGCATAGGTACCCCCTCTTTGTGGACCTTAGGGAGTCCATAAAGTCTTCGTGGTACAGGTCCTTGAGGTGACAATTTCTTGACGTCCCCCTCTAGTAGATCCGCGTCCTTGAGTGGAGCCCTGGTCTTGTTCTCCACCTTCTTCGTGGGCTCAGCGTTGATCTTCCTATAGGAGTCGTCATCTAGCAGGCGCTGCAGTACTACAGGTCTGTTTCCCTGTTTCTTGCCTCGGCTTTTTCTGGATACACTTATTCTGAGAAATGGGAGTCGTGAATTACTCCCTTGTTCTCTTACTGCCTGCCCTTGATGTAGAAGGGCTTTGTAAACCCCATTCGCCCTGGGACAGTCTTTCCTTGGAGATCTTGGGCTCAAACCCTTTTAGTTCCCTTCACTTTTGTTTAGGAAGCCACTCTTTTCCTTCCTCTAGCTTTTGCTCTCTAGAAGTTTCCTCCTCTGAGCCCCAGACAAGTCTTTGATCTTAATCTGGTCCAACATCTTAGTAACCATTCCCACTTCTTGAACAGGTCTGCCCCCTGTTCAGCTGAGGGGATGTTTTCCATCGGTTCCAGCCCCGATTTCAGTGTCTGAGATCTCAACTTGCCCCTCAGTAATGCTATTTTCTTTGTGTCTATTTTGGTCTCACAAGAGTTGGGGATATAATCGGTACACACCATGGAAACCCCACACAGTGCAAGGCTAATTACTCAGGAAGGTCGCCTGGTATCCCTGAGACTCTGTTCATGACACATCTTTCCATGTGCCCCGCACATAGATTGCATCACACCTTGGGTTGGGTATTGAGGATTTGGGAAAGGACAAAGAATGGATGTGGGATGACAGGTCGTTGTGGGACGCACTTAGCCTGGCCCCTCAGCCAAGACCTTACCGACTGTCGGTTCCCACAGCCGTCATAGTCCTCAGTTTCATGTGAACACACAAGCCTCCCCACCTCCATGGACAGTGCTACTTCAAGGTGGTGTTCCCCAGAGAGAAGACTGTGATCTTAGTTTTTTTCGCCTTACTGACGAGCGGAAATTCGACTAAACTCATTCTGTGCAACTAAATGTCGTTTGCATTGTACAAAACTGCGCTTAGAAGTGTGAAGGCAAAGTCTTCACCGTTTCGTTTTGAGTCGAATAATTAACTGTCGGCTATATATCGGAAATGGTGAATGGAGGATGGGGAATACTCGGAGGTTTTCGATGTGACAAATGGAGTGAGACAAGGTTGTACACAGTCATCCCAAGCTCTATAACATCTACGCAGAGCATGCCATCAAGGGAGCACAGGATGGCTGGGATGGTGGAATTTTAATTCGCGCCAGGAAAATCAACGCTCTACACTTCGCAGATGATGCAGGAAGAGAGGAGAAACTTACAGATTTGATCTCCAGATTGAAAACTATTAGTTTAAGATTCGGTTTACAGATAAACATGAACAAAAGCTAAACTAATGGCCATTGATCGCAAAGATTTGAATTAAATTCAACTTACAGGGTGCTTAAAGGATTCAGAGGTAGAAAATGATTAATGTACACTGATCAGCCAGAACATTGTGACCGCCGACCTACTATCGTTATGAACACGTCCAGGCGATCGCAGCGTCACCTGACGAGGAATCACCTGACAAGGAATGGCTGCTAGTCAGACAAATGCACGGTGCATGTAGTGTCAGTGAGCGTGCTGTCTGTGTGTGGAATGGGAAAGGCGCGCGATATGAGTATGATCGAGGACGACTGCCTGGTCCTGAGGTTCGAGACGAGCATTTCGGAAACTGCAAGACTTGTCAGGTGTTCGAGGAGAGCTGTAGTGAATGTCTTCAACAGGTGACGAAACCAAGATGAAACCACATCCAGATGTCAAGGGGTTGGATGGCCGACCTACATTGCGGACGTCGGACGTCGTAGGCTGGGCAGACTGGTAAACAGGACAGGCGGCGAACTGTGGTGGAGCAAGCAACCGATTTTAAAGCTGGGCAAAGTACAAGTGTGTCGCCGGCCGAAGTGGCCTAGCGGTTCTAGGCGCTTCAGTCTGGAACCGCGCGACCGCTACTGTCGCAGGTTCTGACCTCAGATGTTAAGTCCCATAGTGCTCAGAGCCATTTGAACCATTTTTTGAACAACTGTGTCTAAACACAGATTGCACCGAACACTCCTAACGGTGGACCTCCACAGGCAACGACCTATGTATATGCCAAAGTTAACATCACGACATGTTGACTCTACTGAAATGGGCACGTGACCATCGGCTCTGGACGTTGGTGCAGTGACAGCGTCTCATAAATACCGATACTTCTTCATAATACCGATGGGAGGGCGCGAATCCCTCATCTTCCAGGGGAACAGCTCCTTAACACCTGTACTGCGGGATGGAGACAAGCTGGTGGAGGCTCCATATGCTCTGGGAACATTCACATGGGCATCCATTGGCCCAGTGGAGCTCGTGTAAGGCACCATGACGGCCAATGTGTATCCTACATTGATTGCAAACTGTAGTGCTTCGTTCTGCTGCCGCTGGGGTGGAATGGTACAGCAAAAACATCGTGCTTAGGGTCGTCGTAGATTTCCGCTCATTACAGCATGAAACAAATGGAAAAAACACACATTAGCACACACATATAAGCTGGTCCTGTTAATAGGTTGCGACTGAATTGCCCTCTCTGTTTATTGATTGGATAGCCACTGGCCCGCATCTCGTGGTCGTTCGGTAGCGTTCTCGCTTCCTGCGTCCGGGTTCCCGGGTTCGATTCCCGGCGGGGTCAGGGATTTTCTCTGCCTCGTGATGGCTGGGTGTCGTGTGCTGTCCTTAGGTTAGTTAGGTTTAAGTAGTTCTAAGTTCTAGGGGACTGATGACCATAGATGTTAAGTCCCATAGTGCTCAGAGCCATTTGAACCATTTGATAGCCACTGAATTGCTATTTATTTATTTAATGGGATAATAATAATTATTAAAAGGTGGCAATTTTTTTAAGCACTGTTTTTACTCTTTCGATTGTTGCGAGTCAGCGATAGTGCAATGCTGCTCGCTTTGGAGAATACACATTTTATGAGAATTATTTGGTCCAGGAAACACTTTTGCGATCACGGTTGCGATTTAGACGGTATTCGCGTAATTGTACTGATTAAAAGTTATCGTTTCCGAAAGACGGAGGTTCGATTAAAGCTGTGTGCACTTTTGCGCGTATAATGAAAATATTCATAACACGTCGCGTAACATGCGAATCACAACCGTGATCAAACGAAGAAAATATATGATAACATAAATGTTCTTCGCTGTTATTCAGGACAGGGTCAGATTAGACCTTGCAATTTTTAGTTATAGGAAATCACAAGACGTTACACTTTAGAGCTATTTGTTTTGAATAACTTGTATTTACCTTCTCTCTCCTTTTTACAGCCTTTATACCTTCACATCGATTAAGGAACTTTTCCTTCTCTACTGACCAGTAAGAGAACAAAATTCAGACTCAACAAAATGTCTTACATCGAATTATTACTTGCTTAACCCTTAACAATCACATATAGTTTTGTAGTACAAACAATGCTAATTTATTCCGTGCACTAGAAAGTCTTTGATACACTGAGCACAAAAATGAAAATAATAAAATTATAATTACATTTTTAATATCATGAATACTCCATTAAATCATGAAAATAAAGTTTGACATCGTCGTAATATTAATTTTCATCGTTGTAGCACTACAAGACCACGTACACCCCTTCACGACGATCATGGTAGAGTGGTTCGAGAAATACAGTAGCACCTTCTAGTTGATTTGTCTGAGCCGTGCGCAGCTCGTGTTCAAGCCGTTTCTTGCTTGGCATCTTGTCATTGCGGTTATGGCATTTCGTTTCTTATTCGATTTACTGGCGTCACTAAGTTGCTGGCTTGCCTACCCGTGAGTGGCAGCAAAAATGGAACAAACTGATGTGATGCAGGAGGTCGACCTTCAATCATTGACTTCCACCGCCAACGAGACGGGAAGGAACCTTATTCATGGCGGCCAATGAGGCCGTGTCGTGTGGTCCCGGTCCAGGAAGAATGCTCCGTCGATGGCCGATCACTAGAGGCGTGACTTCCCAGCAGTGCACAACCGATAAGATGTCACACGTCTACCGTATTGGTACAGTTAACATCATTGGTATTCGCACCTAAGTAAAGATACAAATTCAGCAAGACATGCTGCAGGCGGCGGACGTCGACATAGTTTTTCTGCAGCAGGTACTAAACGATGCCCCAGTTGAGTTTTATGGTTATGACGTCTATCGTTTAACAGGTTACGACGGTAGCGGTGGCTCAGCCATACTGTTACGATAAGGAATAGTGGCGGAAGATGTGGAATACTTACCATCGACTCATGGTGTTGCCCTGACTGTAGGGGATGTCCGCTTGGTGTAATGTCTACGCACCGTCTGGCTCGATCAAGAGACAGGAACGTACTACCTTTTACACAGAGGAAGTGTCGCCGCTATTTCGAGGACGTCAGGAGAATTATATTGTCGGCGGCGACTTCAACTATGTTCTGCGGCCCGAAGACCAACGACCACACTTAGTTCTTTGCCCGGCGTTACAGACGCTGGCCCGGGATCTTGCAGTGCCTGACACCTGGGCAATGACGCACGGCAGCAGCCTTGGATATACGTACTTTACAAGCGAATCAGCTAGACAGGGTGTATGTGTCACGTGGGCTACGCAATGCGACGATTGACGCCGAGGTGTGGCTTAGGGCCTTGACAGACCACTAGGCTTACATCTGCACCATCGCCCTGCCACGACAAAAGACATGGCGCAGTAGGGGCCCATGGAGGCTCAGCGTTACCCACCTGCCGGATGAGAACTGTTTACAGGAGGTTGAAGTCACGTGGCGACAATGTCAACGGCGTCAACGTTCGTACGATTCAACGCTTAAATGGTGGCTCTGCTGCGTCAAACCGGCTTTACGCAGAACGTTCACACAATATGGCCAAGATAAGTCACTTTGGCAACGGGAGACTTCCGAATTTTATTTCGCAGCCCTACGTGATTTGGCGAAACAACCAGCGTCTCCCGACCGTCAGCAGGCTGTCCAACGTATCAAAGCACAAGTGCTGCGTCTTACGGCTGTGAAGATGGAAGTGCACCAAATAAGAATTGGACTCTAGAAGCACATACCATGCAAGGATACTGGACGGATTACGCAACGAACGGCCATCATTACACTATATACTGACAGAAAGAAGGCAGCGGCGACGTACACTTATACGGGATGTCGAAATGACCGATGGACTGCGGGCCACGTTACAGAAGGATACTGCACATGCTTTTTCTCACCACTATCGCAGTTTCTACGCGGAGGACCAGCTGGACAGAGCAGGACTGGCAGACGTGCTTCGCGAAATACCAGTGACGAACATCCCATTGAAGTGGATGACCTTATGGCTGAAACCACCATAGATGATCTGGACGCTGCCCTAAAGTGTGGTACGTTAAACAAATCCTCTGGACCGGATGGGTTCCCTCTTGAGTTCTATCGAACCTTTGCTCCACTGATGGCACCGACGTGGGTACAGATGTACAATGAACTCTTAACACCTACACCGGCCGCTGTGGATGAGCGGTTCTAGGGGCTTCAGTCCGGAACCGCGCTGCTGCTACGGTCGCAGGTTCGAATCCTGCCTCAGGCATGGATGTGTGTGATGTCCTTAGGTTAGTTAGGTTTAAATAGTTCTAAGTCTATGGGACTGATGACCTCCGATGTTAAGTCCCATACTGCTCAGAGCCATTTGAACAATTTTTCTTAACACCTACCTTATGTCTCCTTGTCATGATATCCGTTCCAGAACCAAGTGGTGGTCGTAGACCACAAGACTACCGGCCTTTGACATTATTGAATGGAGACTGCAAAATCTTTGCACGTATCCTCCGTGCTCGCCTTCAAGCGGGGATATAGGACAAAATACATTTAGATCAAACGTGTCTAGGTGGGAAGAGCAGTATACAAAAAGCTCTAGGGGGATACAGGGACGCCACAGCATTGACGTCGGCATGTAGATTACGAGGAGCCTTCGTTGCAGTAGATTTCGATTACGCTTTCGACCGTGTAGACCATGTGTTCCTACGAGGGTTCATGGAACGGATGGGAATCCCCCTCATGTTTGTGGACACGATCTTGAAGTTGATTAATGCGGCGAACTCGGGAGTCTTGGTGAACGGTGTTAGCTCAGAACCTTTCACGATCCAGCGCTCAGTGCGGCAAGGTTGCCCCCTTTCGACCGTTGCAGTCGCTCTTGAACATGCACTACACGGCCTCCGTCGACGATTTGAAGGCGTCCAACTACGGACCGCATCCTTCCAATGCCGCGCATACGCCGACGGCGTCGTTCTTTTGGTCAAGTCAGGAGACGAAATCCAGGCGGCGCTGGAATGGCTTCAGCAGTATGGAGCCGTGGCGGGTAGTGTTATTAACCTATGAAAGACCCAACTTATGGAAGTGGGCAGAGGGCTGCCAGGAGGGACAGCAGTGCCCATCACCAAGGTCCCCACTCTCAAGTGTTTGGGAGTAGTATTCCATGGAAACATACGACGTACAGCGGCGGATAATTATCGACGGCCACTGCGACAGATTCGCGCATTGGTACACCAACATGCACTGCACGCCACAGATACGTTCCAGCGCGCACGTTATGTCAGAGTCTATTTGGCACTGAAAATAAGTCACTTGGCACACATACTGCCGTTGCCCACCACGATAGCGTCAAGACTACAGTCGGCCTTCGGACATTTCGTAAGTGCTGGCCTCCTCTTCAAAATCCATTAGGATACCTTGACGCTGCCACCGAGAGGAGGAGGGATCGGACTCGTAAACGCGAAGAACAGGGCGCGTGCGCTATTTCTTAGTACGATGCAACGTAATTGGAGAACTGAGCACGTCACCTTAATTGGCGCTGTGATCAACGAAGTGGCTCCCCATTCACTGTGTCCACCAGTCAAAGTATGCCTTCTCACTGCCAGGACAAACGCCGCAAACTTGTAAAGGAGATGGCAACGTATTATTTTTATCGCACCGTTAGAAGAATGCTATAAACTTCTGGTGCATATTGCAAGAGCAACATGATAGCTAGCGGCGACATGTGAAATATAGAATATTTTCTCCAGTTACTTGGGTTCGTTATTCACAGGCCCTAAGGCTAGTTGGGGTGCTCCGGGTATGAGAAGTGAAATGAGGAGATAGCTCAACGTCCAGGAGCTAGCGTTCATGCCTGATGTATTCAGGGGGCTACATATCGTTTTTAAATTAGCGAGAAGACGACCTGGATACACACCAACAGGGCCGTAGCAGGGTCCCGTTTTCTTTTCTTTCCTTTTCTAGTGAACTCTTTAAATGTAGACGGCATTAGAAACCGTTTTTATGTTTGGCTGTGTTGAATGGCACCATTCAATGCTACCTTAAGAAACGTTCAGATGAGCATAGGCTGTAAATTTTTTTAAAAATATACATGGTCTATGAGTATACACTGGCGAAAAAAAATCGCAACACCAAAAGATAGCTAAATAGAGTAATTTGTCTAGGTGACATATTTAAATCATGAAAATTGCAATATCACAGGTTAATGCAAGCACAGGGAAATCCATTGCAAATGTGAAGTGCTGGTAGGTATATAACTGGTGTAACCACCAGGATGTTGAATGCGAACGTGCGGATGTCAGCTTTTGGGATGGAGTTCCATGGGTGATGCACTTGGTCGGTCAATACCAAAGTGGTCAATGCTGGCTGTGGATGGCGTTGGAACTGTCCTCCGACGATGTCCCATATGTGATCGATTGGTAATAGATCAGGTGATCGAGCAAACCAAGGCAACATGTCGACTCTCTGTAGAGCGCGTGAGTTACAACAGCGGTAGGTGGGCAAGCGTTATCTAGTTGGAAGAGACCCCCCTGTAATGCTGTTCATGAGTGGCTTCACAGCAGGTTAATTCACCAGACTGACGCTCAGATTTACAATCAGGGTGCGTGGAATAACCCAGAGAGTGCTCCTGCTGTCGTACAAAATCGCATCAAAGATCATATCATCAGGTGTAGATCCAGTGTTTCTAGCACACAGACAGGTTAGTTGCAGGACCTCAAATGGCCTCGTTCTAACCAACACACGCCAGTCACTGGCACCGAGGCAGAACCAGCGTTGATCAGAAAACTGACTTCCACCCTGCCCTCCAATGAGCTCTCGCTTGACACCACTCAAGCCACAAATGGCGGTGGTTTGGGGTCAGTAGAATGAACTCTACAGGGCATCCTAGCTGTCCTAGAAGTAACCGATCTGTAACATTTCGTTGAGTGACTATGGAGCCAGTTGCTTTTCAGATTGCTGCTGCAGATACAGTACGATGCGCCAGACCGACACATAGAACACGATGGTTGCCCCTCTCGGTGGGGCCACGTGATCACCGCTTCCAGCTATCATGTACAGTGGCAACATTTCTCCCAAGTATTTCTGCAATATCGCAGAAGGAACATCCAGCTTCTCGTAGCCCTGTTACACGACCTCATTCAAACTCAGTGAGGTGTTGGTAATGATAGTCTTTGTTGTCTTGACGGCATCCCCGACTAACGTCAACTCAAGACTTCCAACCTCATAGGTAACTAAGTCCCGCTATTGTTACAGCATGTATTTAAAGCAAACCTGATTTGCGTTCTCATAGCTGCGCTACTAGCGCCGCTCTTAGGCTATTGGTGCAAAAGCTGAATAGCTATCATCTTTCAGATGTAGAAACACGCCTACCAACTTTGGTTTACGTCGCAGAACTCATTTTTGATGCTGTAATTTTTTTCCCGTAGATTCTAAGACGAAAAAACTACGCAGCATGTAGGAATAATGCAAACTGGTCATAAATTGATATTCATAAGATATCGCCGGGCGATGCAAAATTGTAAACTGGAATCTCATTGACTGGAGTAAAGCTGTCTTGAGTGATGAGTCCCGTCTCCAACTGAGCGAAGACCAGCGATGACGTGTCTGGAGACGCCCTGGACAGCGGTGGAATACCGGCCGGACTGTCGCCCACCAGACAGCACGACAACCAGGAGTGGTTGGTGTGAGGCTCCATTTAATTTCATAGCAGGATCTCTTTGGTAGTCATCCGCGGCACGCTGCCAGCACCGCGGTACGTCGGCGATGTTCTACGCCGTTCGTTGCCCTTCAAGGCAAGCCATCCTGGGCTCACATTCCAACAAGATGATGCCCGCCAGCACATGTCGATAGTTTCTGCTGCTTGTCTTTGTGTTTGTCAAATCCTACCTCGGCTAGCAAGGTCGCCGGATGTCTCGCCAATTGCGAACATCTGGAGCAAGGGCAGGGCTCTCTAACAGCTTGCGATTTTGATTATCTAACATGCCAATTGGACAAGATTTGGCACGGTGTCCTCAGAAGAACATCCGATAACTCTATCAATCAATGCCGAGCTGAATAACTGCTTGCATCAGGGTCAGAGGTGGGCCAGGGCGTTATTTACTTGCTCAATTTTTGAAGTTTTTTCTGTTGATAAATCATCCATTTTTTCTGAAATTTTAATACTTTGTTTCTCTGTACTCGTAATCATATGTACCGATTTCCGTCCCACTCGAAGTATTCCTTCATGGTGTTCCTTTTTCTGTTTTAAAGTATGTGTTTCATGAAAGAAGATGAATAATATTTCAGGAGCCATAACTGTGTTGTAGAGCGGTGTGCTGACCACACGCCCCTCCTATCCGCATCCTCAGCTGAGGAAATACGCGGCAGTCGGATGGTCCCGATGGGCCACTTGTGGCTTGAAGACGGAGTGTTACATTGCTTGTTGGATTAATACTCGACCAGGATGAAACGGCGGTTGGATGGTCCGATGGGCCACTTGTGGCTTGAAGACGGAGTGTTACATTGCTTGTTGGATTAATACTCGACCAGACAGTTCATAATCTCATCCACACTATCGGCAGAAATAACCTCATGTAGGACAATCCGTAAACAGTTCGCTATTTTCCGAAGGTGATCCCCAAACGAAGAAAAAAATAGAAACCTATCAGATGCTGAAACACGTTCTCCTTGGTGGGAAACGTGGGAAATATTGACAAAATTATCTTCCTGCTTCAGGAAATAAGATATAGTAAACAATGTTTACACGAAAATGGCACACGTAAAAATTTTGAAAATTTGTAGCCATCCGACTCTCCGCACCGCATTAGACGTGTGCTGATAATAGTGTGTGAGCATTTATAGTTGGAATATTTTGAAAAATTAAGGGAATAGAAATCATGGTTCCAGCTATATCAACACATTGGTGGCTACTGTATGCAGAACTTTTGCTGTATGTAACTAATGTTCACGCAAAAATGACACAACTAAAAATATTGAATGTATGTAAGCATCCTAATTTCCGCTCAGCATTACGGAAGTTGCTGATAGTTGTGCATGATCATTTATTTTTGGAATATTTTGAAAAATTAAGAGAATTAAATGAAAATCATGACTAAAACAATATCCACGCATTGGTAACCATTATGTGCGGATCTTTCTTTCATAACAAGTGAGAAATGGTGTTTTCTTGTTCGATGTTTGTTGGTGGATAGAACGACGAAGAGGATTTTATCGATTCTTTCCAGCAGAGAACAGCCTCTTCTGGGCTCCCAGTTTTCCCTCATTTGATAGTGTCATTTTTAGATTTGACAGGAATGTTAATTTTATTGTTTGTTATGCTCATAGAAGTTAAATTTTATCAACGAATCCAGAGAGGTATAACAAATATCTGATTGGTTACTTACCATGCAGCCGTACACTGCAGGCTACAATTGTACGAGTTTTTCACTTCTACATTGCCGGTAATGTACGGATCCTTTCTATAGATAGACGTCGCCTTCCATATTCCTTCCTTTGCATGTAATAATCCTTGGAGACATAAAAGGCCAAAGGTTGTCTGATGGTTTTTTACGATTTTGAACGCGGGTGAGTCACTCACAGAAAGAGACTCCTACGAATGTTGTAACTGCGTGTATAATAACATCTAGTCTCTTTGGTACATTGCCTCCCATGTAAATGTTGTCAGGGACTACACGTTCACCGTGCATATTAGTATTCAACAAGAGTTATTTCAGATTCCTCCAAAAGACGTGAAGGTTAATACTTCTTATTTATGATTTTCTAACGGCAGCGGGTGGGACAACAAATACTAGCGTTTTCTCATCATTTTACTACCAAGCATGAACATACACATATTACTTAAGAAACATAGTTTAGTTAATATTTCTGAAATGCTTTTGTTCATTTAAGTTACAATAACATTTCTATTGGTTACTGAGCTCGATATTCCAGCAATCATGAAATGACACACCAGTGCATCCCTTATATTTTGTTTGTAAAGCAAAATACAACATATGCAGTAAAGGAAGATCGTATCATTAGCGTCGTCCTGCAAGCTGTCGATACAGCTCTGCCAGAAATGTCGGAGTCTTTCTGCGTGAGCCTACAACCGATGGAATGGTTCGAGTATAGGCATGTTCCCTGTGCGTTCGTTGTAACCTCCAGATGTCTGAATGTTTGAATTTTGCCTGTAGTAGACCCGTCCAGAAACGTCTTATTTTACACTAAGAATTCTGATACCTTAACGTGGCTTCTGGACTTGTTAAGATGCATGAGAACATTATACTAACGAACCATTTCTATTTCAATTTACCTCTTTTGACGGGTGCCAAAGGCGGAAGGAGGCATAATAGTGGAACAGAAGAGTCAGCCCGCAGCTCGTGGTCGTGCGGTAGCGTTCTCGCTTCCCGCGCCCGGGTTCCCGCGTTCGATTCCCGGCGGGGTCAGGGATTTTCTCTGCCTCGTGATGGCTGGGTGTTGTGTGATGTCCTTAGGTTAGTTAGGTTTAAGTAGTTCTAAGTTCTAGGGGACTGATGACCATAGATGTTAAGTCCCATAGTGCTCAGAGCCACCACCAAAAGAGTCATGTCAGCCTCAGTTTTCATAAAAGAGCCGCCCTTTTGCGATAAATCAGTATTTTGTGTCAGACTCGATTTTTGCTCTTTTTTTTTTTGCTTAGTAATATCCTCACCTCCACCGTTACTCTTTGTAGTTACAGAGGACCGAGTGAGATGAAAATAAATTTTTTTTTGGTTGACATTGAATCCTTATAGTAGCTTCATTTCGAATTACTTCTAACCTTTGGAGACGACAGGATGTAAGCATTAGCCGGTGTATTTCGTGTACATTTACAAACATAGGTGCTGGTACGTAAGTGCTAACGTCTGCTCCACTTGTTTCTGTTGCTGGTTTTGTCTTTGGAGCAGATGTGCAGATTGTAGAATTAAAGACAGACGGGGAGAGGAGGTGGCTCATCAATCTCATAAGCTATCGTACCCTCGTCCTGTGTGAGGTGCTTTTTCTCACTTGACAGTTTTAGACGACGACAGCCGGTGCCGATTTTCCTATCCACGATCTTCCCATGGATCTGCTTCGTGATGTATTATAATGTAGAATTTGCTTCACAATCCTTGTCTTCGATGTTCGAAAATCATATTCTTTCTATTTATCCTTCATCTACATTCTTCTTATGTGGTTTTTAGCGTGCCCAATTCTTTGCTTATGGAGTAATTTCTAACTTTATCTGTACTGTTGCAACGTTTGTCCATATGAGATACTTCATTTCGGGTGTTTGTATATGTATTAGGTTTTTTTCCTCTGTACGTCCTTTAATCTCACCCTTATAATAAAATAAGAATTTCTTTCTCACAGAAGCCCCACAATCTGTACCTTCTTATTTTGTCTAGCATAAACACAGAGCATTTTACAATACATTTCACATGACTGTTACAACTGATGTGTGAATATTGAATGTTAAATGTGCTACCTAAGGCGCTGAGTGACTTGGTAGATTGGTCGTATTAATGTCCACAACACTCTGACGCGTCACAAAACTTTTTTTGCAATTTTAGAAATTATATATTTCAGGTGTGATGAAAATGACTATCAATGTAGGAAATGACTATCAATATTTCAGTCTTTCAATCAGCGTCACTTACGTTTGTTTTTCGTTATTTCTTTCTGTCCTACTTTAATCTCTTCATACACTCACGTGTAGATACTATATCTGAAGCTATCACTACTCTGTATACATAGTGATCACATGCCACTCACTGTTACAACAGAAGCTGATGGAGTATACGCATGTTGAAACGTCAGCTGTTATGAAGCAAACCTGTTCACCGTTTTACCTGGGGATCACCTAGAGATTTGTTGCAAACTCACACGGAAGTACATTGTGCACAAAAGGCAGATACCTGGATTGAAATACCCATCTTGCACAAAATTTGAACTTGATATAAATGGTTTACATATCGTGTAAATGAAGACTAAAATAATTATATCTCGTAATATATTCAATTTCGCACCAATAACAGCCTGTCGTAGAGCTATAATTTGGTGTCGAGTCTAGGCATACTCCACTACCACACTCATGAGACTATGAGAAAAAGAATATACAGGAACTGTCAGTAGTTAAAGGACGGCCAGTTAAAGAATAATTCAAATATGAATGAATATGGCTGTTTAAACATGTGTGGAATTACCACTTTGAGACCATGAACCGACGAGAATGTTGTTTACTAGATACAATACTAAACGAAGTGCGTTGACGAAATAGATTACATACCTAAACAAGCTATACGCAGCTCCAAAGAGAATAAAACACTATGGGAAGTAGTAAATGGACTGTGGTGAAGTTCATGACACAAGACTCCCTAATAGCCCTAATAGCTCAATGCTACCGGTTTCGTTCAGTAGACCGTTATCAAGCCGAAGCAGAGCGTAACCAGCTTGTCACTACAACATTTGAAGTGAACAACTTCGATGCAGGTGGAAAAACATAGCTTCAGTTATAATAAATAATCTATAAAAGATTAAATGTTTCATTTGAAGTGTGTAATTAAACGACTTGTGTGCGTCCCCTATATATTTGTGGCTTTTAGATGTTATTTATTGTAACAGAAGCTATGTTTTTCTATCTACGTAGAAGTTGTTCACTTCATATGGTGTCGTGACAAGCTGGTTACGCTTTGCTTCGGCTTGATAATGGTCTGCTAATCGAAATCGGTAGCACTGATAATAAAAATAAACAGCTGACTGTCATCTACAATGAACTTTCACAGTTATGTGATAGTTGTGATAGTTGTAAAGCCCCACCTCATCACAAATCCTTAATAGCCCTTGGGTCCTGTAGCTCCGAAAGCCAAATACGCGAAATGAAATAAGCTTACAGAATTTTTACAGGGAATAAGTACAATATTTGTCCCCATTTTAATGCGTTGTAGTTATTATTTCTTTTCACAGCAAGCCGAAACCGTAAACGCTGCAATGAAATATGTAAGCAGAATCCGGAGTTCGAATACCAAACAGGCTAGGCAAAACCAAATACCCTCTAGCTGGAATTTGTGCCCTTTCATTGAGTCTGTCAAACAAGGTCTGGCCCGAATCATTCGAATGGGCGTCACTTAAATCAATGCGGAACTTCCAGCGACGAGTGTCTTTTAAATTAATTTTGGTCTTAAGGCAGGAAAAGTCCACTGTGCATTATGCCCATTTGGCCTTTAACAGTGTTATATAAGTTGAAAAAAAAATACGCTTTCTGGTCTATGTCGTAATGTAAATGTTTGTCTGTAAATGGGTTTTAGTCCCTGAAGTGTCTTTAGACCGTCATCGTGGGTTTTTCGTGAAGAGAATTGGGGTTATTGGCCTGACAAATTTATGACAGAGTGAGGAGAAGAATTTGTTTTAGCATGACATTTTATGGATATCTGTTGTGTGATACGGCAGTTTGGTGGTTTCACTAAGTGTTGACCAATGTGTGTAATGGGAGTATAGCGGGGATCGTTCATGCTAAATCCGAAAACTTATTTTTGAGAGTCTAAAGGCGATTCAGATGACAGTCAGACGCTATGGGCGGCATTTCTGAACCGCAGGGAGTATAATGGCACGCCAGATGGACATTTGTGGGTCTTATGATGAAAGACTGACCATAATTGGTTATGTGCTGTCGTATAGTCATTCTCTTGTCCATTGTGACACCAAACTATTTGACAGTGTCACTCATTTGAGACTTACGCTCTGACTACTGCGTTACCGAGTCAAGTCCGTGAGTTGTCGGCTGGGCGCTTGAGCTTGGTATTGAATAGACTTGCGTGGCTCGATGTTCTTATATCACTGGATGTTTTCCTTTAGATGTCTCTGGACGTGCATAACAATTTCTCTGGACGTGCATAAAAATGTGCTCGGCAGCGCTTCAACGGCGCATTATCAAAGGCTTGCAGGGAAACCAACCCTCCTGCCTGCTTGGCTCTACCTCGTTGGTGAAGACAGAGGACAGCACAGGTCTAGGAACCGAATCCTGCGGCACTCCACTGATGGTCGCTTTTTTTTCTGCTATAGTGTTGGCCATTGCCAAACACGAATCATCTTTGTTTCAAGAATGAATGAATAATTTTGAGCATGTGCCCTGGACATCCTATGGCTTCCAATTTAAATATTAAATCATAAAGCCAGACGAAGTTTAAGGCCTTGTCTCTATTAAGGAACACATCGCCAGTGCTGTCTCCTCGATTCTTCGCTGCTCATACGTACTCTATCAAGTGGAGGGGCAGGTAGACTATGGGAGTACAGCGGAAAATACAAACCGTTCTTGGAGTAGGGTAGTACAATACTCTCCAGAATCTTGCCTAGTCCGATATTAACTTTTGAATATGTTATCTGAAAACGATTTGAACACCTAGCTTGGCAGCCCAAACGCAATGGAAATATCTTAGTCCTTGTAGTTACAAATATGCCGGACCTTACGGACAACAGGACGTAGAGGAATTATGGGTTAAGGCTTAAGCAGATTGTAAATCGTGGTCTGGAGGATTACGTGCCTAATAAGTGGATTAAGGACGGAAAAGACCCACCATGGTTTAATAATGAGGCTGTTGCTCTCTCGGTTCAAAAGAGAACGTGCAGATGGCGGCAAACAAAGGTTAGTGCAGATTCGTGTGGCTGTGAAAAGATCTACGCCCGAATCATACTACTAGTACCATCGTAATAATTTAGCCAAAAAATCTGGCAAAGAGACCGAGAAAATTCTGATCCTATGTAAAATAGCTAAGTGGGTTTCAGGCATCCTCTAGTCATTGTTGAGCAGTGTGGTGTGCGTGTTGAAGACAACAAAACGAATGCCGAAGTTTTAAATTTGAAGTTCAAGAAATCGTTCACGAAGAAGAACAGTAAAAACATACCACTGTTTGACCATCGAACAGTAAGAAACACCCCTGCCGTAGAGAAATGACTGAAGGAGTTGAAAACAAATAAGTCGTCACGTACATATAGAACCCCAGTTCGATGTTTCGAAGAGTACTCTACAGCATTGGCGCCTCACTTAGCTTGCATTTATCGTGTATCTGTCGCCAAGCGCAAAGTCCCGAGCGAATGAAAAAAACAAAACCAAGTGACTACTGTGCATAAGAAGAGAAAAAGAACGGACCCACAAAATTACAGACCAATATCCCTAACATCGGTTTGCTGCAGAATCCTTGAACACATTCTCAGTTCACATAAAATAAATTTCCTTGAAATCGAGGGGCTTATGTCCACGAATCAGCATGGTTTTAGAAATAATCGATCGCGTGAAACTCAGGTTTCCCTTTTCTCACATTATATACTGCGAACTATGGACGAAGGCCAACAGGCAAATTCTATATTTCTAGATTTCCGGAAAGCGTTTGACACAGTGCCCCATTGCAGGCTGTTAAAGGAGGTACGAGCAGACAGAACACGTTCACGGATATGTGAGTGGCTTGAAGACTTCTTAAGTTACAGAACCCACCATGTTGACCTCGAGATACGAGAAATTGGGGCTCATACGGTGGCATATAGACAGTTGTTTTATCCTCACTTTTGCGAATGGATCAGGAAAGGAAAGGAGTAATAGTGGTATGGGTATCCTCTGTCACGCGCCGTAAGGTGGATTGCGGAGTATCTATGTGGATGTAGACGCAGATGTGACTTCGCTGACTGGCCTCAGTGCCCGCGCACTGTGCCTCACTGTGCCTCATTGGCCTCTGGTCCTCAGGGGTAGTGAGGCTGTGGGCATATCAGGACAAGGCGGTCATTGCTCCCATACACAAACAAAGCAGGCAGTTGACCTATCTCCCACTAGGTAAACAGCCGTTCACTTGGGCCCTTGTTTTGTTTATTTAGGAAATATCGATCAATATAATTGCAATTAATGGTCAGTGACTGTTGTTATAATTATCATAATTTATAGCCAAGGTGGTGGCCGAGACTTAGACCTACGTATATGTTTACTCAGTTTTTCGTTAATGTCAAATGCTGTTAGCCTAAAGTGATAACCGTCATCATAAAGATGGTAATTTATGGCCCAAAAATGGCATCTCACCTCCCTATACAGTGCCGTGAGCTCTTAATGGTCCTTCACCGTCCCTCTCAGTGTCCCCAGCATCCTGAGACTGAACCCCACTCGAGCGACAGCAGCGGCCACAGCGGCAGT
Source organism: Schistocerca americana (assembly GCF_021461395.2). Classification (NCBI taxonomy): domain Eukaryota; kingdom Metazoa; phylum Arthropoda; class Insecta; order Orthoptera; family Acrididae; genus Schistocerca; species Schistocerca americana. The sequence continues at coordinate 359,449,213 of NC_060125.1, read as the reverse complement.
AAATTCAGGTGACAATGCAAATTACCAGCGTAGTATGGCGCACAAAAGTATTCACAAATTTTCAAATTTTCTGCAATATGCGACACTGTTTATGGTTTTGGAGCTAATTTTAGTGATTTTTCAAGAAATACGTGTTTTGTGAACATTTTACTGATTTTTTTTTATGAAGACACATGTAAATATGGTTTTATAAGTTGAACCATTATATATACCATTCATATACATCTATATCTACATGGATACTCTGCAAATTACATTTAAGTGGCTGGCAGAGGGTTCATGGAACCACCTTCACAAGTCTCTATTGTTCCAATCTCGTATAGCGCGCGGAAAGAGTGAACACCTATATCTTTCTGGACGAGCTCTGATTTCCCTTATTTTATCGTGGTGATCGTTTCTCCCTTTGTAGGTCGGTGTCAACAAAATATTTTCGCATTTGGAGGAGAAAGTTGGTGGTTGGAATTTCGTGAGAAGATTCCGTCGCAACGTAAAACGCCTTTCTTTTTATGATTTCCATCCCAAATCCTGCATGATTCTGTGACACTCTCTCCCATATTTCGCGATAATACAAAACGTGCTGCATTTCTTTGAACATTTTCGATGTACGCCGTCAGTCCTATCTGGTAAGGATCCAACACCGAGCAGCAGTATTCTAAAAGAAGACGGACAAGCGTAGTGTAGGCAGTCTCCTTAGTAGGTCTGTTACATTTTCTAAGTGTCCTGCCAATAAAACGCAGCCTTTGGTTAGCCTTCCCCACAACATTTTCTATGTGTTCTTTAGAATTTAAGTTGTTCGTAATTGTAATACCTAGGTATTACATATAAATGTACTATCGAGGGAACTGGCAATGGTTGTAATAAAAATAAGCTTGGTGGTACATGTCAAATACTAAACAAATAACCTGAACACTACATTTCCCTGCCTGCTTGTAGATTAGACTGATTTATCGTGCAACCGAAGTTTAACGGGTTCCTTTTGGTACTCATGTGGATGACCTCACACTTTTCGTTATTTAGGGTCAACTGATACTTTTCGCACCTTTCAGATATTTTTTCTAAATCGTTTTGCAGTTTGTTTTGATCTTCTGATGACTTTATTAGTCGATAAACGACAGCATCATCTGCAAACAACCGAAGGCGGCTGCTCAGATTGTCTCCCAAATCGTTTATATAGATAAGGAACAGCAAAGGGCCTAGAACACTACCTTGCGGAACGCCTGAAATCACTTCTGTTTTACTCGATGACTTTCCGTCAATTACTACGAACTGTGAACTCTCTGACAGGAAATCGCAAATACAGTCACAACTGAGACGATATTCCATAAGCACGCAATTTCACTACGAGGCATCTCAGTGCAAGACTGTTTACAGTTTTGGGGTAATTTTACCGATTCTTCGAGAAGACACATGTAAATAGTTTACCATGAACGTTAAAAAATTTCCTCAGTGTACCATCTGTAAGCAAACCACTACTGTGTATGGTTTTACCGATTTTTTTATTACTAATCCACGAATAGCTGATTTTTTTCAGGAAAATACAAGTAACATGTAGATATCACACAATCACCAAATCACAAAAAAATAAGAAATTATGTTGATCTACAGTATTAAACAATTTTTATTTAACAAGAATTATGCACCAGCCCTACGTTTCAAAAAATGGTTCAAATGGCTCTGAGCACTATGGGACTCAACTGCTGTGGTCATAAGTCCCCTAGAACTTAGAACTACTTAAACCTAACTAACCTAAGGACAGCACACAACACCCAGCCATCACGAGGCAGAGAAAATCTCTGACCCCGCCGGGAATCGAACCCGGGAACCCGGGCGTGGGAAGCGAGAACGCTACCGCACGATCACGAGATGCGGGCCCTACGTTTCACTGAAATGACCTATCCCCCACTTTTTCGGGTCCCCTAATGCACTAAGATTGTACTGTACTTCTAAAAATACCAACAGGAACGCTTATACTGAGAAACTTATATGCATCGTTAATATCCAGGCCTATACCAATGCTGTCAGGGTCAGAATACGAAAGAGAGCTACACAAACACATTTTATTTAAGAATAAAGAAAAAAATAACTTCTGTACATATTGCACTGCTGTTGCTGCTAACGCTGTCGACTGATGAATAGCCACTGCAGTGCTTGCTGCAGCCAGATTGCCTGAGTGCTGGACACACGTGGATAAACAGGACATTACCATTACCGACCTTGGATTCTCGTGACTGATGGCTGGGCTCACTAGCGCACCCCTTCCACACACCTAGTGCCCAGGGGCAGATAAGATGGCGTAGCATCTCTCCTCCTCCTGCACTGCAGACAGATTCTGTGATTCTTTTGTAGGTATTGTGGTTATAAATGAGTAGTCATGGCTTCGACCACTTCCTTTCCACTAGCCCTATATATTCAAGCACATCCACGAATTTGCATCTCTCTCACTCGCTTGTGGGGCAGGTCACAGTCCAGTGCATGCATGTGCCCTCACGCCATCGCATGCCCCATCCATCTGTGCCCCTATGGGTTGCTGCTGCTCGGCACTGCCAGTCAGCCAGCCACAGCTAACAGGCTTAGATGTAAGCACACACTCAAGAATTTTTTAATATAATGTGTCTCCTGGTTCCATAAATGTGTCTGTGATTTCCCTGTATATATCCCTGACAGACAGGGCAAAACATTCACTTACAAATCTTCTGGAGGTAGCAAGGAGATGAGCCTCTGAGAGAACCAGGATAGAATTCTTGAGATCCTGACACTTATCGCATCTCTTCACCTTGAGTAGCGTTGCAGTAGACCTGCTGTGAACCCTGAGTTTTGCCTCAGTGCACTGGGGGCTAGCTATTTAGGCAAATGATAGTTCTGATACCAAGTACGAGTAGATTAATGTAGTGTTGTGTAGTAGAGTCTAGTCTACAAATATAAATTGTAAAAATTGTAATGTAGCATTGTAGTGTAGTACAGTAGACCAGTAGCACGTGCCTTCTGGATTCCAGATTAACATAAATCTGTACACCAGACTGTAACATTGCAGCTCGTCCTGTTTTCTGAAGGAGAACACCCTACTCCTCCTTGTTGCCGATAAACAAAATAAGACCTTACGTCGGAATCTCACCAGGAAAAGCAATGAACACAATCCACCTGGACCACACTGATTGACTAGTGTAGCAAATGATAACTTTACGGGTGTGTGTGGTGGGTTCTATCTTTAACTTACCTGCACATTAGCAGTGTGGTCAGCCTCCCAACGATCTCAACCTGTAACGTACCTGCCCCTATGTGCAGTGCAGCCCCTCGTGCGTTGTCCTTCACACTGCGAATTCCTTCTCTCCACAAAAGCATAAGACCAGTGTGTGGACGTGAAGATTTACCACTACTAAAGAAAGTAACAAAGTTCTGGTAAAAATGGAGTATATTTTTGGGTCATGTTGGCGTCTATAAAATCTTCTGACAGAGTTTCACAAACAACACAACTTCTGCAATGTGCAGTTCAGAATACATTAAGATTGCGGACATGTGGTTATGCCTCTCTGTGTGATACGTACTTCATTTGTGCATCCTCTCTCCTGAGACAAATTTGTAATGTCTAATGTCCCAATTCGACTAGTTTCAATTACACTCTCACAAGGATAATGCTCTTTCTGCCATGCGTAACTCCCCTGCACGATGCCAGGATCGTTTACATAGGAATGATATGGAACTACAGAGTCCTGTCCCACTAAAGTCCCACAATACAAAACAATAGTGACCATAAGCGACAGGTTACTATCGCCCACTGCTTGACCACAAATGAGAATTACAGCAGCAGAAGAAAGCGCTGCATCTGGCTTACCGTGTCAGATGACATCCGTATGGTTGCGCAGAATAAGCTTTGCTGAGTGAACTATGTTCGTCTGGGCCTCTGTCACTGTCACAGTCCAAATTAAAATTTAAACTACTGGCCATTAAAACTACTACACCAAGAAGATGACGTGCTACAGACGCGAAATTTAACCGACAGGAAGAAGATGTTGAGATATGCAAATGATTAGCTTTTCAGAGCATTCACACAAGGTTGGCGCCTGTGGCGACACCTACAACGTGCTGACACGAGGAAAGTTTCCAACCGATTTCGCATACACAAACAGCAGTTGCCTGGTGAAACGTTATTGTGATGCCTCGTGTAAGGAGGAGAAATGCGTACCATCACGTTTCCGACTTTGATAAAGGTCGGATTGTAGCCTATGGCGATTTCGGTTTATCGTATCGCGACATTGCTGCTCGCGTTGGTCGAGATCCAATGACTGTTAGCAGAATATGGAATCGGTGGGTTCAGGATGGTAATACAGAGCGCCGTGTTGGATACCAACGGCCTCGTATCACTAGCAGTCGAGATGACAGGTATCTCATCGGAATGGCTGTAACGGATCGTGCAGCCACGTCTCGATCCCTCAGTCAACACATGGGGACGTTTGCAAGACAACAACCATCTGCACGAACAGTTCGACGACGTCTACACCAGCAGAGACTATCAGCTTGGAGACCGTGGCTGCGGTTACCCTTGACGCTGTATCACAGACAGGAGCGCCTGCGATGGTGTACTCAACGACGAACCTGGGTGCACGAATGGCGAAATGTCATTTTTTCGGATGAATCCAGGTACTGTTTACAGCAACATGATGGTCGCATCCGTGTTTGGCGACATCGGGATGAACGCACATTGGAAGCGTCTACTCGTCATCGCCATACTGGCGTATCACCCGGCGTGATGGTATGGTGGGCCATTGGTTACACGTCTCGGTCACCTCTTGTTCGCAATGACGGCACTTTGAACAGTGGACGTTACATTTCAGATGTGTTACGACCCGTGGCTCTACCCTTCATTCGATCCCAGCGAAACCCTACATTTCAGCAGGATAACGCACGACCGCATGTTGCAGATCCTGTACGGGCCTTTCTGAATACAGAAAATGTTCGACTGCTGCCCTGGCCAGCACATTCTCCAGATCTCTCACCAATTGAAAACGTCTGGTCAATGGTGGCCGAGCAACTGGCTCGTCACAATACACCAGTCACTACTCTAGATGAACTGTGGTATCGTGTTGAAGCTGCATGGGCAGCTGTGCCTGTACACGCCATCCAAACTCTGTTTGACTCAATGCCCAGGCGTACCAAGGTTTTTATTACGGCCAGAGGTTGTTTTTCTGGGTACTGATTTCTCAGTATCTATGCACCCAAACTGAGTGAAAATGTAATCACATGTCAGTTCCAGTATAATATATTTGTCCAATGAATACCCGTTTATCATCTGAATTTCTTCTTGGTGTAGCAATTTTAATGGCCAGTAGTGCGATTCAGTTATAAAACAGCAAAACATAAGCGGCATTTACTTCACACACTCTGGCTATGTTTCAGCAAATCACAGTTCCGAGATTGGGATTAGCGAGACTGACGCCCATCTGTCCCGTTAGCTTCCAGAGCTCCATGTGCCTAGCAATCGCATTCCTGCCGTCCTTCCCACTCACTGGACCACTGTGACGTAATCCAGTACCTTTTTCTTGAAATTAGATGAGCTCATGCCTAACAGCCTTTTATTGATTCCCTAGCACTGGAATTGTGGGGTTATGACTTTATATAATTTTTACCATTGCTTCCTGCTTGAGCTTAGTTATTTACCGTCCGAACTATTTTGTCTTTGTTGGAGGACGCTGGTCGGTCGGGCCAGTCTTCCTTTCCCAAAGTGGAGGGATGTCTGTCTATGGATACTGCATCTCCGGCTCTGCCATGGTTGTGTTCCTCCTCCTTCTTGCTTGTGCAAGTCGCCGCGTCCCACGGTGCCCCCGCCCCCCCCCCCCCCCACCCTCCCAGTTTGGATCATTTTACAATTGTTTGACACTGTCAACCAGGCACTCTGCACCGGCTCGTCTTATGCCCGACATCAAACTAAATTGTGATTCATGTTTCTTAATTAAAATCGCTATAACTTATATTTCATTTCTTGTACAGCAACCCCATTTGCTTTTCCAGTAAGTGATTGAAAGTAGTAATAAGCTAGAGCTTGGGTATTCGTGCTCATCGCACTGCCACATCTCACCCCACCTCAACTGTTTTTTGCAAAACAATGTTGTTTCTCGTAAACAATTTCAATATACTCCATCCATACTATTTGAATAGCTCTGCTGCAAGAATTCCTTTCCTCCAACCTGTCGCCTCTTTGTTTCCACATTTGTATACCTCTTAACTTTATATCGCTGACTGAACTTCTTACTACTGCTTCAATTATTTTTCCAAGAACACCAGTTTTCCTAACACTAATCACTAATCTTCAGCATATCTTCTTCGTTACTACTTAGCTCCTAGGCACAAATAATGTTGATGTTACATATTTTACAGACGGTATCATCCCACTGCAATTTCAACATTTTTGTTACTTCCTTTTTCTCGTAGTCCATGTGGAATTACACCTTTTACATTTATATTACTTTTTCTTTATCACTAATTTTATATGGTACAGTCCGGATTTGGATGCTTCATCCTTTCATACTCCTTTTGTCTGCCTATTAGAGCTTTACTTCCTTCCGATATTTTATTTTCCTTAGTTCAACTCAGTTTAATCTGCTTACTGTATGTATACGTCTGTTTTAATGAATCACTGGCGCTCTTGCTGCTCAACCCATGACACACCTGTAACATTATCCTAACTTTCCACATTTTCGAGCTTCAGCTCGCCACCTGCTTTATCAAGTATTTCTCCCATATTCACTAATACAGGGGAACTTACCTTTAGGGACTAATTTATTTTCCATGAATTTTTCTTATCCTCTACTACAGTGATATGTCTTATTATTGATCTCTGGCTCCATTTCATATTACAGTTCAGCAGCCGACCTCTACCCCTTTACCCAAAAGATTACACCTATTCTTTACCTCTGATTACCCTTTTTCTAAATATTTCGTTCCTCTGAATAGCTGACACTTTCCTCTCTGACAAATACAATTCTCCTTTTCTGTCACCAGCTTCTCTACACTGCCCAGCGTGACCTTCTCAGTACCCTCTGGAAGAACCTCTGATAGACCAAAGTACCTGAAAGAGACTGAAGCAAAGAAAGGAAAAACTGCATCAGATTACTGAGGTGCACACAATGGCAAAACTGTGAAATCTCTCCAAGAATGACAGACTCCCTACATCTACTTATTTCTCTCTCTAGTACAATCCTTAGTCCAAATACCCTCTTTGATCTGGGCTTCAAAGTTTACTTCATACCTATACACGTTCAGGAAATCCATGCCCAATAAAAATTTTACGCTCAAGTTTGGTATTATATTATGTTCTAGTCTTATTTACCTCAACTTCACTAGCGCCATTGCTTTCTGGCGAATAGCATTTGACGCCTTCCCAGTAGCTCCAAATATTTCTGCTGGGGATACTGGAAACACAACCATAATTGCCTTGCCTGGCAAACTAGCGAAGTACTCTTCAGATAATCCTGAAATTTCTGAATTACTGTCAACAAACAAATAACTTATTACACCTCCTAGCTGCACCTTGAAAATCAGCACAGTACTACTGCAATAGTTATGGACTCATCCTCTGTTAACAAATCCGCAATTTTTGTCTTGTTGTCAAATTCTGGGATAGCTCTGCCGTTCACAGATTTAATTTTACTTACAGGCAAACACTGAAAACCTTCGAGCATCCTTTTATGAAGCGACAATCCACAAACATGCTCAGCTTCTGCCCTCTCAGCATGAGAGTCGAGGAGCTCAACTTCACTGTCATTTAACCTTGAGGGTTGCTTGTGGTCAGTACCTCCCTTACACACGAACTCAGAAACAATGTCCCTTTCTCACTCCACTCCACTGGCGGTTTTCTTTACTTCTGCTAGTTCTAGTTCCCCTGTTCTGAGACTACAACTCCTGTCTGTACCGTCAGGCTCCACATTTACTCTTGAATGCCACGGCATCCAACATCTTTGACGAAATGAGGTATAGCGATCATTACTGCCCTTTATGTCTTGGTGTTGCCTCTTCAAACAAGCGCACCATGTTGTAGCTCTGCCCTTCTCCTATATTTAGTGTGGTGTTTCTGTGGTCTGTGCTGCGTCCAGCGAGCTCTCTTCCACTGCTCCGCAGCTTTCTCTGTCCTCCCCACTACCAGCCTCCTTTCATTCTCTCGTTCCTCTCCTGCTGTTCATGCAATCTCGACTGTGTGTGCACAGCACTAGCTTAAGTCACAGCTTTCCCCACCAGCGACTCTTTCTCTTGGCCGAGGCCAAGCGCTGCCATCCCTCTTCACTCTCTTTTACTTCCTTCTCCTAACTACTTTTGCTTGAACCCGTAGAGTCATGTGAGACCGCCACTTTCTTTGCATCTAAAAGACTTCTATTAAAATCCCCTAAATCTTTGCATTTAGCTGATACCGTGCTAGCCCTCCTACATATGAAACTTATGCTTGTTCTATCTAACACAATCATTACACCTCAAATTCCTGAATAAACTAACGTGCACACTACTTTGTGGATCAAAATTAATCAATTTATGACAGCTGATAATCGCTTCTTCTGCTAAAGAGCTAGATGAAGCCTGGCGTGCTCTTTGGAATAGCTTAGAAATTTATTGCTCATTTTACTCCAGCCGAGCATCCACCTGCCGCTTATGGACCTCTTGCTCTTTCTCAAACAAGTCATACATTATTATTTTCGGCCATAATGGCTATGTTTGTGAACCGTGACTGTGTGGGATAATTATTTATTTCTAGTATCTGTTGCCAGTCAAAAATGGTTCAAGTGTCCAAGGAATAGAAAAGCAACTCAAATCACTCAATAGAGGAAAGTCCACTGGACCTGACGGGATACCAATTCGATTCTACACAGAGTACGCGAAAGAACTTGCCCCCCTTCTAACAGCCGTGTACCGCAAGTCTCTAGAGGAACGGAAGGTTCCAAATGATTGGAAAAGAGCACAGGTAGTCCCAGTCTTCAAGAAGGGTCGTCGAGCAGATGCGCAAAACTATAGACCTATATCTCTGACGTCGATCTGTTGTAGAATTTTAGAACATGTTTTTTGCTCGAGTATCATGTCGTTTTTGGAAACCCAGAATCTACTATGTAGGAATCAACATGGATTCCGGAAACAGCGATCGTGTGAGACCCAACTCGCTTTATTTGTTCATGAGACCCAGAAAATATTAGATACAGGCTCCCAGGTAGATGCTATTTTTCTTGACTTCCGGAAGGCGTTCGATACAGATCCGCACTGTCGCCTGATAAACAAAGTAAGAGCCTACGGAATATCAGACCAGCTGTGTGGCTGGATTGAAGAGTTTTTAGCAAACAGAACACAGCACGTTGTTATCAATGGAGAGACGTCTACAGACGTTAAAGTAACCTCTGGCGTGCCACAGGGGAGTGTTATGGGACCATTACTTTTCACAATTTATATAAATGACCTAGTAGATAGTGTCGGAAGTTCCATGCGGCTTTTCGCGGATGATGCTGTAGTATACAGAGAAGTTGCAGCATTAGAAAATTGTAGCGAAATGCAGGAAGATCTGCAGCGGATAGGCACTTGGTGCAGGGAGTGGCAACTGACCCTTAACATAGACAAATGTAATGTATTGCGAATACAAAGAAAGAAGGATCCTTTATTGTATGATTATATGATGGCGGAACAAACACTGGTAGCAGTTACTTCTGTAAAATATCTGGGAGTATGCGTGCGGAACGATTTGAAGTGGAATGATCATATAAAATTAATTGTTGGTAAGGCGGGTACCAGGTTGAGATTCATTGGGAGAGTGCTTAGAAAATGTAGTCCATCAACAAGGGAGGTGGCTTACAAAACACTCGTTCGACCTATACTTGAGTATTGCTCATCAGTGTGGGATCCGTACCAGATCGGTCTGACGGAGGAGATAGAGAAGATCCAAAGAAGAGCGGCGCGTTTCGTCACAGGGTTATTTGGTAACCGTGATAGCGTTACGGAGATGTTTAATAAACTCAAATGGCAGACTCTGCAAGAGAGGCGCTCTGCATCGCGGTGTAGCTTGCTCGCCAGGTTTCGAGAGGGTGCGTTTCTGGATGAGGTATCGAATATATTGCTTCCCCCTACTTATACCTCCCGAGGAGATCACGAATGTAAAATTAGAGAGATTAGAGCACGCACGGAGGCTTTCAGACAGTCGTTCTTCCCGCGAACCATACGCGACTGGAACAGGAAAGGGAGGTAATGACAGTGGCACGTAAAGTGCCCTCCGCCACACACCGTTGGGTGGCTTGCGGAGTATAAATGTAGATGTAGATGTAGCACTATGGGACTTAACTGCTGAGGTCATCAGTCCCCTAGAACTTGGAACTACTTAAGCCTAACTAACCTAAGGACATCACACACATCCATGCCCGAGGTAGGATTCGAACCTGCGACCGCCGCGGTCGCGCGGTTCCAGACTGTAGCGCCTAGAACCGCTCGGCCACATCGTCCGGGTGCTACCAGTCACTTGTTTATTTTATGTTTAGTCTAACATAATACAACGCGTTTCGAACATGTTCTGTTCATCTTCAGGCGTTTGTACATACATACATAAGAGAAATGTGACTTAAAAATAACAGACTGTGATATCATACATAGTCAACCACAAGGAAGAAAACCAGCAGAAGACATCACTGATTTCGATTTCTAGCCATACACTGCCCCCCCCCCCCCCCAAATGCCACACCAGCTTCAGCAGCTACAATAACAAATAATGGACAGAGTTCTAGATAAATCTAGTTTAAGACTGTTTATTTTTAAGTAACATTTCTCTTATGTATGTGTGTATGTATGTATAAACGCCTGAAGATGAACAGAACATGTTCGAAACGCGTTGTATTATGTTAGACTAAACATAAAATAAATAAGTGACTGGTAGCAGAAACTAGAAATAAATAATTAATGTCATACATTGCTCGACTAGCGGCCAACCTCTGACTCGTCTTACTAAATGTAACTTAAAACTATCATCTTGTCGAGATTGTATATTAGCTCTGGTATTACTCGTCTCATTATTTATTTTCGTCTCCAGATTTCCCTGTTTCATCTCCACCTCAGTGGTAAAGTTGTGATTAGTTGTAGGATGACCTTCCAGTTCTTTAGAGACAGACCCTAACACCTCATTTTGCTATGCAGCGCACTCCTATATCCAGGTCAGTACCCTCGTTACCTACCACTTATTACACTTTAGTATCTACTACTAGAGACAAGCTCTAACACCTCCTTTTGCCTTGGAGTGCACTCCCATATCCAGTTCACTACCCTCGTTATCTACCACTTGTTACGCTTAAGTATCTACTTGCTGTTCCAATTGCAACTTACACTTATCAGACTGCTCCAAGGTGCCTCGCTTTACTTCCTTTCACAAATCTGACACTTACTATTTAAGACTGGAGATGATCTGATCTCTACCTCGTTTAATATCAGTTCTAATTTCTTCTAAAAACTACGTCATGGTTGTAATCAGTGGCAGCATGAAAACATTTCTCTATTTCTCGCTTCGATAGTATTATTCACCAGACTGTTTTGCTTTGAGTATCCTCAACGCCTAAACAAGTTGAGTCGCTCAAGTTTACTGTAAACCCTTCTTTCCGTTCTGTCTCCGTTAACTCCACACTACTTGACTCTACTTTGCTTTCATCAGCAACCAAAACCCTCGTTGAATGCATGTCTGGACTGAAAAACTCGGTACTTCTTAGTTTCCTGTTTATACTATCCGTGTCAACGACCCCGCACCATCATCCTTGTTGTTCCCTCTGTACCAACTTTATCTTGCCCTGCCATTCTATTTTCTAATCTTACAAAGTTTCTCAACTGTTGGTACAAAACTTTGTAGCCTAGCTTTTGATGACTTCTATGGTGCGTTTTCTTCTGTCGCTAGTGTCGCTCACCATAAAAATCCAAAACTGTAGAATTGGAATGTAGAACTCTTAATATTTACAAACGCTGTCATTACAACAAAACGGCAGAAAGTACCGACAGCTGCTTATGGCGGTTTCTGGTGCGCTTTTTTTCGTATGATTCTAAAACCAGCCACTAGATTGAAACACTGACTTGGGGACGTCATGTGCTCGTAGGTACACTACCCTACAGGTACAACATTCTCCCTTTTAATGAAATAGCCACTGGGTCTGACAAAGAAGTAATGGAAAAAATTGTTCTGCATGAGGCGTATTAAAGTTCCAAAAACATTCCAAAGCGAATGTAGTCATTGTGTTGGCTTATCCCTATTAAAGTGTGACGGAAGAGTGTAGAAATCTACAATAAGCTTTATGCGAATATTCGTAGCAGAAGACGATGGTAATGCTCTAGAACGTTTGCGGTTGTCTTCGTTCCATTCTAATATTATTTCTTTGATATTCCATCGGTAGCAGCAGGAAACCCAAGCATATCTACGTTACAAGTAAGTCATGCATTACCTACGACATGCCAGCTTCAGTTGTGAAATGCAAACTAATCCACACACATGACTGGTAACAGCTGGATCGATTTGTGTGCCACGCCTGCAGAGTCTTGGCTGCCCGGGCACTTTTAATTACAAGCAAATCCCAGATAACCGTAGGGCTATCGGTAGGTCAAGATTATCACAACTCTATTTTAGCTTTCACCCGTATTCTTGTTACTAGTTACAGAGTGTATGTTTTGCTTTAACAAGAATGCTGATGACACTGAATTATAGAATCTTGTCAGCGTTTCGTGTGCAGTCGGCTGGAAATATCTAGGCACAGAAAACTTGATGAAACATGACGTGGTTAGTCAATGGCCTGCCTTACAGAATGATGATAAAATTTTTCTGACCTAATGAAGTAGTACTACAACTGTGAATCGAAGTTATCTCGCTATCGTTATAAGGGAAGAGTGCGATTTAATATGCAGTCGACCTCTAGATGAACAGAAGATTAACAGAGGCAGCATTTGCTTGAATTGACGAAGATACGAGGAGAACAAACTGCGGCCTCTTTAGCAGGGCCCCACACTTGCCTGAAATTATTTACGGCTGTCACAGAAAACGGGCAGATTGGATCCCGCTTCTATTGAATACATCTGCACAAAATCTTTCACAATAACTGCTACTCGAAGACACAAGGAAGACCCGCTCTTCAGCTGAGTAAGAATAAGTAACACAACGACCCAAAGAAAAGACTAGGTGCCTGGCGTGCCTTTCGTACGCACGACCGCCCACAGCCACGTTTGCCAATATAATGGAGAAGCACTACATAAACACCATTTTCTCCACATGGGTTAAAATAAAGACCTTACCTGGATCAGTTACGGAGAACTGGCATGTACAGCATCATTTGCGAGTGTGGCATGCGTTACATCGGCCATACGCACAATGCATCTTGCAGCGCTGATCATAACGTGTGACAATCGTTTGCCTAGAGAAACTGAAGTGGTAGAACACAGCAGCAAAGAAAGAAGATGTTTGCTTTTGAACAGACGAAGGCACTGTGTCGCCCCAACGGGTTGTAGTCTGCAGTAGCAGAACACAACAACAAAGAAGGAACATGTTAGCTTTTGAATAGAAGAAGGCACTACGTCGTCCCAAGGGGTTGTAGGATTTTGTCATCATATAGGCAATGGACATACAAGGGCATAACGACTGCCGTGCGGAGTGGCCTCGCGGTTTAAGGCGCCATGTCACGGACTTCGCGACCCCTCTCGCAGGAGGTTCGAGTCCTCCCTCCGGCATAGGTGTGTGTGTGTGTGTGTGTGTGTGTGTGTGTGTGTGTGTGTGTGTTGTTCTTACCATAAGTTAGTTTAAGTAGTGTGAAAGTCCAGGGACCGATGACCCCAGCAGTTTATGCCTTAGGAATTCACATATATTTGAAATATTTGAACATAACGACTTTGACAACCTGGACGGCGGTTTCTAACTGGGCTCCGCATGGAATAAGGCGTTAGCAAAAACACGTTAGGAACGCTCTGATGTAAAAGCGCTCGAGACAGGGTGCGGAATAGACTGGCAGCACCGTAACACGACGCCCACATCCCCCTTCCCCCCCCCCCCCCCCCAACCCCCACCCCGGCACCATCGGGTGTGACATCTCTTTCGGAGGCACATGACGGGCCCATCTTTTCGGTCCATAGCAGAGGAGTCAGCGGTCCAGCAAGTATTACGGAGTGAGCTAAATATGAACCCGACATTTTCCTGAAGATGACGTGTAGGAAAATCGTCGAAACCTTGTGACAACACGACACCACAACTTAACTGACAACCCGAGAAGATTACATCAGTATATTGTTTTAAATTTCTGATTACTATGTCTTCCGCAACCAGCCCTTCTACCGGTTTGAATCCGTCCTCCACTTCTATTTTGTGCTCAAATTTTTACCTCTATCTATCTGCTCCACCACACATACTCTACGATTGTTTGTGAGTATTTTAGCATTTGTATTTGCCCTTACTATTTCCCCCTCTACAGCTCATTCCTGCTACAGCAGAAGTGTTAGTAACATGATCGTCCTTCTGGTAAGCGGCATCCGTATATCTTTCCTCACTCATTTTTTTTCCTTGCCTCTTTAGAAGGGCCTCACACTTGCTTGAAGTTATTTACGGCAGTCACGAAAAACGGGCAGATTTGACCCCGCTACTTCGGTGCCAGTGATGGCTGTGTGATGGTTGGAAGGAGGCCAATTGAGGACCTGGATCCAACGTGTCAGCGAGCTAAACACACTGGACCTACACCTGGTCTTATGGTCTGGGGTGCAATTTCAAAAGCTCCCAGTTTCGTCTTCTCAGCACTTTAGGTGGCTCACATTTCTTATATATAATATTCTCCTTCCCCTCATTTCAACAGCTCTATCTGATACTATTATAGCTCTTTTATTGACGAAACCTTTCTTTGCCTGTGCGAGTCTATTTCTGATGTCATTCTTACATTGGCCATCTTGTTTAGTACTGATTGCTACATACGGGACTTTTTTCACTATCTCCACAACATAGTCATTCACAATTTTGATGTTAAGCAAGAAGTTATTCTCTTGCCTACAGCTGTTCGTCGCGTCCATCTTTCCTCTGTTTAACATTGTGCAGTGCTTCGTGCTAAGTATGCTGTCCATTCTGTTCATCAGGTCTTCGGCGTTGGTGAACCAAAACATTATGACCACCCGCTTAACAGCGTGTAGGTCTACCTTTAGAAGAAAATACAGCAGCAATTCTGTGTGCCATGAATGTGATAACTCGTCGGTATATTTCGGGAGATATGTGGTACCATATGACTTCGCACAGGAGACGAAATTCCCGTAAATTGCGCGCTGATGGTAAGTGACCTTGGAGCTGGCATCCGGTAGCATTCCACAAGTGTTCCATCCGGTTGAGAAAAGGCGAATTTGATGGCCGCTGTCGTCATCATCGAACATTGTAGCACGATTCTGGCCTTCTGTCATCGACAGTTACCCAGCCGGAGGATCCCATCACCATCGGGGAAGACACAAAAAAAGAACGGATATGCACTGAAGAAAAATAAAATCGTAACATCAAGAATGAGTTGTGCGACATAAACAAAAGTAGATAGGCGTTTTTCTACATCTGAAAGGTGGCCGCTGTTCAGATTTCACGCCAGTCGCATAGATGTGGCGCTAGTAGCGCCACTACGAGAATGCGAATCTGTTTTGCTTTAAATACTCGTCGATCGTGAGCGATAGTTACCTTTGAGACTGGAAGTGGTTAGTTGATGATAGTCAAGAATACCTTTAAGGCGACAAAGAGACCATTATCGACACCTCACTAAGTTTGAATGAGGTAATGTAATAGGGCTACGAAAACCTGGATGTTCCTTCTGCGATATCGCAGAAAGACGTAGCAGGAATATACCAACTGTGCATGATTACCGGCAGCGGTAGTCACGAGAATATACGATCGCAAGAAGACCAGGCTTTGGACGGCCATGTGGCACTACGGAGAAAGACTATCATGTTCGTCATATGGCTCTGTCGTATCGTACTGCATCTGCAGCAGCTATTTGAGCGGTAGTAGGCACCACAGTGACACAACGAACTGTTACATATCGGCTACCTCAAGGACAGCTTCGAGCGAAACGCCCTGTAGCGTGCATTCCACTGACAACAAACCACCACTATTTGCGACTTCAGTGGTGTCAAGAGAGGGCTCATTGGAGGGCAGGATGGAGGTCTGTTGTGATTTCTGATGAAAGCTGGTTCTGCCTCAGTGTCGACGATGGCCGTGTGTTGGTCAAGAGGAGGCCAGTTGAGGGCCTGAAGCCAACCTGTTTGCATGCTAGACACACTGGACCCACACCTGGAGTTATAGTCCAGGGTGTGATTTTGTATGACAACAGCACTCTCGCGGTTATCGCATGCCCCATGACCGCAAATTTGTATGTCAGTCTGGTGATTCAGCCTATTGTGCAGCCATTCATAAACAGCAATCCAAGGGGTGTTTTCCAACAGGATAACTCTCGCTCACATACCACTGTTGTAACCCAACACGCTCTACAGAGTGTCGACATGCTGCCTTGGCCTGCCTGGTCACCAGATCTGTCTCCAATCGAGCACATATGGTACATCATCAGACGACAACTCCAGTGCCATCCACGAACAACATCAACTATCCCTGTATTGACCGACTAAGTGCAACAGGCATGGAATGCTATCCCACAAACTGACATCTGGCACAGTGCATGCACGTTTGCATGCTTGCATTCAACATTCTGCTGGTTACATCTGTTACTAATGTACCTGCATTTCACATTTGCATTGGCTTATCTCGTGCTTACATTAAACTGTGATCTTGCAATGTTAATCACATCAATATGTTACCTAGACAAATTTCATTACTCTACATTAATTATTTTTTGATGTTACTGAACCTGGTTGGTAGGTACTCAGAGAGCGCACTGGATAAGGTTACGATTGTGCCTGGGGCCATAAACAGTTACTGTGAGTTGGTGAGTTGCACAATCAAACACACAACTTTATTTTTCTAAGTACCACTTACTTACACATTGCTTTAAAAGATCACAATTAGACAATATGCCTGAAGGCCTGGTTAAAGAAAACTTGAGATGCTTTCTGGGCTGAAGGCTCAAAACCACACCAAAAACAAGAATGGCTGAAGGCCTAGCTTATAAATCAAAAACAATTAAAAATAGAAGATAAAATTAAAAAAAGCATGCAATTGAAAACAATTAGCAGCTGAAGGCCTACACTACACTTCTGAAGGACAACTATAATTAAAACACATTAATAAACAATTTTTCTAACCAAGAAATTCCCTTTTAAACTTACAACAGAATGGCCAAAAGCCCAATTAAAGAAATATTAACTTATTTTATCGCTGAAGGCCATAAACAGATTTGGAACAATGGCTGAAGGCCTGAACAAAAAGTCGGACAAACAATATAAAATAAACCCCTTCCATCTAAAAAAAATTTTCTTTAAAGAATACACGTGGCTGAAGGCCTTATTAAAAGGGGTTCATGTAAATCCTCGGTTGATGGCCACACGTAACACATCGAACAACTAACAGCTTAGGGCCTGGATTACAAGCAATTTTAGATAGAACAAATTTTAATAAAAAAATTTTTAAAGTAAAATCAATCTTCAAAATTTTAATATAACACGGCTGAAAGCCTTTATGTAAAACTTAAAAAAACGGAATTAATACACAGCCAAAAGCCTCACACAGTACTTCAAACCAAAATGAAAATCACAATCTAAAACAAACAGAACAAGTGGTGCTCAGAAGTGTTCCAAGGGTCGGGCTGAGAAGGTAGCTCAAACGCAAGGTGAGGTGAGACAGGCAGCCAAGAGGTGAAGTTAAATAATCGCACTGCAACCCAAACTAGGGATGGCCCAAGGACCGACCAACTATTTAACCAACTCCCTTCCATCCGACCAACAGCACAATGATGGAAAATATCGGCCGATGATGAGGATACGAACAGCACTACGTCTTCAGAAACTGGTGTCTAAAAACAGCCAAGGGAACAATAACCACTCTAAGCAAAATATGAACCAAACAACTTAAAAGGTTGTCAAACTACACGCCATGCCAGACAGCATCAACACGACTAGCAAAGGCACACTGCCAAAAAACTACGCTAACGTCCACAGGGCAGAAAATACTGCTGGTGCACTTCACTGGCAAGTAACAGTCAATTTAATAATTAATCACAATACAGGATGACGGCTGCAAGATTTCGCCAACTCCAACACATCATACGTTGCTGCTAGCCCGAACAGCCCAGGGACCAAAAACTCGCAAATGAACGAAGAGATGTCACAATAGTTGAGGTTTCATAACAGGTTAACTGATCACTGAACTTCAGTGTCCAGATTCGGTGGGCAACGAACTTTGTCGCTCTCGCAGCTAGCTCCTCACGATCTGACAGTGCGTGCACACCGCCAGTGGTCCCAGACTGGCCCCGCGCCGTGGAGACTCCCTCGCTGCTCCACCGCAACCAACTGACCACCACTGACACCACCACCACCCGGAAATACTAGCAGTCACACCAAAGTATCGATAAGCCCAGCTGCTGCCACTCAAGGAGGCAAGCCAGCAACGTCGTTACACCAGTACATAAGGAAGAAACAAGACGCCACTTGATGTGACAAAATGACAAAGAACAAACGGCATGAACGCGAGCCACACACGGCTCAGTTACAATTTTTTTATGTCAGTGTAAGTGATTCCCGATAATGCTCATGTTGCCCACAACTGTCATGGTGCGTTCGATTACTTCCATTTTCCTTGGAAGTCCAGGTGAATGTCTGTCACAGCATATACTCCAATTCCCATTAAATGGCGCATGTTTAGAGCAGCAATTCACCTGAGTATCGGGTACCTGGACATAAGCAACGCTGTGGTATAATGAAGAACGTAACTCATTCAACCAGGCGACATGTTTTTTGCGCTCTAGGGTGCAATCCCAATGATCTGATGCCAGGCCTGGCCAAACAGTTTTCCACGAGCATAAGCGCTCTGGCCGCGCTCCTGCCTGTCGCTCTGAGTGCGACAGGGAGTGGCTCCCTAGAGGTGAGGAGGAAGAGGAAATGTGAAGGCTGCAGATGGAGGTCGCTAGAGCTACATATTCAACTTGTCAGACGCCAGGCATGAGTTAAATGATTTGCATTTGGAATACTATGGCATCTACGTACTTGTCCAAAACAGGAAAAGTGGGGAAGTCACTTTGTTCAATGCCAAATAGGAATTGCTTTACTTTTCGTATCGGTTAAAGGCCATGCGCAATGCTTAATATGCTGTCGCACTGTTATGAGTTGGAAAAGCATTTATTGGAACGTCGTTACGTCAGGCACGAAGACAATATGATGAATTTCTCTTGTTACGAACGACAGTGAATGCTGGGTGCATTCAATGCAAGTCATTAGGAAAATAGGTTCAGTGCTGTGCTAACAAAATGTTTTACGATCGACATCACCAATTATTTGAGCTCATCAATTGTCTTAATACAAGAGGAGAATAATTTGGTAACAGATACGGTGGATAAGACTGACGCCTTAAGAAATGTATTCCTATTGAAAAATCATCGTCAAGTTCGTGACATGAAACATTTCCATTAAGTCAAGGCAATCGTATGTGGCACAGATCTGACTGAGGACGTTTCAGTAACTGAAACGTTTTATTATGAGTACTCAAAGAGATTCCAAGACATTGCATGACTAAAGACGGAATTCGATTTATGTGTCAGATTCCTCTAGCTTTTGGCCACTAATTTTCGACATTACTGCCAACTTTAGCTGATAGACATTCAGGGAACACCAATTTCAACGACTTATGTTTCCCATCGAGGAATTTACAGGATCTATATAAAATATTATCCCAAGGCAAATACTTCGAGTGCACAGACAAGCCGTTACAGTTATTTCATTGTTTCATTCAACACAAGTGTGTGAAAGATTTTTTTGCGTTATAAAGTTGACAAAGTTCCACCTACGTTTTAGTTCAACAAATTTTAACCTGCATACCTTCGTGTGCTTGTATTACGAAATATAGTTGCAGATATATTACAAATTCTAAAGCCGAGATGTATAAAAACACGTGTTTTTAAGTTTCCCACGTGTGCAGCCTTTTGAATATTGCTGTCTCACTGGCAATCTGCTCAGAATAGGGCAGTCGTGGAGGAAGCTGGACAGCTGAGAGGACATAGGTGCTACATTCGCTGAGCGCGAATGAGCTCTGGGAGCGCAAATAGTACCCAGATCTATCCTACGCACACTGCTATAGTATATCTGTGAGGATTATGGCTCACTTTGCTTAAATTTGTGACATCATGTATCCCTGGTCAGCACCCACCCATGAGTTCACCAGGTCGGTTCTCCTTATCAATGATGCCATCATTTTTATCAGTGACTTCATTAGCAGTATCAGTGTATCAGTGATATCATAAATGCATGAAAAAGCCTTCCCCTTTCCCCATTTCCACTACCCTTACCACTCTCCCCTCAATCTCAATTTAGTATTCAAATGTCGCTATAGGGACAAACAGACGATTACAATTTCAGAAAAATTGGATAATTTATGCAAGAGAAAGAACCCTGCAAGTTGAGTAAGGTAATACCGATTTGGTCGAGCTCTGGCCGTCATGCAACTAGTTATTCGGCTTGGAACTGATTGATATAGTTGTTGGATGTCCTCCTGAGCGATATTGTGCCAAATTCTGTCCAATTGGCGCATTAGATCATCAGTCTCTCGAGATGGTTGGATGGCCCTGCCCATAATGCTGCTTGTTGAGTCACCTGTTGACAAGTCTGCTTGCCAGTTGAAGACAACAAAACGAAAGCCGAACTCTTAAATTTCACGTTCAAGAAATCATTCATGCGGGATAATGGTACAAATATACCGCCATTTGACCATCGGACAGACTCCTGTATGGACGACGTAATAATAAGCATCCATGGAGTAGAGAAACAACTGAAAGATTTGAAAGCAAATAAATCACCAGGTCCATATGGAAACCTAATTCAGTTTTACAGAGAGTACTCTACAGCATTGGCCCCTTACCTGTCTTGCGTTTACCGCGACTGGAAAAAAGCGCAGGTGACTCTTGTGTCATAAGAAGGGTAAAATAATGGACCCGCAAAATTACGGTACAATACCCCTAACTTTGGTTTGCTGCAGAATCCTTGAACATATTCTCAGGTCGAGTAGTATAAACTTTCTTGAGATTTAGAACCTTATGTTCATGAATCAGCATGGGTTTAGCAAGCATAGCTTGTAAGAAACTCAGCTTGCCTTTTTCTCACATGATATACTGCGAACTATGAATGAAGGGCAACAAGCAGATTCCACAGTTCTAGATTTCCAGAAATCATTTGACACAGTGCCCGACTGTAGGCTGATAACGAAGGTTTGAGCATCTGGAGTAAATTAACAGATATGTGAGTGGCTCGAAGACTTCTTACGTAATACGAGGGTCGTCCACAAAGTAAGTTCCGTTTCTGTTTCTATCCGCGGCAGCGCTACGATCGGAGTTCCGAGCATGCTCAGCAGTTACTCTCAACGAGAAGACATGTACGCCATGTTCAGATCGCTGCTGCCGACATGTGCTTTGTAGTGCTTCTTTATAATGTCAGCAGTAACTGAAAATGGCGCCGCGTGTGAGATCAGATCTGTGATTCGTTTTATAAATGCACGAAAGTTAAAGCAAAGTAAATTCATCGGCAAATCTGCGAGGTTTACGTACAAAATGGTATGAGTGATTCAATGGTTAGAAGATGTGTCAGACTTTTCAATGAAGGACGTGATCACGTACACGATGAAGAACGAAATGGACGCCCATCTGTGGTTACTGATGAACTGGTTCACACGATTGAAGAGAAGATTAAGCTCAACCGTAAGTTTACACTTAGTGCCGTTGCTACAGAAGTTCGGCAAAAGTTCACGATCACTAATTCACGAAATTGTTACTGAAAAGCTGAAATTTCGTAAACTTTGCTCTCGCTGGGTACCCAAAATTCTTACTGAACAACACAAAAAGCAACGGATGGGCAGTGCACTTCAGTTTTTGACACGCTTCACTGAAGAAGGCGATGGTTTTCTTTCTCGGATAGTCACGGGGGATGAAACTTGGGTATCGCACGACACACCTAAAACAAAACGTCAATCAATGGAATGGAGGCACACTTCATCCGCAGCGAAGGTTAAGCCTAAGCAAATCTTGACATCTCGAAAAGTGATGTGCACCGTTTTTTGGGACAGGAAAGGCATTTTGCCCATTGATTTCTTACCACGAGGCCAAACAATCAATGTACATGGTTACTGCGAGACCAGTAAGAAATTGCGCCGCGCAATACAGAACAAGCGCCGAGAATGACTGTCAAAAGCGGTTTTTTTTTCCCACGACAATGGTCGACATCACACGGCGAATGTGACCAAACAACTCTTACGGGAATTTCATTGGGACGCGTTTGATCATCCTCTGTACAGCCCGGACCTCGCTCGTAGAGACTTTCATCTCTTCTTACACCTAAAATCTGTCCTTCGTGGTCAACACTTCAACGATGATGACGATCTGAAAGAACATGTTACCACATGGTTGAATACACAGGCGGCAACATTCTCTGAAGAAGGCCTACAAAATCTTGTGCCACGCTATGACAAGTGCCTACAAAATTTCGGAATCTATGTACGAAAGTAGTTTAACAGTTGTAGTCTTTTGTACAACAAATATTTTTTCTGTATCTGTACACGTTTGTTTCATACAACCAAACGGAACTTACTTTGTGGACATACCTCTTAGAATCCAGTATGTTGTTTTAGACGGCGAGTGTTCATCAGAGACAAGGGTATTGCCGGGAGGGGGCAGATAAGTGCGATAGGACCAGTTGTTCTCTATATACATTAATGGTTTGGTGGACAAGGTGGGCAGCAATCTGCAGTTGTATGCTGATGCTGCTGCGGTGTACGGTAAGGTGTCGAAGTTGAGTGACTGTAGGAAGATACATGACGCCTTAGACAAAATTTCTAATTAGTGTGGTGGATGTCAGCTAGCTCTAAATGAGCAAAATATGTAAGTTAATGCGCATGAGTAGGAACAAACATGTAATGTTCGGGTACAGTGTAAGTAGTGTCCTACTTGACATAGACAAGTTTAAGTTCAAATGGCTCTGAGCACTATGGGACTTAACTTCTGAGTTCATCAGTCCCCTAGAACTTAGAACTACTTAAACCTAACTAACCTAAGGACACCACACACATCCATGCGCGAGACAGGTTTCGAACCTGCGACCGTAGCGGTCGCGCGGTTACAGACTGAGGCGCCTAGAACCGCTCGGCCACACCAGCCGGCAGTCGTTTAAGTATCTGGGCGTGATGTTGCAAAGCGATATGAAATGGAACGAGCATGTGAGCACTGTGGTAGGGAAGGCGAATGATCGTCTTCTGTTTATTGGGAGAATTTTAGGAAAGCGTGATTCACTTGTAAAGGAGACCGTTAATAGGTCGCTGCTGCGACTTGTTCTTGAGTGCTGCTCGAGTGTTTGGGATCCATACCAGACCGGACTGAAGGAGGACATCGAAGCAAATCAGAGGTGGTCTGCTAAATTTGTTACCGGTAGATTCGAGCAACACGTAAGTGTTGCAGAGATGCGTCGGGAATTCAAATGGGAATCCCTGGAGGGAAGGTGACGTTCTTTTCGAGGAACGGTAATGAGAAAATATAGAGAATCGGCATTTGCAACTAGCTGCCGAACGATTCTACTACCGCCATCATTTATTGTTCCTCAGGGCCGAGAAGATAACATACGAGAGAATAGGGCTCATATGGAGGCATATAGACAGTCATTTTTATCCATCTTTCTGTTCGTGCTCTATTTTCGACTGGAGCTGGGGAGGGAAGGACTAGTAGTGCTACATGGTATCCTCCGCGACTCACCGTACAGTGGCTTGCGGAGTATTTGCGTAGATATAGAGGTAGATAATCTTTCAGTTTGGGAGAGATCCGGTGACCTTTTTGGCCAAAATATGGTATGGCAAGCACGAAGACAGGCAATAGAAACTTTCGCCATGTACAGGCGTGCATTATGATGCTGAAATGTACGCCCAGAATGATTTTCCAAGAAGGACAACAGAACGGAACGTAGAATATCGTTTACTTACCATTGACGTATAAGAGTACCACGGATTAAAACCAAAGGGGTCCAGCTATGAAAACAAATGTCGCCCCAGCCCATCACTCCTGACTGTTTGACTGTATGGCAGCCGACACTCAGGCTGGTTCCCCACTGCTGTCGAGGTGCATCTCCAGACACGTCTTCATTGGTCATCGGGGCTCAGTTCGAAGTGGAACTCATCACTGAAAACGATTCAGCTCCAGTCATGGTGGTTCCAGGCCAAGACGTGTCTGGAGACACCCTGGACGGCGCTGGGATACCAACCTGACTCTCACCCACCATATCTTTTTATAGTAGGACCCCTTTAGTTGTCGTCCACGGCACCCTTACAACACAGTGGCATGTCGATGATATTCTACGCTCCATTTTGTTGACGTTCAAGGCAAGCAGTCCTGGACTTACATTTCAGCAAGATAATTGCCGCCCATACACCGAGAGTTTCTACTGCATTTCTTCGTGCTTCCAAACCTGAAGCTGGTCAGCAACGTCGCCGTATCTCTCCTCAGTTGAAGTCTGGAACATTATGGGCAGGGCTCTCCAACCAGCTCGGGGTTCTGACGATCTGATGTACCAGTTGCACAGAATCTGGCACGATACCCCGCAGGAGGGCACCAAACAACTCTATAAATCAATGCCTAGCCGAATAACAGCTTGCATAAGAGCAACGTTACTGGCTTGCTCAATCTGCGAAGCTCTTTTTTCTGAAATTGTAATCATTTGTATGTACATGTTTACATCTACCGATTTCCGAGCCATTGGGGTAATTCCTTCGTGTTCCATCAGGTTTTTTCTTTTTTGTGCAGAGAGTTCAATGTGATGTATCTGAGACCTGGTAATTAATGAAGGCAGGATGGGCTACGATTGTGGACAGGGCCTGAATCAATTACTATTGGTTTGCTTAGCAATTTCAGTCATTTATTTTAATAAATAATTTTTGAAAATAAGCCAATGAGGTCGCAATCAGACTTTTAAGGCACGTAACCACAATCATGGATGAAGGCCTCTAACGCGAAAAATGGCAATTATTTAAAATTTAACAAATACATAAAATACAGACAGCCAAAAATTTTGAAGACAGGCCAATGTAGTCGCGATCAGAATTTTAAGGCAAGTAACGACAATCACGGCTGAAGGCTTTTAACGCCAGAGTGGTAATTATAAAAAAATTAAGCAAACATACATAAAATACAGTCAGCAAATGATTTTGGAAAACAAGCCAGTGTGGTCGCAATCAGAATTTTAAAGCAAGTAACCACAATTATGGCAAAATGGCAATTATAAAAAATTTTACAAATATACTGTCAAACGGCGAATGGCATAGCAAAAGTTAATGAGAAAAACAAACAACAGAACACCAAACAGGTGAGACAAATGATAGTAACTTAATAATATAATAATAAAATAAAACACAAGGGCTAGTGACAGACGGTGCTCCAGGAATCGACCTCTGAGTAGGTCACACCAAAAGCACTTCCGCGAGCGAATCGAAGGCAGCCAACAGTTGCATTCAGATCACAAGATGGTAACTCGGACTAGTGACAGTCTAAAGAGCGACTAATGATAATCTTGGTGAGGCTCCCTGACATCCGACAAAACAAATGCAAGATGTAAAATTGCGTCAAAGCCGGAACCGCCGGTCTGGGCTCCACTCGCAGAATACTGTGCACAGAGCGCTCGGAACAAGATGGAGTGACTACCACTAAGGCAGAAGAACGCCACCCAACCTACGATCAAGAAGCTGTCAAACTTACACTCCTGATTGGAAAGCGGCGGCAAGGCGAGGAAATGTGCACTGCTGTTACATACACTAACCCCCAGGGCAGGTAACTGGGGCGTTAGCGGCCACAAGACAGAGAAATACCGCTGGTTGAACTAAACAATGTAAGAAGCTGAAAATAGTAATTAGTAATTAGAAGCTCAAGAAGGCTAATCAGATCCGCCTTCCCCCAGTTACTCCACTCGCTCACCTTGGCAACACTATGAACAGCAACACGAACCCAAGTCACTGGAGAGTCGCGAGATTTCACAATGGTGGAGGTTTCTCTACGCGAATTGCAATGCACTCAACTTAAACATGCAGTATCCGGTTTCGACGAGGTCGTGCACCCTCGTCACCACTGCCCTTCAGTCCGGCAGTCCATACACGCCGCCAGCGGTCCCCGCGTGTTGTCGCTCTGTGCTGACCTCGCTGCTCCTGCCTCCCCAGCCGAACTCCACACTCTCCACACGGAAGAAGAACGAGGTCGGCCCAAAGATAGGGAAGCAGAACTACATATCGGTAAGCGCTGCTTCTGCCACTAGCGGACAGGCAACGCTTACGAAACCGAATGGCACCAGTGAACACAAGAAGGAGAAACGACAGAACCACGCCAACTAAACGATACGGTCTGGCAGAATCCTACATATGGCCGCTGCACCGCTCAACCTCCCCCTCTGAAAGAGAAACCCCAGGGGGAGGGGTTAGGAGACCCAACGTGCGGCCTAACCAAACTTAATTGGATTAAGATGGACTTGGTATTGCTTACCGGTACAGTTGTCTGTAACCAGAAGATTAACTGGGCCTAAAATCTGCATAATAGTACACAGACCCAGAAAACAGGGCGTAAATTTACCAAGGTTGCCAACACGCACCTCCCTCCCGGGAAAATTACGGACATACGAGTACATCTGATCTCCCAGCTTACCCCTGAAGACTCGCCGATTACGATCAGCTTGTTTGTTGTGGGCCCTGAGAAAAGTGCGCCTGGCACGATTCCAGTTTTCCTTGACAAGCTGATGCGTGATTTCCGTGGGAACTAGGTCTTGAATCCCCCATAAGTTCGAAAGGAGGGAATTAATAGGATAAGCCAACACTAAGGAAACCGGAGTAACCTTCAAAGTCTCATGGCTTGCGGCATTGAAGGCAAAACTAAGCCAAGGGAAGACTCCCACTTACGGCGGGAGGGGTTAGGAGACCCAACGTGCGGCCTAACCAAACTTAATAGGATTAAGATGGACCTGGTATTGCTTACCGGTACAGTTGTCTGTAACCAGAAGATTAACTGGGCCTAAAATCTGCATAATAGTACACAGACCCAGAAAACAGGGCGTAAATTTACCAAGGTTGCCAACAAGCACCTCCCTCCCGGGAAAATTACGGACATACATCTGATCTCCCAGCTTACCCCTGAAGACTCGCCGATTACGATCAGCTTGTTTGTTGTGGGCCCTGAGAAAAGTGCGCCTGGCACGATTCCAGTTTTCCTTGACGAGCTGATGCGTGATTTCCGTGGGAACTAGGTCTTGAATCCCCCATAAGTTTGAAAGGAGGGAATTAACAAGATAAGCCAACACTAAGGAAACCGGAGCAGCCTTCAAAGTCTCATGGCTTGCGGCATTGAAGGCAAAAAAAACTAAGCCAAGGGAAGACTCCCACTTATGGGGGGAGGGGTTAGGAGTAGAGATGGCCAAAACTGTTCTCTTCAGAGGTTGGATCAGAACTGTTCACTCTCTGAAATGAACTAGCTTTTTTCCATGACTCACCACTCATTCACAATAGAAAATAAATGGAAGGCACATTGCCCTTTAAACTTGGTTTATTCCAGTACTATACCTGTATTTTGATCTTATTTGATCCTATTTTGAAGTAACACAGATAATGAGTAAGAATTTTGTATTGTTTATTGAAATTTCCACGATATGACAAAGTTTTTGATTATTGATTTATTTTGCACTATCGTGGTTTTTTGGTGATCAGAAAATGTTGTAACTTGAGATTTACATTAACAATATATTTAGCTATAATGTATTGAAATTTCATTAACCTCATACAAATACATCGCAAGCCATTTATTTTTAAAGTAAGCGTTTCCTTCCGAAGACGCCTAAAATCGCAAAATCCGTACCAGAATAAGAAAAAAATATATACAAATTTGACTGTAAGATTAAAGTGCTGCATATAGCCTTACGCAGAATAAAACAAGGAAAATATTGGTGTATCACATTTTGCACGTAATTAAAGCGTAAATTCGAGTGTCCATAATAAAAATCCTATAGTAAGAAGAGTCGTCAGGAACCTAATCTGATCAGTTTAAACAAATAAAAATAAAATAAAAACAAATGATGTATACATAACATAATAATGTAATATACATAGCGGTATTACTACGAAGAACAATATCCAGTAGAGACGAACTCCGATGCAGAGGCGCTGAGTCAAGCAGGTCGAGCCGCGAGCTGTATTACTGCATGAGCTAAGACCGCAGAGACCAGAGTGACACCTGAGTTGCTTTGCTCAACGCTCTGGCTAGAGTCGAGAATGGTGGGATGAGCGTTGAGCAGGCGACTTCCGAGGGTGAAGGGAGCGGTGAACGGCCACCAGCCACCTGCTCCGAGACAAATCGTCCGTTCTCTTACGAGCAGGTTGTTGCAAGTAGTTCTTATGTTCTCCGCTAGGAGGCTCTCTGTCCTGTTGCTCGCATCAACTGCCCAGAGGGCAGGACGTGCGACTGAAACGATCGCCGACGGAGTGCGATGCTAAGTTAAGCTGCGCCAGACACTGCACGGCGCACGCGGCAGAGGAAGCACTGACAAGGCACGGCATATGTGAAACACAAAATCCAGTGGGGCACTGCACAATGCAGGCAGCCAAGGTAGAAGCAGGGCAGAGGCCGGCGCTGGCTGTGTTGTGTGGCGTGCAGTGTGCTCTGACCAGCAGAGGCCCCACTGATATACTCCGTCTCTCTCTCTCTCTCTCTCTCTCTCTCTCTCTGCTGTGGGAAACGTTTGGAGCTACCGTTCTTTTTTTCTGAATCACTGATTGTTCACTCCTTTGAAAGATTCAACTCTATGAATCAGTTCAGGAGCGGATCCCCCATCTCTAGTTAGGAGACCCAACGTGCGGCCTAACCAAACTTAATTGGATTAAGATGGACCTGGTATTGCTTACCGGTACAGTTGTCTGTAACCAGAAGATTAACTGGGCCTAAAATCTGCATAATAGTACACAGACCCAGAAAACAGGGCGTAAATTTACCAAGGTTGCCAACACGCACCTCCCTCCCAGGAAAATTACGGACATACATCTGATCTCCCAGCTTACCCCTGAAGACTCGCCGATTACGATCAGCTTGTTTGTTGTGGGCCCTGAGAAAAGTGCGCCTGGCACGATTCCAGTTTTCCTTGACGAGCTGATGCGTGATTTCCGTGGGAACTAGGTCTTGAATCCCCCATAAGTTCGAAAGGAGGGAATTAACAGGATAAGCCAACACTAAGGAAACCGGAGTAGCCTTCAAAGTCTCATGGCTTGCGGCATTGAAGGCAAAACTAAGCCAAGGGAAGACTCCCACTTACTGGAAGACTTCTGATGAAAGATAATCAGTGTGGATTTAAGGTTACGATCGACCCTTTCTGCAAAGGACCCCTGTGGATAATACGGAGTGGTAGTTACATGCTTAACACCACTTTGACAACAGGAGGCTTTGAACAGAGCCGAAAGAAAGGCCTGTGCATTATCACTAACGATTTGCTTGGGAGGTCCAAAAACACTAAATACGTGAGTTATATGCGAAATGGTGGTGGCAGCAGTTACATTACGACTCGGAAGGAGCCAGGTAAACCTCGAAAACGCGTCGATAATGACTAATACATACCAATGGCCTCTTTTTGTGCGAGGTAAGGCCCCCACATAATCAATATAGAGATTGTATTTGTAGCTCTGGCCTAGGTGAAGTCAGTTAGTTTAAGTTAGTTCAAGTGGTGTGTAAGCAGGTGAAGTCAATTAATTTTTGAATCTGGTATGTGTTTTTAAAATTGTTCTCATTCCATGGGTTACCCAAGCGTAATTTTATTATCTTACTGAGTACTCAGCGTTGCCTGGGTATGTATTTATTCCAATTCTATTAGTTCATCTTCTCCTATCTCCTCTCTCTGTTCGTCTTTTTTGTCCCCCTGTCTGACCATCTCCTTCTCCCACCTCTCTCTGTGCACCTCATCCACACCCCAACTTCTGTCCACCACCTCCTGCCACTCTCTCTGCCCATCTGCTACATCCCCCCCCCCCCCCCAATGTCCATCTCTTCCTCAGCCTCTATCTCCCCCTGCCCCTGCAGTCTCCTTGTCACCCTCTCCATCTCCTTTTTCCCCATCTCTCTGTACACCTCTTCATCCCCCCTCTTTCTCCTTCTTCCCCTCCCTCTGTCTATCTCCTACTTTTTCATTCCTCTGTCCATGTCCTCCTGCCACCTCTCTCTGCTCACCTCCTCCACTTCCCTTTCTCTGACCACTTCCCACTCCCCTTCTCTCTCTGCCCATCTCCCCCTCCCTCATGTCTCTATCCATCTGCCCCTCCCCCATTCCATCTCTTCTTCTCACAGTTCACGTTATACCCCCATCCTGGTAGCAGGTACTCGTTCTTACCTCCCACACTATTTATTTCCAGGTAGTAAGTAATCTGTGTACAAAGTTAGGATGAAATCGAGCCACAGGTTTAGGCCAGGTTTCTTGTCCACAGCTTTGCCTACATAGCCACAAGTCATATTTATTAACAAATTTCGCACATATTTCTACAGCAGCAAAGAAGTAATATATTTAAACGTCACGCACGATGCGCCATTTTTTCAGTAATTTCAGTTTTTGTGATGCCATATCTCCTGAATTATGTCTCATAAAATGATACAATTTTGCAGGAGTATCCAGTAACATGTGAATACTGTCTGTAAAGTGTGTCGCAAATGTAATTGGTAGTAAAGATGTAATAATTATAACGATATGCCTGATGTGGCAGTATATGCAATGAAAAGAGTAAATATAATAAGCTATACAGTTTTTTTTTTCCTTTCATCATTTTGTGGGGAGGGGGTTCTCAGCGAGAAAAAGTTTGGTAAAGGTTTTAAATTATGTGTAAAGTTTGTTGCAAGTGACCAAGTGCAAATACTGGATGAATAAAGTCTGGGCATTCACAGGTCGTGGGCTACACTTCTTTTTCACCCCATCACCCACTTTGATAGGTAGATGGTTCTTACCCCCAAAGATGTTCTTTCCAGACAGTAAGTGATATGTATACCAAGTTTGGTCGAAATTGGTCCTGTGGTTTAGGTGGGGACGTGGAACATACATACATACATATACACATGCACACATTTTTAACATGTATGAATTACTTTCTTGAAAATGATTAGTATCTTTGAGGCCTGTTACTTGATTTTGGTTTTTAATTAATTGTAGTGGTTACTGCATCTTGCGTTTATTGAGAGGGCATTACAGTACTACTGCATATTTGTTGTTATTGAAACACTTATTGGATTTTAACGCATTGCTCTTGTAATTTTTTAAGGACTTGTTGCAATGTAAAATCTCTGCCGTGTCGTTAAGTAAAAGATTTAAAACTATGCTCACTCACAGCTCAACCCAGCTCTACCATTTCCTGTTAGGTCATACTCTGGTAACACAGTGTGCTTGTGGATGTGGGGGTGAGTTGTGAGTTAGGGTCAGAGTCACTATAGAGAATATTTTTAGGTATAACTGATTGGGTTTTCACCGTGGCAAATGCTAATCTGCTTGGTGCTTGTTTCAGTATGGCCGGAAGGGACGTGACCGAACTGATGAACCTACGTAACGGTGAAGTATGACTCGAGATCAGGAGCGCAGCTACCGCAGGAAGAGCAACTGAAATGGCGCAACGTTGCGAGGGTCCAGCAGGATAAAATTATATGTCTTGTGGTCCCGTAATCGACCACTTAATTCTTATAAGTGCCGGCCGGGGTGGCCGAGCGGTTCTAGGCGCTACAGTCTGGAACCGCGCGACCGCTACAGTCGCAGGTTCGAATCCTACCTCGGGCATGGATGTGTGTGATGTCCTTAGGTTGGTTAGGTTTAAGTAGTTCTAAGTTCTAGGGGACTGATGACCTCAGACGTTAAGTCCCATAGTGCTCAGAGGCATTTGAACCATTTGAGCCAATTCTTCTAAGTGCGGATGTACAGGGTGTCCATAATTAACGTTACAGTTTCAAAACGCTGTAGAAAGAGAACCACTGCTCAGAAAGACTTCAAATTTGTACAGCATACTGTTGACGCGGGATGAAACGTCACGAAAAAGAATTAAAGTAAATTTGACCAATAGATGGCGCGGCAATCGTCAGCATATCCGCACCGACAGGTGCGCGGCATCATGGCTGTCTCCTTGTCCGCCCCGATAGCTGAGTGGTCAGCGTGACGGATTGCCGTCCAACGTGCCCGGGTTCGATTCCCGCCGAGGTTGAGGATTTTCCCCGCTCAGGGACTGGGTGTTGTGTTGCCTTCATCATCATTTCATCCCCATCCGGCGCGCAGGTCGCCCAATGTGGCGTCGACTGCAATAAGACCTGCACCAAGGCGGCCGGACCTGTCCCGTAAGGGGCCTCCCGGCCATTGACGCCAAACGCTATTTCCTTGGCTGTCTCCTTGTAGGACTGAGCGCTGCCGATAAAGCTCTTCTGCAAGAACGGTGACTGTGCGCCTGCAGCCCTGCACATGTTTCGGACACACAAGGTTATGAAAAAAGTCATTGGTCCGATGTCTGCCAAGAGTGTGGAGAAAATGATTACAAAATTCGAAACGACAGATTCTTTTGATGCGCAATGTGGCAGAGGGAGAAAAGCTGTTGATTCGACGTCTTTCGAATATTTGGACACAGCATTGCAGGAGAGGTGGAGAGGTGGTGCGCAAATATGCAGTGCACATGGAATTTCCCGAACGCTGGACGTACCCGAGAGCGCGATGCCTAAAAACCTACGAAATATTCTGCGTTGCTATCCATAAAAAGTCTCTCGTGTTCAGGAGTTTCTCTCAGCTGACCTGCAAGGAGAAAAACGTTCGCTCTGGAATTTCTTGCTCGCATGAAAGTGGGCAATGAATGGCAATGGAACATTCTATGGACGTCGAAACCTATTTCCATCTCTAAGTACATGTCAATACGTAGAACTGCAGAATATGAGCAACGGAAAATCCGCATGCACATCAACCGTACAAACTTCATTCTACGAAGATGGCTGTGTAGTGCGGATGACGGCATCGTTTATCGTATGGCCGTAATTTTTTGAGGAGGTGATTCCTGTTGTTACTTGTACCGTCAGTGATAAACGCTATGGAGTCATCTGCGCAACAACGTCATTACAACCCTTCAACAGCTTGGATGTGTGGACAGGATCATTTTTATGCAAGATGGCGCTCCTCCGCACACTGCACAGTAAGTGAATCAGCTGCTGCAGAGGCATTTCGGAAATGCTAGACTTATCTGCTTTCATTTCCCTATAGGCTAGCCCTCCAGGTCACTTGATGTTAATCCATGTGACTCCTGGCTGTGGAGTTATCTGAAAGCTATTGTGTTCAGTCCCCTCAATTAAGAACGTAGCTGAATTGAAGGCGTGTATTGCGCATCGCATTCTCATCTGACTGCCGAGACACTCTGACCTCTAGTGGAAATGCTGTTTCTCGAATTCAGCTTGCGGCAGAAAACGGTGGTCAGCATATCCAACATACCTTGCATCAGGATCACGACTATGAACCTATGTCATTTTACTTTTTATCTGGTTTTTGGCCCCAGTCAATTAAAAGTCGATGTCATTTTGCTTTTTATGATGTTTTTGTCCTCAGGACATCCGATATGCTACGATCTTGCTGTGATGGATGGGCTTCCCTAATCAACAGTGTGGCTCTACTGTTGAACGTCTAAATTATGCAGTCATGCACATTCAACAGTACAGATTTTGCAATGTGCAACTCAAACCATAGCCGTCGTACTGTGATTGAGCTGTCATTTGCAGCCGACCCCATTTAATATAAGACGCTTACAGCCTGCACTAGTAAAATTTTTGTTAATTTTTTTTTGTTCCATGGTGAAACCATTGCGTCAGTAATATTCTGCCCAAAGTTGAAAGCGTTCTGAGGACTAGTTCTCTTTCTACACCCTTTTGAAACTGAAACTTTAGCTATGGACATCCTTTACATATTTTGCTCAAGTTACTTAAATGAATAACAGCGAACTTCAACAAAACGGATTTACTGTCGTAATTAGATAAATAGATCTTTTTGAACTTAAATCACCTCAAACGACTGACTTTCTCTCCTAGCCAAAAGCACGTTCTTTTGTCTTGCACAACATAGTTAACATTTTTCGAAAGACGGCCTCTGTTTGAAGTATTCCGTGGAACGACGTACTGAGTTAGGGTCTCTATGCTACACCTATGCTGACGTCAGTACATCTGTGGCTGCTTCCACAACAGCGAACGAAGTTCAACGAATACCCCAAACAGAAATTACGAAACACAAGCAGAAACTTAACCTATCACATGTTAGGTAGATAAATGATTGGTTATCGAAATATTTTTAATGGTTATTCATACCCTGAAGAGCCAAAGAAACTGCTACACCTGTCTAATATCACGTAGGGCTCCCGAAAGCACGCAGAAGTGCCGCAGCACGACGTGGCATGGAACCGACTAATGTCTGAAATAGTGCTGGAGTGAATTGACACCATGAATCCTGCAGGGCTGTCCATAAATCAGTAAGAGTACGAGGGGGTGGAGATCTCTCCTGAACAACACTTTGCAAGGCATCCAAGATATGCTCAATAATATTCATATCTGGTGAGTTTGGTGGCCAGCGGAAGTGTTTAAACTCAGAAGAGTGTTCCTGGAGCCACTCTGTAGCAATTCTGGACGTGTTGGGTTTCGCATTGTCCTGTTGGAATTGCCCAAGTGCGTCGGAATGCACAATGGACATGAATGGATTTAGGTCAGCAGGCAGGATTCTTACTTACGTGTCACCTGTCAGAGTCGTATTTCGATGTATCAGCGGTCCCATATTACCCTAACTGAACACGCTCGACACCATTACAGAGCTATCACCAGTTTGAACAGTCCTCTGCTAACCCGCAAGGTCTATAGATTCATGAGGTTGTCTCCATACCCATAAACGTCCATCCACTCGATAGAATTTGAAACGAGACTCGTTTGACCAGGCAACATTTTTCCAGTCGTCAACAATCCAACGTCGGTGTTGCTGGGCCCAGCCGAGGGGTAAAGCTTTGTGTCGTGCAGTCATCATGGGTACACGAGTGGGTTTTCGCCTCCGAAAGCCCATATCGATTATGTTTCGTTGAATGGTTCGCACGCTGAAACTTGTGATGGCCCAGCATTGAAATCTGCAGCAATTTGCGGAAGGGTTTCACTTCTGTCACCTGAACGACTCTCTTCAGTCGGCGTTGGTCCCATTCTTGCAGGATCTTTTCCCGGCTGCAGCTGTGCCGGAGATTTGATGTTTTGCCAGAATCCTGATATTCATAGTACACCCGTGAAATGGTTGTACAGAAAAAATCTCCACTTCATCGGTACCTCGGAGATGCTGTGTCCCATCGCTCTTTCGCCGACTGTTACACCACGTTCAAATTCACTTACATCTTGATAGCCTGCCGTTGTAGTAGCAGTAACCGATCAGACACTTGTTGTCTGGTATTGGCGTTGCCGACCGCTGCGCCGTATTCTGTCTGTTTGCGTATCTCTGTATTTGAATACACATGCTATTCCAGTTTCTTTGGCGCTTCAGTGTGTATTACATCAAAGTTACAGTAGAGAAAGTTTACCATTCATATGTTATGCCGAGAGAACAGAAATTTTAAATCAGAGAAGACATTCATGGGACTTTCTTCAAACTAAAACTTCGAAATTTCCGTACCTTTACAGTGTCTTCGATAGGTGTTCGAGCGCCCAGTTGCCTCACCGGACCTGTAGCTTTAAGGGATGAGAGCGTCGGTTTACGATACTCAGTCAGCCTTGGCCGAGGTAGTTTCAGTAACAGGGTTGTTAGAAATCAGAGAACCGTCACGTTCTCAGTTTGGTAGATATCGGTCGCGAGTGTTGCGTTATATCTACACTTACATACATACTCTGCAAGCCACTATATGATGCGTGGCAGGCTACCTTTACTAGTCGTTTACTTTCCCGTTCCACTTGCGGACAGAGCGAGGGGAAAATGACTGTCTATATGCCTCCTTATGAGCCCTAATTTCTCATATCTTCGTTGTCCTTACGCGCAGTGTATGTTTGCGACAGTAGAATCGTTAGGCATTCAGCTTCAGGTACCGGTTCTCTAAATTTTCTCATTAGTGCTCCTCGAAAACAGCGTCACCTTCCCTCCAGGGATTCCCGTTTTAGTTCCCGAACATCTCCGTAGAACTTGCGTGTTGTTAGAACCTACCGCTAACAAACCTAGCAGCCCGCCTCTGAAACTGCTTCCATACATTCCTTTAAACCGTCCTCGTGCAGATAACAAACACTCGAGCAGTAATCAAGAATGACTTACATGACTTAAATAAAAAAATAGTAGATACATAACACTGATTGAAAATTTCAAAATTTCTGCCATGATTCTCAGGTTAAACATAAGGGCCCTGGAGAAAAGTCACCTCATGAGTTAGGGGTTAATTACTTTCTAGTCTGTAGTTCTGCCATCTTCAGTATGTGATCAGATGTGAGCTGAGTTGTCGCCCCTCAGCTCACAGCTCCTGGTGGTGCCGACTTTGGTCGTGCAGCTTGAGGCTAGTGCTACTGGGTATTGCTGTGGGAGACCAGGTCTGAGGACGCAGGGTATATCCAGCATGTCCCTTGTGTCCTCCCGACTGGTCCACTACTGTGACCACCCCAGTTAATACCCACGCTGAGTACGACCCTTCAACCATTTTGCTCTCGGGAACATTCACGTGGGCATCCGTGTGTTCAGTGGAGCTCATGCAAGGCACCATGACAGCCAAGGTTTGTGATTCAATGGTTGCAGACCACATACACCCCTTCACGACGACCATGTTTCCCAATGGCAGTGGCATTTTTTGCCATCTTCAGTATGCAATCACATCTGAGCTGAGTTGGTGCCCCTTAGATCACAGCTGGCTTTGGTCGTACAGATTGAGACTGGTGCCAGTGGATATTACTGTGGGCGACCAGGTGTGGGGACACAGGGTACATCCAGCACATCCCTTATGTCCCCCCAACTCGTCCATTTCTGTGTCATCAGTCCCAGTTAATGCCCACAACGAGGAAACTTCAATCTCACCTCAAATACATTGATCATCCAGAACATTATGACCACTGATATACCATCGATATAAAAGCGATAAGAGCGTCACCTGGTGAGGAATGACTGCTAATCATTCACGCGCACAGTACATGTAATATCAGTGAGCGTGCAGTCTGTGTGCAGAATGGGGAAGCCACGCGATCTATCTGAGTTTGACCGAGAACAGATTGTGATGGCCTGGAGGCTTGGCACGAACATTTCGGAAACTGCAAGACTTGTCAGGTGTTCGAGGGGTGCTGTGGTGAGTATCTTCAACAGGTGACGAAACCAAGGTGAAATCACGTCCAGATGTCGTGAGGTTGGGCGGCCACTGCTCATTATAGATGTCGGACGCTGTAGATTGGGCATAGTGGCAAAACAGGACAGGTGGGGAAATGTAGAGAAACTAACATCAGACTTTAATGTCGGGCAGAGTACAAGTGTATGTAAATGCAGAGCACACCTAACACTCCTAATGATGGGCCTTTGGGCCTTCGCACCCGATGACCCATGTGTGTGCTATTATTAACACCTTGACATGGGCAACTATGACTGGAGTTGGCCATAGTGGATGAGCGGTTCTAGGCATTTCAGCCTGGAATCGCGCGACCGCTACGGTCGCAGGTTCGAATCCTACCTCGGGCATTGATGTGTGTGATGTCCTTAGCTTAGTTAGGTTTAAGTAGTTCTAAGTTCTAGGGGACTGATGACCTCAGATGTTCGGTCCCATAGTGCTCAGAGCCATTTGAACCATTTGAACTATGACTGAAATGAGCATGTGACCATCAGCACAGGATGTTGGCGTAGTGGCAGAGCGTTGCATGGTCTGATGAATCCCGATACCTTCTACATCATGAAGATGGGAGGGCACGAATCTGTTGTTTTCCAGGGGAACAGCTCCTTGACACCTACACTGAGGTACGGAGACAAGCTGGCGGTGGCTCCATTACGCTCTGGGAAACATACACGTGGGCAGTCATAGGTCCAGTGGAGCTCGTGCAAGGCATCATGACGTCCAGGATGTATTGTACAATGGTTGCAGACCACATACACCCCTTCACGACGACTACATTTCCAAAGGCAGTGGTATTTTTCAGCAAGATAATGCGCCATATCACAAGACTAGGAGTGTGATGGAGTGGTTCAAGGAGCACAGTGGCGAGTGCCAAATGATCTGCTGTTTCTCCATTTGCCCAGAGCTGAACCTGATCGAACGCATGGGATGAGATTGCACGTGGCATCAGAGATCATCGCCCCCTCCCCGGAGTTTACGAGAATTAGGTGACTTGTGTGTGCTGATGTGGCGTCATCTCCCTCCAGCGGCCTACCAAGGCCTAATTACTTCCATGTCACGACACGTCGCCGTTGTGACTTCAATTCACCCCTAATATGTTGGCGAAGATATATGTTCAAAGCTGGCGATAGGTGTAAAACATTCTCAGACATTGGACTAAATACTTTCTGCAAAAATTATTTTGAGCTGTTTGTTCAGGAGTCAATTCGAAGTGTAACAGGCTGCGAAAAGATACTTGGGTTCTCAGTAACAAATAATATTGGGCAAATAGGGAGCGTCATGACGGATGTAGGGATTAGTGACCGGAGTGTCGTTAGGTCGTTGTGGCGAGTCTGATTACAGTAACATCCAAATCCACCAAAAATAAACGCAAAATCTATCTGTTTTAAAAAAGGAGGTAAAAATTCGCTTGGCATCTTCCTAAGACGCTGTTTCCTGTCCCTCCCAACAAACTATGTGTAGATCATATGAGGCAATTGAGAGATATATACCAAACAAATAAACAAAAGATGATACTGATACCTCATGTCAGACAAAATAGGTCAGAACAGTGTTGCAGAAGCAACGAAAAAGGGCATGACAAGTTTAAAAGAACACAAAATCTCCGAGGTTGGCGATTCATTACAGAAGTCTGCAGCTTGGTGCAGACTTCAGTGTGAGATGCTTTTAATGGCTTCCACAATTAAACTCTGTCTCGAAACCTGTCAGAAAATCCAAAGAGATTCTGGTCGTATGTAAAGTAGATCAGCGAGAAGACAATCAATAACTTCACTGTGCGATGCCAATGGTAGTATTACCGATGACAACACCATTAAAGTAGAAATATTCAACACAGTTTTACGAAAATCCTTCACTAAAGAAGATAAAATAAATAATACAGAATTCGAATAAAGAGCAACTGCCAACATGAGTGACTTAGAAGTAGATTTCCTCGGTGTACCGTAGCAGCATAAAGCACTTAATAAAGGCAAATTTTCCGCCCCAGATAAAATACCATTTAACTTCCTTCTAGAGCATGCTGATACAACAGCCCCATACTTGTAACATACAACCACTTGTTCAATGACACATCCGTACCAAAAAGCTGGAAAGTTGTACAAGTCATACCAGTATTTTAAAAAAAGGAAATTGGAGTAATCAACTGAAATACAGACCCATATAACTTACGACGATTTATAGTAAGATTTTAGAACCCGCCAGGGTAGCCGAGAGCGCTGACGCACTGCTTCCTGGACTCGGGTAGGCACGCCGGCCTCGATCGAATCCGCCCGGCGGATTAACGACGAAGGGCCGGTGTGCCAGCCAGCTTGGTTGTGGTTTTTAAGCCGTTTTCCACATCCCACTAGGTGAGTACCGGGCTGGTCTCCTCGTTCTGCCTCAGTTACACGACTCGCAGACATTTGCAACATGTTCACACTATTCCATGGCTTACACTAGACACAGACAGCTGGGGTACACTAATTCCTTCCAGGGGGGTACAGGATGTTGACAGGAAGGGTATCTGGCCATCCCTTAACCTCAACATGCCACATTAACCATGGCTGACACTGCGTAAATGCGGCACAAGGCTTCAGAAAGAGAGAGAGAGAGAGATAGTAGGATTTTGGAACGTATAATGTGATCGAATATTATCAATTACTGCGTCCCCCCCCCCCCCCCTGTAGCTGAGTGGTCAGCGTGACAGACTGTCAATCCTAAGGACCCGGGTTCGATTCTCGGCTGGGTCGGAGATTTTCTCCGCTCAGGGACTGGGTGTTGTGTTGTCCTAATCATCATTTCATCCCCATCGACGCGCAGGTCGCCGAAGTGGCGTCAAATCGAAAGACCTGCACCAGACGAACGGCCTACCCGACGGGAGGCCCTAGCCACACGACATTTCATTGCATTTTCATCAATTACTGCAGAGGTAATAGTCTATTGACACATTGTCAGCACAGATTCAGAAATTATCGTTCTGTGAGACACAACTAGCTCTTTATTTGGGCTAAGTAATACGTGCTATCGGCAGGAGATCTCAAATTGATTCCATATTTATAGATTTCCAGAAGGCTTTCGATACTGTTCCTCACCAGAGATTCTAACCAATTTGCATACCTACGAAACATCGCTTCAGTTGTGTGACTGGATTCGTGATTTCCTGTCAGGAAGATCACAGTCCGCAGTAATCTATAGAAAACCATCGAGTAAAACAGAGGTAACTTTAGCATTCTCCAAGGAAGTGTCATAGGCCCCCTGCTATTCACAATCTATATAAACGATTTAGGAGACAATCTGCTCAGTCTACTTGGATTGTTTTCAAAGGATCCTGTCTGTTACCGTCTAGTAAAGGCGTTACACTGATGGAGGACATCGAGAAAGTCCAAATTAAGGCAGTTCATTTTGTAGTACCGTGAAATAGGGACGGCAGTGTCACGGATATTATGAGAGAGTTTAGGTGGCAATCGTTAAAGCAAAGGCGTTTTTCGTTGTGGCACGATTTTCTCACGATATTTCAATCACTAGCTTCCTCCTCCGAATGTCAAGATATTTTGTTGCTGCGTGGAGGGTAAAAATCGTAGAGGGAGACCAAGAGATGAATACACCAAGCAGATTCAGAAGGATGTAGGTTGCAGTAGGTACTGGGAGATGAAGGAGCTTGCACAGGATAGAGGAGCATGGAGAGCTGCATCAAATCAGTCTCAGGACTGAAGACCACAACAACTGATGACCTCAGATGTTAAGTCCCATAGTGCTCATAGCCATTTGAACCATTTTTCAAAGATTCTTGATAACTACCAAATCAGACCACACAGAGCAAAGAAGTTCACTCCCAGAAACAGAGAACAAGTTTTATTTTTTTCAAACAAATATACAATAACGTGTAACACTGCTTCTTGCTTGGCTAACGGCCTCATTTTGGTGAAGAAGAGTTTTTCAGTTATTCTATATCACGCTGACTCAGTCATTATGATTAGACCCCGTAGACCACGTAATACCACTTTATTTTCCATCTCCAAACTGATTATGAATCAAATCAGTAAGTTTGAATAAATAAAGCTATTAACAATGAGAAGATCCAACCTACGATTATGTAGGTCACAGATCATAAAAATAATAATTCATCTGTTGACTCCCTTTCTTTTGTCTCACTCTTTCAGAAGATGGAAAAAATAGACAAAGATCATTGAGGTACAATACTAGCAGACGACATGACGTCACAAACTTGAAGCCGACGTCCGCCATGTAGTAGCCTCAAAGATTAGCATCTGGTGGAAGTGTGTCGATAAAAAAGTCAGCTTTTATAAGCTAATTTTAGATACGCTGGTTACTTTCTTTGTGGTGATATTATTTCTGTGATTTCACTTTAGCTTTTCTACCAGAACAACTCGAAGAGCGCACCGGCTGAAATCTGTGAGAAGGAAATATTACAGACCGTCCAGATATTTCAAAATGTGTTCTCAGCATTTTCGGGAAGAGGACATAGATTGAACATCAGTTTCCTCATTCTGTTTTAAGGAAAATGCTGTATTATGAAAGCAGCGTTGTTACATCCCACACTTCGCTTCTTGGTTATTCGAAACGTGGACCAAAAAGGAAGTTTCATAACGCGGACAAACGCGTCGTATTACTGGATTAACTAGGCCTTTAAGACAAGAATAACATCAGAAAATGCTTTCCTGAGACTGTTTCACGCATGAAAACACTATAATATTTACTATTTGAAACAACAGGACAGAAATTAAGAACAGGAAACAGTTTTAAATAGTAGTTTGCTAGTGTTTAGGGGCTACTAACATGACAGTGTCGATTTCAAATCAAAGTACAGCGCCCGTCTCTGGAGCCACCTCCCCTTATTATATCTCCACGCCGACCGCGGTGGCCGAGCGGTTCTAGGCGCTTCAGTCTCGAACCGCGCGACCGCTACGGTCGCAGATTCGAATCCTGCTTCGGGCGTGGATATGTGTGATGTCCTTATGTTAGTTAGGTTTAAGTAGTTATACGATCTAGGGGATTGATGACCTCAGATGTTAAGTCCCAAAGTGCTCAAATCCATTTGAACCACACCTCCACGGGAAAAACAGATACTTCTAATAAGTCATTTAAACACAAAGGCGCATTCGCCTACTCATCCACAATTAGTACATATTTAATTAATGGAAATTAAAAAATCCGCCATTACGTGTAAACCAATGTATACAGCGGCATGTGCAAATACTAATACTTACAAGGGAACCTCCCCATAGCACCCCCCTCAGATTTAGTTATAAGTTGGCACAGTCGATAGGCCTTGAAAAACTGAACACAGATCAATCGAGAAAACAGGAAGAAGTTGTGTGGAACTATGAAAAAAATTAGTAAAATATACAAACTGAGTAGTCCATGTGCAAGATAAGCAACATCAAGTAGATTATAAGCACAGGAGCGCCGTCGTCCCGTGGTTAGCGTGAGTAACTGCGGTACGAGAGGTCCCTGGTTCAAGTCTTCCCTCGACTGAACATTTTACTTTCTTTATTTTCGCAAAGTTATGATCTGTCCGTTCGTTCATTGACGTCTCTGTTCACTGTAATAAGTTTAGTGCCTGTGTTTTGCAACCGCACCGCAACACCGTGCGATTAGTAGACGAAAGGACGTGCCTCTCCAGTGGGAACCGAAAACATTTGATCGCAAGGTCATAGGTCAACCGATTCCTCCACAGGAAAACACGTCTGATATACTCTGTGCGACACTGGTGACGGCATGTGCGTCACATGACAGGAATATGTTGTCGACCCATCTAACTTGCACACTTAGCGAATGGGTAAAAAGATTCTTCTACCTTGCCCGATTTAGGTTTTCTTGTGGATGTGATAATCACTCCCAAAAAAGTGATGAAAACATAAGAGTTTGACACATAAACTGAAAATAAAAAACTAAATTTTTCACTCGAGGTAAGACTTGAACCTAGGATCTCTTATTCCGTAGCTGCTCTCGCTAACCACGTGACCACAGCGCTCCTAGACGTTCGTTCGCCTTGATGTTGCATATCTTCGTATGGACTACTCAGTTTGTATATTTTACTATTTTTTTTCATAGTTCCACATAACTTCTTCCTGTTTTCTCGATTGATCTGTGTTCAGTTTTTCAAGGCCTATCCACTGTGCCAACTTATAACTAAATCTGAGGGGGGTGAGATGGGGAGGTTCCCTTGTTAGAAAAAAATATTATTAATGTGCACTCGTGTACCATGCAGGAAAGGTAAATAATAAACAAAGAGGTAATAATTTACATTCAGTGTCTTCTGTAGAGTATTAATCAATATTGAGATTTTTGTTCCCAGACGCTTATCCTTGTTTACAAAATTCCTCATCCGAAACAACCAGAGGAAGAAAGGCTACATGGCCATAACAAATTAAAAAATTTTAAGGGACAGAAATAAAAGGACTATATAGTAAATAATAAACCAGATAAGGAAAGAAGGAATATTATAACTGCAGCGATGTTGATTGTTACATTTCACTCACTGTTCTCAGTAGTCTCGTTTTCTGTGGGTCTCGCGATTTAGTGAGTCAGTCGGTGCCTGACGTAATGAATTAAAATATCTCACTATCTCAAAAATTAAATTATACTCTGTATCTGTACTAACGTTCAGCAATCGTTGCTGTAATTTCGTTTTTCAATTTTTTAAGATTATCGAGGCGCTAAACGTTTCCTCACCTTCGCCTTTTGTCTTCCGACTGTCTTCATGTAAGATTGCATTTCTTTGTCACTAGTAACTTTAGTAATAACAATGACGCTATTTAAGCTCACTTCTATTCAGTATACATTTGGTTAAAATCCCTTTACTAATGAAGTATTCAGGCCTTTAACTGCCGTGGGAAGTGATGGGTTTGTTGACGTGTCGCTTTCGCGTCATCAGTGCAACATCATTCACATATTTGCGTATCTAGCAAGTCGAACATTGAGATCTAATCTTCTCGTTACGAAGTCCGATTATTAGATTTGTGTTATGCAAATCATTTGCGTGCATTATGCTCCATATTACCATGGGCCGCCGTCACCAACCATTTCTGCTTTCCAATGACGACGCTGGACGTAACACCAAAAGAACCTTCCCTCCCCCCTCCCCCCCCCCCCAAAAAACGAGTAAAGGAGCCGTCTTTGTCCAAGTAGGAGTTATAATACTATTTGATAGTCAAATTCTAATTATTCAGATTCTTTAATGTGCTCATGTTATGGTCACTATGATGTGACCCACTTCCAAACAATTAGCTATCGGAAGATTTTACGTGCAATAATTTTATTACACATTCATTCTTTTGATGGGATGAATTACTGGGTGGCGCGCGAAATGTGTTACCAATTGTTTCTTTCACAATTTACGACGCACATTAGATATCCCGCTGGGATCTCTACAGCATTACCAACAGA
Organism: Schistocerca americana; assembly: GCF_021461395.2. Taxonomy (NCBI): domain Eukaryota; kingdom Metazoa; phylum Arthropoda; class Insecta; order Orthoptera; family Acrididae; genus Schistocerca; species Schistocerca americana. The sequence continues at coordinate 359,404,368 of NC_060125.1, read as the reverse complement.
GCTTGGAAAAACAAATGAGTTACGAAATGACGTGTAATTCACGATACTCGCGCTAGAAGACTAGTAAGCAGCAATGGCTGACAATGGAAGACTGACGAAAATTGTGTTACTTTTTCATGAAACGAAAAGCCTTGTTGTGACTCAGAAGCGTTTTCGACAACAGTTTAACACACGATGAGTCCCTTGCAAGAAGACCATCCACAGGTTGTACGATAAATTTGTACAGGAAGGAACAGTATTGGAAGCGAAGCGACCTCGTCCTAAACCTGTTTTCGCCGGAGAATATTGAAGCAATACGAGTTGCTGTACAAAGAAGTCCCGTGAAATAGTGTAGAAAGGCAGCAGCGCAACTGGGAATATCCAGACGCTCCGTTCAACGCATTCTTAAAAGTGACCTCCATATGTACCTATACAAGATGACGTGTGCACAGAAGCTCACCGAAGAACACAAGCAGCAGAGACTACTGTTTGCTCAGTGGGCGGAGGATAGGGAAGAAACTCTCAACAACGTTTGGTTTTCAGACGAGGCGCATTTTCATTGAGACGGTGTAGTTAACAAACAAAATGTACGCTTTTGGGCCACTGAAAACCCACAAGTGCTCCGAGGATTACAGCGTGGCCAGCAATTTCCAGTCATGGAGTTATTGGACCCTTTTTCTTTGAAGAAACTGAACAGCGAGCGTTATTTGAGCATGCTTCGCAATAGCTTCATTCCACAGCTTCTTGCTACTGCCTTGCCCCTCAACACGCAGTGGTTCATGCAAGATGGAGCAAGGCCACATACTGCAAACACTGTGTTGGAGATTTACACGAGCATTTCGACATGCGGATCATTTCACTCAGGTTTCCAGGTCGCTTCAATGACGGACAAAATTGGCCGCCCAACAGTCCAGACCTCAATCCATATGCCTTTTTTCTTTGGGGGTACCTAAAGGAAAAAATTTTCCCGAAACGTCCCCGTGATTTAATGGAGCATAGAAGACTTATTCTTCAAGCTTGCAGTGAAATTACGGAAGACATGTGCAGTAGGGTAATCACTAACTTCAGTGTTCGTTTGAAGGAAGTTAGGAAACGAAATGGTGGGCATATTGAGCATGTGATGAGTTAGAACAAATCTCCATGGACGGCGCTTCATTGTAGTACATGTTCCTTTCAGATTGTATTGACAATAAAGTTTATATTCAAAATCAAAATGGTAACACATTTCGTGCGCCACCCTGTACACTGAATGTTTGTTAAAGACGGAACATATGTGTACAGACTGTGAACACGACTGTAGTCATTTTGGAAGAGGGTGTGTCCAGAATGTACTCATCACGAAGATTCAGAAGAAAGAGTAGTAGTTGGCCAGCGAAAACCTTAAAATAAACATATTCGTTCATGTTCACAATACCTCAAAGAGAGAGAGCAACCACAAAAGCGCCGCAGAACCACGTCCAACCTGAACTACACCTCCAAACACAGTAGATTAAGCAAATCGGGTCATTGGTATACTCGACTGGTCGTATCACTTGAAATGAGGAAAAATCACGTCCCATCGCGCCACACTACACGATTCCAATCAGCTACTGTCCGGTTTCTGTCTAGTTTGGTCCAAGGAAGACCCACAGCTTTACGTGCCGCTGGCTGAAACTGCCTTTTGCAAGATATCCGACTCCAGATGTCCATTGCAAACTGTCCCATTCGCAATACTCATTCGGGAAACGGTTGAGATGGACCCGCATTCACTGAAAGCAGCAGTTCCTGTTCGTTTTGAAACCGATTGCCGAGCCGTAACACTTGGGCTCGGTAAGGTTCTTTTTACGATCACTGTTCTTACACCGTGTTGCATTTCTTGCAGACACATTGAGCAGTCCACGTTGATACACGAACAACTCGGGAAACCTCATTCACAATGCGGTGGTGCGCACTGTAACGTTCCAGAGTAAGAAGAAATTCAGGAAGTCGAGCCGTTCTGTCGCTAGTGTAGAAACGATACTTATAATATAAGATACTTACGGATTATGTTTTTTTATGAAATCTGTTAGTTAATACTTGTCGTCCAGTTGTTGGATGAGGTGGGAAATCATGTTGTCGACGCTCAGTAATTGTCAATCTATCCTGAGCGTGGGCAAAGAGGAAGCGACCATTCAGAATCTCTGAAGTTAAATAAAACATACAGTCTTACTGTGATATAACACTGAGGCGACAAAAGTCATGGGATAGCGATATGCACATATACGAATGGCGGTAGTATCGCGTACACAAGGTAGAAAAGGACCTCGCATTGGCGAAGGTGTCATTTTTACTCAGGTGTTCCACGTGAAAAGGTTTTCGACGTGATTATGGTCGCACGACGGGATTCAACAGACTTTGAACGAGGAATGGTAGTAGGATATCGACGCCTGGGACATTCTATTTCGGAAATGATTGGGGAACTCAATATTCCGAGATCCACAGTGATAACGAGTGTGCCGAGAATACCAAATTTCAGGCATCATCTCTCACCACGGGCAACGCACTGGCCGACGGCCTTCAAAAATGGTTCAAATGGCTCTGAGCACTATGTGACTTAACATCTGAGGCCATCAGTCCCCTAGAACTTAGAACTACTTAAACCTAACTAACCTAAGGACATCACTCACATCCATGCCCGAAGCAGGATTCGAACCTGCGACCGTAGCGGTCGCGCGGTTCCATCTGAAGCGCCTAGAGCCGCTCGGCCATACCGGCCGGCCCCGACGGCCTTCACTTAAAGACCGAGAGCAGCGGCGGTTGCGTAGAGTTGTCAGTGCCAACAGACAAGCAACACTGCGTGAAATAACCGCAGAAATCAACGTGGGACGTACGTCGAATATATCCGCTAGGAAGTGCGGCGAAATTTGGTGTTAATGGGTTATAGCAGTAGACGACCGACGCGATTGCTTTTGCTAACAGAACGACCTCCCCTCAGGGCCTCTCCTGGACTTTTGACCAAATCGGTTGGACCCTAGACGACTGGGAAACGGTGGTCTGGTCAGATGAGTCCCGATTTCAGTTGGTAAGAGCTGATGGTAGGGTTCGAGTGTGGCGCAGCCCCCACGAAGCCATGAACTCACGTAGTCAAGAAGGCACTGTGCAATACTGGCTCCATAATGGTGTGGGCTATGTTTACAGAGAACGGAATGAATCCAACGGAACCAATCATAGACTGGATACCGTTATGTTCAGCTACTTGGAGACCATTTGCAGCCAAACAACGATGGATTTTTTATGAATGACAACGTGCCACGTCACTGGGCCACAACAGTTGGCGATTGGTTTGAAGATTCTGGACAGTTAGAGCGAATGATTTGGTCGCCCATATCTCCCACCATTAATCCCATCAAGCATTTGTGAGAGATAATCGATAGGTCAGTTCCTGCACAAGATCCTGCACCGGCAACACTTTCGTAGTTATGGACGGCTATAGTGGCACCATGGCTCAATGTTTCTGCAGGGGGCTTCCAACGACTTGTTGAGTCCATGACACGTCGAGTTGCTGCGCTATCCCAGGAAAAAGGTCCGATACGATATTAGGAGCTATCCCACGACTTCCGTCACTTCGGTTAATTACGCTGAGAAATGACCAGCTACAATTACTGTTAATGATAAATTGCAATATTCAGGAGAGTAATCGACATTCTTTTGTCTGTGTGGTTCCTCGGCGCTAGCTCACAGTCGAGATTCGTACTGAACAGACGTTTTACACTGAGACATGGAGTCGCAGGTTCGAATCCTGCTCGGGCATGGATGTGTGTGATGTCCTTAGGTTACTTAAGTTTAAGTAGTTCTAAGTCTAGGGGACTGATGACCTCAGATGTTAAGGCCCATAGTGCTTAGAGCCATTTGAACCATTTTGAGACATGGGCAGAGCTACGCGAAAGGAAGAGTTTGTAGCATATGGTAACTAAATCCGTTTTGTGATATCTGAGTGTACTTTCTCCTGGAAAAATGGAGCCGTTAGGCACTTAGATCTGATACTGTAGAAGGTTCGTAATTTTTATTAGTGTACTAGTAGAGAATATACTTAGAATTTTCCTTTATTATTATTTTTTATACAAAGCTAAAAATCTGTGGTGATAGAACAAAGGTTTGACTGACTGAGAGTTCAGTTTGCCGGGTATAAAATATTTACATGTAATCGGTAAAAATTTTTATGAAGTTGTACGTGTAGACCGCAGAATTTGTAAGTGAAGCGTAGGGAATAGGAGAAACAGAGAATAAGAGTGGAAGCCATTGAAATGTGATGACGCAGAAAGATATTAAACACTAAATGTGTAAGTTAATACTGGGAAGATGAGGTAATTAAAAATATGGGTGACAAACAAGTCTATGGAACCCTTTACCGGAAGAAGAGATGTTTGGGACACGTGCTCACGGTATTAAGAATGGTAACTTGGCGTAAGAGAGAGCAATGCTGCGGGAAAAATCACAGCAGCAATCAGTTATTAGAAAATGTATCAAAGGTAAGGGACGATTCAGATGTGGAACGAACAGCACAGGTAAGGAAGAAGTGGAGGGCCATGACAAAGCTTCGAAAGACTGAGGATTGTACAAGAAAGCCAGTGATGAATGTTCTTACTAAATGTCAAAGTTGGGTGGTACAAAAGTCTTTTTGAAGTTCTGAATCTGCTAGAAACGCCCCCCCCCCCTCGCCCCGCCCCCTCCCTCCGCTTCCCCCCCCCCCCCCCTCTCCCGCCGCCACACTCTCTTAGTTGGAATCATGTTTTATTCGAATCAGAGTAATTAACTGCATTGTGCACGTTGTTCAATTGTCATATCGTCAAAATTGTTTCCGATTTATGTCTTTTGCTTTCGGATTTATATCTAGCCGAAAGGATAAGGTGTAGCTTTCTGACCCCGTCCCGACTACATGCAGCTTCAGTGACCAACACGTTTCTTATTATTCCAATGGTGTTAATTATTCTTTATGGTATATCCCGGAACAGGCAGGCGAAAAAAGTTTGCCTTAAAATGCTTTTATTGTCTCGAGGTCTGAGTGATAGATAGACACACCGTATTAAAATTGTTTGAGAAAGCTGCTGTTAGTTTTTGGATCGTCCCTGGGCTAGCTGGTTGGAAATATGTTTTATGTAACGTGAGTATTTCATCATCTCAGTTACATATTACGTGCGTGCAAGAGAGTGGTTTGCTTACAGCAATGTTTCACGTTGCTATTATGTAACTAAGAACCCAACAACTCATCGTAATCAGATTTTCTCGTGAAGGGCGGTAACACAACATGAGCGTTTCGCAGCAAGAATGCCCGAATAACAATCGAAAAACAATCGATCAAATAAAACGTTTCAGAAAAAGTATTGTACTACCCTTATGACTTGCATATCCCGACATTTTTTGGGGAAATCCTTTTTTGCGATACTGTTTTGACCACTTTAAATCGTAACGTACAGCAACGACACTGATCAAAATTATCCATAATCGGATTTGTTGAAATTGATATGGTGTGTGTCCACCTTTCGCCTTTTTGATGGCTGTAACTCTGCTGGAGAAACTTTCAAGGAGGCGTCTGAATGTCTGTTCAGAAATGGCAGATCATTCTTTCTCAAACGCCGAAACTAGAGAATGTAGTGACCTTGGACCGCTGGATCTAGAGAGAAGTCGAAGTTCTAATTAATCCCAGAGGTGACCCACAGAGTTCTGGTTGAGACTCTGGGTAGGCCAGTTTGTAATCTCTCCCCTCCTTCCTTCTTCCATCTGTTGTCCACATTAAACAATGCACAGTCCAAGTAATTAATAAGCAAAGTATTTTGTGAAGATTTGAGAGGAGCGAAGATTACAATAAACTTTCAATTTTAGTTAGCTTGCCGTGCTGAGATGACTACAGTTCTTCTTGTGTAGGGGTCTGAGTCTTGAAGTTGAAAATCTAACGTCAGGTTCTCATGGTAGGTTTGAACTAAATAAACTGGAAGATTATTGTTGCAGAATTTCTTACGTAAATATAGTTCCCACTGATTTTCTCACATTTTAGTATCTCATATAGTATTTTGGTTTTTCACATTAAGAAACCCGAAATTACATTGTTCGCACCTATTATACGAAAAAACGTCCGACCACATCAGAGGCAAGCTTACGACTCACACTCTGCGCAAATAACAAAGTTCCGAAGGGTTTACAATTTTTCTTAACAAATGAATTCCTACTAGTTTTCGTTACATTATTAATTTCGATTATTATTTCATAAATGATTCCAGAAATAAATATAGTAAATAGCACATTATTGTGTAACTAATAATAGATACTTCACGTGTGCAAATAATTCGTAATTTCAAATATTTATTTTAAAAAATAATTTTAACCCTACTTTCAGAACTAGTAGTTATCGATTATAACATCGAAAATAAAATATTTTATAAAGTAAATCCGTTTCATAAATTTTAGCTTGAAATATAACATACCGTGTATAAAATTACATGAAAGTTTTCAGAAAAGCATCTAAGATAATACTGACCTGCCTAAAATTCGAAAAATGATATGGTATCGACAACTACTGTTGAGGAAAAGTGATGCTAAAGGAGGATGTCTCTTAACAAGTCCAATTCTGGAATGTTACTGTCCACAGACCATTGCGTCACAGTTTCTACTTTATGGCATGTTGCATTCTCACGCTGATAGAGCCATTGCCTCCGAACTTTTCCTCTACTGTACGCTGCACGTAATGCCGTAAAATGTATTCATATTCTTCAACATTTAGCGTCTCGTTAAGCACACAATAAGGGGACCACACCAGAAAGACAAGAAACTGCTCCATACGGTAACACCATCTCTTCAGTACTTCACTTTTGGCACTATACATGATGGCAGCTAACGTTGTCCAGGCTTTCGCCAAATACGAACCCTTCCTTTCAAGTGCCGTAGGGAGTAGAGTCATTTATTACTCCAAATCATCTACTGTCCAGTCACGTCGCTGTTTACACCACGTCAAGTGTCGTTTGGCACTGACTACACGACTGAGTGACTTATGAGTAGCTGCTCGGCCATTGTACCCAATTTTTTAAAATCTCTACCACAGTCTATACGCTACCTGCACAGCTGGTAACACTTTGTAACTGACAAGTGATTCCGTCTCCCGATTTCCGTGGATATTTTACAACTACCTGTCTATCATTACGTGACGTCTGCCTTGTCTAGGCTTAGGTGTCGTTGTTCCTTCGCGTTTCCACTTGACAGTCACATCATTAAGAGGCGACTTGGGAACTTGACTCTGACGGATTTGTTGCTAAGGTGACATCCAGTGAACAGTCCACGTTCGAAGTTGGCGAACTCTCTTGACAGACCCATTTACTGTTTCTACTTCTCTACCGACAACACATTACTCACGGCCTACTTTCATATAGGCGGGTCCGCCTTTGGAGACATTTATGGCTAATTCAGAATTACCATGGGATCTCGGGGTATTTTTGAGTAGATAGCGGATGTAACGCAACTAAAAGTAACTAACTAACCAACTAAAGGTAACTAAAAGTAGAGCGCGCTGTGCCTCCATTGGTGAACATGTCAACGCGGCTTGGGTACACTGTCAGACGCTTCGATCGCTCATTTGATCCTTGTATCATACGCGCGTTGTCACTTTACGATAAGAGGTGTTGTCAGCACAGGGAGCAGTTCGCTGAAATACATGGTCCAGTCACACCAATGTGATCGTCACCCATTTTCGACGTGAAGGGAGCAGTAACCACTCGCAGACAGCAGGTGGCAGCACTAGGAGTGGAGAGTATATAAAGCATCTTGCAGGGGAGGGGGGAGAGGGGGGGGGGGGAGGGCAGAAAACAGTTCAGTCGTGGTCTCAGTGCGAAAACGGAACTTTTTACCTGACGCCAAAAAGGTTACGATCATTCGTTTTCGGCCCAAAGATGGAAGCATTTCCGAAAAAGCTAAGTCTTCAAACGGTTCACGTGCTGCCGAGATTAACGTATAGCACGCATAGCAAAACGGGGCTATCTTGAACGGGTACCAAGGCAACTGCGGTGTCCAGCGGGCCATATGTGACAGGTTGAACGACGGTTACGGGGATGCATAAGGGCGAAAAGACGTGCAACTGTTGAGTAATGGGCACCCCAGATGAACCAAGAGGCTACCAACAGTGTCTAATCAATGACTGTACAGCAAACGTGGCTGCGTATAGGTCTCCACAGTAAGCGCCTGGTTCATACAACCGTGCTAACTAGTGCCCATTCGCTGAAGGCTCGAATTATCACGCCAATACCACAACTGGACGTCCACTGAGTGGTGACAGATGAACTACGTTTAAGTCCCATCAGTGTGAAACGTCTGAAAAAAAAACAACACCGCAATAACAGTCTGAAGGGTTAAGGCCAGAGGAGGGAGAGTTATGGTCTGGAGAATGTTTTCATGGAATTCCCTGAATGATCTCGTCACTCTGGAGGTCACAATGGATGAAAAGCAAAACCACATCTATCCTTGCCGACCATGTCCAGCCACACACGCAGCTTGTTTCTCCTCGGCAGGATGGCAGCTATCAGCAGGACAACGCAACGTGTCACACAGCTCACAGTATACATGAGTGACTCGAAAAGCATCAGCATGAGTTTACAGTACTCCCCAGGCCACCAGATTCCCCGGATTTCAACCCAATCGAAAGTCTGTGGGACCACCTTTATCGGGCTGTTCACGTCATAGATCATCAACGGAGAAACGTACTGACATCCCTGTCAGTACCTTCCATAGCCTCACTGACTGTCTTCCTGTATGCCTCGGAGTGGTCCGCACTGCAAATTGTGGTTATTCAGGCTTTTGACAGGTGGTCACACTATTGTCGCTGGAGAGTCTAGTATACGAGTATATCATCCGAACATTCAAAAGCTACCGAGAGACATAGAACATAAGCCTTTTATTAGTTTCCCGTGGTCAAAAAGAGCAGCAGACTTTTTTTGCGCTCTATCTGCTCAATTATTTCTTTGTTATATTCCAGTCTCTGTCTCCCTCTACAGGTTTGACCCTTTACAACTCCATCCTGTACCATCGAAGTTATTTCCAAACGCCTTAAAAAATCCTGTCATCGTCACTCCTTCTTCAGTCTTTTCCCCATATTATTTTGCTCTTCGATTTTGTGGAGAATTTCCTCATTCCTTGTCAGTCTACTTAATTTTCATTCCTTGTCAGTCTACTTAATTTTCAACATCTTTCCTTATCATCGCACATCAAACGCTTCGATTCTCTCCTTTTCCGATTCTCCCACAATTTGTGATTCACTTCCACACAATGCTGTCGTACTGCTCCTCTGGGAACGAGAAACATTTACTTATGGTTGACACGAAATGGCTAATTAATAAATGAAATGAAACTTCCTGGCAGATTAAAACTGTGTGCCCGACCGAGACTCGAACTCGGGACCTTTGCCTTTCGCGGGCAAGTGCTCTACCAACTGAGCTACCGAAGCACGACTCACGCTCGGTACTCACAGCTTTACTTCTGCCAGTACCTCATCTCCTACCTTCCAAACTTTACAGAAGCTCTCCTGCGAACCTTGCAGAACTAGCACTCCTGAAAGAAAGGATATTGCGGAGACATGGCTTAGCCACAGCCTGGGGGATGTTTCCAGAATGAGATTTTCACTCTGCAGCGGAGTGTGCGCTGATATGAAACTTCCTGGCAGATTAAAACTGTGTGCCCGACCGAGACTCGAACTCGGGACCTTTGCCTTTCGCGGGCAAGTGCTCTACCAACTGAGCTACCGAAGCACGACTCACGCTCGGTACTCACAGCTTTACTTCTGCCAGTACCTCGTCTCCTACCTTCCAAACTTTACAGAAGCTCTCCTGCGAACCTTGCAGAACTAGCACTCCTGAAAGAAAGGATATTGCGGAGACATGGCTTAGCCACAGCCTGGGGGATGTTTCCAGAATGAGATTTTCACTCTGCAGCGGAGTGTGCGCTGATATGAAACTTCCTGGCAGATTAAAACTGTGTGCCCGACCGAGACTCGAACTCGGGACCTTTGCCTTTCGCGGGCAAGTGCTCTACCAACTGAGCTACCGAAGCACGACTCACGCTCGGTACTCACAGCTTTACTTCTGCCAGTACCTCGTCTCCTACCTTCCAAACTTTACAGAAGCTCTCCTGCGAACCTTGCAGAACTAGCACTCCTGAAAGAAAGGACATTGCGGAGACATGGCTTAGCCACAGCCTGGGGGATGTTTCCAGAATGAGATTTTCACTCTGCAGCGGAGTGTGCGCTGATATGAAACTTCCTGGCAGATTAAAACTGTGTGCCCGACCGAGACTCGAACTCGGGACCTTTGCCTTTCGCGGGCAAGTGCTCTACCAACTGAGCTACCCAAGCACGACTCACGCTCGGTACTCACAGCTTTACTTCTGCCAGTACCTCGTCTCCTACCTTCCAAACTTTACAGAAGCTCTCCTGCGAACCTTGCAGAACTAGCACTCCTGAAAGAAAGGATATTGCGGAGACATGGCTTAGCCACAGCCTGGGGGATGTTTCCAGAATGAGATTTTCACTCTGCAGCGGAGTGTGCGCTGATATGAAACTTCCTGGCAGATTAAAACTGTGTGCCCGACCGAGACTCGAACTCGGGACCTTTGCCTTTCGCGGGCAAGTGCTCTACCAATCTGCCAGGAAGTTTCATATCAGCGCACACTCCGCTGCAGAGTGAAAATCTCATTCTGGAAACATCCCCCAGGCTGTGGCTAAGCCATGTCTCCGCAATATCCTTTCTTTCAGGAGTGCTAGTTCTGCAAGGTTCGCAGGAGAGCTTCTGTAAAGTTTGGAAGGTAGGAGACGAGGTACTGGCAGAAGTAAAGCTGTGAGTACCGAGCGTGAGTCGTGCTTCGGTAGCTCAGTTGGTAGAGCACTTGCCCGCGAAAGGCAAAGGTCCCGAGTTCGAGTCTCGGTCGGGCACACAGTTTTAATCTGCCAGGAAGTTTCATATCAGCGCACACTCCGCTGCAGAGTGAAAATCTCATTCTGGAAACATCCCCCAGGCTGTGGCTAAGCCATGTCTCCGCAATATCCTTTCTTTCAGGAGTGCTAGTTCTGCAAGGTTCGCAGGAGAGCTTCTGTAAAGTTTGGAAGGTAGGAGACGAGGTACTGGCAGAAGTAAAGCTGTGAGTACCGAGCGTGAGTCGTGCTTGGGTAGCTCAGTTGGTAGAGCACTTGCCCGCGAAAGGCAAAGGTCCCGAGTTCGAGTCTCGGTCGGGCACACAGTTTTAATCTGCCAGGAAGTTTCATATCAGCGCACACTCCGCTGCAGAGTGAAAATCTCATTCTGGTAATAAATGAAATGTTATTCAGTGTGCAAAAGAACGCGTATAAATATTAATTATCTCACTGTGATGTATATGAAAAGCAGTATCGATAGTTCATGATAATCTATATTTTGTAGTAAAAAGACTGAGAACAATGAAATCAACAGAAATAGATTTTCATGATCTAGACATGTGAATGCTACATGTGTGAAGCCAGTTAATGATATCACTGTATACGGCTAGGACATCTGGGAGCCATCTATTTAGTCTCTCAATCGTAGTAGTTATCGCCGAGTCTAGATTGAAAAAGTTATCAACAGTCGAGTGTTGCATGAAAATACTTGGACCCTCAGCACAATTCGCTCTTAGTGTAGCATGATCATACATTGATAATATACTCACTGTTAGACCGCTGCAGTAGATGTCCTGGTAGAAGTGGGACGGAATATATTCTGCAGTCATATGCTTTTCGATTTATGTTTTTACGCGACAGATTTCATCCCACTCGTAGTATGAAAACCAAACTTTAATATTTTTTAGCACATTTCGAGCCCTAACACAGTTGACGAGCTACCATCTTGTGAAAGTTCAATTCCTACATGAAGATGTTTTGAACTGCTAACACATAGCATGAGGCGAACAGTAAAGGTGATAGTGGCATCTTCTCATCCACAACATCCACACCAGCGTGGTTAGCCAACTGTTCTTGCACTGATGCTGGAATGTCTCTTGTGCATTGCTCAATGGAAGTTACGTACGATGGAGGCCCCTACGATGCAGTACCCTCTAGCACATCTTCTCAGCATAATGGATCGGATGCAGTTGTCCCATGTGGGAGCTTATATGCAGGTTTTAGAAATGACAGACATTTAAAAGAGAGAGAGATGTTAGCATGCATTGTGTAATGAATCTTTAAAGCATTAATGCTCCCTTCCATTCCTCAGCTGAATGAGTGCATGTAATACAGCTATTAAAACCCACCCTGTCTGGCACTAACATCTCGATAATTGAACAGCGACAGCTCAACAAACACTGATATCTCAGCCTCTTGTGGTGGTAACACTGACCTAAGCCTATACTGCTGTAGGTAGACAATAAATATGAAGAAATCTAAAAAAATTATGTTCGAATTGAATAACATCATGAGCAGCCTCTATTGGGGAGAGAGGGGGAGGGGGGGGGGGGAGCAACACAATACTAACTCCCCTCAGCTGCAGGAGTAAGCTGTTAGAGCAAAATTCGAAATTCCCGCTCATTTTCCAAGAGGATGACGTGCCAGGACCCCATGGCGAACACACTTGATGGTGGTACTGCCTCTAATTGCTTAAATAAAGACTTATGTCCACTGCAGGCCGAGTCCTTTTCCTCTGGTTCTGAGGAAGAGATGGCGGTTGGGGAATTTAGGTTAGTGGAGGTTGCCCTAGTGTCCTTTCTTTCCCGCCATTTTCTTTGGTTAGTAGAGGTAGTCCAATTGACCTATCTTCCCCCCCCCCCCCCCCCAAAATTCAAACTTCCCGCCAGGGGGCCGTGGCACTTTCCCGCCATCTTGGATAACGGTACTCGCGTCATCAGCTGACGTCAATCGCGTTATCAGCTGACGTACGTGACGTCATGTACTTGCGTCACGGCAGCCATCTTGGATAATGGTACTCTGGGGTGACAGAGGCCTAGCCCCACTACTATCACAGTTGCTATTTTTTGGAAATGCTCACCAGACACGGAAATCGATGAATGACCTATTTCCTTTACAGACTTCAGCTAACTACAACGTATTAATGTAGAAAAAATATTCCTGTACTTGCATTTCATATGACAGTGAAGTCGGACACTCGGCTATTGACAAATATCGTTTCTACATCTACATCTACATCCATACTCTGCAAGCCACCTGAGCGGTTCTAGGCGCTACAGTCTGGAACCGCGCGACCGCTACGGTCGCAGGTTCGAATCCTGCCTCGGGCATGGATGTGTGTGATGTCCTTAGGTTAGTTAGGTTTAAGCAGTTCTAAGTTCTAGGGCCCTAATGACCTCAGCAGTTAAGTCCCATAGTGCTCAGAGCCATTTCCTTCGCGTACTCTGTAAAATCGAACTGATATCCCATCATGGCCAGCAGCCTTTCCTCTTTTGAGCTATTTTAATTGTTTTTCTATCCCTCTGTCATCTATTTCGATATCTACCATTTTGTCATCTGTGGGACAATCTAGAGAAGGAACTACAGTGCAGTCTTCCTCTGTGAAACAGCTTTGGAAAAAGACATTTAGTATTTCGGCCTTTAGTCTGTCATCGTCTGTTTCAGTACCATTTTGGTCGCAGAGTGTCTGGACATTTTGTTTTGATCCACCTACCGCTTTGTACATAAGAACAAAATTTCTTAGGATTTTCTGCCAAGTCAGTACATAGAACTTTACTTTCGAATTCGTTGAACGCCTCTCGCATAGCCCTCCTCACACCACATTTCGCTTCGTGTAATTTTTGTTTGTCTGCAAGGCTTTGGCTATGTTTATGTTTGCTGTGAAGTTCCCTTTGCTTCCGCAGCAGTTTTCTAACTCGGTTGTTGCACCACGGTGGCTCTTTTCCATCTCTTACGATCTCCATCTCTTGGCACATACTCATCTAATGCATATTGTACGATGGTTTTGAACTACGTCCGCTGATCCTCAACACTATCTGTACTTGAGATATAACTTGTGTGTTGGGCCGTCAAGTACTCTGAAATCTGCTTTTTGTCACTTTTGCTAAACAGAAAAACCTTCCTACCTTTTTTAATATTTTTATTTACGGCTGAAATCACCGATGCTGTAACCGCTTTATGATCCCTGATTCCCTGTTCTGCGTTAACTGTTTCAAATAGTTCGGGTCCGTTTGTCACCAGAGGGTCTAATATGTTATCGTCACGAGTCGTTTTTCTGTTTAACTGCTAAAGGTAGTTTTCAGATAAGGCACTTAAAAAAATTTCACTGGATTCTTTGTCCTAGCCACCCGTTAGAAACGTTTGAGTCTCCCAGTTTATATCTGGTAAATTAAATTCTCCACCCAAAACTATAACATGGTCGGGAAATCTACTCGAAATATTTTCCAAATTTTCCTTCAGGTGTTCTGCCACAACAGATACGGAGCCAGGGGGGCTATAGAGACATCCAATTACGATGTTTGAGCCTACTTTAATCGTGACCTCCACCCAAATTATTTCACATTTCGGATCTCCGTCAATTTCCTTCGATACTATTGCTCTTTTTATCGCTATAAACACGCCTGCCCCTTCACTGTCGTGCCTGTCTCTGCGGTATACATTCCAATCTGAGTTTAAAATTTCATTACTGTTTACATCTGGTTTCAGCCAACTTTCCGTCCCTAGCACTATGTGGGCATTGTGACCGTTTATTAAACGTATTATTATAGTTACATGCTGAGACTCGCAACGTTTTCAGTGTGAGATTTCCCATTCTTATACCTAATTTTCTTCCAGCTGTAGCGCACTGCTTTCCAGTGGCTGATTCCGAAAACTGAAACAGCAAGTGCAGACGCGGAAACACGTCTCAGTAATTCGCCAACCTTTATGTGTACCAAAACGCCGCTTTTCTCCGTTTTTACGCTACCAAACAATTCGTTCTCTCTTCGACAATCACTTGAGATTACGTCTAATTTCTCACGGAAAACCATCAATTCGTTTACGACATTTACACGAAACACTAGCACTGGTTATGTTATGATCACTACAAGTCCTAGATCTCTTTCTGGTAAATGAATCAAGTTTGCAATAGGCACAACTTCAATGATTTCGATAACTGTTTCATAATTACCACTCCCTCGACCCGCTCTTAATACAACCAATTGATTCAAATTTTCAGCAGACACAGTCTCGTCTACTTCATTAAGTATTTCTCTATAGTTATTCTCCTGATCCCCTTACAGCAAAACATCATATGTTAAATCTGGTTCATCAGTAGTTACTTCGAGTAGAATTACTCTGGTTGGTTGATAAACTGGACTGTATATTCATCAGGTGCAGAAACAATGTCGTAACGAACTTTTTTAACCGTCTGGACTTCAATGTGCTCTGTAGTTTTACTCGTTATCTCAATTTGAACTACTTATTATAGCCTCTGGCTAACATTTACGATATGTTCGCGGAGTACAGAAACTATCTCCTCAAACTACTTGAATCTTGACGTTATCTTCTGCTTCGATCTGTTCTCTTTTATTACTTTTATCTTCCTTTTCCTTCGCTACGTCTGAACTGGTTGCCAGCAATTCTAATTCAACGACTACGTCTCTCGCTTCAAGCATTGCTGTGTCTGATTTATTTTCGCCATTAATGATACGGTCCTAAATGATTAATTCCGTTCCCTCTTCAGATTTGTTAACCACTTCCCTGATATTTTTGTCTATTTTTTCCATTAGTTCGTCACAAGCTTGTGCATGGCCCGTGAACTGTTATTGTAATCTCTCAAGGTGATCAATGTGTTCTTTAACGCTTTGGAGACCATAACTTTGCATTAAAAAGACTGCCCTCTAGTGCAGGTTGCGCCGCTATTTCCTCGCGAAGGAGCCAGCTGTCGCTTGGAAACTGGACTCCTTTCGTATGAGACCGATGTACGGGCGTCTCGCTACGTTTACCTTGACTGGTGCTGCCTTCTGTTGTCAAATTCTAGAATTATTCCGGAAGAAATATTAGCGAACGTATCAGCTACTGTCGCAAATGGCTGAGCCAATCGCATTGACGTAATTTCGTGCGTGTATACGTTAGGTTTCGCAGTTTGGAGGAATTTTGCTACAAATCCGTCACGTTTGTTGAGTGAACAAGACATTTCGGAGTCCCAAGAGGAAGAAATTACTCAGTGCCTCACTCGCAGTTCCTTCTTGGGAGAATAATTACACTTTCTGTCATCATTATTTTAAAATTTGTAATCTGTCAAAGAAGTAAAAAGTACATAAGAAAAATAAATCTTGAAGCCTTTTTAGTGTGCATTATTCTTGAAGATACATCAGTTACATATGTGCTAGTAACGCTTTAAATAATGGCATTAATGGCTGGTTTCCTAGGCCTAATATTCTTCTAAATAGCCGATCTCCAAAGTGTTAAATTCATCTGATATATTCTTAAAATGCTCATCATTTTTTCTTGTCTGCTTTCTTAAAGTTTTCTACTGTTCTTTGGAAATGTTTCTTGTTGTTTAACGCCATCTCGATCAGGAACACAGGATAAACTTGGAGCGCGATTGGCAACACTGTGAACTAGTTAGAACAGTAACTTCCTGCTTCGTCTGTCTTGTAGTAGAACTCAATGAGAAACGTCCCGAGCTCTGTGTACCATAAAACCGCAGCTTTTATTGCAAAATATTAACAGTAATACAATAAGTCACAGGATATCTCCAATGGTAATAATTTGTCATCAGTTCTTATATTTTCTGCACAGTAAATGTATTACCAGCTGTCTCAATAGAATAGTCCTTTTGAAATTTATACTGTGCAGGCCTTGTACCCGCTCTTCTACAGCTGAGAGCTGAATTTAGACACCAAGCTCCGGCTGTATCACTCCGTAGTCCTACCCTCACTAACGTGTGGTTCCTCTGCGTGGTCCACGATTAGTAAGTCCCGGATGCTGACGCTCCAGCGCCTACAGAATAAACCTCTCAGGTGGAGTCTTCACGCCCCTCCGCTCACCAGGATTGTCACTCTGCATGAGGTGACAAATACAGCCCTTCTCAAGACGACCATTCGCCATAAGGCTCGCCAACTACACAGTAAAGTGGACGCCCTCCGTGAGACGGTCGCTGGATTACAGACCATCGGCACCACAGTTCCACGGCGCTGGCACCGACACCCCGTTCCGCTCACCATCCTGGCGGACTCGGATTCGGGCTATGACTGACGATAGGCCCAATACGACCACGTTTTTCCGTCCGTTTTCGTACAGTCACTAGCAGTGGTCTGTTCTAGTCCAGCCACTTCTTTTTTTGACCATAGAGTTGTCGTATTACTGCACTCGTCGTCTGTACTTCCACCGTCGGAAGGTGGCACGGAACTTAAAGTTCCACCGCCACACGTGCTATCTTCGGCTGTTATTCAGCTGTTGCTTTGACTCCACTCTCACTTGTCCACCAAGGCAGATGGACCCGATCTGAACCGGTGACGCTGTGTATTAGTAAACAAAGGAAAAAAATATATACTGTGCTTGGCTACGAATATCTCTACAGAAAAGGTGAATGACAATATTCAAATACACCACTGTATTGTCGTATGAGAATTAGCACTCGAGTATACAAGTTGCCCGTGACGTACCGTTATGTTGCCAAAGGTCCGTCAGTCACTACCAGCCGTTACCTGACGTCATCCTCGGTAATATCCTCACACCACGACGCCAGGAGTACCACCGCTGTCTCCCTCCGAAACATTGGAAGAGTGGAACCTCTCCCATACTCGCCGATGGTCATCTGGGGTAAGGCGGAACAATGATTCATCGCTGAACTCAATGGGACAGCATTTATCACCACTCCATGCTTCCCAGTCAAGGAACCACTTCATGCGCAACCGTTTGTGTTGTGATGTAACGGCACCCTATGCATGGAACCGCAATTCCTTAAACCGACTGCTGCTAGTCTCCGAAAATGGTGCGGGATAACTCAGAATGTTGCAGGTACTCGGTTACTTGTGTTCCAATGTCAGGTGCAGATGCGAATGGTTTGGATGTGCTTGGTGCACAATACGGCGATTCTCTCTCGTGGTGTTCGGACGTTGTCGACCAGAGTGTTGACGACGAGTATGCTATGCTCCCCCATGCGGTCCAACATTGGGCCACTGTGACATCTGAATGCCCCACAAATCTGCATACTGCACGATTCGACCAGACAGCGAAGTGGAGACCCACAATGAGGCCTCTTTCAAATTCCGTCACATGTGGATAACTCTCACATGAGTACTCAGCATGTCCTTGTCCTTGACAGCGATCATTCAGTATCTGATGCTGTCCACGCCCCTACGCGTGCTAACAACAGTAAATACAAATAACACTAGGGCACTCTGGAGGCCATTTTACCTGTCACAAGAGATGCAGCTCTGGTCATTTACACACGTGTCGCTGTTGTGTAGATGTACGAAGTTACATTGACATCCGACCATGTCTTCTGGGCGCTTCACGTTTTTTGGCGGACAGTGTATTTTAGAAAATGACATTAACACTGCCAGCCGATATTGACACTGGCCGTATAACGTTTTCTTCACACAAGCCTGTGATAATGTATTCCAATTTACATCTACATATAACTCCCCTAACCATATTGTGTAGTGTGGTGCAGGGTACTTTGTATAACTACCCCCTCTCTTGTTCCAATCGTGACTGGTGCTAGGGAGAACGATTATTGGTGAGCTCTAATCTCTCTAATTTTAGATTCACGCTTTTTCGTCACATACAAGTAGGAGCAAGCTATATGTGGGTTGACTCTTCGAGGGAAGAACGCTCTCGGAGCTTTAGCAATAATCCACACCATGATGCAGAGCGAACCTCTTGCAGCGTCTGCCACTGGAGCTGGTTGATCATCTTCGTAAAGCTTTCGGGCTTACTGGACGAATCTGACGCAACGCGATGACCTTCTTCAGATCACTCTATTTCCTCTGTCAGTCATATCTGGTATGGATCCCACACTAAAGTGCGCGTCATTTACCACGACGGCTGAGTTTAGGTTCGTTCTGCGCATCTGATGTCACAAAACACAGTCAGCCAATGAACAGAGAACGACGTTGCCAGAGCTCTACTGCAGTGCAGAGCACGGGCGAGTGTCTTCAGTTTTAGAAACGTTCAGTCATAAATAAAGTAATTGAACAAAAGCAATTTCTTGATAGCAGACTTTCATTTATAGAAAGTTTGGAAAAAGCATTCTTTATACCAACTGCTTCATATTCTATTAATAAATTAAACCATACAAGCAATAAGCCTCCTAATCCAGGCGATAGCAAAGAAGGTGTTTGTATCATTCTCACTAACAGCTTTTTCGCAACAAAGAACAGCGGTAATTGTTTATTTCCTATTGTACTTCGACGAAACGTGAGTAATTCATACTAATGCCAACAGTGTTTGTCAGTATTTTGCGTTCGATTTTAAAGTCCTCCGGCAGGACTAGGGAATGCCAAGCTGCGTTAGCGTAACGGTTTCAGTGTTTGACTGCTGAACGAAAGGTTCTGACTTCACACCTTGTTTGGTGCTTAGTATTTTCTTTATTTAAAAACAATAGCGAAGTGTCTTACTTCACGAATTTTATTCATTTGAATGTAATTTTTTGAAATTTCTAGTGGCAACTAAAATCGACCATACAGAAAGTATACGCTATCGATTTTTACCTCTGCAAACTCTTCCAAATTTCGTGCAATGGTTTACTACACCTAATGCTGCACAATAACTGCGTTGAACATCGAAACACGCCGGCCGGGGTGGCCGAGCGGTTCTAGGCGCTACAGTCTGGAACCGCACGACCGCTATGGTCGCAGGTTTGAATCCTGCCTAGGGCATGGATGTGTGTGATGTCCTTAGGTTAGTTAGGTTTAAGTAGTTCTAAGTTCTAGGGGACTGAGGACCTAAGTGGCCGAGTGGTTCTAGGCGCTACAGTCTGGAACCGCTCGACCGCTACGGTCGCAGGTTCGAATCCTGCCTCTGGGTATGGATGTGTGTGCTGTCCTTAGGTTAGTTAAGTTTAAGTAGTTCTACGTTCTAGGGGACGATGACCTCAGAAGTTAAGTCCCATAGTGCTCAGAGCCATTTGAACCATTTGAACATCGAAACAAAATTAAGTCATTTATGGGGGTATCAGTCAAGAATATGTGTAAAAATCAAGTTTTTGGGCCGAATAGTTTTTGTGAAATCGAATGATAAGTGTGCCAAAGCAGTCGGAACACCATGTGTCTGCACAGGCGACCAGTGCAGTGATGACAAAATCGCGCACAGCGCGAAATGCGGGGAGCACGTCTCTGTAGCAGCGAAAGGGTTAATGCGGCCGTGGCGGCTTTACTTCATAAACTGCGCGCTCCCCCCTAAACGTAAGTTTGCGGACTATACTACACTATGGCGCTGCTTCTCCTGGCGCGTGCAACTGGCAACGGAGCAATCTCTCGCCTCTGGGCGAGCATGCGCAAACGGCCAAGATAAAAGAATTGAACTGTAATAAGCGATTCTCATACACTGTGTGATGAAAAGTGTCCGGACATCCGGCTACAAATGACTTACAAGTTCGTGGCGCCCTCCATCGGTAATGGTGGAATTCAGTGGCCCACGCTTAGCCTTGATGACAGCTTCAACTCTCGCTGGCATACGTTCAGTCAGATGCTGGAAGGTTTCTTGGGGAATGGCAGCCAATTCTTGACGGAGTGCTGCACTGAGGAGATTTATCGATGTCGGTCGGTGAGGTCTGGCACGAATTCGCCGTTACAAAACATCCCAAAGGTGTTTTATAGGATTCAGATCAGGACTCTGTACAGGCCAGTCCATTGCAGGGTCCTTATTGTCGTATAACCACTCCGCCATTGGCTGTGCATCATGAAAAGGTGCTTGATCGTGTTGAAACATGCAGTCGCCATCCCCGAATTGCTCGTCAACAGTGGGAATCAAGAAGTTGCTTATAACATCAGTGTAGGCCTGTGCTGTGATAGTGCCAAGCAAAACAATAAGGGGTGCAAGCCCCTTCCGTGAAAAACACGATCACATCATAATACCACTACCTCCGAATTTTACTGTTGGCACTGCACACGCTAGCAGATGACGTTCACTGTGCATTAGCCATACCCACAGCCTGCCATCGAATCGCCACATTGTGTACCGTGATTCGTCACTCCTCACAACGTTTTTCCACCGTTCAATCGTCCAGTGTTTACGCTCCTTACACCAAGCGGGCGTCGTTTGGCATTTACCGGCTTATGAGCAGCCACTCGACCATTAAATCCAGGTTTTCTCACCTCCCACTTAACTTTCATAGTACTTGCAGTGGATCCTGATGCAGTTTTGAATTTCTGTGTGATGGTCTGGATAGATGCCTGCCTATTACACATTACGATCCTTTTCAACTGTCGGCGGTCAACAGAAGAGGTCGGCCTGTACGCTTTTGTGCTGTACGAGTCCCTTCACGTTTCCACTTCACTGTCACATCGGAAACAGTGTACCTAGAGATTTTTAGGAGTGTGGAAATCTCGCGTACAGACGTACGACATTTCTCTGCCTCGTGATGACTGGGTGTTGTGTGATGTCCTTAGGTTAGTTAGGTTTAAGTAGTTCTAAGTTCTAGGGGACTGATGACCATGGATGTTAAGTCCCATAGTGCTCAGAGCCAGACGAACGACACAAGTGACACTTAGTCACCTGACCACATTCGAAGTCCGTGAATTCTGCGGAGTGCCCCATTCTACTCTCTCACGAAGTCTAATGACTACTGAGGTTGCTGATATGGAGTACCTGGCAGTAGGTGGCAGCACAATGCACCTAATATGAAAAACCTATGTTCTTGGGGGTGTCCGTATACTTTTGATCACATAGTGTATATCGAACAAGGGTAGACTACACTTTCTAAGGATTCTTTCGATGAATCGCAGTTCAGCATTTGAGCTTGCCACGACTGGATTTACGTGGTTGTTCCACTTCAAATCCGTCAGCATACTACCTGTATTTAAAATATATGACAGCTTCCAGTACGTGTTCGGTGATGTTGTACATGCATGTTTGAATGTGTGTATGTTTCACATCTTGTTCTACACCACTGGACCGATTTCAGCCGAACTTAGTACGCATGTCACTTACTGTCTGAAGAGAATAGCTGTGGGGTACGAACAATGGCGTAGCGTGGGCTTTTGCCAACTGTTGTGAGCCCTACATTTGGCGTCCCCCCTTTTTCGCAAAAAATGTCAAAATTAATTGAGACCTTTGACAATGCATAGCAATATTCGGTTAATACACTACTGGTCATTAAAATTTCTACACCAAGAAGAAATGCAGCTGATAAACGGGTATTCATTGGACAAATATATTATACTAGAACTGACATGTGATTACATTTTCACGCAATTTGGGTGCATAGATCCTGAGAAATCAGTAACCAGAACAACCACCTCTGGCCGTAATAACGGCCTTGATACGCCTGGGCATTGAGTCAAACAGAGCTTGGATTGCGTGTACGGATACAGCTGCACATACAGCTTCAACACGATATCACAGTTCATCAAGAGTAGTGACTGGCGTATTGTGACGAGCCAGTTGCTCGGCCACCATTGACCAGACGTTTTCAATTGGTGAGAGATCTGGAGAATGTGCTGGCCAGGGCAGCAGTCGAACATTTTCTGTATCCAGAAAGGCCGCCGGCCTAAGTGGCCGAGTGGTTCTAGGCGCTACAGTCTGGAACCGCTCGACCGCTACGGTCGCAGGTTCGAATCCTGCCTCTGGGTATGGATGAGTGTGCTGTCCTTAGGTTAGTTCAGTTTAAGTAGTTCTACGTTCTAGGGGACTGATGACCTCAGAAGTTAAGTCCCATAGTGCTCAGAGCCATTTTGAACCAGAAAGGCCCGTACAGGACCTGCAACATGCGGTCCTGCATTATCCTGCTGAAATGTAAGGTTTCACAGGGATCCAATTAAGGGTAGAGCCACGGGTCGTAACACATCTGAAATGTAGCGTCCACTGTTCAAAGTGCCATCAATGCGAACAAGAGGTGACCGTGACGTGTAACCAACGGCACCCCATACCATCACGCCGCGTGATACGCCAGTATGGCGATGACGAATACACGCTTCCAATGTGCATTCACCGCGATGTCGCCAAACACGGAAGCGACCATAATGATGCTGTAAACAGAACCTGGATTCATCCGAAAAAATGACGTTTTGCCATTCGTGCACCCAGGTTCGTCGTTGAGTATACCATCGCAGGAGCTCCTGTCTGTGATGCAGCGTCAAGGTAACCGCACCCATGGTCTCCGAGCTGATAGTCATCGAACTGTTCATGCAGATGGTTGTTCTCTTGCAAACGTCCCCATCTGCTGACTCAGGTATCGAGAGTGGCTGCACGATCCGTTACAGCCTTGCTTATAAGATGCCAGTGATCTCGACTGCTAGTGATACAATGCCGTTGGAATCCAGCACGGCGTTCCTTATTACCCTCCTGAACCCACCGATTCCATATTCTGCTAACAGTCATTGGATCTCGACCAACGCGAGCAGCAATGTGGCGATACGATAAACCGCAATCGCGATAGGCTACAATCCGATCTTTATCAAAGTTGGAAACGTGATGGTACGCATTTCTCCTCCTTACACGAGGCATCACAACAACGTTTCACCAGGCAACGCCGGTCAACTGCTGTTTGTGTATGAGAAATCGGTTGGAAACTTTCCTCATGTCAGCACGTTGTAGGTGTCGCCACCGGCGCCAACCTTGTGTGAATGCTCTGAAAAGCATATCACAGCATCTTCTTCCTGTCGGTTAAATTTCGCGTCTGTAGCACGTCATCTTCGTGGTGCAGCAATTTTAAAGGCCAGTAGTGTACTTACAATTAGAAGATAGGGAAATTAGAATTTTCCCCCTACATAATTTTTTGGGTGTCTTCTAAGATTTCCATTCTGATGGACAAATCGTTTATGAAGATCGTTTATATTACTTGTTCGTGTGAGTTGTCGGTAACAGTAAAGGAAACGTATATTTAAGACAGTTTCAACAAAGAAAATACATACATTCACGCAATGAGAAGTAAATAATTTGCTACGTCAGAAACTACGGTGAATGGGATTTCACAGCAATAAATTACGCTGGTCTGATTCAAGGTTTGGGGGGGGGGGGTGCTTTTACGTGTATTATAACCTATAATATTTTCTTATTAGTGTCGATATTTCCATTGCCCATTACACGAAGAAAATCCAGTCTGCATATGGACAGGCATGCTCCAGTTCGTCGGCTTGCCACGAGCTGTCGGGATGAATCAGTTAAACCATGGTTTGTTGGGTTCAGGAGAATTTGGCCACTCACAAGAGCTTATCTTTTTTTCCAAATGGTTCAAATGGCTCTGAGCACTATGGGACTTAACATCTGTGGCCATCAGTCCCCTAGAACTTAGAACTACTTAAACCTAACTAACCTAAGGACATCACACACATCCATGCCCGAGGCAGGATTCGAACCTGCGACCGTAGCAGTAGCGCGGTTCCAGACTGAGCGCCTAGAACCGCGAGACCACCGCGGCCGGCTCTTTTTTTTTTTCTTCCCTTTATTGTAATTTCATTCCTCTGCCCCACATGGGCAGGGGAGGGCTGGCAGCAGCACAGTCCACCGCTCTTCAGCCAAATGGTTTTACAAAAATACAGAAAGGGAGATTCTTAGATATAAAGGGGGTTTAAAGGGGGACATAAAAAACACAGTAAATGGAAATGGTGGGAGTAAAATACGCACTAATGCGGGGACATGCACTGGGGGACAGTTAAAAAAATCGACATAAAGGTAAAAGAACACAGCTGGCAAGTCAAAGTGCACTTAAAAAACACTGGAGGCAAACACATGTTAACAGTCGGCCACAGTATAAAAATAACATAGAGCGCACAAAGAGGCAGGAGATGGGCGGGAAGAGCTTATCTTGATGTATAAACTTTAAGTAACGTTAGAAAGAAAATAATAGTAATGAGTAGTCATGGTGGGAAGTGACACCAAGGAGAAATGTACAGGGTGGGGCAAATAAAAATGTTCCGGACTAGTGGATACCATTTATGGCAGCATTGACGGAGCAGGAAAAGACATACAGTTACTTCCAATAGGATGGAGCAACTGCCCTTACAGCTGGACGAACTTTGGAGCACATTTACACAATCGTCACGCCTGACGGTCAGCAGAGGTCAGCCTGGTCGCGGCCCCAGTTGGCCACACAGGTCTATCAGCGTGCGATTACTTCGTGTGGGGAGCCCTCAAGTCTGAGGTATCCAAGAACTGCAGCAGAATATTTTGGATGAAACTGCAGCATTCTGTTACTGCAGCACTTGTTGGCTGAAACATTTAATCTAAAATGAACGTCCTCCAGACTAGAGATTTAGAGGACCTAATAAGAAACCCTTGCGGAGTACACAGCAAAGGTGGACTTTCTGTGAGGTATGGGGAAGAGGTGGTAGATTTTTTATCTTGCAGCTTCGACTTTCTTGGGTGAATGATTAAGATTAATTTAAGCATGACATTATCTTTCGGTGACAGTCATGTGTTAGGGTGCAGAGGAAATAGTTACTTGAAGAAGACTTTTGATAGAGTAAATGGAGTTATCTATAGCTAGGGCTAACGTCACTAGTAGTTGTTACGGAATACCCTTGTCGAGCTATTTAAAGCGAATCCTTAAGTATTACTAGAACCGTCGATAAGAATATTGTAGTGTTGGCAGAAGAGCCAACACTGTTTTTCTAGAGGAGGCCGAAATGCATGCGTTTAATTACACCCTGACTGGCGTGAGGTCAGGAACAGGACAATATCTTGAGAATTGCAAATAAAGTACGGAGTTGATATAATACTTAACTTTAATCCACAATTGTAGAACATCGCTCTTGATGATACATGCTTCACATAATAAATATCAATGGAATACGGCGCCTTGCTAGGTCGTAGCAAATGTAGCAGAAGGCTATGCTAACTATCGTCTCGGCAAATGAGAGCGTACCGGTCAGTGTAGCTTCGCTAGCCAAGTCGGCTGTACAACTGGGGCGAGTGCTAGTACGTCTCTCTAGACCTGCCGTGTGGTGGCGCTCGGTCTGCTATCACTGACAGTGGCGACACGCGGGTCCGACGTATACTAACGGACCGCGGCCGATTTAAAGGCTACCACCTAGCAAGTGTGGTGTCTGGCGGTGACACCACAAATATAATTGACGTTTCCTTTAGGGATTGTGATATAGTTAAGATTACTTTGCTTAAGGAAATAGAGCGCTTTTCACGCCACCTGGAGCACAGGAACGACGACAGTGGGCGTCTTTATCGTCGTCGCGAAAACAGGGAAAGTAAAGACACAACTTTGCTGCGTTTTGGATTTGTTCACCTCCAGTGCGTTAAGTATCTTGTCCAAAAAATAAATAAATAAATAAAAATAAAAATAAAAAACTTGTACTATTGACATCAAAATCACGAACATTGTACGTACCAGTACCTAATGCCACGTTTTTATAATTTGTAACATACTTCTGCTTTTTAGAAACAATCTGTTGTCATCACACACACACACACACACACACACACACACACTAGTGGCATTTCCTGGAGTCTGTCGCTTTCCTTGACCCTATCTCACACAGTCGATTTACAAGCAGCTTCAGCTATTACTTTTAACGTCAGTTTGTCTGTGAGTAATGCCATGAAAAATAAACTGCTGTGTTTACAAGCAGTGGCATTGATCTCCGAATGCTAACTAATACAAAAAAATAAACGAAATGAAATTTATTATCTTGTTTCGGAACGCTATTACAGAAAACTGTAGGCTGTCTTACAAAATACATTATATTTTCCACGACACCAAATGTGTTGTGTACATTTTTCGAATCTGTATTTCGCAAATATATTTTGCCGTCTGAAAACCTTCTACTTATTTTCGAAACAAAAACAGAGTACATAACTAATAGGACTGCACTCAAAACACCTGAAAACGTTTCCCTTTTCATAGCAAATCCTATGCGGCATGGGGAACAGATGGTAGACTGTCGTTATTATTGCAGCTCTGATTTTCCAGGGTGAGTGATTACGTATTAACTTAAATCTGAGGAAATTTTGTGAAAATGTGATCAAGGTGATGCTAACCTTGATCTTGACGAATCTAAACTTCCACATCAGCACAAATCTCCAAAACGTCTCGATCAAGGTAATAAGCAATTCATCAAATTCAAAACGCTTGAAGTATATTTCAGGAAATCGTGTACTGAAGTTTCCAACCAGTTAATTGTTCACTCAAGAGTAGATTCGACAATCTGCCAAAATTTTTTAAATCGCTGGAAAAATTTACTCTTAGACATCCTACAGGCGTCGATCGAACTACAAAATTTTACAAAAATGGTTGTGGTGGAGAGAGTTTGTACACTTCGTTTGCTTGCTCATTACATTTCCTTTGTCATGCCATTCTAATGAACAAAGGAGACTGCTCCAGTTAAGAATACTGGGAAAGGAGAAAAATCTGATTGGAAAGAAGAATGGACAAGAGTTATGAATGCATACAGGAACATTCAAATGTCATTTCAAAATGTTCAAATGTGTGTGAAATCTTATGGGACTTAACAAATAAGGTCATCAGTCCCTAAGCTTACACACTACTCAACCTAAAGTATCCTATGGACAAATACACACACCCATGCCCGAGGGAGGACTTGAACCTCCGCTGGGACCAGCCGCACAGTCCATGACTGCAGCGCCCTAGACCGCTCGGCTAATCCCACGCGGCAAATGTCATTTAAGATCAACAATGTTGTAAGATCGATTCAATCATTGCTATTTGACACATTTACTGTGATATTACCGATAAACCAGAATCAGACTATTTGTTAACTACATTTATTTCGTGACACTCAAAGCACAACCCATTTTTTACATTATGCAAGCGACTTTTTGTAGTGAAAGGATTTAACAAAGTAAATAATATTTTTCATTTTGAATTGTATTTAAAATAAGAGACTCTTTTTTGGACGACGACTCACCCATACAGAACATGAACCTCCGAGCTTGATTTGTTGTGCATAAAAAGACTGTAAAAAGATCTTTCTCCACAAGTTTTGGAGATGCCATCTTTCCACATTTGTATAGCAAAATATCCTTCAATGTTGGTCATTCCCAGACCTTGTTGTTGGGCTTCATACATTCGATTAGAGTTCAGTTGTCTTCTATTTGGTAACTACACGAAAACCGTTGAATAAACTACATTTGACAAACTAGTCAAGTTTTGCAAACGAATGTATAGCTTGCGCTCACCATAATATCACATTTGGTGGTTAGAAATGTGATTCAGAGTTACTTGACACCAAATTATATGACAAAAACTGTTGGCTAAAGTAGTCCATTCTTGCGTATTACGTTGACAATTTTTTAAATGAACGTGTTTGTATGGTTTACTTTATAAAAACATTAAAATGAGAGCAGATAAAGTTAAAAGTATGAAATTTGAAAAAAAATCGCCTAATGATTTACCAACAACCTGTATCCTTTAGCGGTGCCTGTAGAGACAGAAGTTTTTATTTTATCTATTTATTTACTTAACCTGATCTGCTTAGGACTGTCAGGCGCACTCTTACAACGGAAAAGAGTTTCACACATACAGTGCCTTTTGTCCATCACAGTTTCCTAAAAAAATAACCACTTTAATATGCAAATGTTATTAAAATGAATCGAATGTCTGAAGTGGCAATGTTAGTAAATAATGCTGACTACGAACTAATAAAGTCAATATTGGATTACATATAATATTACAGCTGCCGCCACTAATAATAATAATAATGGCAGATACAAAAAGAAGTTATAGGTGCACAAGATAGATGTGACTGATATAGCGAGCAGTGGGGAAATGAAATATAAGGTGACTGCTCCAGTTAAGAATACTGGGAAAAGAGAAAATCTGGTTGGAAAGAAGAATGTACAAAGGTTATGAATGCATACAGGAACAATCATCATCCTTATTGTTGCTTTAGTAGATACGTCATTACATGTCTTCTGAAACTGGAGATATTATTAAGTTCTCTGATATAATACGGGAGGCTATTCCAGAGTCGGTTTCCTGCTACTGTAAAGGACTTCAAGAAAGTGACTGAACGATGGAGTCGAAATGAAAACATTTTGCTGTAATGAAACGGCTGCTTCTGCCGCATTGTTCAGATAAGAGCGTTAAAGTCGAGGATAAATATGAATAACAGTGTACGTAAATAAGAAGACAGAAGGTATGGAAATCTCTGCGCCTGTCTGCACGCAGCCCGGATAGCTGTGCATATGATAGTGAAATATGATCCAGGAGTCGAACATCACAGATTAAACGAATACAGGCATTCATAACCACTTCCAGGCGGCGTGAGCTTTACTGAGAAAGGCCTTGCAGGATAACATCGCTGTAGTCAAGAACTAGAAGTATAAGTGCTGAGGAGTAAGCAAAACAATAATTTTTCACTATGACAAACGAGCCATAACGAAACCCCTGGTGGCCAGTATATGAACTAACAAATAACTATCCGTACTAAAGACACGGCTGCTACTTATAGGAAAATCATAGTTCTGTCACTGCTATCAGTAACTGGTGCCTTTGACAATGGACCGAAATTTTTTTCCTGTTTGGGCTGAAAGTAACACTGAGGCTTAAAGCAGCCCTAGTTTACGCTATAGCTGTTTAAGTTAAATCTTATAACTCAATTTTTAACCACATTTATTTTTCCAATTGCTTTCAAATTCTGCGTAAATATTTATGTAGCATTGATGCATTAACCGATGTAATGACCATGCAGAAAGGACTATTCACCTTGGCTGCTACCCGCCACCCCTCAATTTATTTGTGCTGCTATGACACCAGTGACACCCCCCACGTTATGCCACTGGGAAAGAATCACGTACACAATGTGATCAAAAGTATACAGACATCCCCAGAAACATACTTTTTCATAATAGGTGCATTGTGCTGCCACCTACTACCAGGTACTCCATATCAGCGACCTCAGTAGTTGTTAGACATTGTTTAAGAGCAGAATGGGGCGCTCCGCAGAACTCAGTGATTGGTTGTCACTTGTGTCATACATCTGTATGCGAGATATCCACACTCCTAAACATCCATAGGTCTACTGTTTCCGATGTGACAGTGAAGTGGAAACGTGAAGGGACACGTACAGCACAAAAGCGCATAGGCCGACCGCGTCTGCAGACTGACAGAGACTGCCGACAACTGAAGAGGGTCGTAATGTGTAATAGGCAGACATCTATCCAGACCATCACACAGAAATGGCGAGAAAACTTGGATTTCATGGTCGAGCGGCTGCTCATAAGCCACACATCACGCCGGTAAATGCCAAACGACGCCTCGCTTGGTGTAAGGAGCGTAAAAATTGGACGATTGAACAATGGTAAAACGCTGTGTGGAGTGACGAATCACGGTACACAATGTGGCGATCGGATGGCAGGGTCTGGCTATGGCGAATGCATGCTGAACGTCATCTGCTAGCGTGTTTAGTGCCAACAGTAAAATTCGGAGGCGGTGGTGTTATGGTGTGATCGTGTTTTTCACGGAGGGAGCTTGCACTCCTTGTTGTATAGCGTGGCACTATCTGAGCACAGGCCTACATTGATGTTTTAAGCACCTTCTTGCTTCCCACTGCTGAAGTGCAATTCGGGGATGGCGACTGCATCTTTTAAGACGATCGAGCACCTGTTCATAACGCACGGCCTGTGGCGGAGTGGTTACACGACAATAACACGCTGTAATGGACTGGTCTGGATAGAGTCCTGACCTGAACAGAACAGCTTTGGGGTGTTTTGGAATGCCGACTTCGTGCCAGACCTCACCGACCGACATCGATACCTCTCCTCAGTGCAGCACTCCGTGAAGAATGGGCTGCCATTCCTCAAGAAACCTTCCAGCACCTTATTGAACGTATGCCTGCGAGAGTGGAAGCTCTCATCATGGCTAAGTGTGGGCCAACACCATATTGAATTCCAGCATTACCGATGAGAGCGCCACGAACTTGGAAGTCATTTTTAGCCAGGTGTCTGGATACTTTTGATCACACAGTGTAACTATGAAATCTTTGGGGATGGGGGTGGAAAAGAAGTGTAGTTCATGCCGCATGAATACCTATACCTTATTCATTTAGTATGTAGGTTGAGAGCACTTAATTACAACAAACTTTACACATAATTGCAAACCTTTCCGGAACTTTTTCTCGCTTACAACCCCCACAAAATGATGAAAGGAGAAAAATTCATTCCTTACTACGTTTTCGCTGTTCATGCAGTAAAACTTGCATATCTGGCATGACATTTTAATTTATTACTTCTTTACTACTTACTGTATTCGCTATACACTTTATAGGTGGTGTTCACATATAGCACTGAATGTATATGCAAAAGTATACCATTGTCCGACACATAGGTCAGAAGATATGACGCCATAAACAGTGACTACGAGAGAAATTGCCGGATCATGCGTGAAGTTTAAATTTATTACTTCTTTGTTACTAACTCTATACGTAATATATTTCGTAGACGGTGGCCACGTTGAAAGTACCTACAAAAGTATATCATTATACGGCACATACGTCAGGAGATATGACGTCATAAACACGGAGATGCGTGAAAAAGGAACTGTAAGGCGATATTCGCTAGTGACACAGGTGAACTACGTGTACAAATGTGTGTGAAACGTGTTACATATATGTGACATGTGCGTTCGCGGGATAAGCCTGGGGTAAAAAGTGTCTCTTAAACCTCTGAAATGATTTCAATTAAACATCATTCACATGCTAATTACTACCTGGAAAGCAATACTGTTGGGTTAAGAACGAGAAACCTCCTATTGGGATAGAGGTAATAAGGTGGAGAGAGAGGAGGATAAGAGGGAACAGACACAGATAGGGGAGGGGGAGGGGATGAAGAGAGAGAGGACGAGTGGGAAATGAACAGAAAAGGAAGATGAAGACATGGACAGAGAGACCGAAAGGGAGGATATGGACAGAGAAAGAAAAGAAGACGATATGGACAGAGTTGGAGGGAGACATGGCCAAAGAGATGGGAAAGAAGGAGATGGGTTGAGAAACGAAAGAGGACGATATGGACAGAGAGGGAGGCAGGAGGACATGGACAGAGAAAGGGACGAGTAGGAGATGAACAGAGAGAAGGGAGAAGAATAGATGAACAGAAAGAGGTGGAGATGTACAGAAAGAGAGGGCAGCAGATGGACAGAGCGAGTTGGAGGAAAAGGTGAAAGAGAGAGACGGAGCAGATGGGTCGGGGGAGGTGGGAAATGGACAGATAAGAGAGGCAAGGAGGTAATGGACGTAGAGGGGTGACATACAAGGGAGAGAAGGAGATGAGCATAGATGGGGATAGGAGGGGATGGGCAGAGAGGGAAGGAGAGGGATGAGGAGTAGATTGAAAGGAGGAGGAGATGAACAGCAACAGGTGTCCCTTCCTGGTGAGAAAGAGAGTGGTGATGGGACAGAGAAAAGAAAGAGGAAGAGATGGACAGAGAGCAGTGGAGGAGATGGACAGCAGAGGGGGCGGAGGAGATGGAGACAAGGTGGAGGAGTAGATGGAGAGAAAGAGGGTGAGGAGGAGATTGGAATAGATAAGTACCGTGGCATACTCAGCTGGTCATAGATCGCTTTTCAGCCTATTTCTATGTAACACAAAACATTTATTTATGTCGGGTGTCAGTTGCTAATACGTGTACTAAGACTGATCGCCGGCAGTTCTTCCTGCAGTTCGCTAGTTTTCCAGCGTTGTGACTTCTCTGTACACCACTCGCAAACAACCTCAGGGTGCTTCCGACGTTATCCATTATGTTATTTACATGCACAGTGAATACAAATAGAGTTATTGAGTGTATATATTTCTTCATAGCTTGAACTCCCTTAAAGTACATCCAAAATTACTTTTGCGCCTGAAGATTTCTCGTTGTTGAGAATGGCGTGCTTGATCTATTTGCTAGGTACTCTTCAGTCCAATCATAAAACTGGTCTGATATTTCGTGCACACAGCTGCAAATTGTGTCGAACGCTTTCCGGAAGTCAAGGAAGTATAGGAATTATGTCAGAATTCCTTGAGGCAAGTTCTAGGTGATATCGATGCATTTTAATGAGGCCCTGTTCAGAATGAAACCGTTTGTGCGGGATATGCTTAATCAGGTACTGCCATTAAGTGCACATAAATATGACTATGGGAATCTAACGCATCTACTAAAGTGACTTGATAGTCGCAGCTTGTGTACCAATCGTAGCAGCATAAGCAGAGTTCATAATCGTTGAGAGCAGCTAATGGCAGAAGAATTGTAAACAACGATTTCATGTGCTTGCGGAGGAAGTGTGGGAAATGATTGACTGAGAGAGAAAGACAGAGAGAGAGAGAGAGAGAGAGAGGGAGAGAGGGAGAGAGAGGGAGAGAGAGAACGTGACCTACGTTTTAGATGCTAGTATTATGCAGTGAGAAGGTAGCCTTCCCTAACAAAGGTAGTCAGCGGAAGTTCCCACAGTATCACCTCACGTGATACCCGACGACGGTGGTGCCCTGTTAGCCAGTACTCCGCCATTCACTGTCGGAGGAGTTAAGAGAAGCAACCTGGTGGAGGATGTTGAGGAAAGGTACAAGCTCTTCCTGAAACGAAATGTTCAGTAACAACACAGCATTTGTTCTGGCTATTAAATATGCGGTATCTGTACCGATAAACAATTATCAACGGCAGTGAACAACTTTTAGGCATTTATATTCACTAGAGAGAAAAGTGTATCTCACTGAAGACCTTCAGTTCTGGTTACAATTCTACAATTATTATGTCTCTGCATGCATAACAAAGGAAGACC
This sequence comes from Schistocerca americana, assembly GCF_021461395.2. NCBI lineage: Eukaryota > Metazoa > Arthropoda > Insecta > Orthoptera > Acrididae > Schistocerca > Schistocerca americana. The sequence goes on along the minus strand of NC_060125.1, from coordinate 359,370,618 downwards.
GAGTAGTGTCGGACACGTAAGCTTTTCTCGAAGGTTGTATTCAAATGTTTTTCACACTAACAATAGAATTATGAAAGTCGGTGTCATACGAATACACTTCCTTTATTCCTTTTTCCGCCTTTTGCATTTCGGTCGTCTAAATTTTTCAGAGGATTTTATCAGACAAAATTGTTACGTGTAAAAAAGTGATTTTTGTCTCAAATAAGTTTTAATTGAATCGTAAAAGATGAAAACTTCAACTTGTCTATTAGCTCACATTGTCAAAAATCTGTCAATTTGTTCCCAGCAGACACCTGCTGGTGGCTGCAAATTCGTGGCTGCACTTGCCTTCAGCCTAAGGTCTTCACATCTTTTCATAAAATCATAGTAAAAATCTTTATCCTCCGTCATTGTTTTCTTATGTAAACGATGCATTATTTTCAGTTGCTCTGTTGATTTTTACACAATATTTAAGATTTCATTTTCACTCAACGGATAAAGCTACTATATAAATTTTTAAGATGATCGTACAATAATGTTACCTGTTCATCTCTGAATGTTCTCTGAAAGAACTTTTTAGCTCCTATAACAGGTCTCATAGCCACCTCTTTGTTTCCTGTTCGTCACTGAATGTTTTCTGAAAGAATAACAGATCTCAACACCACCTCTTTGTTTTCCCATAAAGTTGTAAATGTACCATCTAAAGTATTTGGTGGAAATTAATATCTCTCACTCGCTTCCCTCATCGTCATTTCAAGATGACTGACTTTTTCTGCGGTTTACGTCATGTTATTTTGGTCCTACGAGTATCTATATCTTCTCCAACTTTGCCTATTAAAGAGAAAGACCATAAAAAGTTAAGTTTTTGTGCTATCTGCTTTGCCTGGCACAACCCGAAATTTCTTCGTTCTATACAATTCAAACGTACCGGTGTGGTAATTTAACATTGTCATTGTTATTACCTACTTTCTAACAGGGCACACCATTCCAAAGTTATGTTCATGGACAAGAAAACTCACTAGGAACAGATAATTTGTTTCCACTCCGAGACGCACTGTTGTTTTGATTCAAAATAGTTTTCGTGGTATTGTTCCTCCATTGTTCACGCTGCAGTGGGGTGACAGGTGTAGTCACTATCGCTAGAAATCAAGAACAGTTGTCCGTTACGAGACACAGTCCGATACTGACCGACCACTCACTAATAGGTGAGAGAGCGTTCGCTGTATACTTTACACTGTGAACATACTGAAATGTCGAGATAAGAGTTTACGGATTGATGTATCAGTATCTCAGTAGTATTCGAAGCATGTGAAATGAGGTAATTTAATCTAGAAAAAACTCTTATGAAAAACGAGAGAAGCGCAGTTTCAGACTGAACTCAATAAGCTCAAAGTACATCATAGGGATCGACACTCATTTTAAGACGAGGGAAACAGACACATTTCTTTAAATGTGAACATTTTAGGTTATTCTTTACCGTGACTGATATTGATATCTAATCAGAGAACAAGTTTACTGTTACAAGTCATTGTTTATTTACACTCACAACGCATTTAGAAGGTATAAACCTCCATCTTGAGGTGGATTCATACGCATTAATACAACATGGTGCGTGTTGTGTTACGATTTTGGTATAACCTGTGGCCCTGTCGAATGGAGAAACAAAACACTAATTTAGAAGATGGTTTTTGGATGTTTTTCACAAAAAACTTAAACTTAAATGTTATTGTGAAAATGGACCACCTCCAGGCGCCACAGGCTCCTTTCTCTGCCGTAATACATCACTTATAAACCGTTACACTTTGTAAAGAACGATGGTGTCTGGAAATTGCTGGTTGCAAAGAACATATAGTAAAAATAGAAACATTATTTCTAAGTGCAAAGAATATTTAACAAAACAACACTACTACTTCAGATTAAGTTTTAAAACATTGTGAAAGGCTTTGATTGAGTTGATGAATACATATGTTGAGTAAATATTAAAAGTTGTATAAAAATCCTTTCGCGACTTGTTTATGTAATCAGGTGACATGTTACAAATCTTAAGTGGAAGAATTATGTTGCCTACAATGGAAAAATTTTAAATAAATAACAATTTTGGCTTGGGCTGAGAGATAGAGCATGAAAGGAATGCGAGAAGTAGAACTAAGTATTGAGAATTCTAGAGCAGTGGGCTTGTTAAACTTACATATGTTACGATTTACATCTATGAAAATGCTGAAGTATTACATTGATAGCGAGTTAAAGCTGTGAAGAAATATATACTCTCAATAATACAAACAGATATATTTACTATCAGAATAACATGTGGTACAAGGTGTTGTATTATTTGGCTGGATGTATTGAGTTTTGAGAGTTCGGCGTAGGTATTCGTCAACTCAACCCAAGATCTTTATAATGCTTTGAAACTTACTCTGAAATAATAGTGTTGTTTTGTTATATGTTCTTTGTACTTCGAAATAGTGTTCCAATTTTTGCTATATGTTCTTCACACCTAATAGTTTCTAAACACCATCTGTGTTTACAAAATGTAACCGTTTATAAGCGATGTGTTACGACAGCGATAGGAGACTGTGCCCACTGGAGACTTTCTATTTTAGTTGTTCCATTTTCACAATAACATTTAAGTTTAGTCTTTTGTCAAAAACGTCCCCAAAACCATGATCTGAAATCGTGTTTTGTTTCTCCACTAGACAGTGCCACAGATTACGCAAAGTCGTAACACAACAAAAATACGCACACACACACACACACACAATATTAATGCATATAAATCCACCTGATGGTGAAGGTTTAAGTCTTTGGAACACGCTGTGGATATAAATAAACAGTGAGTGGTAACAACAGACACAATTCTGTTTTAGAAACAATGAGATTTCAGCCTCGAGTCGTGTACACTCAGCTTGAAACAACCACTTCTCATTTTTTGACTCTGTTGAGGGAATAGAAGTAAATTTTGAGAAAATATTTACACGATAGTACGGATGTAGTATTTCCTACTATGATAAGGACTTTGGTATCCATAAAGAACAAAGTTTGCCCATGATCTTACAGATTAGTGCGAAATGTAGATAGGCCCAAGGATTCTGCTATATGCCGGTGAGAGACTCGAACAGGATGAGTCCTGACGAGGAGTTCTCTGATGTTGAAATTATTCCTCTGAAATTGTCTTAAATATGTGTTTATAGTTCTGCAATATGGAGCCTCTTCTGCAAGCACTGACAACAGTCGTTCAAAGCTCTGATGCATCGCCAGCTCTCCATAAAAGTTATAAGACATGCAATTCGTCACTCTTTTGTCTTCACTGTCCCCTGATGTCAAATGGTGAACAGTTATAATGAAATTGTGTTACAATCATAGTTGAGAGTTCCTTTTACCATGCTTAAAAATCGCACTTGAGCAAAATAAGTTGACGATAGTACCGGTATGTCTCGCGAGCTAGTTTTGAGGATTGGCTTCACGATGTGGTTCAAAATGGTTCAAATGGCTCTAAGCAGTACGAGACTTCACATCTGAGGCCATCAGTCCCCTAGACTTAGAACTACTTAAACCTAACTAACCTAAGGACATCACACACATCCATGCCCGATGCAGGCTTTGAACCTGCGACCGTAGCAGCAGCGCGGTTCCGGACTGAAGCGCCTAGAACCGCTCGGTCACAGCGGCCGGCGACGATGTCTGAGCGAAGTAAAAGGTACGAAAGTTCATTTAAACGTATCCTCGCTTAATATTGTTTGTTATTTTTGTGGCCAACACGACGAGTTTGGCCATCGGAGAACAAGAAAGAGCCGTGTTAAACTTACTGATCATTATATATACCGTGGAAACGCCAGCAGTGCTTTGCAAAAAACATCACCATTCACAATTGGAATGTATTATTATAATTATTTGTGTTCTATTCAGAGAAAGCATGGAAACTATAATGAGTACTTGCATTACTACGGGCATTGTGATAGTGGTTATGGCGTGATGCAACTCACATGTCCAACAGAGAGTAAAATTATACAGGAAAGAAAATGTTCAATACTAGAACAAACGTTCGATGATATCGAACGTACGAGCATCACATAGTACATTGCGTGCTGTTGATCGGAGATTAATTTTACTTTCTTTTATTTCCTTACGACGCGATCACAAAAACATTTCACAATTTATACAAGTATAAATAAACGAAGTGCGGATTTCACTCTGCTTACAAAACGTTGACATCCATCCACTGTTGCCTTTTGACAACGAAAAATGCCTTTTGTAGCATGCGCTTTTAGCCGTAATTTTATTCTTGTCGTATCATTGCGTAGATGGCTGCTTAGGGGCCTTAACAGATTCTGTAATGAAGCTTCTTATCTAATTTTTCATCTATAGTTTGTTGATGACCACTGGCTGATCGAAACCGGTAAATTCTAGAACGCTTTTTTGCTTGTGACTTAAGAGAACCGAAGAAGGTAATCAATCAAACTATAATCTCTATTGAAAACACGTCAATAGAAGAAAATCATGATCCAAGTAATACCGCTGGTAGCTCTACATTCTGTACTGCATGTTTGAACAGGTCCGTATATTCAAAGAAATCAGTTGGTGAGCGCTGCAAGATCCGTAGGTGCCCCGATCGTCACAGTGTGTTAAGGACCAGGGCTGATTAGCGTTTGCAAAATCTTTGTTGTATGTTGTCTGTGGCTGCAAGCGAATATCCATGTGAAACGTTTCAAAGTTTCCCTCGTGTCAAGTCCAAGTGCTGTATCGAAGGCCGTGGCAGTTACCGCAGTATCGTGGCCATATTTAAACTCGTGCACAAAAGGCACGCGTACTTGATTTGCCTGCGTGCTGTATCTATAATGTGTGCGGTAAAGCAGCATGCCAGCACTCAAAGAGCTTTTCATTCGCGCATATCCACACGTACTCTTGCTCGAATATACTGACATCTAGCAAGCTGTGGAAATATCCACTTTACGTCGTCTCGAAACCCAGTGTATTACATACAGCGACATGATACCTGACACGATGACGTTTCGTAGATAGTAGTAGTAGTAGTAGCTTTATTCATCCGTAGATCTCTTTTTAAAAGGGTATAGGACATGTCAAAGTATTTACAAATTTAGATCAATTTAAAATAATCTAATTCGTATACACATATATTTACAGACTTCTAGTTAGAGACTTATTAAATAATGTAATGCCACATTGTTCACTCATATCTCACTATCAGTCACTGCACATACTATACCGGTACACACATTGTTTCATAACACTTCACTCACTACACCCACACACACACACACACACACACACACACACACACACACACACACGCATGCACACGCACACACTGGTGATCTCTGTGGCGATCTCTGGGCCATTTTCTGTACCGCAACTTCCCATATGATATCCTGAAAAACTGAGTCAGCATCCCTCCATAATGAGCGAGATGATGAGCTCCGAAAGAGGAAGAAGTGTTAGTATTGTGCTGTGCATAGCTTGCGAGTAAGTATTTCTAGAAAGTAAAAAAGACGAAGGAAAAAACATAAAATTGAGATGTTATGTGGAATGCTGGAATTTTATAATCATTATTATTATTAGTTATTTGTATAACGATCTTTAGCAAACTCCTTCTCTGTTTTAGCTAAGTAATCCTTCAATGCATAAAATGTATTGCATAACAGGTCCTTTTTAACTGCCTTTTTAAATAAGTGTATTTTGGTAATTCCTTTAATCTCTTTTGGTAATTTATTATACAGTTTTATTCCTTGGTAAAAAATGCGGTTTGAGTTTTATGTTTATTTTTTCTTGGTAAATGTAAGTTGAGTCTATCTCTTGTTGCATGGTCATGGACAGAGTTGTTTGTGCAGTAATTACCAATGTTATTTTTGATGTGTACAACTGACTGGTAAATGTATTCACATGGAGCAGTTAAAATCGCCAGTGTTCTGAACAGATCTTTACAATGAGCCCGACTAGTATTTTTGGTTTTATTCTTATGGCTCTTTTCTGGAGTTTGAAAACTGTGTTCATATTTTGTGCATTTGTTCTCCAAAAAAGAATTCCATAGCTAAGAATTGAGTGTACATACGAATAATATGTAAATACAAGACACTGCATGTTACACACTGATGATAGGATTCTAAGGACATAACGAAATGTCACTCGTACTCACTCTTGCAGTTTGTTTTATCACGTTGCCAGACAGTAATCTCGTATCAAGAATTGCATCGGAGTAAGGATAACAATGCTCGACATTTCCGCATTACAAGAAAACATTCACGTATTACGGTTTGGCCGCCTTTTCATTAATCGACGAATACACCCATGTCAGAGCGTTTCTCTCTTGGCGTTTCAGAAAATGAGTAAACATGTTACCATATCATATGAGATGTCGTGACAGATTCAGCAGTAAATGTTGCGTTTGGGAATGTCTAGAATACAACCACTCACTATTATTAGTGTTCGGATACAGACCATTCCAGACACAGACCATCTAGACACAACTGGACACATGACTACAAAGTGGAGTCTTGTACAGACACCGGAGCTAAAGAAGTCACAGATTTTTTTTGGTGCCTAATGTAAATCCCAGCAGGAGTACAGCTGCGATTTATCGGGATCGATTGGACAACTAAACACTTGTGAAAAACGAGTTGATCACCATAGCACGAAGAACCAAATGCCCTAGAGGAAACCAGAACTGCAAACTTAACGAATAAGGACTCGCCATCAAACAAGATATTCGAAGAAATCAAAGTCGTTCTCGAAAAATCATTCACAACCTGTCAGACTGGCTGTAGCGTGCGTGTCAGCTTGCAGCGTGTACCCTACGCTGGTAGCAGTTGCGTGCTTGGGACTTCTATGTTAAATAAGTGCACGCTAAACTCAAACCACTACAGCTGTCCGAAGTATAAATTCATACTGGGGCAGCAGGTTCTGTTGATTACTAGTGGATCGTTGAGGGATTAATAGTTATTAATTTGTTAGCAGTGAAGAAACCTGCATTTCAGATCGGTAAAGGCAGCTGTCGCTCCATCGTAGTGGGAAGCCAGAGACGCTACTTCTCAAACGCACAGCAACATGCTTTAAATCTTTGACTGTGAAAGTAATATTCTCCGCAAAATTCATATAGTTTAGGTATTTCTGATTACCATTCCAGTCAATGGTAGATAAATAGATTTAAATTCACTTACAGATAATATGGAAATTAGTACATTAGTTCTTCAGCCTTCAGAAATCAGTTGAAGTGAGTTTCGTCGCACTGTTAATCCACCAGAGATGTGGTTAATATAGCTAACTCTCGTAATTCCAGTCTTTCGAGATAATACGCTATCAGCAATAGTTGCTAATTCATAATCCATTGAAAATCAGGTAAAGCAATTTCTTTCAGGTAGCTTCAACAAAATTTAGCCGTGGCGGCTCATTTCAATATCGATAATTTTTAACTGCCGTCTCACCACGGGACGAAAAAATGGTTCAAATGGCTCTAAGCACTATGGGACTTAACATCTGAGGTCATCAGCCCCCTAGACTTAGAACTACTTAAACCTAACTAACCTAAGAACATCACACACATCCATGCCCAAGGCAGGATTCGAACCTGCGACCGCAGCAGCCGAGTGGTTCCAGACTAAAGCGCCTGGAACCGCTCGGTCACCGCGGCGGTCTTCATTGTGCGGTTGTCGCTGCCTCACCTAGTCTTCAAAGGCGGCCGCTAAAGTCGATTCTTTGTAATTTTGAAGTAACTTGTCTTAAAAAAAATTTCCACTGTTAATATTGTTGTGGTTAAGTAATTGCATTTCTATATCTTGGGCCTAAGTTTTTTCTAGATTTTTAACTGTTTTTGTTTTAAAACTCTTCTGCAAGAGATTCAGTTGTTCGAAGTTTTAATGTTTGTTTTCCCTACGTTTTCGAAGCGAGTGGGCCATTTAAGCATGTTGTGAGCTCCGGCTGATGGTAAGACCCTAGGGAGTTTGTTATTAAATTTCTTCCAATGGTTCAAATGGCTCTGAGCACTATGGGACTTAACATCTGTGGTCATCAGTCCCCTAGAACTTAGAACTACTTAAACCTAACTAACCTAAGGACATCACACACATCCATGCCCGAGGCAGGATTCGAACCTGCGACCGTAGCGGTCGCTCGGCTCCAGACTGTAGCGCCTGGAACCGCACGGCCACTCCGGCCGGCCAAGACGCCTTTGATTAACTAGCTTCGCAGAGGAAATTTTCCCTTTATTGTTTAATACATATTGCATTCTTGTTCTAAATTTTATTGTAAATTTTTTGTGTAAACCTTTGGGTAAGCTCTATCTTATCTTAGTCATTGTTTATTTTTTGGGGGTCCGCCTAATGTCCTGAACTTAAATTCACTTGAAGAAATTTACCTAGAGTTGTTTTAATGATAGTAATTGGCTGGTTTATTTAAAATTGTTTAATTTAAAAATTTTAAGAAGACCAATATTGGTAAAGTCTTATTTCTGGTATTTGTTTGAGGTTTTTACTGTAATTTAACGGCTGTCTTACTCACCATTTTGAACTCTCGTAACGACAAATTAATTTCAATTTTTCTACCCGTTTTTCAAGCGGGACCTGTTATCAAAGAAAAAATATAAAAATAAATGTTGTTGTTGTTCAAGGGCAAATTACACTCCTGGAAATTGAAATAAGAACACCGTGAATTCATTGTCCCAGGAAGGGGAAACTTTATTGACACATTCCTGGGGTCAGATACATCACATGATCACACTGACAGAACCACAGGCACATAGACACAGGCAACAGAGCATGCACAATGTCGGCACTAGTACAGTGTATATCCACCTTTCGCAGCAATGCAGGCTGCTATTCTCCCATGGAGACGATCGTAGAGATGCTGGATGCAGTCCTGTGGAACGGCTTGCCATGCCATTTCCACCTGGCGCCTCAGTTGGACCAGCGTTCGTGCTGGACGTGCAGACCGCGTGAGACGACGCTTCATCCAGTCCCAAACATGCTCAATGGGGGACAGATCCGGAGATCTTGCTGGCCAGGGTAGTTGACTTACACCTTCTAGAGCACGTTGGGTGGCACGGGATACATGCGGGCGTGCATTGTCCTGTTGGAACAGCAAGTTCCCTTGCCGGTCTAGGAATGGTAGAACGATGGGTTCGATGACGGTTTGGATGTACCGTGCACTATTCAGTGTCCCCTCGACGATCACCAGTGGTGTACGGCCAGTGTAGGAGATCGCTCCCCACACCATGATGCCGGGTGTTGGCCCTGTGTGCCTCGGTCGTATGCAGTCCTGATTGTGGCGCTCACCTGCACGCCGCCAAACACGCATACGACCATCATTGGCACCAAGGCAGAAGCGACTCTCATCGCTGAAGACGACACGTCTCCATTCGTCCCTCCATTCACGCCTGTCGCGACACCACTGGAGGAGGGCTGCACGATGTTGGGGCGTGAGCGGAAGACGGCCTAACAGTGTGCGGGACCGTAGCCCAGCTTCATGGAGACGGTTGCGAATGGTCCTCGCCGATACCCCAGGAGCAACAGTGTCCCTAATTTGCTGGGAAGTGGTGGTGCGGTCCCCTACGGCACTGCGTAGGATCCTACGGTCTTGGCGTGCATCCGTGCGTCGCTGCGGTCCGGTCCCAGGTCGACGAGCACGTGCACCTTCCACCGACCACTGGCGACAACATCGATGTACTGTGGAGACCTCACGCCCCACGTGTTGAGCAATTCGGCGGTACGTCCACCCGGCCTCCCGCATGCCCACTATACGCCCTCGCTCAAAGTCCGTCAACTGCACATACGGTTCACGTCCACGCTGTCGCGGCATGCTACCAGTGTTAAAGACTGCGATGGAGCTCCGTATGCCACGGCAAACTGGCTGACACTGACGGCGGCGGCGCACAAATGCTGCGCAGCTAGCGCCATTCGACGGCCAACACCGCGGTTCCTGGTGTGTCCGCTGTGCCGTGCGTGTGATCATTGCTTGTACAGCCCTCTCGCAGTGTCCGGAGCAAGTATGGTGGGTCTGACACCCGGTGTCAATGTGTTCTTTTTTCCATTTCCAGGAGTGTATATTAGTTAAAGGGACCAAGTCCTTCCATATAATTTCCCTGATCCTGGTAATTCTCGATTTCAAAAGCCGCCACACGAACATATTATTATTTTCAAGTTTTCAAACTGCTCTTGGCAGCGTACTATGATAGCCATGTAATGATAATCTTTACATTGTGTACCTTTAAGGCGAAGAATTTCGTGGTAAGGCCAGGTGTGAGTAGAGAACATAATTCCAACAGTCATCATTTCATTTTTCAACATATGTCTTCAGTGTCGTCGTCGCGGCTGGTTTCTCTGCATCGGGCCTCCTTCCGAGGCTGATGGCTGTCGATTCGGGAATGCTGGTGTCCAGCGATGCTATCTGCCGATTTTCCCTCCGCTTCCTCCAGTGTCCATGATGAACATCAAGCAGACAAAGCAAACAAAAACATACGATTGTATTGTAGTATTACATGTTAACAGGAAAATATGTGAATAATTATAATAATGCTTTAGATATTCATCACTACTTATTGTACCAAGTATCGTGCAGCGGTGAAGATTGAGGTTATACAGTATACATAGATCTATACCACCATATAACGACAAGTTGTCGTTTAAGGTTGTTACCACAAATCTCGATAAGTATTCTCCTGATTTACTTCAGATTTTTACACGATGCTCTGATAAACATTTGGACACACACACACACACACACACACACACATATATATATATATATATATATATATTTGTTCTGGGATAAATAATGTTAGTTAAAGGGACCAAGTTCTTCCCTGTCATTTCCCTGATCCTGGTAATTCCCGATTTCAAAAGTCACACCACAAACATATTATTATCTTCAAGTCTTCAAACTGTACTATGTTAACTTCTGTACATGGGCATTAAGACAGGATACTCCAGATGTATCATGTATTTTTTTAGTGATAAAACCACATTTACCAATAATGTACATGAGGGTGAGTCACGTAAAACTTGCACTGAAAATATTGCAGAAATGGAAAGCGCTACTGATGTGCGGTTTTCGCAGAATGGATTGATTGTCAGGAGCTGGTATTGTTAACCTATCAACAGACTGTAATAGTAGAAAGTGTACTTTTTATGCAAGCATACACTTTTTAAAAGCAAGAATGCCTATTGACACTAAAAAACTAAAAGTAGGGTAGACTAGAACGTCAGTGATATTTGTTCCAGGATTCTAGTGCGCATTGTTTAAAAGATATCGTATTTTGAAAAGTTCCCACGTCAACACTTGTTTGTGCTATTCAGCCTACATAGTTGCTACGTACGATAATGTTATGTTTTCTTACAGTGTGCCTGTGCGTTCCTTGAGTGCACTGCGACTTGCTGGTCAGTTCGTGTGTGACAATCCAAGCAGTAGGTTGTGAGTGAACGATGCGATTTACCTATGCAGAAAATGCCGACATGCTAATGGTGTATGGAGAGTGTAGTAAAAATGCAGTTCTTTCTTGTACGGTGTATGTGTCAGTATATCCCAATAGACGTCAACCATCTCGGCAATTTTTTGTCAACCCCCTCAACCAGTTACGTGAAAGTGCTAGTGTAACACGTAGTCAACATAACAGAAGGAAACAAATGACTGCAGAAGAGGAGGAAATTAATGTTCTTGCTGCTGCTGCAGTTGATCTACACGTTAGCTTTCACGCAATCACACGAGGAAGCGGCATGAGTCAGGCAAGTGTCCTCTGCATTCTCCATCGACACAGGCTCCATGCGTATCATACCTCTCTGCATCAAGAGCTGAATGGTAACGATTATGAGAACTCTATCGCCTTGCCGCAATGGATACACCGGATCCCGTGAGATCACCGAAGTTAAGCGCTGTCGGGTGTGGTCGGTACTTGGATGGGTGACGATCCAGGCCGCCGTGCGCTGTTGCCATTTTTCGGGGTCCACTCAGCCTCGTGATGCCAATTGAGAAGCTACTCGACCGAATAGTAGCGGCTTCGGTCAAGAATACCATCATCATAACGACCGGGAGTGCGGTGTGCTAACCCCACGCCCCTCCTATCCGCATCCTCCACTGAGGATGGTCCCGGTAGGCCACTCGTGGCCTGAAGACGGAGCGCTATACATGGGCATTGGGACAGGATACTCCAGATGTATTATGTATCTTGTTTAGTGATGAAGCTTCATTAACCAATCATAGTCAGGTAAACAGCCGAAGCATGCAGTAGTGGTTTTTTGACAGTCACCGTTAGCTTCGTTAGGTGAAACATCAGGGTCCATGGAGTGTACATGTGTGGCATGGGGTAGTGAACCATCAGTGCATATGTCCATTTTTCATAGACGGTACACTGAATGCGCACAAGTATCGCAACCTCCTAACAGACTATATTCCACGGATGCTAAATACATTCCTCTACAGACTAGGAGGAACCTGTGGTACCAACATGATGGCTGTCCAGCCCATAGTGCATTAAGTGCTACAGTACGTCTTTGCGAATTGTTTCCACATTGTTGGATTAAACCCAAAGGATCTGTACCTTGGCCAGTCCACTCTATAGATTTGACGCCTGTAGACTTTTTTCTGTGAAAAACTCCGTGTACAAGGACATACCAACTATACCCGATGATGTGCAATGACGTATTACTGCAGCCTGCTCGGATATATCCGCTGAAATGCTTGCACGTGTGCAGCAGTCGTTCTGTACCAGACTAGAAACGTGTGTCGCCGCTGCCGGTGGTCATTTTGAACGCAAACTGTGATGATCAGTTGTCTCATTACTAGTCAGAATCCACATAATTAGTGCATGCACTTTAGTGTATGCTACCACAGGCATTGCGGAAGTATCAGTGTGGGAAACTTTTCAAAACACGATATCTCGTAAACGACTCGCACTAGGATCTTGCAACAAACACCACCGACAACCTAATTATCCTACTTTTAGTTTGTTAATGTCAATAGAATAGATATTGTTCAATTTAAAAAATTGTATTTTCGCACAAAAATACGTTTTCTAACTATTATTACAATCTGTTGATTGACTAACAATACGAGTCCGTGACTACCAATCCATTCTATGAAAAACACGTTCCATTTCCGCAATATTAGAGCTGCAAATTTCAAATGATTATCCCTGTATAGTACGTAAATGGGACAATATATATATATATATATATATATATATATATATATATATATATATATGTGTGTGTGTGTGTGTGTGTGTGTGTGTGAAACTTTGTTTAACGTTGTTGCTATGAACCTCGAAATACCCTTGACCAAATTATTACAATTTTTTACATGATTCTCTAATAAACGTTCGAACGGAATAGAGGATATACACTGAAGAGCTATTACACTATGACTACCTGATTAGTAGCCAGCATGTCCACCTTTGACACGGACAACAGCGGCGACGCGTTGTGCCATGGAAGCAATGAGGCCTTGGAAGGTTCCTGGAGGGAGTTGCCAACACATCTGCACACAGGGAGGACACCTAATTCCCGTAAACTCAGGGGAGGGTTCAAAATGGTTTAAATGGCTCTGAGCACTATGGGACACAACATCTGAGGTTATAGGTCCCCTAGAACTTAGAACTACTTAAACCTAACTAACCTAAGGACATCACACACATCCATGCCCGAGGCAGGATTCGAACCTGCGACCGTAGCGGTCGCGCGATTCCAGACTGAAGCGCCTAGAACCGCTCGGCCACAACGGACGACTCAGGGGAGGGGAGCCACCGTCAATCACATCAAAGATGTGTTCGATCGGGTTCAGATCTGGCGAGTTGAGGGGGCCAGCACATGAATTGGAGCTCACCACTGTGTTCCTCGAACAATTACACTCCTGGCTTTGTGACATGGCGCATTATCCTGTTGAAAAATGTCACTGCAGTCGTGAAACAAGATCGTCATGAAGGGGTGTAAGTGTATGGCAACCAGTATACGATACTCCTTGGCGATCATGATGGAGCTCCGCTAGAGCTGAGATGCCAACGTGAATGTTCCACAGAGCATAAAGAGAGGCCGTTAGCTTGTCTCCGTTCCGCAGAACATGTGTCAAGGAGCTGTTCCCCTGGAAGACGACGTATTCATGCCCTCCCGTCGGCATGGTGAGGAGGGTAACAGGATCCATCAGAGCATTCAGCTCTCTCCCACTGGGCCGATGTCCAGTGCCGATGGTCAAGAGCCCATTTCAGTCGTAGTTGCCGATGTTGTGGCGGCACATGCATGGTCGTCGCCTTGGAAGCCGATTGTAAGGAGTGTTCAGTGCACTGTGTCTTCAGACGCACTTGTACTCTGCCTAGCAGTAAAGTCCGATGTTAGTTCCCTCACAATTCGCCGCCTGTCCTATTTTACCAGTCCGCCCAGCCTACAATATCCAACATCTGTAATGATGGTTGGCCGCCCAACCCCACGACGTCTGGACATCGTTTCACATTGGTACTCCACCTGCAGAAGATAATCAGCACAGTGCTCCTCGAACACCCGACAATTCGTGCAGTTTGCGAAATGCTCGTGCCAATTCTCCAGGTCATTACAATCTACCCTCGGTCAAACTCAAGCAGACTGCGCGCCTTTCCCATTGTACACGCGGGCAGCAAGTTCACTGAGATTACATGCACCGTGCGTGTATCTGTCTAGCAGTCATTCCTCGTCAGGTGTCGCTGCCATCCACTGGCCGGATTAATATCGGTATAGGTCGGTGGTTATAATGTTCTGGATGATTACATAAGGGGAACTATTGTTAGCTAAAGTCTCGAAATGTTCTTCACCGATTAACCTCAAATTTTTATATGGTTCTCTAATGAAAGATGAGATGTGCACAGGCTACGTCTTTTTCCTAAATATACTCGACATATGAATGTACACTGACAAAAAAACACAAAACCAAAATATAACTAAAGTAGAGTAGTGAAATTTCGGGAATATATTTCTCTAGGTGACATATTTGAGCGATAAACATTGCAAGATCGCAGGTTAACGCAAGGATGAGAGAAGCCATTACAGATGTAAAATTCTGGTACATATATAACCGGTGTAACCACCAGAATGTTGAATGCAAGCATGCAAACGTGTAAGCATTCATTTGTACAGATGCCCGATGTCAGCTTGTGGGATGGAGTTCCATGCCTGGTGCACTTGGTCGGTCAATTCAGGGACAGATTCGTTAATGCTGGTTGTTAATTACTCTGGAGTCGTCATCCGATGATGTCCAGTATGTGCTCGATTGGAGACAGATCAGATGGTCGAATAAACCCAGGCAACATGTCGATACTCTGTAGAGCGACAGCGGTAGGTGGGGGAGCGTTATCCTGCTGGCTGCAAAACATCCACTGGAATGCTGTTCATGAATGGCAGTACAACAGGTCGAATCACCAGACTGACGCACAGATTTGCAGTCAGGGTTCGTGGGATAACCAGCAGAGTGGTCTTCCTGTCATAAGAGATAGCACCCCAGACCATTTGTACAGGTGTAGGTCCAGTGTGAGCAGCACCCAGACAGCTTTTTTGCAGGCCCTCAACTGGACTCCTTCTAACTAACACACGGTCCTCACTGTCACCGAGACAAAATCAGGTTTCATCAGAAAACACAACAGACCTCCACTCTTCCCTCCAATGATCTCTTGCTTGACATCACTGAAGTCACAAATGGCGCTGATTTGGGGTCTGTAGAATGCACGTTATAGGGCGTCTGGCTCGGAGCTGCCTTTGAAATAACCTATTTGCACACTTCGTTGTGCCATTGTGGTACCAACTGCTGCTCAAATCGCTGCTGCAGCTGCAGGACGATGCGCCAGAGCCATACGTCGAACACGATGATCTTCCGTCTTGGTAGTTCCACGGGACCATCCGAAGCCTAATCTTCTTGCGACTGCATATTGGGGTGACCATCGCTGCCACCAGTCATGTACAGTGGCTACCTTCCTGCCAAGTCTTTCTACACTACTGGACATTAAAATTGCTACACCAAGAAGAAATGCAGATGATAAGCTGGTATTCATTGGACAAATATATTGTACTAGAACTGACATGTGATTACATTTTCACCCAATTTGGGTGCATAGATCCTGAGAAATCAGTACCCAGAACAACCACCTCCGGCCGTAATAGTGGCGTTGATATGCCTGGGCATTGAGTCAAACAGAGCTAGGATGGCGTGTACAGGTACAGCTGCCCATGCAGCTTCAACACGATACCACTGTTCATCAAGAGTTGTGACTGGCGTATTGTGACGAGCCAGTTGCTGGGCCACCATTGACCAGACGTTTTCAGTTGGTGAGAGATCTGCAGAATGTGCTGGTCAGGGCAGCAGTCGAACATTATCTGCATGCAGAAAGACCCCTACAGGACTTGCAACATGCGGTCCTGCATTACCCTGCTGAAATGTAGGGTTTCGCAAGGATCGAATGAAGGGTAGAGCCACAGGTCGGAACACATCTGAAATGTAACGTCCACTGTTCAAAGTGCCGTCAATGTTAACAAGAGGTGACCGAGACGTGCAACCAATGGCACCCCATACCATCACGCTTGGTGATACGCCAGTATGGCGATGACGAATATACGCTTCCAATGTGCGTTCACCGCGATGTCGCCACACACGGATGCGACCATCATGATGCTGTAAACAGAACCTGGGTTCATCCGAAAAAACTACGTTTTGCCATTCGTGCACCCACGATCGTAGTTGAGTACACCATCGCAGGCACTTCTGTCTGTGATGCAGCGTCAAGGGTAACCACAGCCATGGTCTCCGAGCTGATAGTCCATGTTGCTGCAAACGTCGTCGGACTGTTCGTGCAGATGGTTTTTGTCTTGCAAACGTCCCCATCTGTTGACTCAGGGCTCGAGACGTGGCTGCACGATCCGCTACAGCCATGCGGATAAGATGCCTGTCATCTCGACTGCTAGTGATACGAGGCCGTTGGGATCCAGCACGGCGTTCCGTATTACCCTCCTGAACCCACCGATTCCATATTCTGGTAACAGTCATTGGATCTCGACCAACGCGAGCAGGAATGTCACGATACGATAAACCGCAATCGCGATAGGCTTCAATCCGACCTTTATCAAAGTCGGAAACGTGATGGTACGCATTTCTCCTCCTTACACGAGGCATCACAACAACGTTTCACCAGGCAAAGCCGGTCAACTGCTGTTTGTGTATGAGAAATCGGTTGGAAACTTTCCTCATGCCAGCACATTGTAGGCGTCGCCACCGGCGCCAACCTTGTGTGAATGCTCTGAAAAGCTAATCATTTGCATATCACAGCATCTTCTTGCTGTCGGTTAAATTTCGCGTCTGTAGCACGTCATCTTCATGGTGTAGCAATTTTAATGGCCAGTAGTGTATAATATCGCAGAAGGAACGTCTATCTTCTTGTAGCTTTATTATACAACCTCGTTCAAACTCAGTGAGGTGTTAATAATGCCGTTTTTATCACCTTAAAGGCCTTCTTAACTAACATTGGCTCATCACGTCCGATCTCAGGGGTAAGTAATGGTCACGACCCTTACAGCGTTTATTTAAAGCAAAGTGGCACTCCTGTCGCCACTTTTATGCGTCGAGAAATTGGAACTGACATCAATATAGAAACACGCCTACCAACTTTCATCTATATTGCACAGCTGCTTCTTGGTGTTGCCGTTTTTTTCCGTCAGTGTATATACACTGATGAGCCAGAATATTATGACCACAACCCTCCTCGAGGCTGTATGCTGCCTGGCGGCGCTGAGGGCATATCACGCGGTAAGAGAATATGAGCCGAGTAGAGACGAATGAGAAAGCATTCTAGTCACGGTAAGAGGCGCAACTGCTTAAATCCACCGACTTAAGCGACTTTGACAAAAGTCAGATTATTGTGGCTCGGTGCCTGGGAGCGAACATCTCGGAAACGGCGAAGCTGGTCTGCTGTTCGCGTGCTGGTATCATGAGCATCTGTGGTAAGTGGATGAAGAATGCTGAAACCACGAGTAGGCGACAAGAAGTCGGACGTCCGTATCCTGTCACAGAAGCTAGGGATCGGAGGCTTGCCCGGCTTCGAACATTGTGTTTCGCAGCAGAGGACCAAACAACATCGTCATTTATGATTACAGTGGGCACGGGATCATCGAGATTGGACTGCGGATCAGTGGAAACGTGTCGCCTGGTCGGATGACTCCCTTTTATTGTTAAACCAGGTCGATGGTAGTGTCCAGGTGCGTCGTCATCCAGCCGAACGTCTGCTCCCAGTTGATGCAGCGCGCCACGGACTCACGTCGGTAGGAGCAGTATTATGTTATGGAAGGCATTTACCGGGGCTTCCATGGGACCTTCGGTAGTAATAGAAGGCACCATTATAGATGTGGACTACGTCAACATTCTTAGAGACAGGTTCCATCAGACTGGACGAAAGCAGTAATCACACCAATCTTTAAACATGGGAACAGAAAAGATTGTAACAACTACAGAGGTATCTCTTTAATCAGAGTTGTGGGTAAAATCTTCTCAGGTATTGTTGAAAGGAAAGTGCGAGTATTAGTTGAGGACAAACTGGATGAAAATCAGTGTGGGTTTAGACCTCTTAGAGGTTGTCAGGACCAGATTTTTAGCTTACGGCAAATAATGGAGAAGTGTTACGAGTGGAACAGGGAATTGTATCTATGCTTTATAGATCTAGAAAAGGCATATGACCGGGTTCCTAGGAGGAAGTTATTGTCTGTTCTAGGAGATTATGGAACAGGAGGCAAACTTTTGCAAGCAACTAAAGGACTTTACGTAAATACTCAGGTAGCAGTTAGAGTTGACGGTAAATTGAGTTCATGGTTCAGAGTAGTTTCAGGGGTAAGACAAGACTGCGACCTGTCTCCACTGTTGTTCATATTATTTGTGGATCATATGTTGAAAACAATAGACTGGCTGGGTGAGATTAAGATATGTGAACACAAAATAAGCAGTCTCGCATATGCGGATGACTTAGTTGCGATGGCAGATTCGATTGAAAGTTTGCAAAGTAATATTTCAGAGCTAGATCAGAAATTTAAGGACTATGGTATGAAGATTAGCATCTCCAAAACGAAAGTAATGTCAGTGGGAAAGAGGTATAAACGGATTGAGTGCCAAATATGAGGAACAAAGTTAAACAGGTGGACGGTTTCAAGTACTTAGGATGCATATTCTCACAGGATGGCAACAAAGTGAAAGAACTGGAAGCCAGGTGTAGCAAAGCTAATGCAGTGAGCGCTCAGCTACGATCTACTCATTTCTGCAAGAAGGCAGTCAGTACCAAGACTAAGTTATCTGTGCACCGTTCAATCTTTCGACCAACTTTGTTGTATGGGAGCGAAAGCTGGGTGGATTCAGGTTACCTTATCAATAAGGTTGAGGTTAAGGATATGAAAGTAGCTAGGATGATTGCAGGTACTAGTAGATGGGAACAATGGCAAGAGGGTGTCCACAATGAGGAAATCAAAGAAAAACTGGGAATGAACTCTATAGATGCAGCAGTCAGGGCGAACAGGCTTAGATGGTGGGGTCATGTTACATGCATGGGAGAAGCAAGGTTACCCAAGAGACTCATGGGTTCAGCAGTAGAGGGTAGGAGGAGTCGGGTTAGACCAAGGAGAAGGTACCTGGATTCGGTTAAGAATGATTTTGAAGTAATAGGCTTAACATCAGAAGAGGCACCAATGTTAGCACTGAATAAGAGATCATGGAAGAATTTTATAAGGGGGACTATGCTCCAGATTGAACGCTGAAAGGCATAATCAGTCTTAAATGATGATGATGATGATGACCTGTAACCCTTTAAGCTTGATATCTTCCTCAACAGTGATGGCATCTTCCAGCTGGGTAACTGTCCGTGGCCGCCCGCTGTGGCCGAGCGGTTCTCGGAGCTTCAATCCCGAACCGCGCTGCTGCTACGATCGCAAGTTCGAATGCTGCCTCGCGCATGGATGTGTATGATGTCCTTAGGTTAGTTAGGTTTAAGCAGTTCTAAGTCTAGGGGACTGATGACTCAGATGTTAAGTCCCATAGTGCTTAGAGGCATTTGAACCATTTTGAACTGTCCGTGTCACAAGGCGAGAATCTTATTACAATGCTTTGAGGAGCATGATACTGAACTCACGTTAATGTCTCGGGCACCAAATACGGATTATCTGAATCCGATGAAGCCCAAGTGGGACTCTATCGGGCATCAGCTCGGCTCCCTAAACATATCTGAATCCGATGAAGCCCAAGTGGGACTCTATCGGGCACCAGCTCGGCTCCCTAAACATTTAGATGGACGCGGGCTACATAATGTTTTAAACCTCAATGTACAGATTTTTGTGTTAAACCTCACTGCGAGTAAGAAATTGCTGTGCTGTGAAAATATGCAGTTTCGTATTCTTTCTAGCAGTCAGTTTTAACTACGATAGCAGGGTATGTAAACCATTAGACAGTGTTTCTCCTTTACAAATGCTTTCTTATATTAAAAAAATATGTAGCCTATGTCCATCTTAATGTTTATTTAGGTATCCTGTAAAAATCTGACGTAATATATACATAGCAAAAGTTGTATACACAACAAGGTACTGTTTTGTTTTCTTCCTCTCCTTCGGATTATGATTAGAATACTACCACGGAATCTAAATCATCTGAAACTTCGCAGACATATGCGTTTGCAGATTAAAACTATGTAAAAAAAAGCTTTAATTTAAGCTACCGTACTCACAGATCCAGCAGGTGGAGAGGTCTCTCTCATACCCCGTATACACATGGTCCAGCCGATTAACCCATTCATTTTAAGCCACCTCTCTTCCCACTCAAGGTTTGTTTTGCAATGACAATAAACAAGGCTCAAGACAGGAGAGAACAGAGAAGAGGAGCAGAGAAGGAGAGGAGGAAATGAATATGTGGACATAGAGAGAAGGTGATGGAGAGAGAGGGGGAGGAGGATATGGAGAGGGAGAACAGGGAGCATGTCATGCACACAGACAGGGGGGGGGGGGAGATGGACGGAGAGAATGAGGAAAGGAATTTAGGAAGTATATTCAATTTCCATGCATATTTAACAATTGCTAAGCAATTCCGGCTGCGATAGTACTGTATCTTTAAAGGCTGCAGTGAATCCATAAACGACAGAACATTGAAAATTGTAATATTTATCTTGCTGTTTTTTAAAAAAAATGCTATAAATATTTATTTACGAAGAAATATCCTCATGAGCGTCCGTTAACTCTCCCTTTGTAATGTTGATTTAACTTACAGGTTTCTTACAGACGTGCAGTTTTACGTTCCGCTGCGGGAAATGGCCTTTTACGAGGTGCACTGCTGCAAATGTCCATGGAGTACTGTTCCCTTTGCTATGTACGCTCGCAGACTTATCGCTATGGACCTCCATTTACTAACAGAAGCAATTTTTGTCGGATTAGAAACCGGCTGTCGGTAAAAAGAAGTGACACCTTTTGTCGCTCTCGGTTAGCATTTTTATGCGCCCACTGTTCTTACGTCATTCCTTATAGTTACGTTGGACAGTCCACGTTGATATATCAACGAATCAGGTATCTTCATTCACAGCGTGGCCACGGTCATGTCCAAAGACGACAGCTCTTCCCTGCCATTCTATTGCCCAAATTACTGTGCTGATTCCATACAACCGACTGATACATACACACCAATTCACTACCATTCGTTTTGTCAGCGGTGGAGAGTCACATGGCTTCTTACTACCAGTGTCGTACACCATCTTCAGCGCTTTGAAGCAACCAATGTGCTCTTTTAAGGGGGTGAGCAATATTTTGTCCGGTGAAATACTTAACAATGGGACACAACAAATGACACGTCACTGATATCCAGTGAGACGATTATTAGGCTTAGTATCGAGCCCTGAGGGACGCCTGATACAGCCTGTCTCAGTAACGACAATGTGGTGCCTGATAGGACGCAGTGTTAGCGAGGTGTCAGGTGTACACAAGGGAAGCAGCAATTTTCTTAAATCATTGTGCAGACTTGAAGGAATTTATGTATCTTCATGTAGTCGTTTACATAGGAGAAACTGATAAGATAAAAACAAACCAAAGCCTGATTTTGTTCGACACAAGAGTTTTCAGCTACGCAATTACTTATGATATAACAGCATAACATTTCATAATGAACAGTTTTAGAACAGTTTTATTGTTCTAGTTTTCTACGATGGCTGACCGTTCGGAGCGTAAAATATGACTTCAATACACAATGAAGATCTCTAAGAGAGACAAAATTTGAGCCAGCTTTCTTGCTCGGTACCCTTTATGTTTGTGTATGTTGTAATTTGTTCCGTAGTCTGTATAAGTTAAAATGCCCAGCTTAATTATTAGTTTGCTCACTACGGAACACATTACAAGAGCGTCTTCTGGAGTGAAAATGGCTGACGAAAGATTTTTTAAAAAGGAACGCAATATTTGTTTGTATCAGACTTCCCCCACAGCAGGTTCTGCGCTTGTTCTATTTTCTTTTGTGTTTTAACAAACTATACGTACGCGCGGAGTACGCTGCGACATAGCAAAAGCCGGCCGGAGTGGCCGTGCGGTTCTAGGCGCTACAGTCTGGAGCCGAGCGACCAGTCCGGTCGCAGGTTCGAATCCTGCCTCGGGCATGGATGTTGTGATGTCCTTAGGTTAATTAGGTTTAAGTAGTTCTAAGTTCTAGGGGACTGATGACCTCAGATATTAAGTCACATAGTGCTCAGAGCCATTTGAACCATTTGAACATACCAAAAAATAGGATGATATGCAACCGTGTAAAGCAGCAGTGCAATGTCACTAAATATGTCCCAAAGTACACCAATAAATCTTCAGACTTTGTTTTAAGAGCAAATGAGACCGCAGGTTGTAAATTGAGCAGAATACCGTTTCATTTAAAAATATGGGGATAGCACGTAGTCTCCGCATCAATGAATTTGTACTTCACAGCGGAAAATTAAGTCTGAAACAGAAATTACTTGCACACAAACAATCAAGAATCGGGAGAGGTAGATAAACAGAACCACGACTCAGTATCTGGTAAAAGTAAAATAATTATTAGTAACTAGCTTAAGAACAAAAATATTTACCTCGTACATCAATTAATGCGAGCTACAGAAAAGATGAGGCTTATTACACCCACTTGTTTAGGAAAATGACGAACGCAATTACTCGAAGGATCACATGCATGGCTCTTACCAGAAAAACATAAAAGGTGATAGACAGTGTGTGTGTGTGAGTATGTGAGTGAGTGTGTGTGTGAAGGATTAAGTAGATGACTTGGTCAGTAATACTGAGTACGGAATTCTAACCAGGTAATGTGCAACACCACGTAATGTCATAAGTGCTGTTACTTATATTCACAGCAATGCCTACGTCAGACCACGTCGTCAGAAAAGCTAATCTTTATTTTTAAAAATTAAAAAAACTTGAATACGTGCAATTAGAGTCCTTAAAACAACCAGTTACCAAATGGACTAGACGTAGCCTGTATACTTTGATTTCGTTGATTTTACTTGTGGTACAATGTTTACGTATCTCTCCTTGCAGTAGACTATAAGTATTCATTATGCCAACTAATTGCATCCGGGGCTCCCCGGCGTATCACATTTCGTGATATCTGTAGGGCAATGGAACATGGAGTCAGAAATAACGCCTGCTGATTGCGATGACATGCAGAAGCAAGATCTACACTCACGGCCCGCAGAGCGCTGAAGGCCAGCGGCCCAGTTTTGAGAATTCCGAGTTGGGAGTTGAAGGCTGGAGTGTGGAAATAGTTCGAGTGTAAAGACAGTAGCAGAAGGGCGTTACCAATAGCGTTACCGAACGCAGCGTACATCGTCTTTGGCATGGATTATTTCCGAAATCTGCAGTTGTGTGTCTAATGTTTCTCGAAAGCAAAGGAACCGACAGCCAAAGATCAGCGATTCACTGTGCTGTCTAGGGCAAACGGTTGGTAACAATCGTCCCTCGCACGTCGGACATTACTGCAGAAGAACAGTTTTCGGAGGTCCTTTACTCATTTTTTTGGCCTTTGTTATCCATCGGCTTTTGTGAAGCTGAATAAATAAGCACAGAGAGCAGCTGTTGTGCGAGTTTCTAGTGTGAAAAAGGTTTTCAGATACCGCTACCAGTCACAAAACGTTTTGATTACTGAATTATTTATTTAGCGACGTGTTTGGAGATGCTACTTCATTGTCAGGCCATACTGGAGTTACAAAACCATTGCACATAAATGTTTATAGATATTAAAATTTCTTTAAATGATTGTTGCGACCATCCTTTGGAGAGAGAGAAGAATAACACAGCGTGAAGAAGGAAGGAAGATTGGTTTTAATGGTCCGTCAACATCGAGGTCATTAGACATGGAACCCAAGATCGGATGGATGGGGAAGGAAATCGGCAATGCCCTTTCAAAGGAACCATTCCGCCATTTGCCTAGAGCAGTTGAAGGAAATCATGGAAATCATAGAAAAGTATGCTAACCAGTGCGTCACCTCTCTCGGTACAAACTAGTATGAGGCGATGTCACTTTGTATATTCGTCTGTTGTTCATATGAAAATTTTTATGAAACAATCACGCACTTTGTTCTTGTGGCTTGTGAAGTGCTGAGGTATCGCTGTTTCCATCACTCTCTTGGATTTCTTCACCATTGTTCACAAACTTCCCAGGGCTGGTTTTATGACTCGATACCGTAACGCAAAACAAATCAGCAGTGCAGGCAACAAGATGGCGGTTAAAACAAGGCTAGTTTCGATTTGACTATCGATATTTCGATTATGGTGATGTTGGTAGCACTGTCTTCAGCATGTCTTGCTGTTGTATTACTGATATTGGTTGGTGTAATATATTACAAAATGAGCGACTGTGACAATTTTGTGATACAAATGGCAGTAAAAACCATTTTATTTTAGGAATTACAAAGATATTTCTGGGGTCTATACTCGTACATAACCATAATATGATGCACTTACTATTAAAAGTACTGAATTGAAATTAATGATAATTAATTGAAACCCTCAGCTGCTGACAGGTGTTGTCGATACACCTCTTCATATTTCTTCATATATATGAATTGAAATTTATAAGGAAATGTGAATTTTGGACTCTGCCATTTCATTTAGGATCTCAATTTTCGACTTATAGCCATGGTTGAATATTTCCATTTCTTCCAAGATTTCCATTCTCTAGTTCTTTTCTAAAGTATGCAGTGCTTTGACAATTTATGTATTTTGCTATAGCTGACTTATTAGCTTTATCCAGTCTGAAAGAGTCAATCTGTTCTTTGTAACGATGTTTAAAATTTCTTTCCATTTGGCTAATGTAGTATTAGTCGCAGTGAGTGTGTAATTTTATAAATTTGTGATTTGCACAGTTTCTCAATAGGCTGTATGATGTCATGGACCAGTTTTTGTATTAATTTGTTGTTCACGGCAAAAGTGATCCTCATATCCGTGTTTATAATCGGCTTGGCTATTTTGTCTGAGATTACTCCTAAATGTGGTATTGTTATACTCAGCTTTTTGTATGTTGTGGGGGATAGCCATGTTAGTTGGTTTGTTTTTGTTTTTAGCTATGCATTGTGAAAGTGCACCTGTTTCATGTTAATGATAGCCACTGCTGTGTGCAATGTATTCGAAAGTGTTTATTTCTGACTCGCTGTCAGCAGCATTGAGTGGTAATTCCTGTGCTGTGTTTAAGAAGGATCTGAATGTAGGTTGTTTATGTGAGTTTGGGTGTGTGTGTGGAAGATTTATAAATGACACTGTCTGTGCTTGTTGGTTATCTATGTATGTTGATGTTCAGCGTCTGGTTTGTGTTCGTTTTGGTCATGTCTAACAAATTTATTTTGTTATCTTTGTGGTTATCTATGGTGAAATGGATGTTATTATGTAAGTTATTGAATCTGTTTATCAAAGTTTCTATTTCTTCATTAGTATCATTATTACAATGAATGTGTAATCTACATATCTACAGTAGTGCACAATTTTCTGGGTGATTATGTCCTTGTTGATCAGAATTTTTTTCAAGGTAACTGATGAAAATGTCTGCAATGATTCCACTGAGAAGACCCCTCATTGACAGGCCCATATCCTGTTCATACATTTTTCCATTGAATGTGCAATGATTGTGGGAGACAACAATCACTAGCAATTCTATTAGTTCAACTATTTCGACTGTCGACATAGCTTGGCATTTTAATAAGTTTTATCCATGGCAATAAGTAAAAAAATGAGATCCTAAATGAAACGACAGAGTTCAAAAAATCATAGTTGTTCACAAATTTCTGTTCAGTACTGTTCAGTACTGCATGACATTAAGGTTATGTATGAGTCTAGATCCCTGAAATATCTTTGTAATTCTTAAAGTAGAGAGTTTTTATACCGTCATTTGTATTATAAAAGTGTCACAGTCGCTCATTGTGTAATATATTATGTCAACCACTATCAGTAATACAACAGCAAGACATGCAAAAGACATTGTTACTGCCAACACCAGGATCGATATATCGATAGTCAAATCGAAACTAGCCTGGTTTTGACCGCCATCTTGTTACCTTCGCTACTGATTTGTTATAAAGTCACAATAGTGAAATTTGTGAACAATAGTGATGAAATCTAAGAGCGCCATGAAAACAGCGATAGCTCTGCACATCGCAAGAAGAAAGCCACGCTACAAGAATAAAGTGTGTGACCGTTTTATAAAAATTTCCATATGGACAAGAGGTCAATACACAAAGTGACATCACTTTATACTAGGTTATCCTCTATACTAGGTTATCCTTTATACTAGGTTATCCTCTATACTAGGTTATTCTTTATACTAGGTTATCCTCTATACTAGGTTATCCTCTATTCTCCCCATTTTCAACAATTTCAGTATATTACCAGACAATAACTCCAGTCATCAATGACACATCAGCTGCATAGTTACATTACAGAGCAATTAGAGGTAGAAGGCAATCAACAGGCATCTGAATTAATACATCGCGAGAAATAGCATTGTGTTAATCTAGCATCTCAGGCTTGTGCAGCAATACAGTATGAGAATACTGCCATTGCTGAGGTAAGTGAAGACAGAGTGGTAGCCAACCGCTACTGTTTACTTTAACCTACAAGCTCTTAAGAGACAACGACCCCGGTTTTTATGCCCTGAAACATTACCCCTATACATGAATTCTGACCCACACGTGAGTAAACGCGACATGACATAACTAAGTTTCGTAGCGGCAAGACTTTCCCAAAGCCCACTGGAATAATTATGTGGATTTAACAAGTATTATTCAAAACAAAATTGAAATTATAATCCTTACAATAGACCTTATGCACGTACTAACTATACATGTGCGAGAATTGCTTCTTATGGATACAATACGTTTTATGCAAAAGGTTTTTGCTCTATACATCTTACAACACCTAATAGTTTGAAAAATAATCTGACATAGTGTGTTAGCAGAAATAAAATCAATGTTTCCGTCTTTGCAGCCTCGTGCCTTGAAGTTTTACAGCATCATAAACTCACCTGTACAACTCGCAACTTTATTTCACCAAACTGTAATCTCTGCTTCACACAGATTATACCATCACAGCTTAAAAAGCAGTTAAAATGACTGTAATAAATTTCTAGACATAGTTCTTGAGGGAAAACGTGTGGAGGAATGCAATAAGTGGAAGGTTAATTTGAACACAGAGCAGGGGTACTGAAAGTAACCTCATAAAAATCCCAAATTATGCTGGCGCTTAATACCGTGGCGTGAAAAACTTACGGCGAAGGTAACTTTCGTATGATGTGCAACTGCCAAGTAACACAACTTGTTGAAGCTTGGACCACACATAGAAAGGACTGTTACAGTATGGTATAAAAGGTAACTGAAAGAAATACTCAGTGAGACGAACAGCCATATCACTTTTACTCAAAGACAATAATTACAAGTGAAGTCACCGCGTTATGTGATGGAGCCCTGGACGTTACAAATGACGAGACATGGTTCTTAATAGGATGTGTGGTCATCACGAACGGCAATGCATGCTGTGCAAACTCTTTCCATGCTGGTCACAAGTTTGATAAAAGGATGACGACTGCTGGATGGTCGTTGATGAATGTGGATATTCTGCAATACGTTTCCCGAACTCATCACACAGGTACTTCATGGGATTTAAGGTGGGAGAACGGGTAGGCGAGTCCATTCGCTGAATATCCTCTTGTTCCTTGAGATACTCCAACTGCGCCGTTTGAAGACGTTGCGCAAGGTCATCCATAAAAATGAAGCCAAAGCCGCATGTACCCGTGTGAAGACGCACATGGGGAAGAAGTACAGTGTCAGAATAACATTCACCGGTGAGTGTACTATGTTCAGATATTTGGGATGGTGCGAAGAGTACAGGGACTGGACCAACGAGGAGTGGGTCGCATGCCCTTCTCGCATGAGAGCAGATTCAGTCTACGAATTGATGCTGGACGTACCCCCATATAACGAGAAGTGGCAACACGTACTGCACCTAGGAACATTGTCGAAATTGATCGTTTTGGTGTTCCAGGTGCTATAGTGTGGGGAGGCTTAACACTGGATGGGTGTGCTGACCTCCAAATCTTCGAAAACGGTACTCCTTCCTCATGTACGTCTTTTTAGGTGGTATTCAGCCCTGACTTCATTTTTAGGCTTCCGTATCTAAATCAGAGATCTTATAGAATCGCTTTGTAGTCTGTCTGTCTATCTCTCCGACTGTTAAGACCCGGAACGGGTAGGCGTATCAAGTTGAAACTTATGTCGCATACTAATGTCTACAGTGCCATGGCGGTGTAAAACTTTTAAGTTTCTGAGACAAAGCAATCAAAAGATACGGTTGGGAAGGGAGTTAGACAGGGTTGTAGCCTCTCCCCGATGTTATTCAATCTGTATATTGAGCAAGCAGTAAAGGAAACAAAAGAAAAATTCGGAGTAGGAATTAAAATCCACGGAGAAGAAATAAAAACTTTCAGGTTCGCCGATGACATTTTAATTCTGTCAGAGACAGCAAAGGACTTGGAAAAGCAGTGGAACGGAATGGACAGTGTTTTGAAAGGAGGATATAAGATGAACATCAACAAAAGTAAAACGAGGATAATGGAATGTAGTCGAATTAAGTCGGGTGATGCTGAGGGAATTAGATTAGGAAATGAGACACTTAAAGTAGTAAAGGAGTTTTGCTATTTGGGGAGCAAAATATCTGATGATGGTCGAAGTAGAGAGGATATAAAATGTAGACTGGCAATGGCAAGGAAAGAGTTCCTGAAGAAGAGAAATTTGTTAACATCGAGTATAGATTTAATGTCAGGAAGTCGTTTCTAAAAGTATTTGTATGGAGTGTGGCCATGTACGGAAGTGAAACGTGGACGATAAATAGTTTGGACAAGAAGAGAATAGAAGCTTTCGAAATGTGGTGCTGAAGATTAGATGGGTAGATAACACAACTAATGAGAAGGTATTGATTAGAATTGGGAAGAAGAGAAATTTGTGGCACAACTTGACTAGGAGAAGGGATCGATTGGTGGGACACGTACTGAGGCATCGAGGGATCACCAATTTAGTATTGGAGGGCAGTGCGGAGGGTAAAATTCATAGAGGGAGAGCAAGAGATGAATACACTAAGCAGATTCAGAAGGATGTAGGGAGATGAAGAAGCTTGCACAGGATAGAGTGGCGTGGAGAGCTGCATCAAACCAGTCTCAGGACTGAAGACCACAACAACAACATTTATGTAATATATTTTGATGCTCTAAAACTCACTCATCAAAACCTACGGAGTTGTGTAATGCCCAGGAGACCATCTTATATCTCGGAGTCTTCAGTGTAATTATTTTCATTGATCCAGACTCACGAAATTTGGCAAGAAGAAGTTTTCACAGTACAAGTAAAGAAAAAACCCGAGAGGTGTTCAATTGTAATTATTTCACACAAAAATATTAGAAATTACATTGTGTTCATCATCTGTGAAGAGCGAAATAGAAAAATATTACTGCATGCAAACATAAAATGGAAGCTGTAGTAATCTTTTAGTAAATAAATGAGAAATATTTTATTAAATATTTAGATTCAGATACAGTCTTGGAGTTCCTGGGACCAATATATTGCCAACGTCGATATCGATAACCGGCAATAATCTTCGAGTTTCACGATTCAATACATATATAAACTGAAGTCCTCTGCCCGCTTCTTTTTATATGTCCAGGTTAATCTCAGGAACTACTGTAGAGATTTTGATATGGTCTTGGAGTTCCTGCGACCCATATATTGCCAGTATCGATATCGATAACCGGCAATAATCTTCGAGTGTCACGATTCCTAGAATGGTTGAACTGTCAGTATGGGACCCTCAGTGCCCAAGTCCTATTCGCAATTGCCCATTTTTTATCGATAATATTGTGTGACCTCATCGAATAACGTTGGTGGAAGAGCTCTTGGAACGAGAGGAAATTCCCAGGCCTCGCTGGTAGCCCGCCAGAAAGTGTTTTCACTAAGTTTCTGCGAAGTAACGTAATCTCTAGACCAGCCACTCCGTCAGACCCCTGTGGGCGTGTCGCCCCGCTCTTATGACAATGTCGGCGTCTGGAAAGCATCCACTCGACTCCTTCACACCCGTCGGCTTAACCCTTTCAAGATCAGCAGAACCCGCCTGTCACCAGACCACCCGGGTGACGAGAGACGCTGCGTGGGAAGTCCGTGTGTGAAGGAATCGAACTACTCAGAGTGAGATAGAAATGTGAGAGGGGGCTCATGCCACCTCTCAGTCTTTCTCTCAACACTTTTTGTCGGATCACCACCGATCCTGCGATACGCTGAATCAGACAGTGAACACTGGATCTTTTGAATGTAACTTGCTTGTCTAAAACAACGGTACACTTGTCCCTGTCCGAATGTAAAATAACAATATCTGCATCAGCTATAAGTGAATGCAAAGCAGCTCTCTCAGCTGCTGTGACATCGCATCAAGCAACATGCTGCCCTGACTCTTGTTCGTGAAAGCATCCACTACATTCGTCGACAGTTGGGTTTTGCTTCCAAGGAATTGCTTAATGACTACTTCGAAAAATTCAGATTTTTCTTGAACGATGTTGCATGGTTGCATACTCACTGGGAATTTCATTCTGTAACTGCCCGGCGTTTGGCGAAGCTTCAGCGTTTCCGTGGTTCAGAGTCTAATAATATATCTCGGCGTCCTGTGATAAATCTCATGAAGAAAGCTTTTGACGGCGCAGTTTTACCCGTGCTGGGGAAAGGTTTAAATTTGGTACCGACTCACAAGCGTTTGTCGGAGGTTGATATTAATAGTTTTGTTGAATAGGCTGTGTTTAAACTACCTCCTTGTGTTGCAGAGGAGGCTAGGAGGGAGGCATGTCATGTGCTGACTGGGGCACGTCTACTCGAGAGTAATATCACGTGGTTGACAGGGCTCCTTTACTATCACGAACAAGAGCTATACCAGCGCGTTGCTTGATGCGATGTCACAGAAGATGAGGGAGCTGCTGTATTGTTATTTTACCTACGCACAAGGGAAATGCTACAGCTGTTTTGGGCAAGCAGGATTACATTCAAAAGACGCAATGTTTAATGTCTGATTCAGAATAGCGCGGGATCGGTGTTGATCCCACAAAAAATGTTGAGCGAAAGACTTACAGCTTTCTGAAGAAAAGTTTCTTATTGTAAGGGATTATCAAGAGTCTCATTTCTTACTGTGCTGTTCCCCCTAACTTACTGGGCCTCCCTAACGTCCATAAGGAAGGGGTTTCTCTTCGTCCGATTGTAATACTCGTGCTCCGATATACCGTGTAGCATAACAAATTGGTACACTGTTGAGCCCTATAGTTGGTCGGTATGAGCACAACATTAAGAACTCGACAGATTTCCTTCGTAGTTGGAGGGAATGTGTTTGAATGACTCCGATATTCTAGTAAGTTTTGATAAGGCCTCTCTCTTCACTCGTGTTCCTCTGTCTGCTTCGTTACGGCTGATTGAGGTTAGGTTTGATACTGAATTAACGAACCTATTTCGACATGTGTTGACTTCCATTTACTTTTTATTCAACGACCAGTACTACGAGCAGACAGATGGAGTTGCGATGAGAACCCCATCATCACACATTATTACCAATTTGAGTATGGAAGATTTCGAGGAACGTTCTTTGGGGTCGGCGGCCTATGTGTTTTTCCAGACATGTAGACGATAGTTTTGTTGTTTGACCTCATGGAAGTGAGAATCTGAACGACTCTTTGGATTACCTGGTATCCACCCGGATATTCGTTTCACGATGTAGGTGGAAAGGATGTCTGTCTTCCCTTCCTTGATGCGTTGCTCAGGAGCAAAGTGGATAGAAGTTGGTACATGCTGGTTATAGGAAGTCTACTCACACTGATTTGTATATGCAGGTTGATACATGTCACCATCCGGCTCAACGTAAAGGAGTACTTTGTAGCGCCATGTCCTCTCGGATCCTGAGAGTTTGCCAGCTGTTAGGTCAGCCAGAAATCACTTCTCGTCAGAATTGGTTATAGTAAAAGACAGATAAGACGTGAGCTGCACGATCGGTCAACTGTTCACTAGGTGAGTGTTGATAATACCGACGTGGCACCAAAATCTACGGCCTTTTTCCCTAACACTGGGAGCGTTTCGAGCAGGAGTGGTCGTCTTTTGGTAAATATGACATGAAATGTGTTTTATCGCCAACTATCTAAGATCAGGGTCTTTTAGGTTCTGTAAAGTATAATCTTGGTTTGCGTATGGCGGGTGTCTACCGTATTCCTTCCAGTCGTGACATGTCATATACTGGTCAGACTGTGACTGCTGTGCAAGAACGGTGTACGGAGCATAAGCGGCATATGCGCTTACAACGGCCGAACAAATCCGCCATTGCACCTATCATCCTATGGAATATAACAACGAGGATATTCTGGCACGCACTTCCAGATATCGGTAGAGTGTTATTAAGAAAGCTGTTGAAATTAAATTAGCATGTCATCATCATCAGCATTTCATCCAGCGAGCCAGGTAGGAACTTTGTGAAAGATATGTCTTATGCCGCTCATGTAAGCCTTTGATAGTTATTATCAAGCTAATGTCCGTAAATTGGGATTAATGTTACTGAATCACACATACGACGATAACGCCCGATATCCAGCCGCGTATCCTAAACTCCAAGCCGATATTTCAGAATTCGCGCGCGTTTTGTTTGCACCAAAGTCGCGCTGTGGTTTCCTAGAATAATTTTTATATCAACTGCGGGTTGTAAATTAACAATTCTATGCCCATTCATGAAAGTTACAGCAGATCCGGACTCGACGACTACTTGGTCGCGCATTCGAGCAACACCGAAGTTTTTGTTCTTATAAAGAGAAAACGTACCACGCGTAACACAACAAGGTTATTTGCTATGACAAAACATACTTATATCTATCTTATTAAAACTCATTACCTATTAAATGTTGTACATAATCAAATTCTTTGTAAATAATCAATAATAATTAGAAATGAATGACATGTATAAAAAAATCTCAAGTTGAAATGACGTCATGGGTCACTACTGGTTTCGACTCCCCTACACTCACGTAACGCAAAGTAGATCCAACTATACAGGACATACTCATGTAATGTTGCAGCCTCCATTGGTTTCTGTCCTGGTATAGTTTTTCTCTCTCCATTATATCCCATGTTATTCATCTCCTCTTGAGATCTTCCTTTGCCTTGTCTCTCCACCTCATTCTAGGCCGTCCAATTGCTCTTTTTCCTGGTACCCCCATCTCCAAATAAAGGCGTGGAGAACGAGTCGCGTGCATTCGCTTCACATGACCGAACAACTTCAATCTCAAAGCACTCATCCTCTCCTGTGTAGTCAATTTCGCCTGCTGGTCTCTCCTTACACAATCATCCTGACTCTGTCTCTCCTAGTTTTTTGTAGAGCTGACCTAAGGAACTTCATTTCACATGCTTGTATTTGACACATGCCTCTAGACTATATACACTCCTGGAAATGGAAAAAAGAACACATTGACACCGGTGTGTCAGACCCACCATACTTGCTCCGGACACTGCGAGTGGGCTGTACAAGCAATGATCACACGCACGGCACAGCGGACACACCAGGAACCGCGGTGTTGGCCGTCGAATGGCGCTAGCTGCGCAGCATTTGTGCACCGCCGCCGTCAGTGTCAGCCAGTTTGCCGTGGCATACGGAGCTCCATCGCAGTCTTTAACACTCGTAGCACGCCGCGACAGCGTGGATGTGAACCGTATGTGCAGTTGACGGACTTTGAGCGAGGGCGTATAGTGGGCATGCGGGAGGCCGGGTGGACGTACCGCCGAATTGCTCAACACGTGGGGCGTGAGGTCTCCACAGTACATCGATGTTGTCGCCAGTGGTCGGCGGAAGGTGCACGTGCCCGTCGACCTGGGACCGGACCGCAGCGACGCACGGATGCACGCCAAGACCGTAGGATCCTACGCAGTGCCGTAGGGGACCGCACCGCCACTTCCCAGCAAATTAGGGACACCGTTGCTCCTGGGGTATCGGCGAGGACCATTCGCAACCGTCTCCATGAAGCTGGGCTACGGTCCCGCACACCGTTAGGCCGTCTTCCGCTCACGCCCCAACATCGTGCAGCCCGCCTCCAGTGGTGTCGCGACAGGCGTGAATGGAGGGACGAATGGAGACGTGTCGTCTTCAGCGATGAGAGTCGCTTCTGCCTTGGTGCCAGTGATGGTCGTATGCGTGTTCGGCGCCGTGCAGGTGAGCGCCACAATCAGGACTGCATACGACCGAGGCACACAGGGCCAACACCCGGCATCATGGTGTGGGGAGCGATCTCCTACACTGGCCGTACACCACTGGTGATCGTCGAGGGGACACTGAATAGTGCACGGTACATCCAAACCGTCATTGAACCCATCGTTCTACCATTCCTAGACCGGCAAGGGAACTTGCTGTTCCAACAGGACAATGCACGTCTGCATGTATCCCGTGCCACCCAACGTGGTCTAGAAGGTGTAAGTCAACTACCCTGGCCAGCAAGATCTCCGGATCTGTCCCCCATTGAGCATGTTTGGGACTGGATGAAGCGTCGTCTCACGCGGTCTGCACGTCCAGCACGAACGCTGGTCCAACTGAGGCGCCAGGTGGAAATGGCATGGCAAGCCGTTCCACAGGACTACATCCAGCATCTCTACGATCGTCTCCATGGGAGAATAGCAGCCTGCATTGCTGCGAAAGGTGGATATACACTGTACTAGTGCCGACATTGTGCATGCTCTGTTGCCTGTGTCTATGTGCCTGTGGTTCTGTCAGTGTGATCATGTGATGTATCTGACCCCAGGAATGTGTCAATAAAGTTTCCCCTTCCTGGGACAATGAATTCACGGTGTTCTTATTTCAATTTCCAGGAGTGTATTATGATTGGCAGGAGATAATTTTTGTACATGGTTTGTTTGGCTCTTTGAGGGACTTCCTTGTCCCAGATTAGAT
The DNA here is from genome assembly GCF_021461395.2 of Schistocerca americana. Taxonomy (NCBI): domain Eukaryota; kingdom Metazoa; phylum Arthropoda; class Insecta; order Orthoptera; family Acrididae; genus Schistocerca; species Schistocerca americana. Next base: position 359,335,186 of record NC_060125.1, on the reverse strand, counting down.
TACGTACTTGGTGGAAGAAGGAAGATCCTTTTGTTATTCTGTTTAAGGCTTCTAGTTTGGAACTTCCATCGCGTGATATGATGCTACCCAGATAATTGAAGCTTTTCACATATTCAACCTTCTCCCCCTCCAGTATAATGTGACAATGTGTGCGTCTCCTGCTCATCTTCATTGCCACTGTCTTGTTCCTACCCACAATTAACTTCAATTTTTTAAATTTTGTGTTCCAGTAATCTAGTCTCCTCTGAACCTCCATTTCCGTCTCTCCCCAAATGGCGATGTCATCAGCAAAAACAAAAGTGTTGAGATCTTAATTTTTTTCTTCCTTGATTTCTTTCATGATTGTGTCCATAAGTCCAATGAAGACTAAAGGGGAGAGTGAACTGCATTGCTGAACACCTCTCTTTGTCTTAAACCATTTTGATATTTCACCTCCTACTTGTACACTGCTCTCACAACCATCGTAGAGCAACTGGATGTTTTTAATTAATGAATGAGGAGCATTGTGGTTTCTCAAGCATTCCCATATTTTATCCATTGGCACACTGTCATACGCTTTTTCCAAATCCACGAATACTACTATAAAGTCCTTCCCTTTTTCCCAATACTTCTCCATAAACTGACGGAAGGAGAAAATGAGATCTATTGTTCCCCTATTACTTCTGAACCCATGATGTTATTCCTCTAATTGGTGTTCTAGAATTTTCCGCAATCTTTTTTCTATGACCGTTTCCATTATCTTAAGGCAGTGTGTTAACAGTGTGATTCCTCGGTGGTTGGTGCATTTCTTTCTACTACCATTCTTGAACAATGGTATTATAATTCCTTTTTTCCATTCATCCACACTTTTTTTTCTTTCCATGTCACCCCCAGCACCCGGGGTAACCATTGTATTCCATGGATTCCTGCGGCTTTAATCATATCCGCTGTCAACTCACCTACTCCAGCGGCCTTCCCACGTTTCATCTGTTTCAGGGAATTCTCAGTTTCTAACCACGAGATTGGATACTGCTCCTGCTCGAATTCAGTGACTTTGGTGTAACTTTCTTGTGCACCTTCCCCATTCAGTAAGATTTCAAAATAATTCTTCATCTCTTCTCAGATACCTTCCATGTTCCTGATAATATCCCCATCCTCTGTTTCAATCGCTTTTGTGTCTCTTCTATCAGATCTTTTACTTTTCAGTAACCCATATAGCAGTCTATGGTTCCCTTTGCTATCCTGCTCTAGTTTCTGGGTGAATAATTCTCAACTCTTCTCCTTTTCTTCTTTCACAGTTCTCTTTGATTGAAGCTTCTTTTGTCGGTATTCCTTCTCCAGTGTTGTCACCCTGTGTTCATCTTTTGGTACCAGACCCTGGTTCTGATTTCTTGTTTCAAACTCCATGTTTTTCTTCGTCATATTACGTTTTTTAATTGCATCTTTTAGTCTATCGTTCCACCAACTGGTTTCTTTGTCTTTCACTTTTCCCTTTGTTTTGCCGCATATCTGTACAGCGCTGTTAACTATTAATGTTTTAAATAGGTTCCACTCTTCCTCTAAATTACCCCTTTCAGTTTTTGGCAATGTACTAGATTTTGAAAACTTTTCTTATTTTCTTCTTCTTTCAACTTCCACTCCTTAATTTCTGGCTTTCTTTGTACAGCATTCATACTTCTCATTTTATAATTTAGATCACCTACTAGTAACCTGTGGTCACTATCAAAGTGCTGTCTTGGTATGACTGTAGTGTCCCTTACTTTTCCTCCAGTTAATTTTTCCGTTAATATATAATCTATAACTATCTTAGTTTTGCCATCCCAGCCATATCTAGTAATCTTATGGGTGTCTTGTTTCTTGAAGAACGTATTCTTCACTAACAGATGATTCCTTATGCAGAGATTTAGAATTTTTTCACCCTTAACATTTCGTCTTCCGTACCCAAAAGGGCCCATCACTTCCTCATATCCATTTCTATCCGTGCCGATCTGAGCATTCACATCACCAATTATCATAATGTCGTTTTCTCTTACTTGGTCTTCCAGTTCTTCAAGGAATTTCTTTTTTTCTTCCTCACTGTACCCTTGCTGAAGTGCGTACACTTGGAGTATAGTAAAACTGTTCTTTCCCAAGTTCACTCTTACTCTAATTATTCTTTCACTTATAAAGATCACATCTGTTACTGGGTCAATCAATGTCTTTGTGAAACACAAACCCCACTCCATTTTTTGCCCCTTTATTGTGACCCTGACAGTATAATTTGTACCCACCTCTCAGCAATTTAGAGGTTTTTCCTTTCCACTTGGTCTCACTCAATCCAAGGATATGAATCTTTCTCCTCTCCATCATGTCTACAATCTCTCCAGTCTTTCCTGTCAAGGTTATTACATTTAATGTTCCCACTCTCAACTTGTTTTTGCCTTTTTGTTGGGTTCTAGTTTTCTATTCTTGTTTAGCGTATGTTCTTGCGTTTCTTGGTTTTCCTTCAGGCTGTGAAGAGCTGTTATTCGTTCCAGGGGAACAAGAAGTGCTGTCTACATTAGGTATGTTTAATCCGAGGCTCGTTCCTTGATTGAAAGCAATAACAAATTTTTCTCATGTGCTGGCCTGCTAAGCCTAACGCATCTGAGGATTTTCTTTCAGGGTTTACTCCCTTAGCCTTTGAAGATCCCTCTTCGCCACAAGGCAGTGGTTCCATTCCTCATTTGCCCATGGGAGGGGAAGGGTGCCTCCTCCGCCAGCTGCTCCGTACCAAAGATGTTCTTCTCCGTCGTAGCTGCTGTTAAGGACTTCGCCAATCCCTGCCAAGGGTTGATAATGGTAACGAAAAAGGAGACGCGCTCGTGTACAGCTAACTTAGCGGCTTTTGAAAGGGTTAAATCATAGCCCTCCGAGTGGCGGGATGTGTTGCGTCAGTTGTGCAACAATTCTGTTATCAGTGGTCACGTGAACTTTCTCATACCCGTAGACGAGGTTCAGGATGTCCACGCAGCACAAATGCCCGCCACAACTGTCTTATTGAAAAGGCAGCAGAGGCAGATCGTACAGCTACCACAGCACAGATAAGACTTGTAACATGATTGCCGACAGGTTATTAGCTGTGGAGCTATACACACGCACACCTCTAGCTCGTCTTCCATTCATGCCACAGCACTGCTGTCAGAGGATCACTTGGAAGATGGAATGGCGCTGAAAGCAGATTCTGCCTGCAAGCAAGTGATGGTCCTTTGCGCATACGACGTAGGCCTGATGAGCGCTGTATCTTAGAGTGCATTCGTCCAAGACACACTGGCCCCACCATACGGCATGGGGTGCGATAAGCTACAACTCTCTTTCACCAGAGTTCGGAGCTTACAGAATGTTGTTAGACTCATTCTTTTGCTGTTCTTGCAGCAGGAGGGTGATTTGTTGTTCCAACAGGATAATGCTCGCTCTCACACTGCCCGTGAAATGTGCTCTGCAACTTCTCTGGTCAGCAGGATATCCAGATTTGTCTCCAATTGAGCACGTGTGGGATATGATGGGACGAGAAGTATTCGTGCGATTCTTACAGAATTACATGAACACGTCCAGCAGGCGTGGCATAACGAATCCCAGGGGAGTATCAGCCATCTAAGATGTACTGGATGCCAGAGTCAGCGCCTGCATTGCCTCCTGTAGAGGCCACACCACATTCTAATATAGGTGTTTCAGTATAGGTCGATACCTGTTACCTCAGAGCGGCTTAGCTATTGATCTGTAAATGTAATCATTTCATGTACCCCATTGAATTGTTGCAACGATAAATATTGAGTGAATTGGAACCTCTAAAAGCGTTTATTAATTTTTTGCGACTTTGTATGATGACAATGTTAATAAATGGTCAGCCAGTTAGCCGTGCGGTCTAACGCACTGCTTTCCGGGCGTGAAGGCGTGCCGGTCCCCAGCACGAATCCGCCCGGCGGATTAGTGTTGAGGTCCGGTGTGCCGGCCAGTCTGTGCAAGGTTTTAAGGCGGTTTTTTCCATCTGCCTCGACGAATGTGGGCTGGTTCCCTTATTCTGCCTCAGTTACACTATGTCGGCGATTGCTTTGCAAACACGGTCTCCACGTACGCTACACCATAATTACTCTACCACGCAAACATTTGGGGTTACACTAGTCTGGTGTGAGACTCTCCTGGGGGTGTCCACTGGGGGGCCGAACCGCACAATAACCCTGAGTTCGGTGTGGGGCGGCGGTGGGGTGCATGGACTGCTGTAGCCTGTTGTGGGGTTGTGAACCACTGAGGGCTACGACGGTGACAAAGCCTCTGCGTCGTTTCTAGGCCCCCACTTCAATGCAGTACAATACAACGTTAATAAGTGGGCAGTGAATCTCTGTAAAATATATATTTGTGATTTATTCAGATTTCATATTTCTTATTGGCCGATGAAAGTTAGTTTCTGGCTCAAATGCCTCAAATGTCTCTAAGCACTATGGGACTTAACATCTGAGGTCATCAGTCCCCTAGACTTAGAACTACTTAAACCTAACTAACCTAAGGACATCACACACATCCATGCAAAATGCAGGATTCGAACCTGCGACTGTAGCAGCAGCACGGTTCCAGACTGAAGCGCCTAGAACCACTCGGTCACAGCGGCCGGCTTTAGTTTCTGGGGGGGAGCTTTGTACCTCCTCTGAGTCTGACGGTGTGGAATTCTGAATCTGAGTCTTGTATGTTACGTGGGCGATGTGATGTTGAGAGGCTTGCGCTGTGTACCTAGTCTGAAATGAGATGGTGTGTTATTGAGATGTGGACGTTACCTGGATAGGGGGTTGTAGTGTTGCGTCTTGAGCTATGTATGTCGCTACCACGTGTTGATATACAGTTGTCCTGAGTCAAGTACACTGCTGGGGTAGGGCATGTACAGCGGAATCCTGTACCATTGTTTTGCGTGGATGGGGTGACCTACAGCTGATGTCTTAGCTGTTGCCGTTGCTGGGAAGAGGTGATATAAAGGCCAGAGCCACGGATTTTGCTGGGATATGGTGACACAGTTCCTTAAAGAATTAAAATCACATTCATAAAACAGCTTCAGACACATGACTATTGTACAAATCTGAAAGTCATTCTTCTTATAGACGTGGGACAGCGGCTGACAATATAAGTAATGTAAATGGAACACCACAGTCGTGGTGACTACACTTTCTGAATACTCACTCCTGGTGAATAGCGGTCCACGGCACCTAGTCGTTGTTGCTCTTTGCATCCTATGATACATGAGCCAATGACTGAAAGTACTTCGTTGGTTAACAGTAGGACCTGATGATGATGCAAATGTAGCATTGAAACTAGTAGTCTGAATAATAAATACTTTGAAATTACGGCTGTGGTGTTCTATTTCCATTACTTACCAAACGAGTTAACGTGTTAAATATTTGACTTTAAACATGCGAACGAGAGAAAGTTTAAGAAAGTTTTGAAATTATACTTGAAGTCTGTTGGAAGTCGCTAAGTGTCCTAAGTAAGAAACACGGGATAAATATACTCTGGGTACTTTGCGCACCATTTTAGGCTAAAGCTAGTTCTTTACGCATCAGAATGTTTATGAACTATGTGTCGTACAATGATATAATTTTGTAGGCACATTCAGTGATACTAGTAGATACCGCCTGCAAAGTGTGTTGCGAATAGAGTTAGTTTTAAACAAATATTGCATGATATTGCAGTTTTACTGCCTGTAATTTTAAGGATACGCCGGCTTTTGAGGTATCTCAATATTTATGGCGTTATACCGCCTGAATTATTTGTCGTAGAATGATATAATTTTCCAGGTACCTTCAATGTGGATAATTTCTACAGACTGTGTTGTGAACATAATCGGCATAAAAGGAGAAATAAATCAAAACGTCATGCCTGAAGCTGAAGTAAGCACGAACAGCGAAAATATGGTAAGCGATAAAAGTTTTTGCTTTTATCATTTTGTGAGGGTTGTCAGCGGGAAAACGTTTCATAAAGGTTTGAAATTACATGTTACGTTCGTTGGAAATCAATAAGCGATCTCATTCTCAGAAACTGGATGAATAAGTCCAGGTACCAGCGCGGCATCAGTTACACTACGTCAAGACAAACACGCAATTTCCAACTTTAATATTTATTTTATTGTGTTAAATCTTGAACAGAAGCTTATACCTGCAGTGAGTAGATTGTGGCAGAATTTAAAAATTTTAAATTCAGTCAATATTTATGGAAAATGTTAAAACAACGTTTTTGCATCTGGAAGCCCTTAGATAGACACCCTGCAGCTGGTACTAGATTCCGGGATAGCGGTTTAGTAATATTCTCTTCAGCCCCGACCACATGTTAAAAGTACAAGTGAGCTACTATTGCATTGATTGCTTTGTGATAATACTAGTTAACAATGAATGACCTTAAAAAATTTTGGAACAGTAGTGTATACTTTAGAAATGCTGTCATATATGATATCTCAGGACATAAGCAAGACAATTATGCAAACAACTTTACAGCTTCATGGTGCTTTATTACACAAAGAACCAGTGACATACATTGCACGCATTCCTCATACCTGCTGTAGATTTCAAGATAGATCAAAAACATACATGTTATCAAAACTTTCAACAATAGTACGTAAACAATTCAAAATGTTAAACAAAATTACCATAGCAAAATTTTTCAAAAAAGTGTTGTTTTTCTTAATATTACCATATGGATCAGTATCAAGTAAACATTACTTGCCCTAATTTAATTTATTTTCTTGTGGGATGTTTTAAAGCAATTCCTGTGAGTAGTGAAGCGAAGGAACACTTCGTACTGCTCACATCGTAGAATGGTAAGGTCTCTGCAGCCTTCTGCCCTGCATTTTGATCTGTTCTTCTTAACATGGCAGTGACGCCCGGGAACCAAGCCCCGCACTTCCAGTGACATAAACAAACGTGACATTGAGTCCAGAGTGATGTATGATACACAAAAGTTTAAAGCTTGTAAGTCCGTTATAACTTCAACTTGCTGTTAGCTATTAACTGAGGAATTACTGAGTAGCTTTAGCAAGTTATTAAAGCACGTGAAATTGTAATTAGAAAATGATATATATTCACGATTATTTCGCCGAGACGTACTGTGCAATTGCAGTAGCCGAAGTCTGCAAACAGTGCTGCCTCCTCCTGCCGCTCAGCAGAAGAACGAACGAGTCAGCTCGCTCAGCAGAAGGACGAACGAGTCAGCTGTGGCTTATGCGACGTGTATCGTACATAATGCCGCAGAACAGAAAAGGTTCAGCTGCGTGCGCACCCGAGAAAAAATGAAACCTAGAGGTGCCATATATCATATATCTGGACTGAAGAAGATTAACACAGCCGGGGAAAATTGGTCCACCCTTTTAAAGGTACCCAATTCTCTCAGTATTTACTGTTGCAACAGCGCTAATGGATTACATGAAATGATTACATTTACAGATCATTAGCACAAGCAGTTCTGAGGCACCAGGTATCGACCCATGCTGAAAAACCCATATTAGTACGTGGTGTCTCCTGCATTCGACGCAATGCAGGCGCTGACCCTGGCAACCACTTGATCGTATAGGTGGCGAATACTGTCCTGGGATACGTTATGCCATGCCGGCTCGACCTGCTCACGTAGATCTGTAAGAGTTGTTGGTCGACGACTGACACGAGTCACTTCTCATCCCACTCGTGCTCGTTTGGAGACAAGACCGGAGATCATGCCGACCAGGGAAGTTGCTGCATGTCTTGCAGAGCACGTTGAGTTTCACAGACGGTGTGTGGGTGAACATTATCCCGTTGGAACAGCACATCACCTTCCTCTTGCAAGAATGGCGAAAGAACGGGTCTACCAACATTCTGCACGTACCGAACGCTGGTTGGCATCCCCTCCATAAATACCAAAGATATGCGAGAGTTGTAGTTCTACGCTCCCAACACCATAAGGCCTGGGATGGGGCCCGTATGTCTTGGACGAATTCAGTCTACGAGACAGCGCTCACCAGGTCTACGTCGTACGCGCAAACGACCTTCACTTGCGTGCAGGCTTAATCTGCTTTCATCGCTGAGGACCATGGCGAAGCCATTCTCCCAAGTGAGTTCTAACGGCACCATTCGAGCCGTGCACGTCGATGCTGTGGGATGAGTGGAAGTTGGTGTGTCTTCTCGTAGTCCAACTTCTAACAACTGTTTGTAACAGTTGGTGTTGACACGTCTGAAATAAACGAGCTCTCTTACGTGGGCTGTGGTAGCTTTACGGTCTGCCACTGCTGCCCTTACAATACGACGGTGCTGGCCGACGTCTGTGCCGCATGGATGTCGACAACCTCGTCTACGGGTGTGAGAATGTTAACGTGACCACTGATACCAGCTCGTTGCCCAATGGCACAGCACGTCCAGCTTTGTGGCAGTTCTCCAGAAGGACCATCCCGCCACTCGAAAGTGGTCTAGCGCTTCTAGGCGCTCAGTCCGGAACCGCGCGACTGCTACGGTCGCAGGTTCGAATCCTGCCTCGGGCATGGATGTGTGTGATGTCCTTAGGTTAGTTAGGTTTAAGTAGTTCTAAGTTCTAGGGGACTGATGACCACAGATGTAAAGTCCCATAGTGCTCAGAGCCATTTGAACCATTTAGCCACTCGAAAGGCCGCAGTTTGACCCCTTTTAACCCTTTCAAACTCACTCAGTTGGTTGTAGGAAGCACGAGTACTTCTTCGTGGCGTGGTTGCCTGTTTGCTTCACACATTTGCTCACACACTGAGCCTTCTGACTGTGGGAATTGCTGGGCGCGGTGGCCAACCGGTTCTAGGCTCTACAGTCTGGAACCGCGCGACCGCTACGGTCGCAGGTTCGAATCCTGCCTCGGACATGGATGTGTGTGATGTCCTTAGGTTAGTTAGGTTTAAATAGTTCTAAGTTCTAGGGGACTGACGACCTTAGAAGTTAGGTCCCATAGTGCTCACAGCCATTTGAACCATTTTGAACTGTGGGCATTCCCCATTAAAGCGTACACACAGATGCTACTCTGTTAGCTATGCCACGACGCTAAATATTGGTGGGCGACGTTGAAACCATTATCAGTTCATCCACTATCTCCCAGGTGGCATACGCGGTCATCAGATCGAAATCGACGTCACCTTTCCAAATATAATAATCTTTTTCGGCAATGTGCATGGAGGTATCCTGCGCCGAACACTTTTCTGCGATAGAGTGGCGTAGAGGGGACACCTGAGGTATGGATTCTGCTGGGACAGAGTGATATAGCGTTGAGACCTTAGTCGTGGGTTTTGATAAAACAGGGTGATATAGATTAGATTAGATTAGATTAGATTTACTTTCATTCCAACTGATTCGTAGTGAGGAGGTCCTCCAGGATGTACAACATGTCAGAAAAACAACAATACATGACAAATATTTACAACTCAAACAAATAAGCTAATATACCATTCCGCAGGTGCCAAGTGGGATGATGGTCATTTTTTAATGAACACTATACGGAAGAATCGTTTTACAAATACAAATGCACTGAATTTAAAATAATTTTTTTAAATTTATTTATAAGATAATAAACGTGTAATACAATTACTAGAATACTTATTTACAATGAACACATTACTGCACTGAAATTGTGCAGAAGTTATATATATACACAATCAGTTGGTTCTACTGAGAAATTCATCCATGGAGTAGAAGGGGTTGGCCACCAATAGATCCTTTAGGCTTCTCTTAAACTGAATGTCATTGGTTGTTAAGCTTATTATGGCTGCTGGCAAGTTATTGCAAATGTGTGTTCCTGAATAATGCAAGCCTTTTTGTACAAGATCAAGTGACTTTAAATCCTTGTGAAGATTATTCTTATTTCTAATATTGATTCCGTGAATTGAGCTGTTGGTTTGAAAAAGTGATATATTTTTAATAACAAATTTCAAATGGCTCTGAGCACTATGGGACTTAACATCTATGGTCATCAGTCCCCTATAACTTAGAACTACTTAAACCTAACTAACCTAAGGACAGCACACAACACCCAGTCGTCACGAGGCAGAGAAAATCCCTGACCCCGCCGGGAATCGAACCCGGGACCCGGGCGCGGGAAGCAAGAACGCTACCGCGCGACCACGAGCTGCGGACATGACAAATTTCATTAAAGAATAAATATATTGGGAACCAGTAGTTAGTATCCCTAGTTCCCTAAACAGGCTTCTGCAGGATGTTCTTGGGTTCACACCACATATAACTCTTACTGCACATTTTTGTGCCCGGAAAACTTTAGCTTGGCTTGATGAATTACCCCAAAAAATAATCCCGTATGATATTATGGAATGAAAGTAAGCATAGTATACCAGCTTTTTCATTTTTATATCCCCTATGTCTGACACAATTCGCATTGCAAATAGAGATTTGTCAAGACGCTTCAGCAGTTCTGTGGTGTGCTTTTCCCAGTTGAATTTTTTACCAAGCTGTAACCCCAAGAATTTAACATTGTGCACTTCTTCTATCTGCTCGTCATCATATGTTAGGCATATACTCGTGGTACACCCCTTACAAGTTCTGAACTGCATGTAGTGTGTTTTTTTTTCAAAGTATAGTGACAAGGAATTGGCTAAGAACCAGTGATTAATGTCCATAAATATTTTATTAGCTGATCTTTCGGTAAACCAAACGAACTTGGCATCTGGTAATGTTACTGATGAAAGGTCATTGATATACACAAGAAAAAGTAAGGGCCCTAAAATGGAACCTTGTGGGACCCCACATGTAATTAGTTCCCAGTTGTATGATGCCTTATAGCTTGATACATGTCTCTTTCCTAATAATACCCTTTATTTCCTGCCAGAGATATAAGATTTGAACCATTTTGCAGCATTTCCTGTTACACTATAATATTCTAATTTACTTAAAAGGATATTGTGATTTACACAGTCACAAAATATACCAATTTGACTGAAATTTTTTATCTAATGAATTAAGCACATTTTCACTGTAAGTGTAGCTAGCCTTCTCAATATCAGAGCCGTTTAGAAATCCGAACTGTGACTTTGACAGTATGTTATTTGAGATGCCCGCATCTCGTGGTCGTGCGGTAGCGTTCTCGCTTCCCACGCCCGGGTTCCCGGGTTCGATTCCCGGCGGGGTCAGGGATTTTCTCTGCCTCGTGATGGCTGGGTGTTGTGTTCTGTTCTTAGGTTAGTTAGGTTTAATTCGTTCTAAGTTCTAGGCGACTGATGACCTCAGCAGTTGAGTCGCATAGTGCTCAGAGTCATTTTGTTATTTGAGATAAGATGGTTATAAAGCCGTTTATGCAGTACTTTTTCTAAAATTTTTCAGAATGCTGGCAAAAGTGAAATTGGGCGGAAATTTGATGCTATTTCTTTATCTCCCTTCTTAAACAGTGGCTTAACTTCAGCATATTTTAACCATTCAGGAAATATTTCACTGATAAACAATACATCCTGTATGTGCCATACGCTTTGCTCCGATAGGGTGATGTAGAGCTGAAACCAGACCTACATCTACAGCTACATCATTACTCTGCAATTCACATTTAAGTGCTTGGCAGAGGGTTCATCGAACCCTCTCTATCTCTCTACCATTCCACTCCCGAACAGCGCGCGGAAAAACGAACACCTAAACCTTTCTGTTCGAGCTCTGATTTCTCTTATTTTATTTTGATGATCATTCCTACCTATGTAGGTTGGGCTCAACAAAATATTTTCGCATTCGGAAGAGAAAGTTGGTGACTGAAATAGATCTCGCCGCGACGAAAAACGTCTTTGCTTTAATGACTTCCATCCCAACTCGCGTATCATATCTGCCTCACTCTCTCCCGTATTACGTGATAATACAAAACGAGCTGCCCTTTTTTGCACCCTTTCGATGTCCTCCGTCAATCCCACTTGGTAAGGATCCCACACCGCGCAGCAATATTCTAACAGAGGACGAACGAGTGTAGCGTAATCTGTCTCTTTAGTGGACTTGTTGCACCTTCTGAGTGTCTTTCCAATGAAAAGCAACCTTTGGCTCGCCTTCCCAACAATATTATCTATGTGGTCTTTCCAACTGAAGTTGTTCGTAATTTTAACACCCAGGTACTTAGTTGAATTGACAGCCTTGAGAATTGTACTATTTATCGAGTAATCGAATTCCAACGGATTTCTTTTGGAACTCATGTGGATCACCTCACACTTTTCGTTATTTAGCGTCAACTGCCACCTGCCACACCATACAGCAATCTTTTCTAAATCACTTTGCAACTGATACTGGTCTTCGGATGACCTTACTAGACGGTAAATTACAGCATCATCTGCGAACAACCTAAGAGAACTGCTCAGATTGTCACCCAGGTCATTTATATAGATCAGGAACAGCAGAAGTCCCAGGACGCTTCCCTGGGGAACACCTGATATCACTTCAGTTTTACTCGATGATTTGCCGTCTATTACTACTAACTGCGACCTTCCTGACAGGAAATCACGAATCCAGTCGCACAATTGAGACGATACCCCATAGGCCCGCAGCTTGATTAGAAGTCGCTTGTGAGGAACGGTGTCAAAAGCTTTCCGGAAATCTAGAAATACGGAATCAACTTGAGATCCCCTGTAGATAGCGGCCTTTACTTCGTGCGAATAAAGAGCTAGCTGCGTCGCACAAGTTCTGAAACCATGCTGATTGCGTATCAATAGATAGTTCCCTTCGAGGTAATTCATAATGTTTGAATACAGTATATGCTCCAAAACCCTACTGCAAACCGACGTCAATGATATAGGTCTGTAGTTAGATGGATTACTCCTACTACCCTTCTTAAACACTGGTGCGACCTGCGCAATTTTCCAATCTGTATGTACAGATCTATCGGTTAGCGAGCGGTTGTATATGATTGCTAAGTAGGGAGCTATTGTATCAGCGTAATCTGAAAGGAACCTAAACAGTATACAATCTGGACATGAAGACTTGCCCGTATCAAGCGATTTCAGTTGCTTCGCAACCCCTAAGGTATCTACTTCTAAGAAACTCATGCTAGCAGCTGTTCGTGTTTCAAATTCTGGAATATTCCATTCGTCTTTCCTGGTGAAGGAATTTCGGAAAACTGCGTTCAATAACTCCGCTTTAGCTGGGATGGTGCGACGTGGAGTACTTTTCTGGGACTGGATGATGCGGCGCTGTGTCCTGGGCGGACAGCGGCGCCGTGACCCCGGCCGCAACGCGTGTTTATCGCTCGCCGCCTGTGGCCTTGTGTGGTCCGTGCCGTCACAGTGTGGCGCTATGTTGACGCGCGGAGCGACGTCCGCGCCAGACGGCTGTGCGTATCTGTTACGTGGAACGCAGGAGCGTCGCCCACGTGCTGTCGCATCGCCATTTGATAACACTATCGTATACGTAGTCTACGAAAAAGTGGCACGAGCCGGGGAATCCCCTGCACTTGCAAAACATTTTCCTGGCCAGAAAGTTCCTCTTCTCGTCAGAAGGCGTTCGATACAGTTCCCCACAGTCGTTTAATGAACAAAGTAAGAGCATATGGACTATCAGACCAATTGTGTGATTGGATTGAAGAGTTCCTAGAAAACAGAACGCAGCATGTCATTCTCAATGGAGAGAAGTCTTCCGAAGTAAGAGTGATTTCAGGTGTGCCGCAGGGGAGTGTCATCTGACCGTTGCTATTCATAATATACATAAATGACCTGGTGGATGACATCGGAAGTTCACTGAGGCTTTTTGCGGATGATGCTGTCGTATATCGAGAGGTTGTAACAATGGAATATTCTACTGAAATGCAGAAGGATCTGCAGCGAATTGACGCATGGTGCAGGGAATGGCAATTGAATCTCAATGTAGACAAGTGTAATGTGCTGCGAATACATAGAAAGAAAAATCCCTTATCATTTAGCTACAATATAGGTCAGCAACTGGAAGCAGTTACTTCCACAAATTATCTGGGAGTAGGCATTAGGAGCGATTTAAAATGGAATGATCATATAAAGTTGATCGTAGGTAAAGCAGATGCCAGACTGAGATTCATTGGAAGAATCTTAAGGAAATGCAATCCGAAAACAAAGGAAGTAGGTTACAGTACACTTGTTCGCCCACTGCTTGAATACTGCTCAGCAGTGTGGGATCCGTACCAGATAGGGTCGATAGAAGAGATAGAGAAGATCCAACGGAGAGCAGCGCGCTTCGTTACAGGATCATTTAGTAATCGCGAAAGCGTTGCGGAGATGATAGATAAACTCCAGTGGAAGACTCTGCAGGAGAGACGCTCAGTAGCTCGGTACGGGCTTTTGTTGAAGTTTCGAGAACATACCTTCACCGAGGAGTCGAACAGTGTATTGCTCCCTCCTACGTATATCTCGCGAAGAGACCATGAGGATAAAATCAGAGAGATTAGAACCCACACAGTGGCATACCGACAATCCTTCTTTCCACAAACAATACGAGACTGGAATAGAAGGGAGAACCGATAGAGGTACTCAAGGTACGCTCCGCCACACACCGTCAGGTGGCTTGCGGAGTATGGATGTAGATGTAGATGTAGATTTAGAACACGGTGACGTTAGCAATAATCATCATAATAAGTGCGATGAAGTTGCATTACTTACAGGAAAAGCTAGGACTGTGCAAAAATTGTACTAATAATTTGATTGAACTTAACAAGATTTCAAAATGGCACTCGTCGATGTCCACATTCGACTAATTATAGAGTTTCCAGAATGATATTTTTACTCGGCAGCAGAGTGTTCGCTGGTACGAAACTTCCTGGCAGATTAAAACTGTGTGCCAGACCGAAACTCGAACTAGGGACCTTTGCCTTTCCCGGGCAAGTGCTTTGGAAGGTAGCAGACGAGGTACTGGCGGAAGTAAAGATATGAGAACAATTCAGCCGTCGTGCTTGACTAGTTCACTCGGTAGAGCACTTGGCCGTCAAAACTAATGGTCCCATGTTAGAGGCTCAGCCCACCACAGAGTTTCAATATCCCACAAAGTTGTATGTCAGTCCACACTCCGCTGGAGAATGAAACTTTCATTCTCGAAACCCCTTCTACGCTGTGGCTAAGCCATGTCAGAGCAATATCCTTTCTTTCAGGGGCGCTAGTCTTGCAATTTTCGCAGGAGAGCTTCTGTGATGTTTGGAAGGTAGGAGACGAGGTACTGGCGGAAGTAAAGCGCTGACGACGGGTCGTGAGTCGTGGCTAGGTAGCTCGGTAGAGCACCCGCCGCGAGAGACAAAGGTCTCGACTTCGAGTCCCGATCTGGCACACAGTTTTAATCTGCCTGGATGTTCCAGTTATGTAGTTGTATCTATAGTTGTAAAACAACAGTAGACTATAATCAGTCAGCGTAGACTATGACAGTCTTCAAATGGTTCAAATGGCTCTGAGCACTATCGGACTAAACATCTGAGGTCATCAGTCACCTAGAACTAAGGACTACTTAAACCCAACTAACTTAAGGACATTACACACATCCATGCCCGAGGCAGGATTCGAAGCTGCGACCGTAGCGGTCGCGCGGTTCCAGACTATAGCGCCCAGAACCGCTCGACCACCTCGGCCGGCTATGATAGTCTTCTTAGTGGCTTTGGTCAGTTAAGATCGTGCCCAAGTACGTTAGATGTGTTGTGTAACTATCAGGCGTTGCCTCACAACGATCGGTTTCAAAACTGGAGGTGGTGAACCATCTACAAACTGAGTGAGGATAAACAATGGGCCGGGTAACCTACGGAATATTTTTGACCCACATAGCTATCCTCTTATCTGTTACTTAAAAATAAGCCGTAATTATAGCAAAACTAAAACTGTCTATCTTCAATTCAGGTGCTATTCGAAAGTTGTTGATTCATAACGTGGAACGGAGGGATGTTACACTAAGAATAAAGAAAACGTATACAGATTTATCGTATAGCGCTATAAAACGCAGTTTATTCAACAAAACGGTAAAATTAAAAAAAGCACAAATCAAATATATATCAAATATCGCTTTAATACTTTGTCGAACTTATACAAATTATGTTATTGTTATTCACAATCAACTTTCGCATTTTTCATTAATAATAGGAAACCTTATCTTTGATCTTGATGATGAACTTTCTATTGAGATTGAAGTAATGATAATTATATTATTTTTTTATGTTTGTGCATGTAAACTCCACTTACATCAAAAGTAATTGCTTTGGTTACATAAAAGTTCAGAAATAACGCGATCAATTAATTTTTATTACTTATAAAATGCAACTGATATTTTGTAAGGATATAAATACACAGCTGATTAACAATGACTGATGTGTCATTCTAATTATGTGCAAAACAAACAATCAAACAAACGAAAAACAAAGATAAAACGTCGGCTCCCAATTTCTATCTTACGCTCTCATTTGTGTTTATTTCTCTACCAATTCTACCAACACTCCTGGTAATCCTACCCTTCACAACGTCATTTATGTAGTGTACAAGAGCTACCGAATTGTATTATTAGTAGAGCGCAACTCTAATTATACCTTCTTGCGCACCATTTGTCAAAGAGATAACTTATTTTCAGGTTCCCAGCCACGACGGAATTTTTATGTAGGAATCAACATGATTTCCGTTAACACCCAACATGTGAAAACCAGCTCGCTCTGTTTGATCGTGCTACCCAGAAGGTAGCAGACAACGGAGCTCAGGTTGAAGCCTTAGACACACAGCCACACCATCGCTCATGGTGCGCCTACACGAGCCGTATTTATAGCAATGTGTTAACCGTGAATATTGCAACGCTGTGGCTGCTATACACGCCAATATTGCTGTCTGAGTATACAATATTGCTGACGGAGCAGGCAGGTTGTTGCTTAGAGCGTATTACCGCGGTGTTGCCTCCATCGGTGAACAATATTTCGTATGGCTGGGCCACATATGTCTGTGTCTTGTTTGTCTGCTTGCCCTTCACTCTTAATCTGCTTACTTTTTCTACGCCGACAGCGCCAAGTCACGTAATCTGACCGGTGGAACTCGTCGTAGGTCACCTTCTGATAATCTATGTTAGAATACAGAGATCGCGTTGGCACACCAAAAATGGCAAAGCAATTCGATATCATAGACGTTAGTGAGGGATCGCTGCAATCTGCAACGACTTATTGGAATCTTCCTAGAGACCACGCATCCCTTCTCATCTTAGGAGCGTCCTCACGCTGATGTCAATACAGTGTCGAACTAACAAGAACTCTGTCCCAGTTCGAGACCTCAGCCTCAGCAGTGATCAGCATCGCACGACAATGTTCTTAAAGTTTCAGATGAACATACTTATTTTTGTCAAGATTGAGCGTTGTACATCAAGAGAACAGTTTGTTAATTAGTGCATCAAGTGATGCTTTGACAGTCCATACCAGCTGTAAATTATCCAGTAGTTCTGTATTAAAGAAGTGTGTTAAAGTGAAGTAAATCTTACATTCAATTACATAATAAAATGAACTAATATTTCATGTGTTCTGGTTTGAAGAGCGTTCTCCCAGACCAATCAAAGAACCCACAGCTGGGGCCGGACGAAAGTAGTTTCGCATGGTCACAACACTGCCGAAGCTGGGTATGGCGATATAAGGGTGAAAATAAAGGGACATTATTTTGACTTAGGTGCCAACACACAATAGCTTCCGAGAAAACGAAGTTTCGGCAGCACTTCATCAGGCTAGTCGCGCTGCGAAGGTACTGTAGGGGCTAATAGTATAGTTCGAAGTTTTGCACCCCATCTTCAGATCCATTTTTATGTGTTCTTTATTCTTTTGTTGTCACGAAACTATGTGACATCAATATTTTTTATGACATCGTGAAATACAGTGGAATTAATGGCAAACGAAATAAAGATTTCAAACCTTATTAAAAATAGATTTGATCATCAAAATTGATTTGCGTTAATATCTTCCATTAAACTACTATCAACAGTTTTGTTTGTCTCCAAGAAGTTAACGACAGTTTTGATCCTAGAGTCCATCAAGACGTGAACCAGTTAATCGAACGACATAAAAATGTGTAGGCAACAGCCACAAATCTGTAAAGATCGCTAAAGGATCCTACGATGGGTGTTCAGTAACTAAAGCAACACATTTTCAGGACTCCAATACAGCATACTATTCCCCATTCTTTGGGTTACAAAACCCCCTTTTTAACATAATCTCCGTTCACGGTGACAGCCTTATGCTACCTGACAGGACCAGTACGTCAGCACAGTACCATTATACTGGTCGACGTCGGAGCCAAGGTCTTGCTGCATCATCCTCGTACTGCCTGAGCAATTCCCCGAAGGTGGTTCCTCGTTAGACTTCATGGTTTTCTGTTAGGCGGCGACGAACCCAGCGAGCACACGCCAGTCGGTACCTCAACTGGTGGACAGGGTGTTATCACTATCGTTAGGGACGTGCAGGTAAGCAGTGAGGTATTTGTGATCCGTCGATCATGGCTCTGAGCACTAAGGGACTTAACTTCTGAGGTTATCAGTCCCCTATAACTTAGAACTACTTAAACCTAACTAATCTAAGGACATCACTCACATCCATGTCCGAGGCAGGATTCGAACCTGCGACCCTAGTGGTCGCGCAGTTCCAGACTGTAGGGACTAGAACCGCGCGGCCACCACGGTCGACTCCGTTGACCACCTCGAATGAGAGTTTTGCACCACCTTGTTGCCATGGTGACAGACGCCTCGCCAAACGGCTCACCGTGGTTTTGTACAGTGCCAGGTCTCCGTAGGCATTCTGCAAGCGGCAAGGAACATCTGCGATACTATATAATGAAATAATATTTTTTTTGTTTTTTCCTTTATTGAATTTCGATTTCCCCCGAAGGGGGCGGGCTGGCAGGAGCTTAGTACGCCGCTCTTCAGCCTACAGAATTTTTAAAACATAAGAAGAAGATAATAAGCAATACAAGCAGGCGATAGAAACGGTGACTTAAATTGTAAAATGGCGGAAAATTGTGGAATTTAAAACGTAAAACAAAGTGGTGGCAATGCTAATAAAGTAAACAGGAAGGAGACAGATAAAATAGTAGACAGACAATGAAAATAAACACGGCGACAGTCTGCTTTCTGTAAGAAAGAGATATAAAAAAATCACACCCAGCGACTGTATGATTTCGGTTCGCAACATTTCGGAAAATACGCACAACACCTGACACTCACTTAAAACACTGCACTAAAAAGTTGGCACGAAGATGACACACCACAGCCAAGGGTAAATGGGGGGGGGACCTGAACAGATGAGGTGAAGAAAAGGGGGGGAGAGGAAAAACGAAGGGGGGGGGGACTGACGGAGGGATGAAATAATAAGTAGCCAGTTACATAAAAGAAAATTAATTTCTTTACCGGTCTCGGGCACTTAATGCCTTTCTTCAGAAAGATATGCCTATCGCATTATTTGCGAGTGTCAGTAATAAAGTGCATACAGCGAAGTGCCATGGTCAAGTAGTTCACAGTGTCTGCATAAAACTAGTAAAAGGTGCTCTTGTTTTCCGCCAAAAGAAATTCAGTGACAGCTCTCTGCTTGGAACGCATCACCACCACAGACGCCATTGTGAAGGCTACTGTGTTGCGCCGTCAACTGCCGGAGTTTGATGTAACAATAAGGGCTGAAGAGGGTATATCCCACGATATCCCACAACAAATTCTGCATTTTTTCAACTGAAACTGGCTGAGGAGAAAAGGGTTACATTACTTATTGAACGCCTCACGCATCATCACTTTCTGAACAAATTTTTGCGATCTTACGTAAAAGTGTAGGCATTTCTGTACATTATTGACTTTCCGGATTGGAAAGACGATCCCTCCTTATATGAAGGACTGTTTTCCGATGATATCGGAATACCGACGTGTTCACTAAAAGTAATTCCGCCAAAGTATATGCCGTTATGTAGGTCCTACAATGTATACTTTTACTGAGAGATGAACATGTACATTCGCCGATTACAGAAGTGTCCTATCCTGATCGCACAGCAAAGGGATCCCACAAGCAGCAACGATGCAATTAAAAATACACACCTTGATCCGTAATGAACTACACGCTCCAGTATTCGAAAACAATGCCTCGATATGCGTTGTTTGCGGTGAAATGATCTTCAGATTGCGAGTTTGTTTTCCAGTAATATTCGCACAAAAAATGTGACTATGGTATACGTGCCATTGCTCGTTGCTCGTGGTGCTCCGAATTGTTATGTTTTGAATGTTTTATGAATGCACTGGTTCTCCTATGTTTTTAATTTTCAAATACAGTTAATTATATAACATTTGTGAAGATTCAATCCATTTGTAATAAGATCTGAAACGCTAATTGCTTTTCTCAATAATTCCATTGTATTTTACGATGACACAAACCATATTGAGGTAACATACCTCCGCAAAAATAAAAGAAAAACAAAGCATAAGATTGGATTTGAACATGCGGCACCTAATTTTGAAACTGTTCTCTCGGCAACTGTGCTACCGACTGACTTCGTTTTCCGATGCACGAGTGAACTGATGGAGTCGTGTCGAAGTTTTCCCGAAAACTATTGAGCGTTGGCACCTAACCCAAAGTGAGGGTCTATTTAGTTTCATTTTTCTTTTACGAAGCCAAATTTCGGCTGGGTCAGAGAGCGGCCTATTTGTTTCGAAACTTCCTGGCAGTTTACGACCTTGTGCCGGACTGGGACTCGATCCCGGGGTATTTACTTTTCGCGGGTAATTGGTGTACCAACTGATCTACTCAAGCACGACTCATGCCACGTCCTCACAGCTTCGCTTCCATCAGCAGCTCATCTCCTACCTTCTGGAATTCAAAGAAATTCTCCTGAGAAACTTGTAGGACTAGCACTCCTGTAAGATAGGATATTGCGGAGACATGGCTTAGCGTCAGCCTGGGAGATGTTTCCCGAATGAAGTTTTCACTTTGCGGCGGAGTGTGCGCTGATATGAAACTTTCTGCCATATTAAAACTGTGTCTCGCAGTCTCCGGAGTATTATTTCGTTTCAGTTTCTAAAGAGGGGGCCTGTGCGTAGACGCACTAGAATTGCTTGTTATGCGCAGGAATGTAGACATGTGCAAACGAGATAAGTATGAATTCCATAAATGTGATGCGCACATCTGCGACCATAAGTATGAAACACATAAATTAATATATACGCTGTGCAACAGAATCAAAGGACCACTTTTTCGAAATCACTAAATTCTCACACGTTGCGACATGTAAGTATGAAGTTTGGCTCAAAGTTGCCTAAAACCTTCCTCTCTTGTGGTGCAAAAGAGTGGCGCGCTGCAACGTCACCCTCGGGCTAGACTTTTCAGGCGTGTTGATCCAGGGGGAATAAAAGTTCACAGTTCAGAAGTTCGTGTGACGTGCAAGGTGAGTTAATTGGGTAACATCGACACGAAATTTCACGATTCTCCCCCACTCCACCGTGGACGGGTCACACGGTGGGGAGGTCGTCACAGCCCTCTTGGCTACATTTCACACCTTCTTCTGATGACTCTGTGCTGGGGATAGAAACGAGACGCTCATCGTTGAAACAACGTGGTTTCTTATGAGTGGTCGAGGAACACAATCCAGATTCACCACAGCTCAGAATCGGCTCGAGAATGCCTCAAAGGTTGGCATAAAGGGCGTCGATGAAACTACCCCTTTCACTGGGGCGTTTATCCCCACACACTTCGCGGTCGAAAACGACAGTGCGCAAAGCAGTGAGCGACAGGAAGACGTTCTTGGTCATCGTTGACATTGCTGACACCCTCGGACGTTTCAACCTTACTCTAACGAAATTGTAGGGCTGCATCTCCTTAAACGTGAGCTGACCCTCTTGGAGGACAGCGTAACGCCAATTTTTGCTCTTAAGTACAGGTTGGAACCACTAGTGACAATTCATAACTATTTCACGAAATCTTAACATGATCCGTTGGAAGAAAGGGTAATTATGCACTTGTCACCCCTCCTTCTTCGCGCGTTCCTGTTGTGTGATCACGGGAGGGGTGCAGCATTAAAGTGTACAGGGTCCCTCTAAGACCTCGCAGTTCGGCAACACCAGAGTGGCAGCCACGCACCGTTACAAATGTAGCTTATACTATGTGATCAAAAGTACGCGGACAACACATAAAACATACGTTTTTTTACATTAGTTGCATTGTGCTGCCACCTACTGCCAGATACTCCGTATCAGCGACCTCAGTAATTAGACGTCACACAGGAATTCCAAACTGCATCAGGATCCACTGCAAGCACTATGACAGTTAGGCGGGAGGTGAGAAAACTTCGATTTCATGGTTCAGCGGCTGCTCATAAGCCACACATCACGCCGGCAAATGTCAAACGACGCCTCGCTTGGTGTAAGGAGCGTAAACATTGGGCGACTGAACAGTGGAAAAACGTTGTGTGGTATGATAGACCACGGTACACAATGTGGCGATCCGATGGCAGGGTGCGGGTACGGCGAATGTCCGGTGAACGTCATCTACCAGCGTGTGTAGTGCCAACAGTAAAATTCGAAGGTGGTGGTGTTGTGGTGTGGTCGTGTTTTTCATGGAGGGGGCTTGCACCCCTTGTTGTTTTGCGTGGCACTATCACATCACTGGCCTACTTGATGTTTGAAGCATCTTTTTGCTTCCCACTGCTGAAGAGCAATTCGGGGATAGGGATTGCATCTTTCAACACGATCGAGCACTTGTTCATAATGCACGGCCTGTGGTGGAGTGGTTACACGACAATAACATCCCTGTAATGGACTGCCCTGCACAGAGTCCTGACCTGAGTCCTACAGTACACCGTTGGGATGTTTTTGAACGCCGACTTCGTGCCAGGCCTCACCGGCGGACATCGATACCTCTCCTCAGTGCAGCACTCCGTGAAGAATGGGCTACCATTTCCGAAGAAACCTTCCAGCACCTCATTGAGTGGAGGCTGTCTTCAAGGCTAAGGGTGGGTCAACACCATTCTGAATTCCAGCATTACCGATGGAGGGCGCCACGACCTTGTAAGTCATTTTCAACCAGGTGTCCGGGTACTTTTGATCATATAGTGTATGTAGATGAAATGTCGTAGAATGATTTTGAACACAACATTAAAGAATTGCGGTCGCGCTGCCATCCAAAGGGGTGCAGCCCCACAATGTTCTTAGAGACGGGGTGAAACGTCTGAGAGTGTCAATAGTGTCAAATATTGTCAAGAACGTCTCCGTGTTTCTCATCGCATTGTGGATTGTCACTCGACTGCGACCAGGGAAAAGCGTGGTTTCATTGAAGTTCTTTACGCAACCCCTGAGGCCTTTTCGTGGCGACCCAAAGCGGTGGTTGTCTGAAACGTTTTCCTCGGACACCCTCAGGAAAACAACATGATTTAAACATTGGGCGTCGTGCATCTAACCTCCATTGCAAAGGCGTCGGATGAAGAGGTGAAGTGTGGGTAAGAGGGGCTGTGGCGACGTTCCCATCGTGTACACATCAACGGTGGCGTTGGGCAAAATTCTGGTGAAGCTTGGCGCCAACGTGAGGTCATTAACCCACCTTACACGTCACATGAACGATCGTTGAAGGATCGTCAAGTCCGAGGATGACGTCACAGGACGTCACGCTTTTGTACTATTAGAAAAGAATGCTTTACACACCTTTGAGCCACATTTCAAACTTATGCGCCGTAGTTGGAGACGATTACGATGTTGCGAAAAAGTGATTCTTTAATTCTGTTGTGCAGTGTACAAAGACATCCGTCTGAAAAAGGAAATGCTGGCTGTTACCGTCGTAGGAGAAGAAGATCTATAGCAAACTTTTCTGAAGATTCGTCACATGTGTTTCCATGTTCGTGGGTAGCAATTTTGGAACTGTGTTTTTGTTACAGACTTTTTATATATTACTTTTCATGTCCCATACCTCTTTTAGTAGAGAATTATGGAATTCATAGTTTCGTCACTGTACTGGTAAAGCCACAATAAAATATTGACATAAACATTTGACTGTTATTTCAAAATAATTTGGTGAATTCTTTGAGTCCCTCCACCAAAGCGTTATAAACGTCTTGTACCAAGAGAAATATCGATCGGAAGTGCAATTTAAAGCAGTATAAATGTCTGTATGAATCATCAGCTGCCAAAAGTGATGGGCGATAGCCAATCTGATTGTAACTGTATACAGTCCTTCACACTGGTGCCGGTCTTATCAACTGTCTGGCCAACTGCCTTAAAACGATATTTTTAAACTCGTGTTTCAGCACTCTATTCGTACAAGCGATTTGAATCTAGCATCAGTTCGCGAAATAAAATTCTGGAAGCAGTTCGCTTGCTTAAAAAAACGTATCTAGCAAGCGCGATGTCTTTTTTTCTTGCTAATATTTTCTTTTTTTTACTGTAGAGTGCAAACACTGGACCTGCGCTCATTCCCACTAGCTCGCCAATCAAAATTTCCGGGCGGTAATTGTTATTGTCGATGCAAACGCACTTTTACGTAATATGCGACTGAACTGAAGACTCTGTTGCTAGCATAGCATAGTACGTCGTCATTAATGGGGATGCATCGTCTGAATGCCGGCCGCTGTGACCGAGCGTTTAGAGGAGCTTCAGCCAGAACCGCGCGACTGCTACGGTTGTAGGTTCGAATCCCGCCTCGGGCATGGATGTGTGTGATGTCCTTAGGTTAGTTAGGTTTAAGTAGTTCTAAGTTCTAGGGGACTGATTACCTCCGATGTTAAGTCTCATAGTGCTCAGAGCCATTTGAACCATCGTCTGAATGAAGGTGGTGACAGGAGCGCTACCGCCCACGGTATGTGTAAATGTTGTGGGTAAAGTCTGTAGTACTAATAGCCTTTTCGTAGATGACGAGCTCTGTATAGGCAAGTGACATTGTTAGAAACTTGTTACAAATGCAGAGAGACTTGCAAGGATTGGTGCCTGGTGCAAAAATTTGCTACTCGTCTTCAGGATAAGTAAATGTTGTGAAATGCAGGTAAACGGACGATGGCTTCCAACATCGTTTGATAATACGCGACCGGTCACTGGAATCAGGCACTGACTTCAAGTATTTAGAAGTTTCCGTCGTGAATGATTTAATGTTAAGGGATGGTAAAAATTCAACCATGGGGAAGGCAGATGTCAGACTCTGTCGTATTGGGAAAATTAAAAGGAAGTGCACTTCACACACGAAAGCGATCGGTCAAAAAACCCTTCCTTGGCCAATTCGTAAGTACTGTTGATCGGTCTGGGACCCTTGCCAAGTTGGAATAACGGAAGAGACAGAAAAGATTCTTACAGGAGCTGCACAATTAGCAGTCAGCTCGAGGGTGTCAAACAAACGCTCTAAGAAGTGTACTGGCAGATATTACAAGAAAATGTGCGTTTATGTACGCGTGTTAACTAAAACTATTAGTCGAAATTTGTACTAAGGGCGGGATTCGAACCGAGGTCTCTTGCTCACTGGCGCATGAGCTAACCACTACACCACAGTGGCACAGGGGCTTTGCACGGATAACCAAAGAACGTCTTCCACGTCAATTCAAGTTCCCTCAGCCCACTTGGTATTCCCCATCGTCGCTACACTTTGCATACTTTGAGGTGGCAAAAGTCATGGGATGCCTCCTAATGTGTCGGACCTCCTTTTTCCCCGCGTAGTGCAGAAA
This sequence comes from Schistocerca americana, assembly GCF_021461395.2. Classification (NCBI taxonomy): domain Eukaryota; kingdom Metazoa; phylum Arthropoda; class Insecta; order Orthoptera; family Acrididae; genus Schistocerca; species Schistocerca americana. The sequence continues at coordinate 359,309,646 of NC_060125.1, read as the reverse complement.
CTCGACAGGGCATCGAATCAATAAGTCGTTCCCATGCAGAAAATTTACGCCATGCTGCCTCTATAGCCGTCCATAATTGCGAAAGTATTGCCGCTGCAGGATTTTGTGCTCGAAATGACTTCTCGATTATGTCCCATAAATGGTCATTTCGGGTGATCTGGTTGTCCAGAATGTTCTTCAAACCAAACGCGATCAACTGTGGCACGGTGACATGGAGCACAGCCAAACATAATAATTAGCTACATGAAGAGTGTGAATGGCTGCAAATGATCTCCATATAGGACAACATAACTACACTCCTGGAAATTGAAATAAGAACACCGTGAATTCATTGTCCCAGGAAAGGGAAACTTTATTGACACATTCCTGGGGTCAGGTACATCACATGATCACACTGACAGAACCACAGGCACATAGACACAGACAACAGAGCATGCACAATGTCGGCACTAGTACAGTGTATATCCACCTTTCGCAGCAATGCAGGCTGCTATTCTCCCATGGAGACGATCGTAGAGATGCTGGATGTAGTCCTGTGGAACGGCTTGCCATGCCATTTCCACCTGGCGCCTCAGTTGGACCAGCGTTCGTGCTGGACGTGCAGACCGCGTGAGACGACGCTTCATCCAGTCCCAAACATGCTCAATGGGGGACAGATCCGGAGATCTTGCTGGCCAGGGTAGTTGACTTACACCTTCTAGAGCACGTTGGGTGGCACGGGATACATGCGGACGTGCATTGTCCTGTTGGAACAGTAAGTTCCCTTGCCAGTCTAGGAATGGTAGAACGATGGGTTCGATGACGGTTTGGATGTACCGTGCACTATTCAGTGTCCCCTCGACGATCACCAGTGGTTTATGGCCAGTGTAGGAGATCGCTCCCCACACCATGATGCCGGGTGTTGGCCCTGTGTGCCTCGGTCGTATGCAGTCCTGATTGTGGCGCTCACCTGCACGGCGCCAAACACGCATACGACCATCATTGGCACCAAGGCAGAAGCGACTCTCATCGCTGAAGACGACACGTCTCCATTCGTCCCTCCATTCACGCCTGTCGCGACACCTGTGGCGGGCTGCACGATGTTGGGGTGTGAGCGGAAGACGGCCTAACGGTGTGCGGGACCGTAGCCCAGCTTCATGGAGACGGTTGCGAATGGTCCTCGCCGATACCCCAGGAGCAACAGTGTCCCTAATTTGCTGGGAAGTGGCGGTGCGGTCCCCTACGGCACTGCGTAGGATCCTACGGTGTTGGCGTGCATCCGTGCGTCGCTGCGGTCCGGTCCCAGGTCGACGGGCACGTGCACCTTCCGCCGACCACTGGCGACAAAATCGATGTACTGTGGAGACCTCACGCCCCACGTGTTGAGCAATTCGGCGGTACGTCCACCCGGCCTCCCGCATGCCCACTATACGCCCTCGCTCAAAGTCCGTCAACTGCACATACGGTTCACGTCCACGCTGTCGCGGCATGCTACCAGTGTTAAAGACTGCGATGGAGCTCCGTATGCCACGGCAAACTGGCTGACACTGACGGCGGCGGTGCACAAATGCTGCGCAGCTAGCGCCATTCGACGGCCAACACCGCGGTTCCTGTTGTGTCCGCTGTGCCGTGCGTGTGATCATTGCTTGTACAGCCCTCTTGCAGTGTCCGGAGCAAGTATGGTGGGTCTGACACACCGGTGTCAATGTGTTCTTTTTTCCATTTCCAGGAGTGTATTTCCAGTCAATGATCGGTTCAGTTGGGCCAGAAGACCCACTTAATTTCATGTAAACACAGCCCACATCTTTATGGAGCCACTACGAGCTTGCAAAAAGCCTTGTTGAAAATTTATGTCCGTGGCTTCGTGGGATCTACGTGGCGCAGACCTACCATCAGCTCTTGACAAATGAAATTGCGACTCAAATGACTAGGCCACAGTTTTCCAGTCGTCTATGGTCCAACCGATATGGTCACGAGTTCAGAGGAGGCCCTGTAGGCGACGTCGTACTACACATTTCAAAAAAAGTTTTGCATCACCCCATTTCCAAGAACTTCTGAAGATAGACGTTGACTGTGGATATTGCATCACAGACACAGTCCATTTGACTGTTCAGAGATGTCACTAAACCCGCCCAAAGATGTAAACAAACATGCATGAGCAGCGCCTATTACACGGAGGGGCTCCGACAGCCGATCAGTTCCAGTCATTCCACCAGGAAGGAGGTACACGGTTCGTGTTGTCTGTAGTTGGACCATGCCTAGACGGTCAATACTGTTGTTCGATCGCGTCTGCATTGTTACTTTGTGCAGGAAGGGCTCTCAACTAGGGAAGTGTACAGGCGTCTCGGAATGAACCAAAGAGATGTTGCTCGGACATGGAGGAGATACAGAGAGAACGTAAAGGTCGAGGACATGCCCAAGGGCTACTACTGCAGTGGATGACCGCAACCTACGGATTATAGCTCGGAGGAACACTAACAGCAACGCCGCCATGTTGAATAATGCTTTTCGTGCAGTCACAGGACGTCGTGTCACGACTCAAATTGTGCACAATAGGCTGCATGATGCGCAACTTCACTCCAGGCGTCCATGGAGAGATTCATCCTTGCAACCGCGACACCATGCAGAGGGGTACAGATGGGCCCAACAACATGCCGAATGGACCGCTCAGGATTGGTATCACGTTCTTTTCACCGATGAGTGTCGCATATGCCTTCAACCACACAATCGTTGGAGGCGTGTTTGGAAGGAACCCGGTCAGGCTGAACGCTTTAGACACACTGTCCAGCGAGTGCAGCAAGGTGGAGGTTCCCTGCTGTTTTGGGGTGGCATTATGGGGAGCCGACGTATGGCGCTGATGCTCATGGAAGGCGTCGTAACGGCTGTACGATACGTCAATCCTCTGACCGATAGTGCAACCATATCGTCAGCATATTGGCGAGGCATTCGTCTTCGTAGACGACAGTGCGCGCCCCCATCGTGCACATCTTGTGAATGACTTACTTCAGAATAACGACATAGCTCAACTACAGGGGCCAAACGTTCTCCAGAAATGAACCCTATCGAACAAGCCTGGAATAGACTGAAAAAGGGCTGTTTATGGACGACGTGACCCATCAACCACTCTGAGGGATCTATGTCGAAGCGCTGTTGAGGAGTAGGACAATCTGGACCAACAGTGCCTTGATGAACTTGTGGATAGTATGCCACAACGAATATAGGCATGAATCAATGCAAGAGGACGAGCTACTGGGTATTAAAGGTACCGGTGTGTACAGTAATCTGGACTACCATCTCTGAAGGCCTCGCCGTATGGTGGTACAACATGCAATGTGTGGTTTTCATGAGCAATAAAAAGGGCGGAAATGATGTTTATGTTGAACTCTATTCCAATTTTCTGTACAGGTTCCGGAACTCTCTTAACCGAGTTTTTTTGAAGTGTGTATTACCAAAGGCACTTGTGTTTGTCGTTTGCTGCCATAGCACATGAACGCCAGATTTCGCTGCACTGTCATAACGGATGCGTTTGACGTACATCTCACATTGATTTCTGTGATTATTTCAAGCACTCTTCGTTATCCATTAGCACTGGCAGCTCTACGCAAACGCTGCTGTTCTTAGTCGTTTAGTGAAGGCCGTCGGCCACTTTGATGTCCGTGGAAAGAGGTAGTCCCTGAAATTTGTTGTTGTTGGCACACTCTTGACGAGCCCGCATCTCGTGGTCATGCGGTAGCGGCCTCGCTTCCCGCGCCCGGGTTCCCGGGTTCGATTCCCGGCGGGGTTAGGGATTTTCTCTGCCTCGTGATGGCTGGGTGTTGTGTGTTGTCCTTAGGTTAGTTAGGTTTAAGTAGTTCTAAGTTCTAGGGGATTGATGACCATAGATGTTAACTCTCATAGTGCTCAGAGCCATTTTTGAACACTCTTGAAGCTATGGATCTCGGAATATTGAATTCCCTAACGATTTCCGAAATTCAATGTCAAACACGTCTGGCTCCAACAACTACTTCGCTTCCAATGAATGTTAATTCCCGTCGTGTGACCATAACCACGTCGGAACCTTTTTCGCGTAAATCACCTGAGTTCAAGTGACAGTTCTACCAATGCACTGTCCTTTTATATTTTGTGTACGCGATACTATCGCCATCTGTGTATGAGAATATCGGTCTCCCATGACTTTTGTCGAATCATTGTAAACACACACACAAAAAAACAATCTATTAACTTTCAGTCATACGCAAATCACACTAACGTAAAGGCTGTCGATTCGACTAAATACCCGGGAATTGCAATTACGAACAACTTAAAATGAAAAGATCACATAAATACTGTTTTGGGAAAGGCAAACCGAAGACAACGTTTTTTTTTTTTTTTTGTTTTTTTTTTTTTTTTTTTTTTTTTGGCAGAACGCTTATAAGAAACAACAGGCCTACTAAACAGACCGCCTGCACTACGCCTGATCGTCCTCTGCCAGAGTACTGCTGTGCTCTGTGGGTTCTTACCCAATAGGATTGACAGAGAAAATAGAAAAATTAAAAAAAATGGCAGCTCGTTTTTTATTATCGCGCAGTGGGGTTGGAACTTTAATAGTGGCAACTCTTTGTTTACAGCTCGTAGAAAATAGATACGTGTCTCAAAGTTTTACTGACCTTCAAAATAGTCACCAGCGTTGTGTATAACCTGTTGCCAGCAGTGTTGAAGTCGTAGGATACTCTAAGCAGTGCCAGTTGAGTTGACAGTTCGAGAGGCACGGTCTATTGCCCAACGAATTTGTAGCAGTTCTGAAGCAAATGCCTTGAAGTTCTCCCTTCAGTTTAGAAATCGAGTTGAACTCATGATGACTTAAGTCAGGGGCGTGCAGGAGGTAGTATAGCATTTAGCAGCCCCATCAGTAAAACAAATCAATAACAGACACTGTACGTGCTTGAGTATTGTCCTGCAAAATGATGGTCAGGCCCTGCAGAAAGTGTCCTCGCTTCTGTCTCTAAGCTCGTCGTATGTTGTGTTCCAAAAATGAACAGCATGGAGACAGAAGCGATGACACTTTCTGCTCGACCTGACTATCATTTTGCAGGACAATGCTCTAGCACGTATAGTGCAAGCTGTTACTGATTTGTTTGACTGATGGTGCTGCTAAGTGCCATACCACCTACTGCAATCCCCTGACTTAAGGCCTCGTAAATTCAACTCGATTTCTAAACTGAAGGAAAGATTTCAAGGCATTCGCTTCAGAACTGCTACAGATTCGTCGGGCAATAGACTGCACCGCTCGAACTGTCAATACAACTGGTACTGCTAAGAGTATCCTATGGCTTCCACATCGCTGGCAACGGGTTATACACAATGCTGGTGACTACGTTGAAGATCAGTAAAACTTTGAAACACGTATCTATTTTGTACGAGCTTTAAATAAATAGTTGCCACTACTAAAGTTCCAACCGTCGTCTAATAACCAGGTTGATACGGCAATCATAAAAACAAAGGCGTTTTTTTGTTGCGGCGAGACCTTTTCACTAAATTTCAGTCACCAACATTCTTCTATGAATATGAAGATTTTATACTGTCGCAAATCTAGATAAGGAGAAATGGATGGTTAGCTTTGGGGGAGGGGACCAAACAGCGAGGTCGTCGGTCCCATCGGTTTAGGGAAGGAAGGGAAAGGAGATCGGTCGTGCTCTTTCGAAGGAACTACCCCGGCATTTGCTTGAAGCGGTTTAGGGAAATCACAGAAAACCTAAATCTGGATGGCTGGTCGCGGGTTTGAACCGTCATCCTCCTGAATGCTAGTCCGTTGTGCTAACCACAGCACCGCCTCGATCGGAAATGAGAAATGATCATCGCAGTAAAACAAGGAACCACATTCAAAAAGATTTATTTTTTCCACGTCGCGCACTGTTAGAGAATGGAACGGTAGAGAAATAGTCTGAAGGTGGTTCGCAGAGCCCTCTGCCAGGCACTTAAGTGTCGACTTGTTGACTAATCATATAGATGTAGATGTAGGATTGAAGTTAGCTGCTGTGTTGGTGTGTCCTCGTACCAATACGGTGAGTGGAATAGTCCAGATGGTCACATGACTGGAATGTCACTAAATCTTATTCTGGTGGTCTGTGTGGCAAGCACAAAATGGACAACACAGTCGATATCATCGAATTTTGTCGCAGCCAGAAGGTGGGCACCCAAAGCAAAGGAGACACCACAATAATCAATTTTTGTGGGCAGTGACATTTTAGTGACAGGAGTAGTCTATCGCAGATTGTGAAGGCAGATAGATGTATCACAGCACAGCATATCATTCACCACTTCCTTGCTGGAAAACAATAACTGGTGAGTATCCGCAGCATCCAGAACCACCTCCTCACTACGGCGTAAATAAGCCAAAGCTTCAAATATGAATCTCTGCTGACCGCACGTAAGAGTAGATATGAAATCGTTGGGCACAGGAAAACCGCGAATGTACACTTAATAAAGAAGTCGCCTGTGCTAAGTCTACATCTGTGTCTACACTTACATCCATATCTACATGCACATCTACGTGACTACGCAATTCACACTTAAGTGCCTGGCGGGGGTACATCATACCACTTTCACCCTACATCTGTACCGTTCTAATCTCGAATAGGGCGCGCGAAAAACGTACACTTAAATCTTTCCGTGAGAGCACTCTTATTTTTTTTATAATGACCATTTCTCCCTATGTAGTGAGTGTGAATGAAATATTTAATCGGAAGAAAACTTTGGAAATTTAGATTTCGTGAAAAGATCTTGTCGCAACAAAAAACGCCTTTCTTTCAATGATTACCAGCCCAATTCGCGTATCAATTTCGTGACATTCCCCACCTATTTCGTGATAATACAAAATCAGTTACCCTTCTTTCAGATTTTTCGTTATACTCCGTCAGACCTATCTGGTGAGAACCCCACGCCGCAAAGCAGTTCTTTAGCAGAGGACGGACAATCATAATGTAGGCAGTCTCTTTAGTAGACGTGTTGCATCTTATAAATGTTCTACCAGTAAAACCCAGTCCTTGTTCCTCTTCCTCTCGACATTATCTACGTGATCGTTTTAATTTAAGTTTTTAGTAATTGTAATTACTAGATATTTAGTTGAATTGACCAGCCTTTAAATTTGAGTAATTTATTGTGTAACAGAAATTTATCGGATTTCTTTTAGTGCCCAAGTGAATGACCTCACACTTTTCGTTATTTAGGATCAATTGCCACTTTTTTCACTACACGGATATCATGTCTAAGTCATTTTCAATTGGTTTTGATCTTCTGATGACTTTACTAGACGGTAAATGACATCATGATCTGCAAACAATCTGAAAGATCTGCTCAGATTGTCTCCTAAATCGTTTATATAAATTACGAACAGAACAGGGCCTATAAAACTTCCCCTGGGAAAGACAGATATCATTTCTGTTTTACGCGATGAGTTTCCGTTGGATGAGCTTCCGTCGGTTACTATGAAGTGCGACCTTTCTGAGAGGAAATTACGAATCCAGATGCACAACTGAGACGGTCCTCCTTAGACACACAATTTCATTAGAAGTCTCTTCTGAGGAACAGTGTCAAAATCCTTCCGGAAATCTAGAAACATGGAATCAACTTGAGATCCCCTATCGATAGCACTCATTACTTCGTGTGAATAAAGAGCCAATTGTGTTTCACAAGAATGATGTTTTATAAATCTGGGCTGATTGTGCGTCAATAGATCGTTTACTTTGACATAATTCATAACGTTTGAACACGTTATATGTTTCAAAATTCTACTGCAAATTGACGTTAGTGATATGAGTCTGTAATTCAACAGATCATTCCTACTTCCTTTCTTCGGTATTGGGGTGACTTGTGCAACTTTCCACTCTTTATGGCTCGTCTTTGTTGAGTGATTTAAGCTGCTTCGCTAAACCGAGGATACTTGCTTCTTCGTTACTCATGTTAGCAGCAACGCTTGACTAAAGTTCTGGAATACTTATTTCGTCTTCTGTTGTGAAGGAATTTTGGAAAACCGTATTCGGTAAATCCACTTTAATGACAACGTCATCGTTAAAATTACCAACACTATCGCGAAGTGAAGGCGTTGATTGTGTCTTTCCGCTAGTGTACCTCGCATGCGACCGGAATCTCTTTGAATTTCTGACAGGTTCCAAGACAGAGTTTCGTTATGGTGACTATTAAAAGCACCTCGCGTTGCAGTTCACGCTAAATTTCGAGCTTCTGTAAAACTTCGTCAACCTTAGGGATTTTCAGTTTTTTTAAATCTGACATGCTTTTTCCGTTGCTTCTACAACAGCTTGCTGACCTGTTTTGTGTACCATGAGGGTCAGTTCCGTTCTTTTTACTTTATTTGGTATAAGTCTCTCTATTGTTGTCAACACTATTTTTTTTAATTCGAGCCACATCTATTCTACATGTTGATAGTTCGGAAGAAATCGAGGCTGTCTCTTTGGAAGGCGTCAAGCGATTTTTGTCAGCTTTTTTAAATATTTATATTTTGCGTTTGTTTTTAATGGGTTTGGATGTTCAAGTATTCAGTCTCGCTGACAATGTGGTCACTAATTCCTGCATCTGCATGCAATGATGAGCCAAAACATTATGATCACCAGCTTAATAGCACGTTGCTCCATATTTGGAACGAAATACGGCGGCGATTCTGCGTGACTTGAATTCGATAAGTCCTTGGTTGGTTTCCAGAGGTAGTGACCCGAAATAATGAAAAGTGTGAGGTCATACACATGAGTGCTAAAATGTATCCGCTAAACCTCGGTTGCACGATAAATCAGTCAAATCTGAAGGCCGTAAATTCACCTGAATACCTAGGAATTACAATTACGAACAATTTAAATTGGAAAGAACACACAGAAGATGCTGTGGGGAAGGCGAACCTAAGACTACGTTCTGCTGACAGAACACTTAGAAGATGCAACAGACTACTAAAGAGATTGCCTACACTACGTTTGTCTGTCTTCTTTTTGAGTAAAGCTGTGCAGTGAGGGATTCTTACCAGGTAGGATTAACGGAGTATATCGAGAAAGTTCAAAGAAGGGCACCATGTTTTGAATTTTTGAGAAATAGGGAAGAGAGTGTCACTGACATGATACAGGATTTGGGGTGGGCACATTAAAACAAAGGCGTTTCTCGTTGCGGCGAGATCTTCTAGCGAGATTTTAATCACTAAATTTCTCCTCCGAATGCGAAAATATGTTGTCCACGCCGACCTACATAGGCGGAAACGATCGTCATAACCAGAGGATTCAGAGCTCGCACAGAAAGATATAGGTGTTCGTTTTTTCCGCGCGCTGTTCGAGAGTGGAATAATAGAAATTATTATAAGGTAGTTCGATGAACCTCCTGCCAGGCACTTGAGTGTGATTTGCAGCGTAGCCATGTAGATGTATACATATGTGGCACCAGATGTGTACGCCCCGATCACTAAACTCTCGTAAATTATGAGCGGTTGTCTATTTCACTGAGATGGCACCCGATAGCGCCACAGACTTGATGCACTTGATGCACGTTGGCGAATTTGGCGGGCAAGAAATCAATGTGACTTCACTATTGCGCTCCGCAATTCAGCGTAATACGATTCTGGGCTTGTGACATGGTAATCCTGCTGAAAAATGCCGCTGCCATTGGGGAGGAAATCAAGCATGAAAAGTTGAATGTAATCCGCGAAAAAACGTTCATTGAACCCCAAACTGTTCCTTCCACAGAAAACTAAAGAGAACGTCTCCCATCGCATGACACAGCCTCCACTTGGCTGCGTCCGCGGAGTGGTTATAACTGTCCCTCTCAGACCGAAGTTTACAATAATATGGACAAAAGAACAAGCATGGTTAATTATTGCGATTTTGAGAGTGAGAGAGGTAGAATCATTGTCCGCTGCCGCAATAATAGGCTAACAATTTCTAATTCGCGACTATATGAATAATAATTATTACAGGCGCGTCAATTTGATCGCGCTACGACATCGGCTCTGAAAAAGTTTGCTACCGTTAGTGGCGATCGGCATGAGATGTAAAATATGGTTGCACAAAATCCTGCACCCGCAACAATTTCGCAATTGTGGACGGCTAGAGAGCCAGCACGGCTCAATATTTCTGCATGGGACTTCCAAAGACTCGTTGAGTTGGTGCACCACGCTGGGCGAAAGGAGGTTCGACACGGTATTAGGAAGTATAATATGATTTCTGTAACCTCATTGTATAAACTCCGTAAGGCATTGTATGGTGCATTTGGGAGGGTTCTTCCTACCTGCATTATCGAATTTTTGATCCTATTCCATGTGAGTGAGGGGAAACTCACCGCCAATATGCCTCTGTACGCGCCCTAACCTCCCATATCTTACTCTCATGTTTCCTATGTGAGACGTACAGCAGAATGCTGGCACAGTCTTCTTTGAATGTAGATTCTCTAAATTTACCTAATGTTTCATGATCAATATTTTTCACGTTTAAGTTTACACAGCACATCTTTCGAATGGGCTGTACTGAACTATAAAGATCCTAGCAGAGCATCTCTGAATTCGTTCGAAATGGAGATGAGCGTATGTCAACGTTGGCCGCGAGGCCCCGTGTGGGGAAGTTCGGCCGCCAAGTGCAAGTCATATTTCAGTCGACGCCACATCGGGCAACTTACGGGCCGGTGATGGGGATGATATGATGGTGAGGACAACACAACACCCAGACCACGAGCGGAGAAAATCTCCAACCCGGCCGGTAATTAACTTCGGGCCCACTGCACGGGGGTCAAGCATGTTACCACCCAGCTAAGCAAGCGGACATTCATTCGAAAACTGTGTTCGTAACCGCACAGAAAGAATAACGTTTATTACGTTTACCAATCTAAATGAATACACTCTAAGGCAAAAAGGTCACACCACGAGGGAATTTAACAAGTACTTTATATCCGTTGCTGATAGAATCGAATTGTCAGGATCAATAAATAATGCCCTTGAATATCTGAAACTAGCGTTTACAAATAGCTTCAGGTACATGAATATGTCACTCACTTCACCAAAAGAAATAACTTCCATAATAAAATCTTTAAAAACAAAGCATTCTAGTGGTTACGATGAAATATCAACAAAGTTAATTAAGGCATGTTCTTGTGCGTTTAGTACAATTCTAAGTTACTTGTGTAACCAGTCAATTATAACTGGGACATTTCCTGACTGGCTAAAATATGCAGATGTTAAGCCGCTATTCAATAAAGGGGATAAAGAGACACCACCAAACTACAGACCGATTTCACTTTTGCCAGCATTCTCAAAAATTTTAGAAAAAGTAATGTACAGGCAGCTTCTCAACCATCTGACCATAAATAACATATTATCAAGAACACAGTTTGGATTTCTGAAGGGTTCTGATATCGAGAAGGCTATTTACACCTACAGTGAAAATGTACTTAATTCATTAAATAACAAATTACAAGCAGCAGGTATTTTCTGTGATTTGTCAAAGGCATTTGGTTGTGTGAATCACAACATCCTTTTAAATAAATTAGAATTCTATGGTGTCACAGGCAGTGCTGCAAAATGGTTCAAGTCATACCTCGCTAACAGGAAACAAAGGGTGTCAGTGCAAGGGACTAGTGAATTAAGTCATCAGTCATCATCAGAATGGGAAGAAATTACATGTGGTGTCCCACAAGGATCCACCTTAGGGCCATTGCTTTTTCTTGTGCACATTAATGATCTCTCATCAGTTACACTGCCATAGGCAGAGTTCGTTTTGTTTGCAGATGACATAAGTACTGCAATAAATAGTATGTCGAGTGTAGTTCTAGAAAGATCTGCTAATGATATTTTCATGGATATTAAGAAATGGTTTAAAGCCAATTCACTGACATTAAACTTCGAAAAGACTCACTATATGCAATTCAGAACCTGTAAGAGGTTTCCACCCAGCATATGCATAAGCTATGAAGAAGAGCAGATAGAAGAAGTTGGCAGTCTTAAATTCCTGGGATTACACCTTGATAATAAATTTAGTAGGGAGGAGCACACCACAGAACTGCAGAAATGCCTTAACAAATCTGTATTTGCAATTCGAGTGTTAGCTGACATAGGCGACATAAAAATGAAAAAGCTTGCATACTTTGCCTACTTCCATAATGTCATATGGTATAATATTTTGTGGTAACTCTTCAAGTCAAACAAAAGTTTTCAGTGTTCGAAAGCGTGTAATACGTTCTATTTGTGGAATAAATTCACGGACGTCATGTAGAAACCTCTTCAAAGAACTGGGTATACTAATTACTGCCTCTCAGTATATTTACTCCTTAATGGAATTTGTCCTAAATAATACATCTCTTTTTCCAACAAACAGCTCAGTTCATACATACAATACCAGGAACAAAACTGATCTGTACAAGGACTTAAAAGCACTTACTTTAGTTCAAAAAAGGATCCACTACTCAGGAACACTCATCTTCAATAATTTGCCAGCAAACATAAAAAATTTAGTTACAAACAAAGATCAGTTTAAAAGGAGCCTGAAAGTCTTACTGGTGGCCAACTCCTTCTACTCCACTGACGAATTTTTTAATAGAACCAAACGATGTATTGTATATATTCACACTTTTAGTATTGTTATTTCAGCTTTAAAAAAAATTGAGATGTTCCACATGCACGAGGATCTCCTCAGCACGGATCTATGGAATGACAAACTAATCTAATCTAATTACCCGAATGGGACGGAAATCGATAGATGTGCAGTCGTGCTCAAAAGTATCTGAACGACCTGAATTGCATTTCGCCTGACTCGCATACAGCCCTCATAACGCAGCTGTCTAGCAGGTCCTCCAATCGCTCCTCGGTACAGTCGTTTGACTATTGAAAATGGTTTCAACACATCGCCACTAGAAAACACTGCTCTGTATCGCAATAACTCAAGATGTAAAGTAATACTACGGTTCTACAAATATCAGGGAACACCTTATCACAGATAAGACTGTCCTTAAGGCCTGTAAGCTCACATTTATTACAATAAATGACATACCTGAAATGTTACCACTCTCATTATTACGTCAGATAGGTAATGCACGTCGTAAGTTCGTCGTATTCATGATTTCCTCATCAAAGTAACATGCTGTACTTATTATTTAACACAAAATGACATTAAAAATTTAACTTTTTCACGAGCTGCTAGTTGAGAATATGTATGAACTTCAAATGACACGACGAACCGTCTCGTTCTGCATATGGATTCAAACCCAGGTCATTCAGACTAAGCAAAGGTTTCCTGACTGACGGAAACTAACAGTCATTCCTGACTAGGCATACAGAGAGTGATACACCTCGATTTTAGACAGTATCAGTTAGGAATATCAACTTTAAATTACATAACGTAAACATTTTTAACGGACGCGAATTCCTACCCAGCATCTATTGTCCCCGTTAACGAACTACGAGAGATGTTAAGTATTGCATCTTCACAAGTAACTTACTTGAAATGTTGTGAGGTAAGACTTTGTGTTGGACAGGGATTCGAACCCAGAACTTAATCGGATTCTGATCGAAGCACAATCAACTGTGACATATCGGATTTTCTCGACAGTAGCAAGATGTTTTAACTGAAATGACGAGATGAAACATTAATTTTTCCTTCCCAGGACTCCAACCAGGCACCTATCGCTGTTATATTCTAGAGAAAACGAACGTTAAATATTGGTTTGTTACACCAGCAGCGACATGTGAGCATGTTTGAACTAGAAATATAAGACGATGAGTTCATTGCTGACTGGTAATCGAACCCCACACATATCGTTGTTGACCACACACAAACAGACGTCAGCTACTGAATTTTTCTCCACCAGCAGCTCGGAATAACATCCTTGAACTTACAGCGATCTCGCAAGTAGTTCTGTGTCTCACTGGGAGTCAAAAACGACAGATATCGTTAGTGTTGACAACGAATGAAAATACATTAAAAATCAAAATTATTATCCACCAGCAGATAGGTTTTCTCATGCTAGAGCATGATAATACATAATGAAAACTTTAGTGCCGGGCCAGTATTCGAACCCATTCACGACAATATGTGGAGATGTTGAGGAATCTGCAGTTTTGAACAAACAACAAATTTTAGTCGAGCTGTATTGTCACGAAGGGATCAAATTCCGCGTTAAGGAGGTCTGCGTTGCATTCCCAGTTCAGAACCTATTTTATCGACATACAGACGCTCAAATAAAAGATGGAATAAGTGCCCTGTGACCCTACATAGCGTTTGTTTCGTCACTAGAAATAAATGACTAGTATAAGATAGGTTAATGGTGACAGAGTTTCTACATGTCGCCACTCCTCACTTTACTGTGGTTCAACCTAATTTCTACTTGGTAGAGAAATAATATCATGTTTCATGTGAATTTCAGACCACAATGCCATTATACCTTCTTCACTTGGCGTGGCCAGAAGTGAATGGAATCTGTCTCTCCCTATCATAAACCATCGGCAGAAGACGGAATCGAGCCCAGACCATGAGTATACGAATCTATCAGCAATCCAACAGACCACCAAATCCTCATCTCTGTTGCTAATTTTTCTATTCTAACTCCGTTGCGCCATACTGGATGAGAATTCTGACACACAGGCTCCCCTGTAGTGGTTTTCAGCATGTTCAGTAGATTTATTTACTTGTTTGACCGAATCGCCATGAAGTATCTGCCTCAGCTACCCAGCACATACATTCGACTCTATTTTGTAATCACCGAAATAAAATCACGTAACTGCCACATACACAGTACTGCCAACAGTGTAGGATGCAGAAATTTAAATAGGAAGTGTTCCTTTCCACTTGAGCTTCTCTATTGCGCTATCTGTTTGTTGAAAACTTCGTGCAGAGAAAAGAAAAGCTGTAACTGTCTGTCTCTCAGAAGTCTAAATTCGGCCATATGCATTATCTCACCACCCTGTGGAATGCAGAAGTTCTGGGGGAACTGTTGTTGACTTCTGGAGGTGCTGCAGTTCTGGTTCAAATGGCTCTGAGCACTATGCGACTTAACTTCTGAGGTCATCAGTCGCCTAGAACTTAGAGCTACTTAAACCTAACTAACCTAAGGACATCACACACATCCATGCCCAAGGCAGGATTCGAACCTGCGACCGTAACAGTCTCGCGGTTCCGGACTGAGCGCCTAGAACCGCTAGACCACCGTGGCCGGCTGCAGTTCTGGTTCAGCTAGTAGTATAACGATAAGTGTAGTGCACTGTAGACAAAACATCGTGAGTGCAAATACATTCACTGCTATGTTTTTTAAAAACGCAATTCTGCTGTCTGCTGAAGTTATCAATCTAATGTAACTTTGAACATAATTCCCTTCACTTCTCAACCAAAAATAGTTGCATGTGGAAAAAGGGCCAACTACTGCGACATTTTGTTCTTTTCAGGTTTAATAGATGGCCAGGCAGCAGATGTATCTCGAAACTTTTGTATTATATATGGTGAGAGCGCATCGTGCCAAAATACGTCAGAAATGTACTTTCTACATTAGCTGTCGTGTGGTAGTGGCATTTTATTCTTCTTCAAATCTTGTTTGACAGCTTTAACTCAGAACAAGTTTTCTACATGCATGTGCATTGTCAGACTGTTATAGATAACATCAGAGAATTTGCGTATATCGTTGATGATTAATTTCTCTCTCATGATTACTATTGTTTAAACAACACTAAAAGAAAACCTACGAAAATTGTGCACTGTATTATAAGAAATGAAATAAAACTACCCTCGACAACCTTACGACGAAAGTCTGTTTTAATAAAGTTGAGTATCTGTACACCGAACCGAATTAGTAAAATACTACTCACTTAGATTTCGATTGGGTCTGTGTTTAACTGATATGCTGTGTCATACTCAAGAGGTATGTAGATGTAGCATTTCATAAATAATGTTATGTATTCCTAGAAACCCAAAATTTGCTTGTCAGCAACAGAAAGAGGCATTACCTGTTGTGCAGCATTGTAAGTTTTTCACCATTGCACTATGAGCCTGAAGTATTTTCTTGCGTTTTCCTTATCGATGTTTGATCTGACTGCTGGTAGCTCTTTCACAGAAGGGTTAAAAACGTCACAGTCAGCGAGACTGGAACCGCGAACCACAACAGCCGCGTTTCTGACCGGTCAGCACGTTACCACAGAGCTACGGAAGATATGTGTGTCTTGGATTACTATTATGAGGCCAATAGTGACTAGAACTCGTAAATCGCTATTTAAAGGACAAGATTAGTTGCGATTTCCACGTGCAACGACTTTCTTGGGCTAAAGTCCGTAAATTTACAATCTTTTGTTACACCTCAAGCGATAATAACTCAGATTATTCAATGGAAATGACAGGAAAAATCAAGCGAACTTTGAGGCTTAATTCCGTGCACATCAGGAAGTAACTCGTCGATCACAGAGTTGCCAAACATACCTTGCCTTGATGCCAAATCTCAGTTACAGTACCAGCAGGAATAAGACGAATCGATGTTTTCCTACAGAGGGCTGGGAAGTGACCATAGCTGGCATCTCAAAGACGCGGCTGGCACGGCCTGGAATACGTAATGCGTCTGATTCGCATTTCTGTAACTAGGTTTAGGTACTGGAGCGTAGTTATTAATAATACTCAGAACTGTCTGTGAACTAAGCATCATAAATCAGTAACTCCCATAGCTGTTTTTATATTTCTTTCGTAAATGTACTCAAAACTAAGAAACTCATTAATGGACGTTTTCGTGCATGGCCGATAGTCGAGGACAACAAACAAATAGAAATCAGTGTGTGATTATATATATATATATATATATATATATATATATATATATATATATATATATGTGTGTGTGTGTGTGTGTGTGTGTGTGTGTGTGTGTGTGTATAAAAGAATGAGAGAGAGAATAAATAATTGTTGTAAAGATATTGCATCATGGTGCGTAAAGAAATCTTTCATAAAAATGATAAGTTCTACGTCATTACGAAATGTTGTATTCATGATCAATAGAACAAATATTAATCTAATCTAACCTAATCTAATCTAATCTAATCATGTTGCTGACTAGCCATGAAGAGTCATGAATTACCGAAATTTTCGCCAATATCAGTAACCAAATCTAAACTTGAAAATAAAAGACCACAATTTTTGTAATGAACCGGGACTCCTATCAAGACCCTTTCGTCTCTGTTAACTAACGAAAGATGTCTGATATACCTCCATTCAGAAGTAACAAAGGGTTCATGCATTTAAAGATGAAGCGCTTGATGTGAAGTCCTGTGACAGAGATACGAACCCAACACGTAATCGGATTGTTAATTAAGTAAAATCAAATGTTATGTATCGGTTTTTCTTACCAGCTGCCACTTGTTTGAATCTAAAATAAGGATAAAAATTTTTGTGCCTGAGCGACAATCGAACCGCACACCTACCGTCCTTTATCATCCACGAATATAGCTTAAATATCAATTGGTTACTCACCAACAGTAAGATGTGTGCGTATTTGACAAGAAATAACACCTATTGCGAATGTTGGTAACGCATGAACAGACATGAAAAATGCATGTTAATTTTCACTAGCAGGCCGTTGTGCACGTGATAGGGCTTGAAATGAAATTATGAATATTTTTGTACTGGATCAGTATTCGGGCCCACATACTTGCCATTGGACGAGACCTAGAGAAGACTGCAGCCTTGGGAAAAGGAACTAAATCACTGAACTATACTGTTCCGAGAGATTCAGATCCTCAAGAGAGGAGATACGAATTCAAATCACGGTCCAACACCAAATTTTTCAGCGTCTGTAGTTCAATCACGTACAAGTAAAATAAGAGCCCTGTTCCTTTAAATGACTATCGGTTCATCAAATAAAATAAAATTTTCTAATGTAAGTTTACTGGCGACAGTATTTCTGTTTACCATAACTTACGCCTATGTCATTTCCCAATGTAAATCGGTTCTGCCCAGCTGGTAATGAAGGAACGTGATGTTTAATGCGGATTCGGACTTATAGCGTCTTTCTTTTGAGGTTACCAGAGGTAAAGTCAATCTGTTTGTGTCTCTTAAAAGTAAATGCCTAAACCCACGCATTGCACCTGTGACAGTTCGTTCCACCATACCATTGTGACCACATTTCGCAGCCCCAGGAGTGTGCTGTAACGGATCATATGCTTACAAAATTAGTCACGGTGGAAAAAATGCGAGTCTATTAAATGGTTAAGTAGAAGCAAGCTTCTGACGTGGAGATTATGCTATTCTCATGTCAGCAGGATGTAAAGACTCTTCTAGGCATCAAGCCTCGATGTGAATCCATTTTGAAATTTTCACTAATTCAGCAAATTTCTTAGTTCGAGAAAATCCACTGTGATGTGTGAAGTTATCGGATAATTCGATTATTACCGTCATTATTACTATCATTTTCTTCATAGCGCTGCTGGGACGCATGTGCTTGAACATCATTTAATGCCTTTTGGTCTTTATAGAAGTAGTTGCCCATGAACAGGTTCTTTCCCTTTCTACGGAATTCTTTCCATGTTAATATCAAACATCAGCAGTTATTCGTAGATTACATTAAAACTGAAGTAATTGATGAAGACATCACTTGATAACAAAAACGCGCTGCGCGCTGTCTTTCTTCATTTACTTGCACCTAGAAAGGGCTGTCGAATACTGCCAAACCAAAAGCCAAGGGATCTTACTGCCCTCCGATATACGTCGCTGTCAGTTCTTCCATATGATTTGGTCGACGTGACCTGTTTCAAGTTGTGTATGACACAGAATGTTTTAGAAAAGCAATTGTTTTCCTTTGATATAAACAGAAAGATTTTCATTCTACGCTACCCAAATTCAAAATTTTCGCAATATTAGTTTAAATTTAATATTCGCTTCTGTAATGTGGGAAAGTATTTTACAGTTGCAAAACCCGCATCCGACCCATTGACCCTCAGAGTGACACCAGTTTAAGTAACCTCATGTAGCGAAGACCGTTGGTCAGTGCTCTTTCTCACCGGAAAATACGCAATTAACCCATTGGGCTCCATAAGCACACTGTAACAGTAATTTCTGTGTGTATGCAATGCATACGGATTGTCGAATTTAGTGGTGCTGTCTCTTCCACTTCTGTATACAATATGCCTGATCTAAACGGGCCCTTTATCGTTACATGCCCTGGGCAGTGCAACATCATGCTAACAACAGTAATGTGCTTTTACTGACAACCTCACAGTTGTTTTTACCTGAGTTTGTAATCATTTAAATAAAACAACATGACCCAGTGGGAGACATTTCGTCCCCCTTTTCCTTCTGTGAAATTTGTAAGTAAGCCTTTTGCTTTCCAGCCAGCGAACTGCGGCAGAGTACGGCTGGTAAACGATTCACAAACCACGATTTAGTGCCGTTATGACGATGTCTTTAAACATTGTCGTAGCTGAAGGTATTTAGATTCTTCATAAATCGTCTTACGCAGCAACGTTCACAGATATCTCAAATAGGAAGAGCTCTTTATCCAGGTATGAAGGTTGTAAAACAAACGGTTTGTGTCAGGTTGATCTTTTCGTCTGATAGCACTGTGTAAGTATTTTGTCTAAGAGGTATCACAACTAGTGTTCCTGCAGCTGTGGGAAACATTGGTTGAAAACGAGTTTAACACCAATGGTTACAGTACTGCTAAATATACAAAATGATTACCAATCTAAGACTGAGTTGATTCACGAACTGAGGCGTATTTATTATATTGAAGGTAGGCTGTGTATCCTTGTCTTCCTTGAGTGGGCATTGGAAGACGATTACACACACGTATACAATACTATGAATACTTTGAACACTATAGTTAACATTGCTCTCATAAACTAATTTTGTTTTTTTAATTCTTCTGGGTCTACAGCGTGCAATATGTGTTGTAGATACAGTCTTACACAAAAAAAATTGACCGCCGTGTCGTTCATGTAAGGTGGGCAATACAGTCGTGCTCCCCTCAGAATTCTGTGTCTGGAAATATGCCCGATCTGGCAACATTGTAGACCATGGCACATCCCAGAGGACGTCTTGACTGCAGTCTGAGTACAGTCTTATTAAACTGATTGTTCGATAATTTTCACATCTGTCAACACCTGCTTTCTTTGGGATTGGAATTATTGTATTCTTCTTGATGTCTGAGGGAATTTCGCCTGTCTCATACATCTTGCTCACCAGATGGTAGAGTTTTGTCAGGACTGGCTCTCCCAAGGCTGTCAGTAGTTCTAATGGAATGTTGTCTACTTCCGGGGCCTTGTTTCGACTCAGGTCTTTCAGTGCTCTGTCAAACTCTTCACGCAATATTGTATCTCCCATTTCGTCTTCATCTACATTCACTTCCATTTCCAGAATATTGTCCTCAAGTACGTCGCCCTTGTATAGACCCTCTATATACTCCTTCCATCTTTTGCTTTCCCTTCTTTGCTTGGAACTGGGTTTCCATCTGAGCTCTTGATATTCTTACAAGTGGCTCTCTTTTCTCCAAAGGTCTGTTTAATTTTCCTGTAGGCAGTATCTATCTTACCCCTAGTGAGATAAGCCTCTACATCCTTACATTTGTCCTCTAGCCATCCCTGCTTAGCCATTTTGCACTTCCTGTCGATTTCGTTTTTGAGACGTTTGTATTCCTTTTTGCCTGCTTCATTCACTGCATTTTTATATTTTCTCCTTTCATCAATTAAATTCAATATTTCTTCTGTTACCCAAGGATTTCTACTAGCCCTCGTCTTTTTACCTACTTGATCCTCTGCTGCCTTCACTACTTCATCCCTCAGAGCTACCCATTCTTCTTCTACTGTATATCTTTCCCCATTTGTGACAATTTTTCCCTTATGCTCTCCCTGAAACTCTGTACAACCTCTGGTTTAATCAGTTTGTCCAGATCCCATCTCCTTAAATTCCCACCTTTTTGCAGTTTCTTCAGTTTTAATCTACAGCTCATAACCAATAGATTGTGGTCAGAGTCCACATCTGCCCCTGGAAAATCTTACAATTTAATACCTGGTTCCTAAATCTCTGTCTTACCATTATATAATCTATCTGATACCTTCTAATACTTCCAGGATTCTTCCATGTGTACAACCTTCTTTTATGATTCGTGAACCAAGTGTTAGCTATGATTAAGTTATGCTCTGTGCAAAATTCTACCAGACGGCTTCCTCTTTCATTTCTTAACCCCAATCCATATTCACCTACTATGTTTCCTTCTCTCCCTTTTCCTACTGACGAATTCCAGTCACCCATGACTATTACATTTTCGTCTCCCTTCACTACCTGAATAATTTCTTTTATCTCATCATACATTTCATCAATTTCTTCATCATCTGCAGAGCTAGTTGGCATATAAACTTGTACTATTGTAGTAGGTGTGGGCTTCGTGTCTATCTTGGCCACAACAATGTGTTCACTATACTGATTGTAGTAGCTTACCTGCACTCCTATTTCTTTATTCACTATTAAACCTACTCCTGCATTACCCCTATTTGATTTTGTATTTATAACCCTGTATTCACCTGACCAAAAGTCTTGTTCCACCTGCCACCGAATTTCACTAATTCCCACTATATCTAACTTTAACCTATCCATTTCCCTTTTTAAATTTTCAAACCTACCTGCCCGATTAAGGGATGTGACATTCCACGCTCCGTTCCGCGGAACGCCAGTTATCTTTCTCCTGATAGCGACGTCCTCTTGAGTAGTCCCCGCCCAGAGATCCGAACGGGGGAATATTTTACCTCCGGAATGTTTTACCCAAGAGGACGCCATCATTATTTAACCATACAGTGAAGCTGCATGCCCTCGGGAAAAATAACGGCTGTAGTTTCCCCTTGCTTTCAGCCGTTCGCAGTACCAGCACAGCAAGGCCGTTTTGGTTAGTGTTACAGGGCCAGATCAGTCAATCATCCAGATTGTTGCCCCTGCAACTACTGAAAAGGCTGTTGCCCCTCTTCAGGAACCACACGTTTGTCTGGCCTCTCAACAGAGACTCCTCCATTGTGGTTGCACCTACGGTACGGCCATCTCTATCGCTGAGGCACGCAAGCCTCCCCACCAACAGCAAGGTCCATGGTTCATGGGGGGGGGGCTCTCCCTATACATAATACAAAAGTTTCGAGATGCATCTGCTGCCTGGCCATCTATTAAACCTGAAAAGAACCAAATGTCACAGTAGTTCGCCCTTTTTCCACATACAACTATTTTGGGTTGAGAAGTGAAGGGAATTATGTTCAAAGTTACAAAAACTGATAACTTCAGCAGACAGCAGAATTGCGTTTTAAAAAACGTAGCAGTGAATGTACTTAAACTCGCGACGTTTCGTCTACGGTGCACTACACTTACCGTTATACTACTAGCTGAAACAAAACTGCAGCAGCTTCAGAAGTCAACAACAATTCCCCCAGAACTTCCGCATTCCACAGGGTGGTGAGATAATGCATATTGCCGAATTTAGACTTCTGAGAGACAGACAGTTACAGATTTTCTTTCCTCTGCACGACGTTTTCAACAAACAGATAGCGCAATAGCGCAGCTCAAGTGGAAAGGAACACTTCCTATTTAAATTTCTGCATCCTACACTGTTGGCAGTTCTGTGTATGTGGCAGTTACATGATTTTATTTCGGTTATTACAAAATTGAGTCGAATGTATGTACTGGGTAGCTGAGGCAGATACTTCAAGCCGATTCGGTCAACCAAGTAAATAAATCTACTGAACATGCTGAAAACCACTACAGGGGAGCCTGTGTGTCAGAATTCTCATCCAGTGTGGCGCAACGGCGTTAGAATATAAAAATTAGCAACAGAGATGAGGATTTGGTGGTGTGTTGGATCGCTGATAGATTCGTATACTCATGGTCTGGGTTCGATTCCAATTTCTGCCGATAGTTTTTGGTAGGGAGAGACAGATCCCTTCTCTTCTGGCCACGCCAAGTGTAGACGGTATAATGGCATTGTGGTCTGAAATTCACATTAAACATGATATTCTTTCTCTACCAAGTAGACGTTGGGTGGAACCGTAATAAAGTAAGGAGTGGCGACATGTAGAAACTCTGTCACCATTAACCTTTCTTATACTAGTTATTTATTTCTAGTGACGAAACAAACGCGATGTAGGGTCACAGGACACTTATTCCATCTTTTATTTGAGCTTCTGTATGTCGATAAAATAGGTTCTGAACTGGGAATGCAACGCAGACCGCCTTAACGCGGAATTTGATCCCTTCGTGACATTACAGCTCGACTACAATTTGTTGTTTGTACAAAACTGCAGATTCCTCAACATCTCCACATATTGTCGTGAATGGGTTCGAATACTGGCCCGGCACTAAAGTTTTCATTATGTATTATCAAGCTCTAGCATGAGAAAACCTATCTGCTGGTGGATAATAATTTTGATTTTAATGTATTTTCATTCGTTGTCAACACTAACGATATCGGTCGTTTTTGACTCCCAGTGAGACACAGAACTACTTGCGAGATCACTGTAAGTTCAAGGATGTTATTCTGAGCTGCTGGTGGAGAAAAATTCAGTAGCTGACGTCTGTTTGTGTGTGGTCAACAACGATATGTGTGGGGTTCGATTATCAGTCAGCAATGAACTCATCGTCTTATATTTCTAGTTCAAACATGCTCACATGTCGCTGCTGGTGTAACAAACCAATATTTAACGTTCGTTTTCTCTAGAATATAACAGCGATAGGTGCCTGGTTGGAGTCCTGAGAAGGAAAAATTAATGTTTCATCTCGTCATTTCAGTTAAAACATCTTGCTACTGCCGAGAAAATCCGATATGTCACAGTTGATTGTGCTTCGATCAGAATCCGATTAAGTTCTGGGTTCGAATCCCTGTCCAACACAAAGTCTTACCTCACAACATTTCAAGTAAGTTACTTGTGAAGAAGCAATACTTAACATCTCTCGTAGTTCGTTAACAGGGACAATAGACGCTGGGTAGGAATTCGCGTCCGTTAAAACCGTTTACGTTGTGTAATTTAAAGTTGATATTTCCTAACTGATACTGTCTAAAATCGAGGTGTATCACTCTCTGTATACCTAGTCAGGAATGACTGTTAGTTTCTGTCAGTCAGGAAACCTTTGCTTAGTCTGAATGACCTGGGTTTGAATCCATATGCAGAACGAGACGGTTCGTCGTGTCATTTGAAGTTCATACATATTCTCAACTAGCAGCTCGTGAAAAAGTTAAATTTTTAATGTCATTTTGTGTTAAATAATAAGTACGGCATGTTACTTTGATGAGGAAATCATGAATACGACGAGCTTACTACGTGCATTACCTATCTGACGTAATAATGAGAGTGGTAACATTTGTGGCATGTCATTTATTGTAATAAATGTGAGCTTACAGGCCTTAAGGACAGTCTTATCTGTGATAAGGTGTTCCCTGATATTTGTAGAACCGTAGTATTACTTTACATCTTGAGTTATTGCGATACAGAGCAGTGTTTTCTAGTGGCGATGTGTTGAAACCATTTTCAATAGTCAAACGACTGTACCGAGGAGCGATTGGAGGACCTGCTAGACAGCTGCGTTATGAGGGTTGTATGCGACTCAGGCGAAATGCAATTCAGGTCGTTCGGATACTTTTGACCGCGACTGTACATACACAGACAGCCAAATTATAATAATTTCAGGAACGATTCATTCAAGAGAAAGAGGTTGACAAACTAAGCAAGTCAGTAACGCTTGGTGTATCTCTGGTCCTTATGCAAGCATTTTTTCGGGTTTGCATTGACAGATAGATTTGCTGTATGTCCTCCTGAGGAATATCGTGCCAAATCCAGTCCAATTGCGTGCGTTAGATCGTTAAAATTCCGAAATGGTTACAGGACCTAGCCCATAATGTTTCAAACGTTCTCAATTGTACGGAATATCCGGCGTCCTTGTTGGTGTCATTAGCATGAAGACAGCAACAGCAATTCTCACCATTTGCGGGCGGGCATTATTTTTCTGACATATTATGTTGGCGTCTCCAGAGACATCTTGTCTGGTCATTGGGGATGAGTTTGAAGTGGTAGTCATCCCTGAAGACAGTTCTCTTCCACTTAATCAGATTCCAGGCGGAAGACATGTCTGGAGATGCCCCCACAGCGATGGGTACCAGCCTGACTGTCGACCGTCGTACAGTCCAACAACCGGGAGTGATGGTCTGGGGTGCCATTTCTGTTCAAGTAGGACCCCTTTGGTTGTCATCCGCGGCACCTTTACAGCACAGCCATACTTCGACCATATTCTACTCCCTGTTTTCTTGCTCTTCACGTTAAGCCATCCTGGGCCCTCATTTAAGGATGTTAAGTCCGCCCATACACGACGACAGATTCTACTAGTTGTCTTCGTGCCTGCAAACCCCTGCCTTGGCCATCATTGAAACCGGATCTCTCCCCAGTTGAGAACGTTTGGAGCACAATGGACGGGGCTCTCCAACCATCTCGGGATTCTGATGATCTGTTTCCAGCTATATGTGTCTGTATGAAATTTCGCTCAATTTTACCTACTACTCTGTAAAAAGTCTACGTGTTACCAAAACTACATACCCACAAAGTGATCTCCAACTTAAACTCGTATGCTAACCTGTGGCTAAGCAGAATGTCATCTGAAATGAACTGTAACTGGTCTGAATAGAACTTGTCTTTATATTAAATGCGCAACTGAAGTAAAACAGTTATCTGGTCCTGAACAAAATCTCCACTTACCTCGCGTTTTGACATCATTGTTGAAGATTTCTCGACAGCACAACGGCAAACAACAAACACGCATAGGCTAAACCAGATTTCTGTTTTTTTAATTAATATTTCCAAACAATGTTCAAACTGTTGCATACCATATGATGCAATGTGGTATTGTGTAATGATAAACCTTCTTTAAACAGTCGGGTGGGCAGAGTAACTATTCCTATGAAATTATGTTCCAAGACGAAGATTTTAGAATAAAGTATTTATTCAAAAAGACAGAGTAAAACTTCTCGTGATCTTCAAACACAACATTGGTCTGAACAACAATATGCTTAACAAAGTGAACAATGATTTAAAAGAGGTATAATGTTGTCAGTGAATTCTATAAAAACCAAGCCGCTTACTCAGTTGATATGTTAGCTCATGACTCAAGGAAGTGGGATGGTATTTCTCACGGATCTGAGTAAGTGAATGAAGTTAACCACCTGAATCATTCCGACAAACTAGCTGCGCAGTGCTGCTGTCTTACCTCAAACTTCTTGTCCTTAAAAAAAGAATTCGAAGTTTATATTCTTTTCGCCTTTCAACGTATACATCATATTCGTCCTTGCTGCCCTTTATAATGAATCTCCCTTCATCTAACAGATACAATCGCAGGTCAGCACAGCACTAATGAATCGTCCTTCAACTGCCATAGTTCAACTAAGAATGTAACAGACTGACAGACGTAGACCGTACCACAACAAAGCCAAACATTGTTTAACAGTAACATAACTTGCTCTCTCTCTCTCTCTCTCTCTCTCTCTCTCTCTCTCTCTCTCTCTCTCTTTCTGACGTGCATGATGATAACTTACAAAAATCAAAAACACCTGCTTACCTTAGAGACGTAGCCTAACGCGCCAGTTGTACATAATTTGGCATGATGTCCCTCCGGAGGACAACCATCAACTCTAACAGTGAATGCCAAGATGAATAACTGATTTAATAATTGCCAGAGGTGGACCAACGCATTATTTTGCTCAATTCGTGAAGCTCTTTCTCCTGAGTAAATCAACCATTGTTTCTTAAACTGTAATAATTTATTAATTTACCTATCTGTATATGTGAATCATATCTACTTATTTCCAACCCATACGAATAATTCCTTCGTGGTGCGTCGCTTTTCTTTTTTCTTGTCTTACAGTGTATTAGTTTCACTTATTATTTTGTAAGTTTCGCAGAGGAACATACTATGTGAAACACCCTGCGTTTGATATCATTGGGGCATTAGTGAGGACTCGAGAAGAATATTACCTTCAACGCTTTTTCTTTTTGGCACATATATTTCACACGAAGCCAAACTAGCAATAAATGTACGGTGTACAAATGATTAGATCATCCTGCAGAGAAAATAACGAGCTTCAGCTCTTCAACTCGGGAAAGTTATTTCCAGTCCCGATAATTCAGCGGTTTGAGATGCAAAAGAAAGGTCAACGCCACAGTCGAGATAAAAGCCGAAATCTGCTGTGACCTTGTGCACTCTGCAGGGAAAAAAAGGACGACTGGTGCCAGCACGGCGTGTCTACCCCACACGTCAGGGTTACCTGCTTTCTGCTCACAGCTTTAGCTCAGAGTCTGTTGTAGCCATTGAAGAACGATCAAACTATTATGGTCAGTAACAACTGACAACCTTGAGTACAGCCAGCATATATCTATTAGTTTGTATGTTTTTGCGTAGAGTTTCCACGAAATGCTAACAGTTGAACAATCCGTGCGTTGGGTGAGAACTGTAGGACAATTCTGGGACTCTTGCGCAACTGAGTAGGCACGACCGACTATTGAAGAACTATGTACAAGAATGAGGTTACTACCTCAGGGGTTGGCACTCTGAGTTTTTTAGTGTCCCCCAAAGATATGTCTCCATATTCCTCAGATCGTGAAAGCCAAATGGCTTTCAGTCACACACGGCAATTTTAACTGCTGGGAGGAGAAGTAAACTCCCATACTTGGTTTTGCGTACTCTAGTCTTCGTATTTCATTCATCTCCCTAGTATTTTACTATGTTGAAGGCTTTTTATTTGTGTTTAACGATTGGTAGTTACTTTTTTTAACTTTCTGGTCGGATTCACTTTTTACCATATCATTCAACCTTTTGTATGCCATGTGTCTGTGAATCGTTTATTATTCTTTCTGTTATCGTATTTTATCTGTTTACAATTCTTGTTTTCTAAGCTGAAGACTGGAAACTACAGAAGGTGTTAATAAGTATGCAAAAAAATGGCTCAATTGGCTCTGAGCAATATGGGACTTAACTTCTGTGGTCATCAGTCCCCTAGACTTAGAACTACTTAAACCTAACTAACCTAAGGACATCACACACATCCATGTCCGAGGCAGGATTCGAACCTGCGACCGTAGCGGTCGCGCGGTTCCAGACTGTAGCACCTAGAACCACTCGGCCACCCTGGCCGGCAATAAGTATGCAATTTGCACTATTCATTCAGATGCTTTTCTCCGCGGCAATGTTGTCTCATGTCCTATTATCGACAGTTCTAAACCACAGATTCAGTATTTTTTATGCTCATTCATCACGTTAAAATTCGTCAGTTCTGCAGATTTGAAAGGTTTGTGTACTACAGGCGTACATGTGTTGAATTAGTAGGGTACTGATTAAAACATAATGAACATACAGCACATCAGTTGAGATGTAATTATTCGAACCTGCTGAGTACATTGAAACTACTGAACCACTAGGAGATAAGATGTACACACCGCCTGACAAAAAAGTGAAGCACACAGAATGAGAGGAGAAAACGAAACGAAAGTATGGGTTGAGAGGGTATGTGATATCGTTTAAGTGTTTAAAGTATACAGTTAAATTTACAACAAATTTGGCTGTTTGTACCCACTCATCAGTATAACGTTGCATCTTTTTGTTCTAGATGCATCCGCTGATTCGGATGGGAAGCCGTTGAAGCAAGTTGGCCCACCACTGTTGTAACTCATCCTCGGTACCTGGATGGTGGCAGTGGGCCAGACGATCAAATTGGCCCCCATATGTTTTTTCGGGAAAATATCTCGGTATCTTTCTGACCGAGGGATACCTCAATATCACGCACACAGTTCAGAGACTCTTACTATTTGTGGACGAGCATTGTCGTATTGAAAAATGGCACCACGACACTGTCGTCTAAGATATAACACATGAGGAAGCAGGATGTGTGTGAAGTAAAGCCGTGCCGTCAGAGTTCCCTGAGTCACTGGCAGCCATGACCTCAAGTCATACCCTATGAGTCTCCACACCATGACGCCAGGAGTGACATCACTATGCCTCTCTAAAACATTCGAAGGCCTCCACCATACTCGCCAAAATCGGTCATAAGTGTACAACATCCAGAAAATTGTGAAAATCGACCTGCTATCGATATAAACCCGCCCAGGTGATAGCAGGGTCACCTGGCGGGTATTAACTGCTAGTCAGACGCACGCACGTTGGCTGTAGTATCAGTGAGCGTGCTGTCCGTGTGTGGAATGGGAAAGGCGCGTGATCAATCTGAGATTGACGGACGGCAGATTGTGATGGCCCGGAGGCTCGGCGCGAGCATTTCGGAAACTGCACGACTTGTCGCCTGTGCGAGGAGTGCTGTGGTGATTGTTTTCAACACCTGCCGAAAACCAAGGTGAAACCACGTAAAGACGTCGTGGGGTTGGGCGGCCACTCCTCATTACAGATATCGGACGTCGTATCTGGGCAGACTGCTAAAACAGGATAGGTGGCGAACTGTCTTGGAATTATGTCAGAGTTCAATGCTGGACAGAGTGCAAGTGTGTCTGAACACACAGTGCACGGACCGACGACCCTTGCTTATGGCCGCGCGGTCTTAGTCGTCTTGCCACGGTTGGCGCAGCTCCTCCCGTCGTGTCCTCTCTCGGGCATAGGTGTGTGTGTGTTGTCCTTAGTTAGTTTAAGCTAGATTAAGTAGTGTGTAAGCCTAGGTACCGATGACATCGGCGCCGGCCGGTGTGGCCGTGCGGTTAAAGGCGCTTCAGTCTGGAACCGCGTAACCGCTACGGTCGCAGGTTCGAATCCTGCTTCGGGCATGGATGTGTGTGATGTCCTTAGGTTAGATAGGTTTAAGTAGTTCTAAGTTCTAGGGGACTGATGACCACAGAAGTTAAGTCCCATAGTGCTCAGAGCCATTTGAACCATTTGATGACATCGGCAGTTTGGTCCCATAGGAAGTTACCACAAATTTCCAAAATGTCCTTGCATGTGCCAATGTTAAAACCATGAAATCGACCATTACGACTGAAATGGGCACGTGAAAATAGGCACTGGACGTTGGCGCAGTATCAGTGTTGCATGGTCTAATGAATCCCGACACCTTCCTCATCATGCAGATGGGAGGGCGCGAATCCGTCGTCTTCCATGGGAACACCTCCTTGACACCTTACTGCGGCACGGAGACAAGCTGGCGGCGGCTCCATTATGGTCTGGGAAACATTCAAGTGGGTATCCATAGATCCAGCGGAGCTCGTGCAAGGTACCATAACGGCCAAGGAGTATCGTACACTGGTTGCATACAACGTACACCGCTTAATGACGACCATGTTTCCCGACGGCAATGGCATTTTTCAGCAAGATAATGCGCCGTATAACAAGATCAGGAGTGTGATGGACTAGTTTGAGGAACACAGTGGTGAATTCCTATTGATGAGTTGGCTCTCTAACTCGCCAGATCTGAACGCTATCGAGCACATCAGCGATGTGATTGAACGTGGAGACAACCCATCGGCCACAGTTTCACTGTAGTTAACCGTAATTTTGTACACCAAAATTGTTTGCATGAATTTAGCTTGCAGAATAAAAACGGTAGGCATATCCAAAACGAGCAAAAGTTAAATTTGGAAAATAACTGCAATGATTTGAAATCACGCAAATACTGGGCAAGAATGATAATGCGGCAATTGAACAAAATGCACTCGCACAAGCTTAGATGTGGAAAACACGTGTAACGTGAACAGTAAAGACGTTAATTCGGAATGGAATGATTTCAATTGTAGTTCTGAAAAGCAATAATATGTAATGGTTAGCAACACTTCATACAAAGTGTAGTGTATCACGTAACACATTGTAACGCTGTCTATATGGATGTTTGCATAATCGTGACCAAATGTAATTACTATTATTTACTGATTAGTTGTTAAACTATGCTGTAAAAAATTTCATTCATGGTAACAACTGTTTGTCAATAATAATGTTGTGTGGACATTATCACATAATATCATTTAGAAAACACAACATATGATCATAAAATTACTTGGAGTACAAGAGATCCAGCACGCTTCTGTCACTGAAATTTGAATTGCATTGAAATCATTTTTAGTTTTAACTGATTATCTGCAGTAGTTGTGTAACGCTATGTATATAATTACAGTTACTACTGCTTTTTATTACAATAATTACTTGATTGAAAATCAGCTATAAATTTAATTGAATCTGTTCTTTTTTAACGAGTTATTTCACTTATAACCTTCACGGAAACAATGGTGAGGAGAAAAGGATGAATGGTAACGACTTGAGTCAATAAAGTTCCACTTGTAAGGTATATGCTTTGACTGAACACGCTCTAATGTTCCAAAACATCTACAACAACGTTGGCACGCCTATTACAAAGCTCGACGTATACTGACTAGACCTTACTTTGCTAAGAGTTAGGTTTGGTGCGATGTAATGCTTATTATGAAATTAATTACTGGCAATAAGCTCTTCTTGATTACTGAACAGCGTGAAAAAATTGAGGCTACAAAGTATTCTTCATTAATTCCAAAATCTTCTTGCAACCATGTACTGTGCCCACAGACGTTGTAGCTCACTTATATTTTTTGTTACCACAGTCTGCATTTGATGTTTGCATGCCATCTCACACATCTGTACCACGTCGGAGATGCTTCGCAACTCATCTCTGGCCTCACTTCAACGACTGCGCGATCTCGCGTCATCGATGTTATTGTTGCGTGAAAGATATTCTTTATGTTTCGTACAATATACTCGTAAATTTACATGACATTGCCAGCGTATTTACTACAACGATTTGACTTCTTAATCACTCTTTCAACATACATTGCATTGCATAGACACTAATTATCGATAAAATTCATAAATATATAGTTACAAAAATGATTTTAAACTCATGAAATCGAGTAGTTGAGAAAATACGTGAGGCACTGGGTTATAGTGTTGTAAGTGATGATGCAGTACTGCAATTCTTTGCTGAATGCAGTGCAGTGCGTTTCATCAGCAGTCCATGCTTCCCGGTCACGGCCCGACTCCAAAGGAAGCCGTTTGTGTAGTGGTGTTAATAGCAGTCTGAGCATGGGACGATCATCCCCTAGTCCGGCTGCTGGTTGTCTTCGACCAGTTGCGTGGGATAACTCAGAATGTTGCAGCGAGTCCATTACATGTACTCGGATGCCAGGTGCACATTCGAAAGCGTTACGATGTGCTTGCTGCACAGTACGGGGATACTCCCTTGTGGTGGTCAGACATGGCCGACTGGAAACTTGAAGACGAGTCCGCCTGGCCTCACGTTCCCATGCAGTCCACTATCGAGCCACTGTCCGTCAGAATACCCCACAAATCTGGATATTGCACTGTTCGATCAGCCAGTCAGATGGAGACCCATAATGAGGTCCCATTCAAACTCTTTCAGTTGCTGATAAATCTGTCTCACATGAGTACCCAGCGTCTCAGTTTTTGTCACCGTGATCGCTTAACATTTGACGCTGTTCACGCTTCTTATGTAAGGTAGCAGATTTTGCACCTTACATGTTGCTAAATCAGTACTAATACACCGAATAATAATTGATAATTGGCCCACCGGTAAGAGAGAATGGACACAGAAAAGGAAGTTGTATGTGTCATGTTAGGCTAACGAGATGTTGTTTTTGAATACTTTGGTTTGTTTGTTTGCCTGCCTGCCTGCCTGCTTTCTTCTCAGATGTCTTGTCTAGTCGTGTCTGGTCTTTGTGTGTGTGTGTGTGTTTTTGCAACGGGGGGCACGTTGAGATGTGGAAAGAGTCGGCGGGATTTCGGTGGCGTTGGACGTGTGGAGCGCGCGCGCCTACCTGGCCGTTGGCCGTCGGTGCGAAGTGGAGTGCGGGTTTTCGAAACGAAGCGGCGGCCAGCCACCCGTGTGGTGACGTCGGCTGTAGATTATGACAACGAGTAGACAGATGTATCCCTCTTTTCAATAGAACTGCAAAATAAAGTGTCTTCAGTGACAGTCGAGTTATAGCATAAGCTTCCGGGCAGATTATAACTGTATATCAGGCTGGAACACGGCCGGAACCCCTAAGGAAGGTGTTTATGTCATGTCAAACTAGCGGGATGGCCGCGGCCGGACCCCTTTCTCGGCTGGCACTTCAGACCACCAAAGACGTTTGGAGAGGCTGGGGCATCACAACAAGAAGCGAGAAGGAGCTACATGCGAAAGAGAGAAAGACGATTTCCCGCCACAGTGGAAAATTTGCGGAAGACTGTGACGGGATTGGCGTAGAGCGCGTAGAGATACGTGTTAAAAGTTTGGCGGCAACAGCAACCGCGGGAGAATTCTGTGTGGTGGTTGGGTACGAACGCGCACGTATACATGGAAGTCTGTGTCGTGATTGGCTACCAACACGCACGGATCCATGCGGCGAAGAACGGCCAGGTTTGCAAAATCTCTGAAGGAGGACTCTGGGGGCGGCTGTGGAGGAGAGCAGTCGCGGTGTCTGGCTGCCCTGCTTGGAGAACGTGGAGAGAAGTAGGTTGGAGAAGTCACCGGCATTGAGTCCAGTGGTTACTCTCCAAGTCTGAATAGTTTAGAGCATACGACTCGACACACGTAGCATTATCTGTTCCTCTGAGGAGAGAAACAGATTTGTACTAACTTGTGGTGTTCATATGCAATCTGAAGTGTACCTTTGCTGCCACGCACTTGAGTCGACCAACTACTCTTGGCATATGTGCAAGTAGCTTGAATATTGACTAGTGACGGACTCCGCAGTTGAACACTTACGTACAGGAGTTTACTGGCGCAAACCGCGTCCACGTTGGAGATTAAAGCCAAGCTCGCTCACGGGAAAGACGGCATCACGACGTCGGCGGGACCGACCGTCGTAATCATCACGGAGAATTACGGTGATATTAGCAATCATCAGCCAAAGTAGGGCACTGTAATTCTAAATGAGTTCGTATTCCGCTAGCTCTTTGACTGGCGCTCTCTGAGTCTGTGTCTGTTCAGGCAGAACTGCATTAGAGTCACTTGCGAGTTCAGTGTTGACTTAAGTAGTTAGAAAAAGAGGATACATTGAGCCAATGATAGGCTAGTTAGGTTAGCGAGTGTATTGTATTGTCATGTTATACTAGAAATATTGATCATCCTGTTCTGAATAAATCTTAATTTGGTATCATATGCTAATCACCGCATTATTGATTTCGTAGCTGGCAATCACCATATTTTTGCTTAATAATTAGAGTGTAATGATAATTTCGATGCAAATGATACTGGGGGCATAACAGCTCGTTTAAACTGAGCCAATTAAGTCAGATAGCAACTCAAGGTCGACTAAGACTACCAATAGATATTTTTCAATATATCGATAATTTTACAATAAACCCCTCGTACGTTGCACTTATATATCCTATCAGGGATGGTACAACATTAAACACACATAACACTAATTCATTCTTGTGGCCGCTCTAACTACCATAAGAAATTGCCACTCTCATTATTTACATACCGGCCAGTATTGCGTATGAAGTTACACTGGCTCCCGGCCTTGACTTACGGTGCTTCACTTTTTTTGTTGGGCAATGTAAATAGATGGGTGCTTGTCTGTATGTTTCAGGTTAATTTTAGAATGCATGGATGAGTTTCAGTCAAACTTGATAACTGTAATCCTCTACTTACAACACATCAAAGTAATGTTTACTATACAGTATGTGGAATCTTTTCTTTTCGAGCTGAAGTATTCCGTCGGGAAGAGCCGGTGTACTTCTCTCCATCAAACACTTAAGTTCGCATCTGCGCTTTGGGAACTTCCCAGTCCTCAGCCTGTCTCATACCTCTGCATCCACTAGGCTTTACTCATCACGTGACGTGTGTGCTACCACCTAGTATCCTCCTGGGACCAACTGTCAGATGGCGTCTGCGCTCCTGAAAACTAAGCTCTCAATAGTACATGGCTGACTAAGCGTCCTTTTCGCTTCTGCTTGTAGATTATGACAACGAGTAGACAGATGTATCCCTCTTTTCAATAGAACTGCAAAATAAAGTGTCTTCAGTGACAGTCGAGTTATAGCATAAGCTTCCGGGCAGATTATAACTGTATATCAGACCAGGATTCGAACCCGAACGTCACCTTTCATGGTCAATGATCTTACAGACCTATTCAGGCACGACTCACGACCAATGACTTCACTTCTCCAATATCTTCCCCATACATTCCAAACTTTATACACCGAGCGAGGTGGCACCGTGGTTCTCACACTCCACTCCCATTCGGGAGGACGACGGTTCAAACCTGCATCAAGCCATCCTGATTTATGTTTTCCGTGATTTCTCTAAATCGCTTCAAGCAAATGCTGGGATGGTTCCTTTGAGATGTCATGGCCGACTTCCTACCCCATCCACCCCTAATCCGATGGGACCGATGACCTCACTGTTTGGTCCCCTCCCCCAAACCAGCCAACCAAACATCACAGAAGCTTTTCTGCATGCCCTCATAGAATAGCACCCCTGAAAGAATAAATACTGCACAAAAATTTCCTAGCCGCAATCTAGGCGATTGTTTCCAGGATGAATCTTTGATTCTACAATGGATTATGGATATTCAGAAATTTCCTGGCAGATTAAAACTGTATGTTGTGCCTCGAAAGCAAGGTCCTGGTTTCGTGTGAAGGCCTGTACACAGTTCTCTTAATCAGCCAGGAGGTCTCAAAACTGCGCACATTCGACAGCAGTATGAAATATTCACTCTGGAAGTGTAATGTATTCATTTCTGGCCCTCTACACATTTTACCCTCTACAGTTCCCTCTTTCTGTCCCTTATTCTTGTCATTGTTTTCCACATACTCCTTTCCTCTCTGATTCTGCACAGAACTTCCTCATTCCACACCTTATTAATTCACCTAATTTTCAGCACTCTTCTGTAGCAACACACCTCATTTGCTTAGATTCTCTTCTTTTCCATTTTTCCCACAGTCCTTGTTTCACTACCATACAATGCCATGCTCCGAACGTATATTCTCAAAAGATTTTTCCTTAAATTAAGGTCTTTATTAGATACTAGTAGACTTCTGTTGGCCTGGAATGCCCTTTCTGTCAATGCTAATCTCCTTTTGATGACCTTCTTGCTCCATCCGTCATTGGTTATTACGCTGCCTAGGTAGTAGAATTTCTGATCCTCATATACTTCGTGACCATCAATCCTAATGTTAAGTTTCTCGCTGTTCTCTTTTCCTCTGCCTCTCATTAGTTTCGTCTTCCTTCGGTTTACTCTCAGTGCATATTCTGTACTCAGTAGACTGTTCATTCCATTCAGCATATCTTGTAATTCTTCTTCAATTTCATCGAGGATTGCAGTGCCATCAGCGAATCTTATCATTGATATCCTTTCACCTTGAATTTTAATTCCATTCCTGAAACTTTCTTTTATTTCCATCATTGCTTCTTCGATGTATAGATTGAATAGTGGGGGCAAAACTCTACATCCTTGTTCCACACCTTTTTTAATCCGAGCACTTCGTTCTTGATCTTACACTCTTATTGTTCCCTCTTGGCTGTTATACATTTTTGTATTACCTGTCTCTCCCTATAGCATACGCCTATTTTCCTCAGAATTTCTAACATCTTGCACCATTTTACACTGTCGAACGCTTTTTCCACGTCGACAAATGCTATTAATGTGTGTTGATTTGTCTTTAGTCTTGCTTCCAGTATCAACCGCAACAACAGAATTGCTTCTTTGGTGCCTTTACCTTTACTAAATATGGAGTCCTCGTTAACAGTAAAATCCCTTTCTCTGTAATATTGCCTGGAACTCAATGAAAAAGTAGTTTCAGGCCATTTTCTTACTGATCCAATTGTCCAATTAGCACACAGTAACGCTGGTTATCTACGCAAACTACATTTGCGAATATCCCTTACTTGGTTCCCGCTCAGAACGATCCACCACAGGCGCGATTCATCATAACTCATAATTGTGCACTGTATATGCCAGAAGACGCTTACCATCAGACACTTACAATGAATTTATGTGACATAATTCCGTTTTCTTGAGACATATTGAGTCTCAAGACTGTCTTCGATTAGGATAGAAGCTGAAGTAGTGGATTAAACTTTGTGCTAAGGGCAGGTCTCCTTCTTACTAAGCATATCAACTACACCACCCTGGCATTGTGCCTAACACAGTTGCAGGGACCGCACTAGCCCAGAGCCTTCCCTCCGACAAACTGCAGTTCACACCTCAGGCGATCTTTATTTTCCTTCTTCTTTAAATTGTCAGTGTTACCGAGAGTCTCCGATATTTGAATAGCACTCCAGCTTTGTACGTAATGCCTGTACTTCAGGCAGTGATCTGTTAATCACCCCCATGAAAATGTACAGGGGACAGGAAAAATAATGTGAACACCTGTACTTACTTTGGAATGGTTTGTTGATAAGGGGATGGACCCCTATTTGCCCGTAATAAAGCTGCGATTCTTCTTGGGATACTGGCATATAATGACTGTATAGGCTCCAGTGGAATGTTATGCCACTCTTCGATCAGAACTTCTTCTAAGTTCTGTAGTGACGAGTGAGGGGAAATCTGCTCCGAAGCCTGCCCTCCAATACCGCCCACAAGGGTTCGACAATGTTCAAATCCAGGGACTTGAGAGCTTTAATGAAAGGGACATTATTGCTTACTCTGATTTTCAAATAAGTGAGTTCTATGATAAGACAAAAACAAATTCATGTTTTATGGCACCAATTGCTATGGTTCTACGCAAAACGAATCATCGTAAAATAAGTGGAAGGGAGTCTGCATGTGTGTACGTTAAAGGCGGAGGAAATTGTGCCAAAATTAAAGTTGTTGGTGATCTTACACATTATTATAGAAGTTAAATAAAGTTTAATTCCTTATCTCCTTCCTTTATAAGATGCTGCAGTTCAGTTGCATGCTCCTCGTATCGCGATTGTACTGTCCTGGCAGTGTGAATGGGTGCGTTATCGTCCTGAAATACGGCATCATTGTTGAGGAATAACATTTGAATAATGGAATGCACCAGATCACCTAAAATGTTCACATAATCGTTGGCTGTAACACAGCCTTTGAGAGTAATGATGGGACCAACAGAATACCATGATATGACTGTCCACACCATCACACTTCCGCCTCTATGCTTAACAGTTGAAATCGAGTAATCAGGATTGTAGGCTTCTTTTGGCGTTCTCCAGACGTAAACCCGGCCTTATGTTGGAAATAACGAAAACGTTGACTGTATGACGTGTTTCCACTGATCAGCCGTCCAGGATTTATGCTCCTGACACCATGTTTTACGCCTCTTTGCGTTGGTTATCGTCACTAATGGTTTCGGTATAGCAGCTCGTCCATGAATATTCGCTTTGTGGAGTTATCGGCGGACACTGTCGATAGATACGGGGTCTCGAAGATGGCTATTGAGCTCTTCTTTCACTTTAGCCACCATAGTTTTGTGTTGTTTTGACCCAATTCGTGTTTGCGTACGACTATCTCTGTCATTTAGTTTTGATTTGCGTCCACTGTGATGTTTACGCGATGATGTCTTTTCATACTTTGTCGAGGCTGTCATGACTATTGAAACAGTTGTTGTTCAAACATTCAATAAGTTGGCTGCCTTGGTAACTGATGCTCCAGCTAATCGGGCCCCTACAATCTGCCCTCTTTGGAACGACG
Organism: Schistocerca americana; assembly: GCF_021461395.2. Lineage (NCBI taxonomy): Eukaryota > Metazoa > Arthropoda > Insecta > Orthoptera > Acrididae > Schistocerca > Schistocerca americana. The sequence continues at coordinate 359,271,065 of NC_060125.1, read as the reverse complement.
TTACGTTTCCCATTGGCCGTCGACCACGGCCATCTGAATGTAAATACGACGTGTGCACTACTTGTAAACAACCTACACTGATGCCTAGTCCGTACTTAACACGTATAGTCCAGCGTGACACGTGCCTTGCGTGCGTTGTCGATTGTTAAACACAACCATCCCGTTACTGCCAGTGTCCACATTATTTTGCCTATCCTCCGTAATTACATTGGCCTGTAGGTCACCTACACCGAAAGTACAGGCAGGATTTCCCCATTAAATTCAAAGCTGGAGTGCTATTCCAATATCGGAAAGCCTTGGCAACACCTACGATTTAAAGAAAGGGAAAATCGAGATGGGCTCAGGTATGAAGTGAAGTTTGTGTAAGGGAGGGCACTGGAGCAGGGTACTCCTTGCTGTTGTGTTAGCCACAATGCCAGGGTGATGTAGTGGATAACCCATATGCCTAGTAAGCCAGAGATCCAGGTTATTGTCCTGGGAATGGCACAAATTTTAGTTCATTGCTACAGCTTCAACCCTAATCGAATGTATGATAAAATTACTGAAGCGTCGGAATACTCATAACGACTCGAAAGCAGCAGGCTGATAATGAGCATCGAGATTGCCATGGGCTGTTGCACTCACATGGGTGTCAGGTGGCACATATAGTACACGGGAGGAGGATCAAGCATTATGCAGCCATATAAGTAAAAGATGCAGTAGTTGGGTCTACAAAATAATAAATGTAAAACTGAGGATAAGCTAGTGTTATCAAAAGGGCAGTGTTGTAGTTCTCTGTTAAATGCATGAGCTACATGACTCTGGTGCGACTGGTAGCGGTAAGTTACAGTACTGGAATTTAACCAACAAAACTACAAAAAAGCAATTAAATTAGTAAAGCGGATAGTACAGGACAATACCAGGGATCCCAGTGCTAAATATGCTCTTCCTTAGTAGTTAGTCACATCTTCCGTATAAGAGCACATGGACTCTCATAATGACTAGTATCGTCTCAAGAGTAGAGTACGCACGGAATAAGTGAGTCTGTACCTGCACAGACAGTGCGGGAGAAATGGGGACGATGGTAGTGATGGGGTCTTCGTTGTGAGCCACCACAGTTTGGCAGGGCACATTCAGTTCGACAGCTGAAGCCCATGCAGAAAAGTACATCTGACACGACTTGTAAGCTACAGCTAGCAAGTCTGCAAACAATCGTATTACCAAGTTACATCAGTACGAACAATAATTCAACAAATATTGACATTTTAAGTCAATAGTTTATCAATTTTTTTGACTCATCATTCTTCTCCAGCTGGTTTGATGCGGCCCGCCACGAATTCCTCTCCTACGCCAAACCCTTAAGGCTCAGAGTAGCACTTCTAACCTACGTCCTCGATTATTTGCTGGATGCGTTCCAGTCTCTGTTTTCCTCTGCAATGGTTCCAATGGCTCTGAGTACTACGGGACTCAACTGCGGTGGTCATCAGTCCCCTAGAACTTAGAACTACTTAAACCTAACTAACCTAAGGACATCACACAGATCCATGCCCGAGGCAGGATTCGAACCTGCGACCGTAGCAGTCGCACGGTTCCGGACTGCGCGCCTAGAACCGCGAGACCACCGAGGCCGGCCTTTCCTCTGCAGTTTTGACCCTCTACAGATCCCTCTAATACGATAGAGGTTACACCGTGATGTTTTAACAGATGTCCTACCATCTTCACACTTCTTCTTGTCGGTATTTTCCATATATTCCTTTCCTCGCTGACTCTGCGGAGAACCTCCTCATTCCTTACCTTACCAGTCCACCTAATTTTCAACATTATTCTGTAGCTGAAACCTGGTAGTGAACGGAAGGCAGATTCGGTTACAATTGTGGACGTAATCAGTTACTATTGGTTGCCTTTTACAGTTACACACAATTTATTTTAAACCAGTAATTCCAGACTCAACAATATATAAAAATACCACACATTATTAATGAAGGAATAAACAATTGTGTAAATAACAGTCTTACAATTTAGCAAATCACCGTTAAATACAGATATAGCAAATAATGTTTTAAAAACAAGCCACTGTGATCTGGGCAGAAGGCCTTACACGCCAGGAATGGCAATAAATTAAGAATTGTTTAAAACTCGCTGCAACTTACAAATTACAGGATTTGAAATATTAAAGGCAAGTCGCCACAAACACAGCAGAAGGTATCAGACGCCAGGAAAGGCAGTAAATAAGGTAAATACAAATACCAAATTAGAATTTTAAGATAAATGACCACAATCACGGCTGAAGGCTTTACTCGCCAGGAACGGCAATAATATAAAAAAATTAGAAACCTGCTGTAAAACAGCAAATAAAATAGCAAAGGTTAATTAAAAAAGCAAGCAAGTGATCACCAAACGGGTGAAATAAGATGATGGTAAGCTTTATAACACAACCCTTAACATCCACTGAACACTACACTGCTAGATTTATTCCAGAAGGCGACCAGAACTATTAACTAGACGTATACAACCTTTAATGTAGGCATTACAAGGTATTGTAATAAATAATACAATAATAAAACACAAGGACCAGTACATAAGTTCCTTAAAGGGTACTGAGGTAGATTATACCCGCAGAAGGCGTGGACTGAAGGAGCGTTACACTGAAATACTGGCCATCAGACCTCCTTTTAGAACACACATGTCTTACAAGAACCAAGAGGCCACAGATGGTGCTGCAGAAATCGAACTCTGAGAAGGTCCGGAAACAAACACTTTCGCGAGCGATGAGATAGGCAGCCAAGAGTTTCATTCACTTCACAAGATGGTAACTCATACCAGTGGCAGTCTAACGAATGACTAATTATAATCTTGCTGAAGCTACCTGACGTCCGATAAACCAAATGCAATGATGGAACAATACGCCAAAGCCGGAACCGGCGGTCTGCACTACGTCCCCAGAATACTGTGTTTAGAGCGCCCGGTTCAAAATGGCTCTGAGCACTATGGGACTTAACAGCTGTGGTCATCAGTCCCCTAGAACTTAGAACTACTTAAACCTAACTAACCTAAGGACATCACACACATCCATGCCCGAGGCAGGATTCGAACCTGCGACCGTAGCAGTCGCACGGTTCCGGACTGCGCGCCTAGAACCGCGAGACCACCGCGGCCGGCACGAGCGCCCGGAATGAGAAAGGAATCACTACCACCAGAGTAGAAGAATAACCAAGCGGCCCACAATCAAGAAAGCTGTGAAAACAACACGCCTTACCGGACAGCAGCGGAAGGTGAGGAAACGTACACTGCCGTTACATGCACTAATCCCCGGGCAGGAAACTGGGGCGTTAGCGGCCACCAGGCAAGAAAGCTAGTTGAACTTATAACAAGTTGAACGTAGTAAATAGTGATAAGAAGTCGAGGAAAGCTAATCAAATCCGCCTTCCCAAGCACTCCACTCGCTGCTCTTCGCCTTAGCGACATTACGAGCAGCAACACGAACCCAAGTCACTGGAGAATCGCGAGATATCACAATGGTGGAGGTTTCTCTACTTGGATTGAAATGCACTCGTCTTAAAGCTTGCTGGATACGGTTTAAGACGAGGTCGTACACCCTCGTGACCACAGCCCTTCCATCGGGCAGTCCATGCATGCCGCCAGCGGTCCCGGCGTTTCTGGCACTGCATGGACCTGGCTCTTCCTGAGTCCCCAACCGAACTCGCACACTCACACGACCCCGAAAAACGACGACGTCGCCACAAAGATAGGGCAATAGTTACTACATACCGATAACCGCCGCTGCTGCGACTAGCAGACAGCACACGCTTGTGAAACCGAGTGGAAGCAGTCAACACGAGAAGACAAACAACAGCAACCATGCCAACTAAACGATACCATCTGGCTTCCAAGAGAGGGCGGCAACCTACAAACAGCACCAACGCGAGCCGCAGCATGGCTCAGTAGCACCACATCTCAAATGCTTGGATTCCCTTCTTTCCCGGTTTTCCTACAGTCATGTTTCACTGCCATATAATACAGTGCCCCAAATATACATTCTCACATATTTCTTCATCAGATTAAGGCCTATGTTTGACAGTAGCACACATCTCTTGAATGCTCTTTTTGCCAGAGCTAGCCTGCTTTTCAGGCCCTCCTTGCTCTATCAGTCAGGGGTTATTTTGTTGCCTAGGTAGCAGAATCTCTTAACTTCATCCACTTCATGATCACCTATTTTTGTTTTATGTTTCTCGCTGTTTTCGTTTCTTCTGCTTCTCATTACTTTTGTCTTTCTTCGATTTATTCTCAGTCTGTACTCTGTAGTCATTAGACTGTTCATTGTATTCAGTAGATCCTGTAATTCTTCTTCACTTTCACTGAGAACAGCAATGCCATCAGCGAATCTAATCACTGATATCCATTCACCTTGCATTCTAATTGCACTCTTGAAACTTCTGTTTATTTCCGTCATTACTTCTATGATGTACTGATTGAACCGAGCACTAGTGAACAAAAAAAATGAATAACCCTTTAAACAGAGAATCCAATCAAAGTGAAACAAGATCGACCACGTTTTGCCAGAAGAAAGTCTCATAAAACAAACAAGCTGTAAAAATGTAGTGTTCAAAATGGCTCTGAGCACTATGCGACTTAACTTCTGAGGTCATCAGTCGCCTAAAACTTAGAACTAATTAAACCTAACTAACCTAAGGACATCACACACATCCATGCCCGAGGCAGGATTCGAACCTGGGACCGGAGCGGTTTTTGGCTCCGGACTGTAGCGCCTAGAACCGCACGGCCAATCCGGCCGGCAAATGTAGTGTGGTGGACAACGTTGCTTACTATGATACTGACAATGTAAAAGAAAGAACGAATGTCACACGGAAATTTTGTGTCAGTCCACTGATCACCTATTCGTCAGTATTATCTTTAGATTATCTTTAGGTTTTTCTCCCCTATTTCCTCTGCTTCACAAAGTCATGAACTTTGGTACGTACTTGTAGCTATGGTTTATTCTCTTTACTGAGCAATTGCAACAGCTAGCTGTTCCTGCAACCATCTCAAGCAATATTTTTAAAAAGAGTTTAGCTTCCTCGTTTGCCTCTTCTGACAAAAATTTAATTGCAATGCATTTAATCACAAGTGACTGATTATTAAGAACTCTGCCTGCACCTATGGTGCATGAACTCTGTAGTGCCATGCTGTGTGGTTCCCCTATGGGGATGAGCTCGTCCAGTACTCAGGATGAGAATGCATTTCTGTGTGCTGGTGCAAGGATAATCTGTGCGAGTTCTGCATCTGATGTCCTTCCTCAGACCTATGATGTATACAGTTGGTATACAGAGGTTGTATTGAAGATAGCTCATATCACTGGCTATGAATGCAGAAGATGCTGTACTCGTGGAGCAACATCTGGAAGCAACTGAGTGGCTGTCATCATTCAAGGATGTAAAGACACAGGGTATCCCCCTCAGCAGGTGTCTAGTTCCATAGGTGCCAAGAACCATCGATCCCTGAGGGCCCACTATGCTCTGAAGCTCAAAAACAGTACAACTCACCCCTCTAGCGGAGTGGTGCATTGGTGAGACACTGTTCTGCCAATTGGGAGAACTGCTGGTCAAAGGCTCATCCGAACATTCCTCATCCTTCCGCCATCTGTTCGTGCTCCGTCTCTAAGGACATCGCTATCCACATGTGACTTAACATTTATTTTGCTAGGGAATAAATATATAAGTTAAAACAAGAAACTTTGCACCACAATTCTGTATGTGTCCCCGAGAGGAGAGTGGAATGGGAATTACGTATCGTCATTCCCTCTGCAAATGAGTTCTTTTGGGCCAAGTTAATGAAAGGTTGAGAGCGAGTAGCTGGTAGTGGAAGCTGCACAGCAAAGAAAATATTTATTCCAAGAAATATATTACTTTACCTCCTGAAGCCAGTATTGCACAAAAAGAATAAAACTGCACAGTCTAGTTACCACGAGGCGTAACAGTAAATTCAACGAATAAATCAAGTGCCAAACTGACATTCAAAAGAATTTATAACGACGCTTTTAGTGCAGGCAATCTACTACCAGAAGCCGGCCTCTGGCACCATAACTGGCACAGCACTCTGCCTGGCACACTTGAAAGTCGAATTTAGCACGTATCGTGAGCAGTCACCTTAACAGCTTTGGCTATCTGGACACGGCCTCTGATAACGCACATTTCCAGCTTACCTCATGCTTCAATGCTATGTCCCTCGTCCATTAACCCCCTACTTGCAAATTCTCGATTCCCACAGCGGTTTGCACGATATTAGTGCATCTGGACTGAAACAAACGTCAAGAAGCCTTTGCACTCTTATAGAAGTGTATATATACCTACGTAATTCAATAACTTGTGAGTAGGAGGTTAATGGACGAGGGAGGCTGCATTGCAGTGTGTAAGTTAGAAATTTGAGTCCGGATGGCTAAAGTGGTTAAAGCAACTGCTCTTGACAAGCAGTAAATCAGGGCTCGAGTTCCAGCCCAGCACAAATTTTCAACTTTCGCCATTGCATTACCGCACAGCCCTATGCGGCTGAAAGTCTAAACATGCCTCTGGTCGGTCATAAGTAATTGCCATGTTTGCATTGTGTGCGTGGTTCCTATTAGTGTGCATAACGCAGTTTGAACCCGACCTGTAAGGAAACATGATATTACTCACCAGGGATTTAGACTTCAGAAGAATAGCTGACGTCAGAGTTCCTAAAACATTCCAGTGAGGTAGGAAGGGGACCTCTATCTTAGAATCGACAACAAATATTCCCTGTAATTATATTTATTAGAATCACTTTTGCACACGTTGAGTCATTACAATGCACAAGAGCAATCTCAGGTATGACCTGCTCAGACAAGGAGATCCCGGTATTAAATTTCTCAAATAACATAAAATATAAAAAGTCAATAATATCACAAAATTCTGGATAGTTAATTGTTTTAAGTGAGAGAAAGACTCTCTGCTAGAAGACTATCCAAATGTTGAGGTGAACAATGTTACCGGCTCTAACAAAGTTTTATTCTTCCCTACAAATGTTAACCAAACGTGGCCATCGAGTTCACGAAGGAAATACGTTATTTTCGGGAAATACTACAAGGAGGACAGGTCTTTATACGTTGAGCTTCGTATCACTGGAGTAAAAACTGGCTTGTGACACGACAGTTACATTTTATGGTGTGCTGCGTTCTTTACCTCGCGTTGCACAGCATCGCCGGGTTGGTTGCTGCTGTGTGTCGTCGGATCTGTAAATCTATCAAAATCCTGTACTGAGCCTGGCTGATTCTATGGCAGCAAACTTGCCTACGTATTCTTGAAGCGAAAAACGTTAACTTCACCTAGTCTGCTTTTAATGGCTGAGCACATGTGCAAGGCAAGCGCGCCATATGTTACTCTGCCATCGCTGTTCTCGCAAGAATTTAATTAGACTGGCTCTCTTCGCTCTCTGCTCTGGAGGTTTACAAAAAGAATTCAGACAGCTCTTGAGTGAATTTTGGAGCCAGGTGAACAAAATGTTCACACCAGTATACAGGGTGAGTCACCTAATATTACCGTTGGATATATTTCGTAAACCATATCAAATGCTGACGAATCGATTCCACAGACCGAACGTGAGGAGAGGGGCTAGTGTAATTGGTTAATACAAACCATAAAAAATGCACGGAAGTATGTTTTTTAACACAAACCTACGTTTTTGTAAATGGATTCCCGTTAGTTTTGTTAGCACATCTGACCATATAAACAAATACGTAATCAGTGCCGTTTGTTGCATTGTAAAATGTTAATTACATCCGGAGATATTGTAACCTAAAGTTGACGCTTGAGGACCACTCCTCCGCTGTTCGATCGTGTGTATCGGAGAGCACCGAATTACGTAGGGATCCAAAGGGAACGGTGATGGACCTTAGGTACAGAAGAGACTGGAACAGCACATTACGTCCACATGCTAACACCTTGTTATTGGTCTTTTTCACTAACGCACATGTACATTACCATGAGGGGTGAGATACACGTACACACGTGGTTTCCGTTTTCAATTACGGAGTGGAATAGTGTGTCCCGACATGTCAGGCCAATAGATGTTCAATGTGGTGGCCATCATTTGCTGCACACAATTGCAATCTCTGGCGTAATGAATGTCGTACACGCCGCAGTACATCTGGTGTAATGTCGCCGCAGGCTGCCACAATACGTTGTTTCATATCCTCTGGGGTTGTAGGCACATCACGGTACACATTCTCCTTGAACGTACCCCACAGAAAGAAGTCCACAGGTGTAAGATCAGGAGAACGGGCTGGCCAATTTATGCGTTCTCCACGTCCTATGAAACGTCCGTCGAACATCCTGTCAAGGGTCAGCCTAGTGTTAATTGCGGAATGTGCAGGTGCACCATCATGCTGATACCACATACGTCGACGCGTCTCCAGTGGGATATTTTCGAGCAACGTTGGCAGATCATTCTGTAGAAACGCGATGTATGTTGCAGCTGTTACAACACGCAACTGAACGTCGGAGGTTTCAAGCGTCAATTTTAGGTTACAATATCTCCGGATATAATTAACATTTTACAATGCAACAAACGGCACTGATTACGTATTTGTTTATATGTTCAGATGTGCTAACAAAACTAACGTGGTTCCATTTAAAAAAACGTAGGTTTGTCTTAAAAACGTACTTCCTTGCATTTTTTTATGGTTTGTATTAACCAATTACACTAGCCCCTCTCCTCACGTTCGGTCTGTGGAATCGGTTCGTCAGTAATTGATGTGGTTTACGAAATATATCCAGCGGTAACGTTAGGTGACTCACCCTGTATATCCTTTCCATAGGGATGCCCACTGACACACTCGACGACATCTCAAGGGAAAGTGCCTGTCACGCTGGGCAGTTGCGCGTCTCTTCAACCTAGCTTCCCTTCTCTCTATAGTGAGTTTGGACACTAGATGGAACAGCCAATGACAGTCGCTTTTTCATTTCTAGTAGCCATGGTTGCCCAATCAGCAAATGACTCATTAAGTACAGTGTCGTATAATTCGCTGGCTTTCAACTGAACAGCCATGTCTGTCACCCCCTTATTAACACTCCATCATCCACAAGAGTGGTAAGTTACGCACTCACGCGTCGCTCACGCGATACACTGTTCTTCCCCTAGTTATCTGCTGTGCCCGTCACCTGCACTTGACCTTGACTAGGCTGCGGCTCTGCAGGCCATTGTGTCACAGCGTGGCTACTAAAACTGGCTTCCCCTCCAGTGATGCTTCCACTCTGTTTTTACCTAACTTAAACATGAAAATTTACGTAAGGTAGTTATTTCCATCACTCTCGATGCCACGTATATTAAATCTCAAACAAATTAAATACACACAAAAACCCGTTCCATGTTGCAAAACCAGTGTCTTGCAACACTATAAACGACACGTATAACTGAGGCACCTGTCATTTAAAGTGTCCAAAATCCCGATGCCTTACAAAAGTTATGAACTCCCACCCTCCCCTTCCCCTTCTTTCCCCATTGTCTATTTCGTATATATGGATGCACCCCATCACGAGAGGTGTCTATTCTTTTAGATATGACCTACAGAACAGACACCATTTACAAATCTACTTGACAGTTTCATGCAGTAAACTGGCCATTCATAGCCGCTACAAATTCATAAGGCAATTTTCATTAAACGTAGAAATGAATAAAAATGCAGAATAATAAAAATACACAGAAGCGCCAAAGAAACTGGTATAGGCATGTGTATTCAAACACTGAGGTATGTAAACAGGCAGAATAAGGCGGTGTGTTCGTCAACGCCTATATAAGACTACAAGTGCCTGGCTCAATTCTTAGATCGATTACTGCTGCTACAGTGGTAGGTTATGACGATTTAAGTGAGTTTGAACGTGGTGTTATAGTTGGCGCACGAGCAATGGGACATAGCATCTCCGACATAGCGATAAAGTGTGGATTTACCGCAACGACCATTTCACGAGAGTACCTTGAATATAAGGAATCCGATAAAACATCAGATCTCCGGCATCGTAGCGGCCGGTTCAAAATGGTTCAAATGGCTCTGAGCATGTAACCTCCCCACAAAATATTTAAATAAATAATATGAATATGATTCTAATTTAGTGTAAACTCAAAACAAAATTCTTTCACAGTGTAACCTCCCCACAAAATACTTTCCAATTTGTAACCTTCCTACAAAATTCTTTTCACATTAACCTCCACGCAAAATTCTTTCTGATTTAATCTAAACTCAAAATTCATTCACATTTAGCGTAACCTCAAAACAGAAAAATTCCTAAACCTCACAACAGTAAAAATTATAATTATGTCGTTCACATTCAGTATAACATCCCAATGAAAAAAAAATTCAGTAACCTGGTAATAAAACAATGTAACTAACCTCTCAATTAAATTGTCGCTCACTTATGACTTTTCAATAATTCACTGTGAATTTAGCCTGGTAAATTTTGGACGACAGCAGTGCTGCGTCATGGCCCTGAAAGATCATTCTGAATAAAAAGGAAAAAATCCTTACCTCAATGCAGTCGCCGGATATATCTCCTCTTACAATAACTTTTTCTGGCACAGCTCTGCGCAATACTGGCCGATATATCTTTCATTTATGAAAGGAAGCAACTGATTTTTTTCTTTTTGCAACAATCGGGATGATCATGGATGGGAGAAATTAGTAAATTCTTTAAATTGAAATGAATGGTTGTTAAAAGTTACTTTTTATGAGGAAGATTATTATTACGAGATTTTTAAAACATTTACATGGCACTTGAGATAACATTACTAGATATGTGCGAGGCTGCTTTTTACCTTATACAATAATACTCAGGCTCCGGCATTGCTGCACCGCGACCGGGCCAGCCAACACGATACACCATACCAGACCAGAGCAGACTCCAGACTAGCAAAAACTTACTTCTACAGCTACACCCTTCCTACTGCAGTCAACACTGCTCTCTGGTCAGAGACCTTGCATATCGCAGGGAGCGCATGAGCAATACATCGAAATTACATCTGCTCGGACCTCTTGCATAACCCTCCACTGGAGGGGGGGGGGGGGGGGCGCGGGGGCAAAAATTTGGCAGCGATGGTGAGTCAATTGGACTTGCCATGAGCATCAAATTTTTCTAATATCTACTTAATTAACTAAGTTTACAGACAGAGCGTATATACATATATATATAAGTGCAGAACATGAAATGAAATAGAGTGCACATGCACTGAGTACAGAACATATCAAGCAATGACAAAATGTATATGCAATGAGTACAAAACACATTAACAAATGACATAAAGTGCACATGCACTGTATATATCTCTACCATTTTACAAGAACTATGATACGCAATGAGTACAAAACATATTAATAAATGACATAAAGTGCACACGCACTGTACACTTTTTTTTACCATTTTACAAGAACTAGGATACACAATGAGTACAAAACATATTAATAAATCACATAAAGTGCACACACATTGTATATATTTTTTACCATTTTATAAGACCTAGGAAAGGAAAGGGAAGGATTGCATCATGGTTGTAGCACAGTAGGTTGCACATAGCTGCACTGAAAGTCCATATCTTTTTACAGAAGCACAACACCAAGTGATACAATGTGAAGTTCTCTTCCCTGAAGTATGAATCAGTGTAGCCAAGACACTCAAATGTATTAATATTCAATGTTATCATTTTGGTAGTACATTACGTACACCAAACAGTGTGACCATAGTAACATTTCCATCGTTCAAGGTGGTGGACAGCATGTCGTGTCAACACCACACTCCTGCAGAATCGATACTTTTTCACCAACGTAGAATTAGTGCAAAATCCAAATGTAGTGCTCCATGATCATGAGGATGGACAGGACAAACGGATATTGCAGTAATTTCTGGTATTTAGGTCAGAAGGTGAAGGACATTAAGTCTTATGCTAGTCATCATAGAGAATTACACTAGTCTATCAACTGATTTGAGTAATTGTTGGCACTCATTGCCTAGTTACTAAACATTTCTGTACTATGTATGGAGTATTACAGAACATTATTCATAAGTCATCTGATTACACTAAATATTGGCACTCATTGGCCAGTTACAAACCATATTTATGCATTGTTCAGAAGTCATCATTCAAAACAAAAGTTAATTAATGGCATAGTATTTACATATTTCATCTAATTATAGTAATCATTGGCACTCATTGGTCCGTTACAAACCATTTTTATGCATTATTCAGGAGTGATCACTCAAAGCAAGAGTTAATTAATGGCATACCATTGACATAATTCATCTAGTTATAGTAATCATTGGCACTCATTAGCCAGTTACAAACCATTTTTATGCATTGTTCAGAAGTCATCATTCAAAACAAGAGTACATTAAATATTGGCATAGCATTTATAGAGTATAAAAAAAATATTATTTAAAGAAATTATTGGCATAGCATTTATGCATTATTACAAAACATCATTCAGTATTACTCAGAACTCATCATTCAAGTGACATGGGACATATTTAAAATGTAACACACTGTAACTATTACTCAAGGTCTGTGTTCCAATAATACATAGATATAATGGATTCAGTACATCTGACAATCTGCATTATATTTAGTACTATAAATATCTCTTAAACTAGTAGCATTATTTGGGACTGGTAAAAAAATTTTTTGTGCTAGCAGTGCATAGCGTTGGGACCGATAATTAATTGCTGGGGCATGAAAATATTTGCTTTTGACTTATTGCTGCATATAAGGATTAGTAACGTCATTCGTCATGAGTCAGCTGTAGCAAGGTTATGAAACAAGTAGAGTATATGTGATCACATTCATGAATGACACACACAAATGGGTAATAAAAATGCAAGTACTAGAACAGGTTTAATAGCTAACTGCTTATAGCACATTAATTTCACGAATAGCTTCTCCCGGAAAAAATACAAAATGGATTATAAAGCTGAAAGAAGAAATGCATATTATGCTGAAAAGTAGTGAACTTCGAATTAACAGTTAATGAAACGTGTACTCAATATGTTTGTACTCTAGCTGTCCTTTCCAAAACATTCAGTCATTATACCACGCAACATAAGACATACTGTCAAAATGAACTGCAACAAATACTTATATAACAACATAGCATTTCTTAACTAACAGTAAATATATGAACTTCATCATTATCCTCATCTGCAAAGAAAAACTTCATTATTCATATTACCATAACTTCATCACTATCATCAGCTGCAAAGAAAAACTTCATTATTCATATTATCATATTCTTCATATAACTATTCATCATCATTCATTATCATCTGCAAAAAGGCACTTCATTATTCATTATTCATATTACCATTTACTTCATACAACTATTCATAGTATAGAGTTTCTTATTTCTAGCACATTTCATCACTAAAACTAAGATGTGTAGTTCTTTCTGACAGCCTGCATCAATTGCCTCGTATTCTGAAAGAAAAATAATTAGTTAAGACTCCTATCATACGATGTGTATTGTATATTCTTGTTAATGCTTGTTAATTCTGATCCATTTACTCTTCATCACAAGGTATTCCATTTTCTTTCGTTCATTCCGAAGGTCAAATTCCCATTTGATAGTAATGCACTGTGGTTTGTTTAATTTATTTCTTTTACATGTTATTGCTTTCTGAAAATGATGAATAAGGATTAATATCTTGCATTTAAATCATATACCCATTAAATAAAAACTGGTTTCTAGTGATACAATAAAGCACACAGCATAGCATGACAGAAAACGTATTATGTCAAAAACATAGAGAGTGTTCAGGTGCTAAAATATACACACAGTCTCATAATGCAGTAGCCAAAAGTTTAGAATAGTCAAGATATTGAGATATCATAAGGAAAAATGTTAAAGTCAACTGGTGTTTGTTATATCTTAAAGATTTCGTAGTGCATACAAACAAAAATTCTACTTTCGGTAGGAAAACAATCATACATACACGAAAAATGGAAAATGTGCACGGTCTGATATATAACGTCAAGAAAAGCGACCTGTTAACCTTACCTTTCCGGGCACTTGCCAGGAAAAAAAACGATAATCATCAGTAAGTGTTCATATAAATATCTGCAAATGGCATTACAGTGTGACAAATCATAAAGTATGTTCATTCAATATGTTGTTGTTGTGGTCTTCAGTCCTGAGACTGGTTTGATGCAAGTCTCCATGCTACTCTATCCTGTGCAAGCTCCTTCATCTCCCAGTACCTACTGCAACCTACATCCTTCTGAATCTGCTTAGTGTATAATAAAGGGTTTAATATTGGAGACATGGTGATTGCCTTTACTTTTTCTGGTTCTCAGAGTTTCGACTTGTACTACATTGGGGTGAGCAATGATGTGAATTCTGTATGGACCTTCATATAGAAGCTCAAATTTACTGCATCTACTCTTTCCTCTGTTGGATAAATAATGTGTGCGTACTAATATCTTCTGTCCAATGTGAAAGTCACGGCGTGTACAAACCTGTTTTTGCTGTCTTCTCCAGCGCTCTGCGGCACATTTGATGTTGTTGAGTGCAATGTCAATTATTTCATGGTGGCGTAGTCGACGAGATGTAGGAAAGGATACTAATTCTTTAATTTTGTTAGGTGGTTCAACATTTTTCAGTATAACAGTCGGAGATAGCATAGTAGATTCATTTGGTATGGAGTTAATTACATCCTGGAATGACAGTATGTGTGTATCCCAATCAACATGTTTTTTATGGGAATATATTCTACATAGTTTACCAATTTCTTTCATTAGTCGTTCACAAGGGTTCGAAGAAGCATAATACTTGGATATATAGATCGGAGAAATGTTTCTTGTTCGTAAAATACGTGTCCATTCAGCAGATCGAAACTGTGGTCCATTGTCGGAAATTACTTTCAATACATGTCCTACATGAAATAGAAAATGGTTTACAAATGCATTCGAAACAGATTTAGCAGTAGCTTTGCGTAACGGAGTGAAGGTAACAAATTTCGAAGTGAGTTCAACAGTGACAAAGATGTAACAAAAACCTCTATTAGTTCCCGTAATCGGACCAAAAATGTCTACAGCGGTCATGTGTCTCAATTTAACAGGTACAATGGGATGTAACGGAGGGATATGTGAAGTCGTGTCTGACTTAGCTTTCTGGTAGATTTTACATGACACTAAAACTCGTCGAATACGGTTCTCCATGTTGGCAAAATAACAGTTCTGTATCAGAATAAGAAAACATTTTCTGGCTCCATAATGTGCGTAGCTTAAATGAGTATACCAAAATAATTTGTTAACCAGTTCGTCAGGAATGCATAGTAACCAATTGTTGCTGTCAGGGTGAGAGCGGCGAAACAGAATGTTATTGCGTACAGTGTAATGGTTTCTAATGGTAACATTATTCCTATCTTGCCAAAGGTGTTTAATTGCTTTCCATACGTTGTCTTTACTCTGCTCCTGTGTTATATCTCGTAATGACGACGAAATGAAATTTTCAAATGCAACTTGTTGAATATACACGATGCTAAAATTTGCTTGGCAGAAGTTGGTTGCGATGTCTTGCTGATTGTTGCTGAGAGAACGGGATAGTGCGTCTGCTACAATATTTTGCGTACCGGGAATATGAACAATTGTAAAATTAAATTCCTGTAAATAGAGTTTCCATCTGCTTAACCTGTCGTGTGTAAATTTTGCTGAAAGTAAAAAATGTATCGCTCTATGATCTGTGTAAACGGTAGTGTGTCTTCCATAAGGAAAATGCCTAAATCTCGTAAATGCCCATACAACACATAATGTTTCAAGTTCTGTAACAGAATAATTGCGTTCAGCAGGTGACAGAATGCGACTCGCATAGGTGATGTTTTTAATTACTGTAGAACCATCTTCTTCAACTTCCTGAAAAATGTGTACGCCTAAAGCGGTGTTAGAACTGTCAGTGGCAATGGAAAAATTTGTAGTAAGATCTGGATGTGATAAAAGTGGTGTATTCAACAAAGCTTGTTTCAGATTGACAAATTCAGAATGTGCTTGGCTATCCCAGGACCAAATAGTGTTTGTACCCGTCAATTGACATAATCTAGGGGTGTCTAAAGCAGAGTAATGAATAAATTTACGGAAAAAGTTAATTAAACCCAAAAAGCTGCGTAGTTGTTTCTTCGTCGTAGGTACAGTAATGTCACGTGAAGCTAGAAGTTTTTCCGGGTCAGGCGCAATGCCTTCTGCTGAAATTACATGTCCAAGAAATTTTATGGAAGTTTGGCCAAAGTGTGATTTACTGAGAATAACTGTGAGTCCTTGTGCACGAAAAGTTCGTAACAGTTGTTCAAGAATCAAATTGTGTTCAGACCAGTTAGCTTCTGCAATAAGAATGTCGTCTACATACGTTGTGATTCTGTCTTTTAATTCTGTCGGAAGTATAGTATTCAATCCGCGAATAAATGCTGCTGAAGAAATAGTTAAACTGAACGGTAATTTACAAAATTGATAACAGTCACCAAAACAGAGAAAAGCCATGTGCTTTCTGCAGTTCGGATGGAGCTGAATTTGCCAAAATCCCGATTTCAAATTTAATGTGGAATAAATAGCAGTACCATGAAATTTCTGTAGAAGTTGTTCTAGTGTCTGTGGGCGATCTGTTTCATTAATAATAATGTCATTGATGTGGCGCGAATCAAATACGAGGCGAAGTGAACCATCCTTTTTCTTAACAATATGGAGCGGGTTTATGTACGGACTAACTGCCGGTTCAATAATTCCCTGGTCAAGCATAGCTTGCAATTCTTTCTTAACTTGTTCTCTGTGAATATAAGGAATGGGGTAATGTTTGGCTTTAAATGCGTCGTGCTGTTTAACTTGAAATTCATACATAAAACCGGACATAGTACCAGGGACGTTGTCAAAAACTGGAGCTTGCTGTAAAAGAATTTTGCGTAGCTCTGAACGTTCGTCGTCTGTATTTGCACTGCTCTGTTTAATTTTATCAGAAATCATCTGTATAACGTCATAGTCAGCTTCGTCTGGTGTATAATAGTTGTGAACGTACGTATCTGTGAACAATGTGGAATGACAGTCTATGTTATGTGATGCAGAAATGACCTCTGTCCGATTAATTGTTTGTTCCTCTGCAGATAAAGAGTGCTGAAATTCTAAAGCCAGTTGTACATTTTCATCCTTTAACATTAAATAGGAATTTTGAAAGTCAATAATTGTGTCGTGTTGTACCAGAAAATTTGTACCTAAAATAACGACTATTGTCAATAAGGGAACAATCCAAAAATTTGAGTGGAACGTATGACCTGCAATACAAAATGATAAATGTGTCTGTAACTTTACATCTACTCCTTTACCAGATACTGCTCCTTTTACTTTAGTTTTGCCTAATGGTAACGTAGGATAGGTATTCTCTTTGTTACACTCGTTGAAAGTTTCCTCATTTATAACTGACATAAGTGACCCAGAATCGATTACTGCTGAAAATTTGGATGATCCAGTCTTTACTTCAATGACAGGGTGTGAAATGGTTTTTTGAATAATTGACTTTTCCTGCAGAAGAGTGTCTCGAATGTCGTCAAAAGTAATAACACTTTCGTGAACAAGATTCTGTGTGTCAAAAGTATTGCTTGCGTTGCTGGAAGATGCAACCTGTACTGTATCTAGACAAATTCTATCTGACGTGCTATTATTTGCCGGAGGACGCTGTGGCATTTCGACTATTTGTACTGTTCTGTTATTTCGTCCTGACGCATTAGGTTCGGGATGATACCTACTGTCTGGTTCATTCATAATAAGCTGTTGTTGCGGATGATTTTGCTGCTGCTAAGACCGACTGTTATCAAACGTACGCTGAAAGCTGTGCTCATTACTTTTAGGTCTGTCATGATAGTCATTTCTATGCGGCGCATTGCGATATGAGTTAAAATGGTGTGTTTTCTGTACGTAGTGATTTCCTTGTTGCTGTGCATTACTATTTGGCGGAGCCAACACTATACGTGCAGGCGGCAAAACATTAAAGCTTGGTTGACCTTGCACATTAATTGTTGGTTAGGTATGCTAACCGGCTGGTTTTGTTGCTGTTGTTGGGAAAAACCTCTATTATTACAAAAATGTGGTTCCTGTTGCTGATAATTTTCAGGATACTGCTTATTAAAATTTTGTCTGGTACTAAAGTTCTCGTCGTTGTCATCTCTGGAGCGTCTAATGAAAATTGTCACTTTAGGTAAAACTTGTCATATCAGGTTTTCATTACTCATTTTTAATTCTAGATAGATCGATAGTTGAAGAGCTGTTTTTATAGATATAAAGGATAGTAGAAGAGAAGGCAGCAGTGCAGAAAACTAAAGATGAAACAGCACTACTACGGCTCGGGGCCCTGTGCACACTACGGCACATATTCATCGAAGTGTAATGAATCCCCTGAGGTCAATTACGCGCTGCAAATAAATTTTAGTTTCTGCGTTACAGGCAATGCTGGCGAAAATTCAAAAACAAATTGTTGTATCCAATCCAATGGGTGAATCTGTGTTCTGTCATTTTTAAATACTTTAAATTTTCTCGCGGATAGAAAGTGCTTGTAATCAAAATTTTCGTCTCTGAATGTCTGAACAGGTTCAGGATTGTATGCTAATCTGTTTGTCTCTGACTGTTCGGAATCTAAGTCACGTACTCTCTGTAAATTACCTAAATTATACAGGCTGTGTGAGTGTGAGAAATGTTTGGAATGTGGCGTATGCTGTGCCGTGTTAGAGGCTGAAATATTTTTCATCTCTGTCACTTGTTGCTGTAAAGTTGACAATTTTCTACGTAGTGTATTATTAGACGAACCTATCTCACTGATCGTCTGCTGTAAATTTTGGATTTCAGGTGTTTGATTGAACAAAACTGGTGACATATCGTCTGATTTGGTGTCATTATTTTCGATAACATCAACACGACTGGCTAATTCATCATATTTTTCAGTCAGTGCTTTTACCTGATCATCGTTTTTAGTATCACAAGCATTAATTTGTTTTTGTATTTTACGTGTGGTTTTGTTCAATTTCTTAACGTCTGCTTTGATGGCATCGGGATCCTGTATTAGTTCCAACTTTTCAAGTCTGTTGGTCATTGTCTGAAAGTCTAATGTGTGTGTATCTGTTTTTGTTTTAAGATCGGAAATTTCATCATGCAATTCGGTGTTCAACTGTTTGATTAGGTCTGATACTGTAGCAATATTGTTGTCTACGTATGTTTTTGCTTTCGTAAACAATTTACGCTTATCTTCCTGTCTTTGTACAGTAACGGTTTCCATGACATGTTGTTTTACTTTATTCCGTTCCTGTATAAATTTACTGTAACGGGTTTCACAGTTTTGTGGGTGGTGATTAAACGTTCGTCAATTTGGCTGTTCTGTTGGTCAAATTTCGCGTCTACTTTCGCATCCAGTGTGCGTGAAAGTTCTGCTGACATTAATTTAAACTCGTCGCGTAACTGTGTTGCGTTTTCAGAACATTGTTTAGCGACTGCACTAATTTCATCTCTAAGTAAATTAGTTGTGGCTGCATGTGTATTACTTAATTCTTGTGCAACAGATCTAATTTCTTCACTGCTATTCCTAGCACAAGCCTTAATTTCCTCACGTAATTGTTCTTTAGTATCATGATATTGCGCGGCAATGGCTGCAATCTGTTCACTAAGTTGTTTGTTCTGTTCATCTAGGTTGTCGTGTTTTTCATTCAACTGTTTGAAATTTTCGTTAAGGTTGTCTTGTTTTTCATTAAGTTGTTTGAAATTGTTCTTTCTTCGACTGTTTGAAATTTTCATTAAGTTGTTGTTTGAAATTTTCATTAAGTTGTAGCAATAACGCCATAACTTGATCCATGCCAATATTACCTACTCTATTCTCTGTGCTGTTTAATGGCGTGCCTGCAATTGTCACGTTTTGTGTAACCATTTGGTCATTCTCTGATTCTTGAAAAGGTTCGCCAATCGGATGTGCATTGTTAGTCACTACCTCAGAATGAAATAAATCTGACATATTTTGACTACATTGTCCACCTTCGTGAGAAAAATTTATCTGTTCACAATTCAAATTTTGCAAACCGGGTGTGTCAAACTGGGCAGCGTTCATTGTATCAGAACGTGCCGCATCATCAATTGTTACATTTACTGTGGACATAATTGAATTTGTTTGTTCATCATTAGGATCAAAATCATTACTAGTTCAAATGGTTCAAATGGCTCTGAGCACTATGCGACTTAACTTCTGAGGTCATCAGTCGCCTAGAACTTAGAACTAATTAAACCTAACTAACCTAAGGACATCACACACATCCACGCCCGAGGCAGGATTCGAACCTGCGACCATAGCGGTCACGCGGTTCCAGACTGAAGCGCCTTTAACCGCACGGCCACACCGGCCGGCATCATTACTAGTGATCAGTAGGCACTGATTATCTGTAATTAGACGATTATCACTATTACACTGTGTGTCGGAATTATTATCGGTCAAATTATTCGAGTCGGCTATTTCACTCATTGCACTTCACGATGTACTGTTAACAGTTTTTCGCGGCATTTTTCACAAATCAAAATTAAGCACAAAATGAAACAAAGACAAAGCAAAAACGGAACAAACACAATTACAACAAAGAGCAATAAATTGCCGATGATCTGTGAAAGAAAGAATGACAAATTAGTAAATGCGTTGCTCCAGATGCAAACTACATTTAAGTAAGTAAGAGCAGATATATGACTACTTCTCAGAATTTCACAAAGAAATACTAACCTGGCCGGTTGTCGCCAAGTGTAACGTCCCCACAAAATATTTAAATAAATAATATGAATATGATTCTAATTTAGTGTAAACTCAAAACAAAATTCTTTCACAGTGTAACCTCCCCACAAAATACTTTCCAGTTTGTAACCTCCCTACAATATTCTTTTCACATTAACCTCCACAGAAAATTCTTTCTGATTTAATCTAAACTCAAAATTCATTCACATATAGCGTAACCTAAAAACAGAAAAATTCCTAAACCTCACAACAGTAAAAATTATAATTATGTCGTTCACATTCAGTATAACATCCCAATAAAAAAATTCAGTAACCTGGTAATAAAACAATGTAACTAACCTCTCAATTAAATTGTCGCTCACTTATGACTTTTCAATAATTCACTGTGAATTTAACCTGGTAAATTTTGGACGACAGCAGTGCTGCGTCATGGCCCTGAAAGATCATTCTGAATAAAAAGGAAAAAATTCTTACCTCAATGAAGTCGCCGGATATATCTCCTCTTACAATAAATTTTTCTGGCACAGCTCTGCGCAATACTGGCCGGTATATCTTTCATTTATGAAAGGAAGCAACTGATTTTTTTCTTTTTGCAACAATCGGGACTATCATGGATGGGAGAAATTAGTAAATTCTTTAAACTGAAATGAATGGTTGTTAAAAGTTACTTTTTATGAGGAAGATTATTATTACGAGATTTTTAAAACATTTACATGGCACTTGAGATAACATTACTACATATGCCCGAGGCTGCTTTTTGCCTTATACAATAATGCTCAGGCTCCGGCATCGCTGCACCGCGACCGGGCCAGCCAACACGATACACCATACCAGACCAGAGCAGACTCCAGACTAGCAAAAACTTACTGCTACAGCTACACAGTTCCTACTGCAGTCAACACTGCTCTCTGGTCAGAGACCTTGCATATCGCAGGCAGCGCATGAGCAATACATCGAAATTACATCTGCTCGGACCTCTTACAATCACTATAGGACTTAACTGCTGAGGTCATCAGTCCCCTAGAACTTAGAACTACCTAAACCTAACTAACCTAAGTACATCACACACATCCATGCCTGAGGCAGGATTCGAAGCTGTGACCGCAGCGGTCGCGCGGTTCCAGACTGTAGCACCTAGAACCACTCGGCCACTCCGGCCGGTGCAGCTGCCGAAAAAATACGGATATCCTGCAAGAACGGGACCAACGACGACTAAAGACAGTCGTTCAGCACGACAGAAGTGCAACCCTTCCGCAGATTTCTGGAGATTTCTATGCTGAGCTATCAACAAGTATCTGCGTGTGAACCATTCAACGAAATATCATGTACACTGGCTTTCGGAGCCAAAGGCTCACTCGTGTACCCTTGCTGACTGCACGACACACAGCTTTACGCCCCTTCTGGGCCCATCAACACCGACATTGGACTGTTGATGACTGGAAACATGTTACGTGGTCGGACTAGTCTCGTCTCAAATTGCATCGCGCAGATGGACGAGTACGGGTATGGAGACAACCCCAAGAATCAGTGGACCCTGCTGACGGTTCAAGCTTGTGGAGGCTCTGTAATGGAGTGGGACGTGTGCAATTGGAGTGATAAGGGGCCCATGAGACGTCTAGGTACGACTCTGACAGATGACACATACGTATGCTTCCTGTCTGATTACCAGCATCCATTCGTGTCCATTGTGCATTCCGACGAACTTGGGCAATTCCAGCAGGACAATGCGACACGCCACACGTCCATAATTGCTACAGAGTGGCTGCAGAAACATTCCTCTGAGTTTAAAAACTTTCGCTGGCCACCAAACTCCCCAGACATGAACATTATTGAGCATATCAGGGATGCCTTGCAACGTGCTGTTCAGAAGAGATCTCCAGCCCATCGTACTCTTACGGATTTATGGACAGCCCTGCAGGATTTACGGTTCAGTTCTCGCTGGAACTACTTGAGACATTAGTCGATTCCATGCCACACCGTGTTGCGGAAGTTCTGTGTGCTCCCGGGGGTCCTACACGATACTAGGCAGGTGTACCAGTTTCTGTGGCTCTTCATTGTATGAAGACAAACGACTTCATATCTTACGCATAACTAGTAAAAATGATAACTCTTTCAGACTTCTGAATAAATATTTACGAACATCTGTAATTGCTCAGTAAAGGCTATTAATTTTGAGAAACTCTAGAATAGGCAATAATCAGTGTAGAAACCAGGACGTGATTAACACAACACACTATTTAACGTGTGTATATATATATGCAGGATTTGCACAAAAATATAGAAACAGGGCGATAAATGAATGCCTGAACATAAATGCAGGTGCTAGTAAAACCTGCAGGTCGCCTTTTTTGGTTTGACCACGAACAGCTCCTGTGCAATGTCCTCAATACATGACAAGTACGTTCGTCATCAGAACAGTTTTCTGTGTAGTCGGAGCTAAGTGAATTAGAACTTGGGCAAATTTTTGGTGCTCGGACGGTGGTTGCGTCCGTAACCAAGGTAGCCGAAGTGTCTGATTTTTCGAGAGGTACCGTACCGAAGATTTATGCCGCATACAGGGAAAACAGAGAAACGTCATCTGCTAAGACACAAGGCGGATGAAAGTGTGTTGAGTGACGGTGACACACGACCATTGAAGAGGACTGTGTTGAAAAAATAAGAGGACGACAGCTGCAAAAGTCACTGCAGAAATGAATGTCGTACCTGCAAACCCCATCAGCACCAAACCAATAAGAAGGAAGCCCCATAAGCGCAGAACTGCAGGGCGGGCTGGAATTCCAAAACCCTCATCAGCGATGAAAATCAGTGTAACAGGAAAATGTTGTTCCAAAGCCATAAAATCTGGACTATTGGGCAATGGAAGAACGTCATTTGCTCCTGTTTCACACTGTCTCCAACTTCTACGTCACAATAATGAAATATGGCGGGGGTTCAGTGATGATTTTGGCAGCCAAATTGTGGCGTTTCATTAGCCTCTTCGGTCAAGAATACCATCTTACGACCGGGAGAGCGGTGTGCTGACCCCACGCCCCTCCTATCCGTATCCTCGGCTGAGGATGACACGTCGGTCGGAAGGTCCCGGTAGGCCACTCGGGGCCTGAAGACGGAGTGAGTGATTAGCTTCTTAGCTACTCTACAATGACGCTTTACTGAGAAGGTTTATGTGACTATTTTGTCTAATGAGGTCCATCCCATGATACAATGTTTGTTCCCCAATGGTGATGATGTTTTCCAAAACGACAGGGCTCCTGTTCACACAGCTCACATCGTCCAGGACTGGATTTGTGAACACGAGGATGAAGTGTCGCAGCCTCCGAGACCACCACAGTGCTCAGATCAATATTATTGAGTCTCTGTGGTCTACATTGCAGAGAAGAGTGCGCGATTGCTATCCACCACCGTCATCGTTACCTGACCTTATCACTATTTTGCAGGAATAACAGTATAAGATTCCCATTAAAACGGTGCGGACCTGCGTTCATCCATTCCGGGACGGCAGGAAACTTTTTGAATGTCTATGGTTTTCCTACCCTTTATTAGGCACGGTAACGTGTTGTGTTTTTGCTCTTTTCATACTTTCCCCACCCCCTGTATATCAAACCGAATGACAGTGATTTGCCACTATGGACTTTATATTAAGAACTCAGCTACAGCCACACTTGGCAACTTAAATACTTTTTGTCAAAGTTTGTCTTCTGCCAATGCTCCAGTCACTGGCTGTGGGACACCAAACAGCCTAAAACGAGTGTTTAAGAGGCTTCTTACCGAATTAATTGTCTTCAGTGATACGCTGGCAGTGCAGTGGATGAAGTCGCCAATAGCTAGCTCCTCAGACACAAGTGGCCTCGGTCTGCCGCCAGCCCGACCCTTTGCACTACAGCGTGTCTTCCAAAAATGCAATACTGCGACTGTCTCTCCTCCATCTGGCTACAGCGAACACAGTGACCCACTGTAGGGGCCCATCATACCACAGTCTACACTGGTCAGCTGAACCACGAAGACTCCAAGGCTTAAGAGGAACATAGACTGAAGTCAATACTGTGTCGTCAGCGATCTGGAAGCCTGCAGGCGGTGCATCTTGCGCTCTCTAGCGTGACGAGTTAAACCAAGTTGCTAGGTTACAGAGTCAACGATATGACAGAGGGAAACTTCTATTGACAGGAGCAGACGCATGGCTGTATAAACTTTGATGCAATGAATGCCGATTTGTAAGTTATTGGTTACCAAGATAGCAGTAACCATTAGAATGGCTACATGGTTCGACAAAGGACGTCTGGAGCGCAGAGATACCTTCCTGGGCCATATTTGATGAAGTATTCTCGTTCTCAGGAATGATCGAAGACACTCTAAAAGAATAACTTTTATTAGCGAAACACCCCACCGGCATATCCGCCCCCCCCCCCTCCCCAAATTCTATAAGTTCCTCCAGATCCTCGAGCGCCATGCACTGCACCTCGCCTTCTGCATACGCCTCCCATCCCCCACGTGGATCTTCTATGACCTGATTCCATTCCCCCCTCTGCTCCTATTCCTTGAACATATCCACATACTCTACACCAGGGCTTCCCAACCTTTTCAGCTGGTGGACCCCTTCTTCAGTCGAAAATCCATGGCGGACCCCTAGTCAGTCAAGAGCACATCCAGACACTTACTAGTGGATTTACTCCCTATGTTCAACACACTATAGCCTGATTAAAATTACTTGGTAATTGAAATTTCACGCGATGGAACTGGCTTCCTCCAAGAGCAATCAACGTCACGTCCAAACTGTTCGCTGTTGACAAGCTGCCGCTTATGGTCTGTTCACTTCCACTATTTGGCTGCTTTTGTGTAAGAAGCATGCATATTTCGTAACAGTTGTGTGTGTGTGTGTGTATGATTTTTGGTGAAATCCGAAGAAAAATGTTCAAATGTATGTAAATTCTTCCTTTGGTCGTCCTCCCTCCTCATTCATTTCAACTGGAAACTTCCCTTGTTGTGAAGGCGATGGAGAAACTGCACCCTTCTTCAATGATCCTGTCTTCAGCCAGCGATCCGTGTTAGAAGTAATAAACTGGTCAGAAATCGACTTATGAAATAGGTAGTGCACTGACACAGCAAGTTTAACATTTAATTATGCTTGGGGCCGCATACGTGCCAGCGAGCGCTGTGATTGGTCGACAAAGCTCGTTCCGCGCATGCGTAAAAGGTTTCAGCGCATCTAGCGCCGTGAGCCGGGGCACCAACGACCAATGTATTGTTGCTAAACAGTCGATCAGAGAAGCCGCATTCTCCGGCACTTAACTGTGTATACATTCTCATTTAGGAACTGCAAAGGCTGCTTGGGGATACGACCTGAAGTAAAAGTACACATGTTTTTCATACGAAAAAAAAATAGTTATGAATTTGATTTTCACATTTTTATTCAATAATTTTACTCATTATTTTACACGATTTGGTGAAAGGTGGCCGCGGACCCCCTAGAAAGAGCCGGCGGACCCCTAAGGGGTCCGCGGACCACAGGTTGGGAAGCCCTGATCTACACCTACCGCCGCCTTGATCCCCCTCATCCCCTGGTTGCTCCTCTCCTCTCCCACCCCCACCCTCTGCCGCCCCTTCACTGTTGTGTCCCCCCTACCCTCCATCTCCACATCCTTCATCTCCTTTCCCAAGGTGGCTTCTGTCAACTCCCCCTCCCAGATGATGCCCTCTCCCCCTCCACTTAGCCCTCCTATCAACTCCAATCCTCACCTCCCCCTCCATTCCTCTGTCCTTTTCCTGGGCTCCCTCTACCCCCCCTCCCATCCTGTTTTTTCCTGCCTTCCCTCTCTCTGCCTCCCTTCTCTCCCTCAAGTCCTTTTGCATTTCCCTCCTCTGTCTTTCCATATTCCCTCTCGCGTCTGCCTTGCCCTCCCCCCTTATGAGTCCTCTCCATCTGTCAGTCCCCCCTTTCGTTTTTTCTCTTCTCCCCTATTTTTTCCCCTCATCTGTCCAGGTTATCCCCCCCCCCCCTCCAATCTGCCCTTGGCTGTGCTGTGTCATCTTCTTGCCGACTTTTTAGTGCAGTGTTTCCAGTGATTGTTAAGTGTTGTGCGTCTTTTCCAAAGTGTTGCGAACGGACATCATACTGTCTCTGGGTGTGATATTTATATCTCTTGCGAACAGAAACCAGACTGTCGCCATGTTTTTTAATTGTCTGTCTACTATTTTTCTGTCTGTTTCCTGTGTATTTTATTAGCATCGCCCACCCTTTGTTTTATGTTTTAACTTTCCACAATTTTCCGCCGCTTTACAATTTAAGTCACAGTTTTATCGCCTGGTTTTGTTGTTTCTTATCTTCCTATGTTTTAAAAATTCTGTAGGCTGAAGAGCAACATACTAAGCTGCTACCAGCCCACCCCCTTCGGGGGGGAATCGAAATTCAACAAAGGAAAAAAATAGCGAAACACCTCTATAGTGCAGTGTTTAAGTAAGTGTTCAGTGTTGTTCGTCCCCTTTCAGTGTTGCGAACAGACACCATACTGTCGCTAGGTGTGTTTTTTAACTCTTTCGAACAGAAACCAGACTGTCGCCATGTTTTTTAATTATGCCTGTCTAATTATTATATGTTTTAATCAGCCTCACCAACCCTTTGTTTTTTTATTTTCACTTCCGCAACTTTTCGCCATGTTACAGTTTTACACCGTCACCGTTTTATTGCCTGTTTTTGTTGTTTGTTATCTACTCATTCTGTTTTTAACTCTTCTGTAGGCTGTAAAGAGGCATATTACGCTGCTGCCAGCCCGCCCCCGCCCCTCTGGGGGGGGGGAGGGGGAATTGAAATTCAATAAAGAAAACAAAACTCCATTATAATGTCCTGGGTCGAGGCAGGCAGCGGTATGAAGACCTGGGATGTTACTGGCCCAGTGCTGATGGCGTGGAGCGCTGACACCCAACAGCCGGTACTGCCGGTAGTGCTGCAACTGAAATGCTGACGCGGCTGGACGCAACTTCTGGTACTGCCGACTTGAGGCATAGGGCGTGACTGACTGCACGGTCGGGCTGTGGCCTAAATAGTCGGGAGCGGATGGGTATCCGTGTGGCGCTGCTAGGGTACGTGACCTGGCGTGGCAATAGTGCCCTGCCAACAGCAATCTCTGCTGCGACAGGCACTCCGCCTGTCGGCAACGCTGGCGCTCCTAGACTTTGTGGAGGCGACGTGTAACTCCATGGTAAATAGACCAGCCCGTACAAGGTGCCGATGAAAGCCGTTCATCCACGTCCTCCTGGTGGGGCAGCTTCCCGCACGGCTTGCCTGGTGTGCGGTGGAATCGACTACCAGGTGGATACGACAGTTGGTAGTAGGACCAGCAAGGTAATGCAACCTAACATGTCTGGAGAGTTCCCCGAGAACTCGCTTGTAAGATGGATCTAGCTTTTCCAAGGAATGGTTGTTTAAGGTTGCAGTAGAAAGTAGCTGCTACTAACACTCTGCTGTTTTGTTGGTGGGACAAAATGTTAAGTAGAACCCGGCAGGACCACTCAATATCACTTTTGTCAGTGTCGTGGAGCAGTGAGTTCGTAGCATCCACGTAGTCAGCGTCTAGCACTAATGATCTCGTGGTAGGTGCTATACTAATAAAATTCTGGCTCTACATCATGCACTTATAGGAGTAGTATTATTCACAAGATGAAATTATCTGTGTGATTCAGGCGATCTAAAGACAACCGCCATCCGCTGTCTGTGTAGTATAGTCAGATGCTACGGCTTACAGGCTTGGCAACACTTTATCATGCTCCACTGTTCAGTGCTGGAATTTGCCTCTCTCGCTCGTCTCAACCCTATGGTGGCGACCTTAAAATCGTTTCGTAACTTCCACTGATCCTTGATTACATGCCAAACCTGATATTGCGCTCTTTCCTCTCGATATGTTCTTCTTTTTGTTTGTAAATCTTAAAAGCTGAATACATTTCAATAAATGGGTGAATTTTGGGTTCCTCCCACTGTTTTGATCGTGGTACAGACTTTACTGTTTAGTTAAAACTTCACGATAGGCTTTCATTAACTGATGCTAAAATAAACAATTTGATTCACTCGTGTAAGTTGCTTCCAAGGCCACGCAGTGCGGCGGCATCCTCTTTGGGTTTCTCTTCTTAGAGGAGGTCATAGACAGTAGATATGTACCACGAAAATCGAGGCGTTAAACACTAATCGTCCTTCCTAAAAGTCACTCCTGGATGGAAAATGGTGGGAAATAAGAAAGGAAGTTTGTGGCCTAACGTCCCAGTGCCAACATGGTCACTACAGACGTAGCACCTACCTTGGATCAGAAAATGATGGGGGAGGAAGTTGCCTGTAGTTAAATGGAATTATTTGGGCCAGAGTCGTTTTCAAGTCTCAACCTATGATGTACACTCACGTTCAGAAAAAAAGAAGAAGAAAAACAGAACACTTTGAAAGATGAGATATAGCACTTCCATATTTACAGGACATGTACATTATTATGTTCTGCAGAAATGTTTAGCATTTCAGTGACCTCGCTTCAGAATGTGTTCCGTTGCCCGGTAGAAACAGGGTCCACTGTGGGCCCTGATAACTTGTTCCGTGCGTTATGACATCGACGCATATAAGGTGCGAATGCTGTCCTGCGATGTAGCCATCCATGCTGCGTTCACCTGGTTCCGAAGTTCGTCTGTGGTGGTTGGCATCAGGCCATAGCGCTGCACCTGTCATTTTACCATATCCCACGCGTTTTCGATTGGCAACAAGTCTGGTGGTCGGGCGGGGCAGGCCATAAGGCTGACATCCTGTGACACCAAGTAAGCACGTGTTCGTGCGTCAATATAGGTCGTGCATTGTCTTGCTGAAAAATGGCGTCTGGGGTTTTGTGCGGAATGGGTGTGGCTATGGGTCACAGGATTTCACACTGATCACATCACGCTGGATACGCACCCCGCACTATAAGGCCTTGAATTGACGTTGTACGTCTTCTGCGAAGCAGTGACTCTGATGCTGCTCCCTCAGTCTGCAGCGAACCAAAATGCGGCCATTATTTTCAAACAGACAGAACCTGGATTCATCCGGAGACTCTATCTGATGCCACTATCGTTCCCAGTGACATCGTCCCATGCAGTATTGCCGTTTAGCATGTTTCTGTACATTCGTCAAAGGTAGGCGCAGAAATTGACGACGCGCACGTAACCCATGCCGTAATAAACGGCGAAGGACGTCACCCATGATAGTGTATGATGTGCTACACTCTTACGCTTGAGCCGAGAAGGACGCAGATCTATACTGCAATGCCATTCGAATGATTCGCGGAGGGTGATCTGGCGTTGTGACCTGACCCCTCTCGTCGTGTTCTACGGCCTTCCGCAAACTATTCTCTACACACTCGTCGCACTGCCGAAACGCTTCGTCCCACACAAGCAGCAATTTCCCGGATGGATGTATCACATTCCCTCATGCCAATAATGCGCCATCATTCAAACTCACTGCTTTGACGGTAAGGTTCGCGTGTATGTCTGAGAGGCCTCCTGCTCGTCTGCTCGAGTCACACTGATGCGTTACCTTTGGTTTATAGCGACAACGAGAACCGCATGCACGTGTTGACCTTGAACACGCGGGAGAACATGGTTCAAATGCTAATCATCTCTGCAGAACATACTAATGTACTTGTCCTATGTGTATAAACATCCTATCTCCAGTCGTTTTTTTCTGAACGTGAGTGAATACGTGTAGACTGAACAGACGAATGAAAATTTGGAGTAAGACCGGAATTCGAACCCAGGTCTCCTTCTCACTAGGCAGATGTGCTAACCACTAGTCCACCCTGGAAAAGTGGTTTTGCACAACTGCACGCACTCCTCTAGCATGCCTGTGTCTTTTCTGCTCTTGCATTTGCTTTTCACAATTTAAGGAAACCCAGGGATAATGTTATCCGGATATATCGACTGGGTTTAGAAAAGCATTCCGTTTGAACGCAAACCGCCTACGTAGCTCAGGAGTCAGCGAGTTTGGCTGCTATGCGGAAGTCCCGGACTGAATTCCAGTACTGCTAGGGACTGGTGGGAAGACTGGTCCAAGATGCATCAGCCTCCTGAGACCAATTTAAATCTTGAACAGCCAGGAGAGCGGTGTGCTGACCCCATGTCCCTCCGTATCGCATCCAGTGGCGCATTTATCAGAGGATGTCGGTCGGTCCCAACGGGGTCAGAGCAAGAATCACGAGATTTTTGTTGTCTGCTGAATGCGATTTCTGTATTTCAACTGCTGCACTGGTTCGCTCCTCGCTCGACGATGACTCTGAACGTGGAGGTTAGCATAGCACTTCACACCACGGCACTGCGCCCAGTTACGGAGTATGAGGCAGCGGCGTGGGAGACGTAGTTCGTAACCATGTCAGTAACAGCAGTATCGGATGAACGTCTAGCTCTCCTCCAAATAACTTCCGAGCGCACAACTGCACAGGACCATCGGTCTCCCTTCCTATGCCAGATATGAGGGTCGCTCCAAAAAAAATCATAAGGTGGCAACATTTTGCACCTTACAATACATTCGTAACGCACAATAACAAGGAATTAGACTGAGTTTTGATATCGTCTGATAGGAGCTGAGCCGTTTTATTATGAATACAGAATACGACTGACAACATGTACATCTTGGCAGTAATAATTGAATCTCACTTGCACGTTGAGTGATCGCTATTGTGTTGCTGTAAAAATCTCGGTGGAGGAACGGGAGAAGGGCATCGCAGCGGGAGTGCAGCCAGAACTGGCAAACAGGAAAGACTGCGAGGAGTCAGCCGATGGTGGATGCAGAAAGGTCCTTTCTGTGACGGCACTCCTCTCTAGGGGCTGTCTGGAGATGCAACAGCGGCACAGCTATTGTAAGCGAGTGTCATTAACCCGGAGATGCCGATGGCGCCAGCTTTCATAAGGATGCATCCGAAACGGAATGCAAGGACAGGCGGCGTGCGATGATGGTTGGCACTTTTTTTTATATAATGCAGAAGCTGCAGCGGGCCTGCGTCACCAGCAGTTAGCACGGAGTTACGTCGATTGACGCGCTTACCGCGGTTTTTAACGCAGATGTTTCCAATTGGTAGATTTGTATGAAGCGGGAAAGAGAGGTAATTTGTTCTAGAAAGTTCGACAGGAGAAACAAAACGTGAGGTTGTGGGTGGCCAGTGCTTTATAAGAGTGAGGGGAGTGGGAGGATGAACAAAGCGCACGATGATTCTCCCACTCGTACTTAGAGGGGAGGTAAGCAGAGGTGAGTTGTAGAGCCAGCAGTTTTTAGAGAGGGGAAATCTGTCTGAGCCACCAAGCTGAGCAGACTTTTGTCGGAGCCCTTGGGCTGGATGGAACTTCTGTTGTAGGCGGTAGCTAGCGTACAGAACATTGCTGCTCGGCTAAGATGATTCTGAAATTCATCTCTTGGCTGAGAGTTCTCTCTTGCATCTACCACACAATTTTCTGGAGAGCTCTTTCTCTGTTATACACTTACAGCTAAGACGCTTTTGAATTTCGCCCCTTTGACTGGGAGTTCACGTTTTACGTTGGTTATTGGCGGTGATGATATTGCGACAGAGCTTGGATTTAGTATTTTGTGGACAACAGTCTGCTGTCTCGGGATTTAGTTTCCAGACTGATAACACTGTGAGACCACAACCTTGCTCGCAAGGCATGTTACTCCGAGAGTCGCAACCGCACGCCGCCAGCACACTGTCTGAGACAGTAAAATACACACCCGCTCCAACATTCAAGGCAGATAGTTCAAATTACTGGGATCACTTGCAAGGGTTTCTCCACTGAGGTTCCACTTCAATCGACTGGACTAGATTCTTCTAATTTTTCACTGTGGAAACAAAGATAGTCATTCCGTGTAGAGAATGTCAGATCACGTTACTTACAATTGGCAGAATTAGGCAGAAAATAGTCAGTATTAGTTTTTGCAGTCACCACAGTTGTAATTCTTGATGATTCATTCCTACTTTAAATTTTATATTTAATTGGTATCTACATAACGTGTTACGAGAGGATTTGTTTACTACACGTTATTCAGGCAGAGATACTACAGTGCATTAGATATGTACCTTTTGTGTTATTAGGGACCTAATACTAGAATGATTCTGCACGCCTGTTGCAAATGATTAACAATATATATACCACTGGTTATGCCGTGGATACAAAGGATTTTACATTGCAACTTTATCCCCACTTCTTTTTAACTTTTACATCATATTCGTGCTCATTGTTGTTAGGGACCTAGTACTATAATGGTGTGCGCACATGGTACAAAGAGCTTATATTACTCACACCGCAGTCCTCCATCCCCCCCCCCCCCCCCGTTTTTAGACTCTTACACTTTCATGATATAGGAATAATATCGCAGCTAAGATCATTTTGTTATGATCACAGATTTGTGCATATTTTCGGGTATTAAATTCACTGTTTTTCATGCTGATGCTGTTGGTGTTTTGGGCATATGCCAGGTTCAAATTAGCGGTACATTAGTTCAATAAAATTGTTCAGTGATTGACAGTAGGGTCACAAATGTTGTAATAAAATGAATACTGTAGTTATAGTTTTTTTATGATGCCATTAGAAGTGATTTTAGTGTTGGTGTCTCAGTTGGTTACACCATGAGTATCCTCGAACTTCTGATATGTTTTTGACATTGGTATTGCTTTGACTGTTGTTTAGTTTTTATGCTCTTTGTTTTTAGTGGACTTACTTCTTATAATATTTCAATATCAAATGTCTATGTATATTTTTCTTTTGTTGTAGTTCTCACCAGATGGTTAGTTTGTTGTTATTACGTGACATTGTAATAACATTCAATATTTTAACAGTATCATGAGTAATTACACACACATCAAAAAAAGTTTTGCATCACCTCGGTTCCGAGAGTTCCGGAACTTGTACAGAAAACAGGAATAGAGATCAACATAAACATCATTGCCACCCTTTTTATTGCTCATGAAAACCACACATTGCTTGTTGTACCACCATACAGCGAGACCTTCAGAGGTGGTGTTCCAGATTGCTGTACACACCGGTACCTCTAGTACCTAGTAGCGCGTCCTTTTGCATTGATCTATGCCTGTATTCGTCGTGGCATACTATCCACAAGTCCGTCAAGACACTGTTGGTCGAGAGTGCCCCACTCATCAACGGCGATTCGGCGTAGATCCCTCAGAGTGGTTGGTGGGTTACATCGTCCATAAACAGCCCTTTTCAATCTATCCCAGGCATGAAACTTCCTGGCAGATTAAAACTGTGTGCCCGACCGAGACTCGAACTCGGGACCTTTGCCTTTCGCGGGCAAGTCCTCTACCATCTGAGCAACATTGCTGTCAAGCAGTGCGCACAGACGGGTATGTGCAGGAGCGTGCATGTGTGCATCATGCTATTGAAGTAGTATGGAAGTATGCATCAAACACATAGAAGATTTATAAGAATTGCATTCATTACTTTGAATCGTTTCAAGTATCCCATATCAACCAACAAAAGCATTTTCACAAATATAATAAAGTTCAAAAGTCAATGAGTAGATATCTTTTCCAAACAGTTGACACTTTTCCCTTCACATAATGTACTTCAAATCAATAAGTCTCGTCTACCACATACTCCCTACAGTACCCTCATGGCTAAAATTATCTATTTACCAAATGTCATCGAAATCGGTTCTGCAGGTTAGTAACAATAAATTTAAACGTCATGCAGGCTGTGGCAGTTTTTCACTCATCTCAGTGTTTATCACGTCATGTATCCTGAACTATGTGTTGTGCGATGATATACTTTGGGAGGTATATTCAGTGGTATATGTGAACAATGTCTGCGAAATGTGTCACGAATACAGTTAGTAGTAAAGAAGTAATGAATTAAAGCGTCATGCCTGATGCGAAAATGAACAACGAAAATGTTTCCTTTCATCATTTCTGTGGGTAATGTCAGCGGGAAAATGTTTCGTAAAAGCATGAAATTATGTGTAAAATTTGTAGCAGTCGACTAAGTGGTCTTGTTGTCAAATACTGGAGTAATAAAATCTGGGTATTCGCTCGTCATGACCAACACTTGTTTTTCACCCTCACCCAAGTCCACCGCTCCAGACTTGATTGAAGTCAGTCCAGTGGCCTCGGAGGAGACGTGGAACATATATACATACATACACACGTTTTTATAACGTGTGTGAATATGTTTTCCTCGTGATTCGATTTTGGTGAAATAAAACCCTTACAGTGCTTCAAACTAAGTTCAAGTTTCCTGTGAAAACCTCATGATAATTCGTCCAATAATTTTGAGGATTAGCGCGTTCAGACAGACAGACTCGATGGTTTTAGATAACACTTTAAACCACGGCATCCCTTTATTTCGTTGTCAGATTTTGATAAACTTAAGTCCATACTGTGCCCCAAACTATGCTCAAGTTACCTGCGAAAACCCCATGAAAATTCGTCTAGTAGTATGTGGATTAGCATGTTCAGAGACAAACAGACAGGCAGGAAAGATTTACAGGTTTTTTGTTATTATAGATAGATACACAAAATAATTCAGAACAATCTTCACAAAATGCGTTTTTTTTTTTTTTTTTTTTTTTTGTAATACGTCAGCCTTCTGACTGGTTCCAATCTCTGTCTTCCTCTACAGCTTCCTCTAGTACCACGGAACTCAATTCCTATTGTCATTACAGATGTCCTATCATCCTGCCCCTTCTCCTTGTCAGTGTTTTCCACATATTCCTTTCCTATTCGATTCTGCGAAGAACCTCCTCATTCCTTACAGTCCACCTAATTTTCAACATTCGTCTGT
This sequence comes from Schistocerca americana, assembly GCF_021461395.2. Lineage (NCBI taxonomy): Eukaryota > Metazoa > Arthropoda > Insecta > Orthoptera > Acrididae > Schistocerca > Schistocerca americana. Next base: position 359,235,538 of record NC_060125.1, on the reverse strand, counting down.
AGCACCACATCTCAAATCCATCGATTCTCTTCCGTTATGGTTTTCCAATAGTTCTTGTTTCACTACCATACAATGCTGTTCTCCAAACGTATATTCTCAGAAATTTCTTCCTCAAATTAAGGCCTATGTTTGATATTAGTAGACTTCTCTTGGCCAGGAATGCCCTTTTTGCCAGTATTATTCTCCTCCTTGCTCCGTCTGTCATTGGTTATTTCGCTGCCTAGGTAGCAGAACTCCTTAACTTCATCTACTTCGTGACGATCAATCCTGATGTTAAGTTTCTCGCTGTTCTCATTGCTGCTACTTATCACTACATTCGTCTTTCTTCGATTTACTCTCAGTCAATATTCTGTACTCATTAGACGGTCTATTCCATTTGGCATACGATGTAATTCTTCTTCATTTTCACTTAGGATAGCAATGTCATCAGCGAATCGTATCATTGATGTCCTCTCACTTTGAATTTTAATTCCACTCCTGAACCTTTCTGTTATTTCCATCATTGCTTCTTCGATGTACAGATTGAACAGTAGGGGCGAAAGACTACATCCCTGTCTCACACCCTTTTTATGGTAGTCCACTCTTATTATTACCTCTTGGATCTTGGACTTATTGTATGCTACTCGTCTCTCCCTATAGCTTACCCTTATTTTCTCAGAATTTCGAACATCTTGCACCATTTTACACTGTCCAACGCTTTTTCTAGGTCGACAAATCCTATGAACGAGTCTTGATGCGTAGAGTAACGATTATTAAGACGGAAGTTTAACCAAGAGACGTATTCTCTGTTGATTTCCACCGAGACACAGTGTGACGAATTCTGTTTGTGGATAAAGAAGAAAGCAGCTGACTTAATCGCTCTGGTGAATGACAGATACGATGGTCTGGCGGCTGCGAGCGAGTATTTCGAAAATTGGAAGGCTTGTATGATGCTCGCTCACTGCCGCGATTAGCAATAGCAGGCGAATTGCGGTCATAACGCTAGTCAACATCCGAAAAGCGAATCTCTTTAGTTTACCCAAGATCTTAGCGTAGAACACATTCCGTAAAAACTGGGTGAAATGATACGTTGGTAAAACACTGCTTTCATATTTTGAAGGACAGCGGTTCAAATCTCCATCAGGACGTACAGATGTAGCTTTTTAGTGCTTTCCATAAATCTCTTAAATGTCGTGATGGTTCCTTAGAGGGCACGGCTGGCTTCTTTCCGTATCCTTTGAAAAGGGCATGGCCTATCTCATTTCCCCATGCTTCCATAATCTGTGCTCTCTAATGACCTGTTCGTAGATGGTGCTTTAAATTCTAAGCTTCCTTTCTTTTCCTTCCCTATCCTTGCTTAGTCTGGACTTTCTAATGGCCTCATTCTAGATTGGGCGTTAACCACTAATTTTTCTTCCCTTTCCTTCCCCACTTTTCCATAATCCGATCTTTCTAATGACCTACTTGTAGATGGGGCTTTCGTCCTTTCTTTCCCTTCCCCGTCCTTCCATAATCCGAACTTTCTAATAATTAGATGAGGTACTCAACCCTAATTTCCTCCCTTTTCCTTTGCTATCCCTAGTTTATCTGAGCTTCCTGATGACTTCGTTCTAGGTGGGGCATTAAACACTAATCGTCTTTTCTTTTTCTTCCTCTTCCTTTCATGATCCCCTTGTGCTCAGACTAACGGCATCATCCCTGATGTGAGATTGAACCCTAATTTTCCTTCTTTAAATTCTATAGGCCGGAATAGATGATTCTATAGGGCACAAATGGAGTACAAAGCTGGTGAAGGCACATATGTTTCAGAGTATACTATTCATCCTTCATTGCTGCTGTCCAGCAAATGACTGCAGTCAGGTGTGGGTGGCAAGGCAGGCAATTTAGATTGTGGCAAATGTAGCAAGACCTTCACTGGACCGTGGAACTATTGAGGTGTCCGAAAAACCCGGATAAATGAGGTTTCTTGCTTCATCACTTGAGTGTTCATATTATTATATGGCGTCTTACAGGAGAACAGCTCCTCACCATAAGAACAGCAGTAGACGAAATAAAAGGCAAAGGGAAAAAAGAAGAAAAGAGAAAAAGGAAAAAAATAATTAAGAAGTATAATGAAGAAAGAAAAAAGATAAAGATACTTTGATTCTAAGGGTTGCATGAGAAGGAATGAAAAATAGTTTGTTCATTAATATTAATACTAACTGTGGTGTTGGAAGGGGTTGTATTTCAATAAAATGACGATTAGGGACCCTAGGCTGGTCAGCCAAATGTCGAGGGGCTTTAACAAGAATGCTTTTACTTGTTAACTCTCCCAACTGGATCGGGTAGTTGGCTCTGGCTGAACGCCTGTTATGAGACGCAACCTGTTAATTAAAACTACCCCTTCACTAATTTTGATTAATATTTAATAACTAAATAGTGTTCAGGGAACTGATCACTACTAAACAAACAAGGATAGCATTGAACAAATTTATTGAATACCAATCTTCCTGACATCAAACTGAACAATGACATACATTTATAAGTGATAAAATTAAGCTAGTAATGGCAATGGCCCTTAAATTCCAAAACTAACTCTTAAGGTCGGATAACGCAACTGTAATTGTTATTTTCTACTCCCTCCCCTTGTCAGACGGCATAAAATACGTCAGACAAACCTACTGCAGTTAACAAATTCTCAATAAGAGCGTGGCTGGAAAACTGAGCTCTGGTAATCACAGGCGTGCGTAATATCGGATTAAATGCCGAAACTGAGCATCACGTTACCAAATGCAGCATCGTGGACAGGTCAGCAAGCTGCCGATGGCGTCTGCGTCGTCGAGGAGCCTCAGTTGCAACAAAAATGAATTTATTTTCGCGAACAGTCTTCCTGTTCTTAAACTCCTATTCAAAAGCTAATTCTGCTTTCTTTGCAATGGTCTCGCACTCGTTAAGACGAGACTCACCAGCCCAAAGGCGGAATCCAGTAACGTCTTTAATAAAGTGTGGCCCAAGGAAATTGCTCTGCTCCCGTCTGCTTCCTGTGAGACAGTATTCCCAACCGTAATTGGCGGAATCAGCCTGTCTCTAACAGTAAAACATGACAGTACCCCTAACTGAATACTAGTTTCAGTTGCAGCTGGCAGACTAATTCAAAGTTCTGCACAGCACACTGAAAAGAATTTACTCTGCTACAGCAGAGCCGAAAGCACGACGTCCGCTCACTACAGGAGCTAAGATGCTTCTCCTCGATAACAGCTCCAAAAGCTTCCCTCTGCAAAAACCAGCACCCCCACGCTATTTTTCTAGCTGGCCAATGCCGTGGCTCTAGACCAGCACAGTTCGCTCCCACTGTTATTTCCTGACTTCTTCCAGCCAATTAAAACACTCTGCGCCTTACTGCGCCTAGAATGTTCTGGAACAAACTGAAAATCCGTTCAAAATTGAACCCACCAATCATGTCTCTCTGTTCGCCCTCGCGCGGGAAAAGGTCATTGCACTAGCTTAACCGCGTTTCTTAGAAAGCCCCAGAAAACGTTAAGATTCGTGGGAAGGCTCCCTTAGGCGCCAGCTCATCTCGAAATAGTGGCGTCGGCGTAACGTCCAGCGCCAACGAGGCGCTGTCCTTGAGGCCCCGCGCAATGGGTCCCTATCTGCTACGGCGGCGCGTCTCCCCCAGTGTGACGCTTTCGCATGCCGACTCGTAATGGTCGGTTGTAAACTTCCACACCCCTCTGCCCTGCCTTTGAGCAGTGCCGCTCGTCCTCTCCAGCCAAACTCCGTGAAAATATCACCTGAACCCCGACTTCATGCAACATGCGAATTTCTTAAAGTTAATACTCGTCTTATGCCATCTGATACTCCCTATATTAATTTCAATAGGCTGATTGCCTGATAAATAACATAATAAACGATATCTAACTCGTCTTTGCAACAATTATTATATTACAGTAAGGTGCAAAATACTGCTACCTTACAGTGTCATCCTCAGATACCACTAATGTGCTGGCCATCAAAAGCCCGCAAGCGCATCACAAACGACAGTATCTGCGAATCCTGAGGGTTAACGCCAGCTTGGCAGTATACGCAAGTCGGACGCCACACCTCCACTCTCCGGGAAGATCACACGACACCAGCACCCTCACCGGCGCTGGCGTAAAGGTGCCGACGATATCGCTAGCACTCACCGGCGCTAGTGCTTGGGGCACAGTTCGTCAGCGCAGATCGTCTATTCAGTTCGACAACACAGCTCCACGGGACAGCAGCTGTCGACGTCATAATTAGTTAGGGCTGCGAGAACCGGCGCTGTTGAGTTGACAAAAGATTCTATTCAGAGATTGGGAAATGGTTGTTACGTTCTACAAGGCTAGTTCTCCAAAGATACGTAAATGTGTTTGGTTTTTCAATTATAGCACTGTCTATTGATATTCTGTAGTATGCACAACTATCCTGTCTGTCTCCTGCTTCTTAATTGGCGAATTACTGTTGTGTCCATCCGAGACACAATACTAATCATGTAAAAATATCCTATAAAGAAGCTCGTTCCACGTCGTTTCAATAGAACAATCGTTCAAATGATCTATGGAACATTAAGTAACTAACTAACTGACTAAACGAACTTTCTCTTTCGTCTCTTTGGGACCTGTGATGAATACACAAAGCATTTTTAAAGATGTAGAATATGTCAATATTATGGTGACTACTTACATTCCGTCATATCGTACCAAACATAGCATTTCCCAAGTGTATATTTGTCCGTGGCACGAGGTGAGAATAGTGTTTCACTGTTTTGAGAATATGGCAATAAATTCCAGGTGATGTTCTGTTATCTAAATGTGATGTGTATCACCTAAATAGTACATATCTGGGATGTCACTGGACACTAGCCGGGGTCTCATACCCCAAACGTACACAATCTACAGAAGTTACATGACTGGTTCGTTATCGTGTATCCATATAAGGATGAGCTCACTTCATAGTTAATTATACATGTCACCAGTCTTAGTGTACCTGAGGGAGAGGACTGTTGTGGTCATTAATATATATGGGGAGCAAATTAGTAGGCACCACACGTGCAACCACCAGTGGTCTAAAGGCAGCCTGTAAATTTAATGATCCAGCATGCATGTCGACGTATCTTCAGCTTTGGAAAATTCATGTTTAGAAAACGCATGGCTTCTACATGCTATGTCATCAATTATCGTGCTGGCATCGTAGCATGAATGTGCACTATCATGAATGAGATCATCACTGACAATAGAAAAACAGTGTGATGTTCCAAGGAAGTGAGCAACACATGTGAATGTTGATACCGGTGATGTGTGCCAGTGGTAACTTTGAATTTAACTTTGCATTTTAGAGACCATGTTTATTCTCTTAAAATATGGAATATTTTTAAAACAGGGTGGTCAGAAACAGTCTGAAAAGCCTGTAAAGGTATTACAAGCTGGGTTGTGCTGAGAAATAACTGTTAAGAAAAAATTCGATACAAGAGTTAATTAGCATTGAAGTTAGCCAATCAGGCCGATGCGCTCGCAGATTCAAGCACCCCGCCTCAGAGTTGTTGCCAAATGTGTTATTCGTTCGTTTTCCTAAAACCGAACAAGAGGACAATACAAAAGTTGGACTTGAGATTGTTCCATGGATCGAACATGAAACAAAGGCTGAACAGTCTCGCACATCATCATGAGAACAACTGAATTTCTACCCGAAACGGCCTGATTGACTAACCTCAGTGATAGTTAACTGGGAAACGGCGCAACGTAGAGAATTTTTTTAGCAATTATTTCCCAGCGTAACCAACCCTGCAGCAACACTCTTACAAGCTATTTAGATGGTTTCCAACGACTGTGTATACAAGCTAAGTACCTTATGTTGCCTGGGTATGTATTTATTCCCATCTTCTACCAGCCCGTCTCCACCTTCCCCTGTCTCTGTACACCTTCTTCTTTACCCCCTCTCTGTCCATCTCCTTAACTCCCTCTCCCCCTCCCCATCAGTGTCTGTGTTCTCCTGCCCCTCTCCTGTCTATTCCCCCCTCTCCCATCTCACTGTCCATCTGCTCCTCCTACTCTGTCCATCTGCTCCTCCCTCCTCTGTCCGTCTCCTCCCCCCTTTAATTACACCTCCCCTACCCTCTATTTGTCCATCTCCTCCTCCTCCTCTCTCTGTCCATCTCCTCCTTTCCCCTTCTCTGTCCATCACCTCCTCCTCCCCCCCCTCTCCATCTTCATCTCCACCTCTTTCATTTCTTTGTCCATCTTCTCTTCTCCCCTCTCTCTGTCCATCTCCTTTTCCTCCTTTTCTCTGTCCGTTTCTTCCTCCCTCTCTGTCTGAACACCCCTGCATCCTCCCTGCCTATCTCCTCCTTCCATTGTCTCTGTCCATCTGTTCTTTTTTCCTTTCTCTGTCCATCTCCTCCTCTCCCCTCTCTCTGTCCATTTCCCCCCTCCCCCCCCCCCCCCATCTCTGTTCATTCCTTCTCCCTCACTGTCTCTCCATCTCCTCCTCCCCCTTTCTCTTTCCATGCTATCACACCCACTTCAATAGAAGGCTGGTGGTTCTCACCCCCACAGTTCTTTTATCTCTTTCCATATTGTAGCTAGTTTGTTTGAAATGTTTACATCTCTGGTCAGATTCGTTACTGCATGCGAGTCGACCGGACTTCAGCAGTCGCTTATCGAAGCAGCCTGCCACCCTCGTGAACTCTACATACAAATGGCCAAACAAGCGATTTTACGTTCAGATAGAATCCAACACAATCATGAAAATGTTAAACTGATAATTATTCATATTGATAAGTGCTAATGTGGCTGAGGTTTCATTATACACAAAATAAAATACAATTCAATTCCTGAAGTTAAAAAGGACCCAACTAACATCCCAAATTAAAATAAAATAATAGGTTTCTCGTAATGGCACTAGCATTACTTTGGAAACACGGAGACACTGAGACTGCAGTTCTGTGAGTTTCAATCGTCTGACGATATTTATTTTTAATGGAAAGATTCGCCTCATAAGAATATTGTACGAGAAAAAGATGAAATGAGAAAAATCTATCTTAAAAATACTAATTTATTTGCTCTCAATCGATGTTGTAAACTTTCACCAAAAAATGTAAATAGCAATGTGCATACAATATTAAGATTTTTCTGAATCACCAACACGATAGTATCCAGATTTATGAACATGTACCTGTGCAGAAAGCCCCTAATGCTCTCTGGAAAACTGTAAATTGGGATTCAAATCACTTTCCACATTCTAGGCAAGTCACAAAAGGGACGTATAGTGGATAGCGTCGACTTTTGATCCCAGTGCCATAAAGAACAAACGATAAAAGCAATCTCAAGATCAAAACAGACTCGCAAACTGTGAGTTATGCAGTACAAAGATAACACAAACGCTAATCGTTCACTCCAAAACAGCGAAAGGAGCGCCAAGTAGAAGCAGGGATCAAACAGAGACTCTCCAACGACGAGATCAAACAGCTGCCACGTGCTTGTTCCAGAATCGACAACCGACTGCACACTCTCACACATCTCAATATTATCATAGGAGGGAAGGAAATTATAAGGTTTTCCACTGCGACAACTGAAAATCTTTTTCTCTCTTCCTGCATGCGGGCTAAGCTTGTAAAATTTTCTCCTCCAGCACTTGTTGTTTCCGATGTCAGCAAACTCAAAGTTGGCAGTGTACTGATCCTCACCTTTTGACTGGCGCAACAATGTCTGGGTGCGTAAATGCAGCTCAATTCCCACGCTGTTTATGGAAACATAGCCGTGGCTCTCTTCTCTACTTTCGCTTTTAGGACAACCTGCAGGCTTTTGTTCAAATCTCTCGGGAGTTCACGTGGTACACACTGCTTTGAAAGGAATTTTTGAAGTACTCTATATTAAGAGATATGCAAAGACTGCACATGGGACTTCATGATAGGAAACATTATTCCATGAAGTACTGAATTTTCTTATGTTAACGGACTTTTGGGTACATCACGAAGAGAAGTACAGGTTATCCGTCACTACTCTGGCGCTGACTTACTAATTCACACACTACAAATGTGTATGGATAGACGGGTCAAAAAATTGACGTTGAGACCTGTAACTAAAAGATGTAGACGATACAAATGCGTGGTACCGCTTCTACGTAAATCTTTTACTGGATACTGTGTAACGAGCTGTACGCTTCTGAGCAGCTGGTCTTATCCTCCAGTCGCTATCGCTGCCATAAAAGCGCTCGCTTCTCAAAAAAACGTGTTTTCTTTGTCTCGAGAGTAGCATGTGTGAAGTGGCAAACAGTGCCTTTTAACTAATACTGCCCAAGAAAATGTCCACCTATGCCCGCTCATCCGACTGTTATTAGTCAATTACCGACAGTCAAAATCACTCCACACTTCAATTTATCTCTGAGAAAACAGTTCTTTTATTATTACGTTCACTTCAGTGAGTAGAATTAGAGTAAAAATTTAATTACTGATAGTAAAACAGACTTTTATTTTGCCTAACTTTCACAGAGACTTTTATTATTACAATACCCAGGTACTGAGGTTTGATGTCTTATCCACTCGGTGCACTGCAGCTCACAAGAATCTCAAAAACATCATTCCTGATGCTAAATTGGAAGCTTCTGCTGCAAAGGACTTATTACGGTGGGTTGGTATCATCTGACATGTCCCAGTGACGCACTGTAAGTATGTTTATGTCTTAGGAACAGTCTTTACAACATGTACTACAAGCTCTCTTACGTGCATGGTTGGCAAACTGAAACTGGTCCGGAAAATATTTCATGCACCGTAATATGGACAACCCAACATACGTAATCAGCACCTTGGACAGGTGATGTAAGTTGGATTACCTACCTGGAAGTGCATGAAATTTTTTCCACGCCAGTTTTATCTTGTCCACCACGTACAGGTCATGAACGTACATTGTTATTATGTAGAAGAACTTGTTTTGCATACTTCTGTGTGGTAAATGGTTCAAATGGCTCTGAGCACTATGGAACTTAACATCTGAGGTCATCAGTCCCCTAGAACTTAGAACTACTTAAACCTAACTAACCTAAGGACATCACACACATCCATGCCCGATGCAGGATTCGAACCTGCGACCGTAGCAGTCGCGCGGTTCCGGACTGCAGCGCCTAGAACCGAGTGGCCACCGAGGTCGGGCTCTGTGTTGTAAAATCACACTATTAAATAGAGTGAGTCACTGCATTCCATAAATTAGGAAAAATACAGCAATTTAGTAGAAAACCTTGTGATCTGGAGGACGCCATCAGTTGGTGCCTGTAGCGGATCCCGTTTTCGGTTGTGGTAATGGGGGGGGGGGGGTCACACTTTCTTACTGTTCACCTCCCCCTCAACTCCCGAATATAACTGGAAATCACCCCCTCTTCCCCTGCCCTCCGCTTTTGAAGTATCACAGAGGTCTTGAATTTAATAACAATAATAGTAATAATAATAATAACATATAAATGTTTTAATATAATAACAATAATAATAATTTCTTTAAATGATTTTGTGGTAGATTACTTTAGCGTAACTTTCAAGGAATTAGTATCCCTTTAATTTACTTCCATGGACACAAACTTTTTGTTAACAGGTTACCGACTTCGGTCGATAATGACCATCATCATATCTGCAGAAAAAAATGGGGAAAAAAACATAAATATACTCGCAGATTGTCTACAGCTTAAAAACAATACATAGACCATAATGAAAAGTACTACTGACGAATATATGCATCTGTGCGCTCTTAAGTATGAAGAGGCATACCTGTTTCTGTAAAAGCAACATCCTAATGTACTGCAGCGATTTTGGCCTCGTCAAAATAATGTTGAATGCAGAATCTACATCTACATCTACATTTATACTCCGCAAGCCACCCAATGGTATGTGGCGGAGGGCACTTTACGTGCCACTGTCATTCCCTCCCTTTCCTGCTCCAGTCGCGTATGGTTCGCGGGAAGAACCAGCATCGTCAAATATATATAAATAAAATCATATGCAAGGGGCATGTTGTCAGTAGCACTACTGTTCAAAACAAGCTGCCGTTTCAGAGTTACACAGTATTTCAGAAGCATTTGTCTGAAAAATTGAAATGTACGTGTGTCATGCAACTGATCTTAGAGCTGTAATAGCACCAATCTCTGACGGCTTTGATGGTATCTTATGTACAGTGCGCAACAAAATTAAAGGAACACTTATTCGAAATCCCGTAATTGTCTCCCCATTCCGTCGCATAAGTTTGAATCTGGCTCAAAGATGCCTACAGCCTTCCTGGGCTATGATTCAAAAGCGTGGCGCCCTGCAACGTCACTATAGGGCTCGGCGGCACTTCGAACAGCAAGGTGTCGATACATGTGAGAAAAAGGCCACACCTCAGAAGTTCATGTGAGTTATAATGTAGGCTAACGATGTCACATTAGCACCAAATTCCACGTGTCATACTATGTGAACGTCGACTTACATTTCACCCCTTTCTTTGACGCCTTTGCGATGGAGGTCAGAACCGCGAGAAATAGCACTGCAATCAAGCTGTTTTCTTATGAGTGGCGGATCAAACCATTTCAGACATACTGCCGCTCAGAATCGACACGGAAAGGCCCCAGGGGGTGGCGTAAAGGGCGCCAATGAAACCATCCCTTCGCTTGGAGCGTCAATTCCCACAAATTTCGCTTTCGAAAACGGAAGTCCGCAGTGCGATAAACAACAGTACGACGTTCTTGCCAACGTTTGACTGTGCTGCCATCTTCTACATCTACATCTACATGGATATCCTGCAAATCACATTTAAGTGCTTGGCACAGTGTTCATCGAACCACCTTCACAACTCTCTATTATTGCAATCTCGTATAGGGCGCGGAAAGAACGAACACCTATATCTTTCCGTACGAGCTCTGATTTCCCTTATTTTATCGTGGTGATCGTTTCTCCCTGTGTAGGTCGGTGTTAACAAATTATTTTCGCATTCGGAGGAGAAACTTGGTGATTGAAATTTCGTGAGAGGATTCCGTCGCAACGAAAAACGTCCTTGTTTTAATGATGTCCAACCCAAATCCTTATCATTTCAGTGACACTCTCTCCTCTATTTCGCGATAATACAAAACGTGCAGCCCTTCTTTGAACTTTTGTGATGTACCCCGTCAACCCCATCTGGTAAGGATCCCACACCACGCAGCAGTATCCTAAAACAGGACGGACAAGCGTATTGTAGGCAGTCTCCTTAGTAGATTTGTTACATTTTTTAAGTGTCCTGCCAATAAAACGCATTCTTTGGTCAGCCTTCCCCACAACATTCTCTATGTGTTCCTTCCAGTTTAAGTTGTTCGTAATTATAATTCCTAGGTATTTAGTTGACATTACGGCCTTTAAATTGACTGATTTATCGTGTAACCGAAGTTAAACGGATTTCTTTTAGAACTCAAGTGGATGACCTCACACTTTTCGTTATTTAGAGTCAACTGCCAATTTTCTCAGATATCTTTCCTGAATTGTTTCGCAATTTGCTTTGATCTTCTGATAACTTTATTAGTCTATAAACGAAAGCGTCATCTGCAAGCAACCTAAGACGGCAGCTCAGATTGTCTCCCAAATCGTTTATATAGAAAAGAAACGGTAAAGGGCTTATAACAATACCTAGGGGAACGCCAGAAATCACTTCTGTTTTATTCGATTATTTTATGTCAATTACTACGAACTGTTTCCTCTCTGACAGGAAATCAGAATCCAGTCACATAACTGAGCCGATATTCCATAAGCACTAAATTTCGCTACAAGCCACTTGTGTGGTACAGTGTCACAAGCCTTCCGTAAATCTGGAAATTCTGGGCGTTTGAACCCTACTATAAGGACGTAAGAGGGCTGAAACGCCATTGAACGTGATCTGTCCTCTTTGGAGTGTATGCAAATGCAATTTTTCCTCCGTTATACAGGGAGAAACCACTAGACACCGTTGAAAACCATTCGACGAAATCTGAACTTGATCCGAAACAGAAATAAGTTTTTGTGCTTTTTCATCTCTCCTTTTTCGCGCCCTCCTATGGAGTGATCACAGGAAGGTGCAACATTAAGATGTGCGTGAATAAAGCCACAAAGGGATCCTCTAAGACCCCCCCCCCCCCCCAGCCTCTCTCTCCCGATCGGCAATACACTCGGTGCCAACCAAGCACCCTAGCTGAGCACGTTACATATGTACCTGCCAGAAACTTCGACAAACTTTCGCTTTGTGGCTGCTCCAGCGTGTGAAAGTAGCTAACATCACTAGAGAGCTGTCGAAGGGGTTACCTAATCCTCAGGCGCTAGAGCAGACACGAGGCTGAATTTGTGTCAAACTTTCAGACTGGTAGATTTGTAACGCACTCAACTAAGCTGCGTGGGTGGCACGAAGGGTGGGGGACCTTAGAGGGACCCTTTGCCGTTTTATGAACGCACAACTTACAACTTAACGTTACACCCCCCCCCCCCCCCCGATAGGAGGGATGAAAAAGCATATGAACCCTTTGCTGCTTCAGACCACGTTCAGATTTCGTCGAATGGTTTTTAATAGTCCTTACTGCTTCCCCCATATCACCCATGGTCTAAGGGTTGGCCGGCACGGTAGCTCAGCGTGTTCGATCAGAGTGTTAGCTGCCCTCAGAAATAAAAAAACTGAGTGAACGGATCAACGATGAACCTTAAAAGATGTCATGTGACGTCCGCCCCGAACAAATGCAACTAACTATAACGAACAAAATGAGCTCAATAGAAAAAAAAAGGGTAGCGTCTTTGATTCATAATCAGAACGCCTTCAGTCCCGGGTTCGAATACCGCAGTTGCTTAAATTTTGATTAATAATCAGCACTGGTGGACGAAGACTTCCGGCATAAGAAGTCACCTCTCATTCTGCCAACGACCTTGTCAAAGAGGAAGGAGGAGCGGACAGATGTTCAGGGCACTCTCTTGTCCTTGGGGTCGAAGAATCAGCAATGATAAACGGCATGAGGATACAGTAGGCAATGGAAACCACTGCATTAAAAACACGTATCGTGTATCCACAGGGCATGTGGCCTTTAATTGAAGAAGTGTCATGATAATCTTTCCATTGGTAAAAGATTCCGGAATAGTCCCCCATTCGGATCTCCGGGAGGAGATTGCTAAGGGGGAGGTTACCATGAGAAAAAGATTAAATAATCAACGGAAGGATAACTTTCCCCGAGTCGGAGCGTGGAATGTCAGAAGCTTGAACGTGGTAGGGAAACTAGAAAACCTAAAAAGGGAAATGCAAAGGCTCATTCTAGATATAGTAGGGGTCAGTGAAGTGAAGTGGAAAGAAGACAAGGATTTCTGGTTGGATGAGTATAGGGTAATATCAACAGCAGGAGAAAATGGTATAACGGGAGTAGGATTCGTTATGAACTGGAAGGTAGGGAGGGCAGAGAGTGTGTTACTGTGAACAGTTCAGCGATAGGGTTGTTCTTATCAGAATCGATAGCAATACCAACACCGACAACGACAGTTCAGGTATATATGCCGACGTCGCAAGCTGAATAGGAAGAGATAGAGAAAGTGTATGAGGATATTAAAACGGTGGTACAGTATGTAAAGGGATATGAAAATCTAACAGTCATGGAAGACTGGAATGTAGTTGTAGGGGAAAGAGTATAACAAAAGGTTACAGGAGAATATGGGATCGGGACAAGAAATGAGAGAGGGGAAAGACTAATTGAGTTCTGTAACAAGTTCCAGCTAGTAATAGCGAATACGATATTCAATAATCATAAGAGGAGGAGGTATACTTGGAAAAGGCTGGGTGATGCGGGAAGATTTCAGTTAGGTTATATCATGGTCAGATAGAGATTCCGAAATCAGGTACTGGATTGTAAGACGTACCCAGGAGCAGACATAGACTCAGATCACAATATAGTAGTGATGAAGATTAGGATGAAATTCAGGACATCAGTCAGGAAGAATCAATATGCAAAGAAGTGGGATACGGTAGTACTAAGGAATGACGAGACAAGTTCTCTAAGGCTATGGACACAGCAATGAGGAATAACTCAGTAGGCAGTACAGTTGAAGAGGAATGGACATCTCTAAAAAGCGCCATCATAGAAGTTGGGAAGAAAAACATAGGTACAAAGAAGGTAATGCGAAGAAACCAAGGGTAACACAATAAATACTTCAATTAATCGATGAAAAGAAGAAGTACAAAAATCTGCCAGAAAACTCAGGAATAGAGAAATACAAGTCGCTGAGGAATGAAATAAATAGGAAGCGCAGGGAAGCTAAGACGAAATGCATGCAGGAAAAATCTGAAGACATCGAAAAAGAAATGATTGACGGAAGGGCAGACTCAGCATACAGGAAAGTCAATGCAACCTTTGGTGACTTTAAAAGCAAGGGTGATAACATTAAGAGTGCAACGGGAATTCCACTGTTAAATGCAGAGGAGAGAGCGGATAGGTGGAAAGAATACATTGAAACCCTCTATGAGGGGGAAGATTCGTCTGATGTGATAGAAGAAGAAATAGGAAACGATTTAGAAGAGATAGGGGATCCACTATTAAATCAGCATTTAAAAGAGCTTTGGGAGACTTAAGATCAAATAAGGCTGAAGGGGTACATAATATTCCATCAGCATTTCTAAAACCATTGGGGGAAGTGGTAACAAAACGACTATTCACGTTGGTGTGTAGAATGTATGAGTTTGACGACATACCATCTGGCTTTCGGAAATCATCATCCACACAATTCCGAAGACGGCAAGAGCTGACAAGTGCGAGAATTATCGCACAATCAGGTTAACAGCTCATGCATCCAAGTTGCTTACAAGAATAATATGCAGAAGAATGGAAAATAAAATTGAGGACGCGGTAAATAATGATCAGTTTGGCTTTAGGAAAGGTAAAGGCACGAGAGAGGCAATTCTGACGTTGCGGTTAATAATGGAAGCAAGGCTAAAGAAGAATCAAGACACTTTCATACGATTTGTCAACCTGGAAAAAGCGTTCGGCAATATAAAATGGGCAAGATGTTCGAAATTCTGAGAAAAGTAGGAATAAGCTATAAGGAGAGACGGGTCATATACAATATGTACAAGAGCCAAGAGGGATTAATAAGAGTGGACAACGAAGAACGAAGTGTTCGTATTAAAGAGGGTGTAAGACAAGGATGTAGCCTTTCGCCCCTACTGTTCAATTTGTACGTCGAGGAAGCAATGATGGAAATAAAAGAAAGCTTCAGGAGTGGAATTAAAATTCAAGGTAAAAGGATATCAATGATACAATTCTCGGATGACATTGCCGTTCTGTGTGAAAGTGAAGAAGAATTGCATGATCTGCTGAACGGAATGGACAGTCTAATGAGTGCAGAGTATGGATTGAGAGTTAATCGAAGAAAGACGAAGGTGATGAGAAGAAGTAGAAATGAGAAAAGCGAGAAACTTAACATCAGGATTAATAGTCACGAAGTAGATGCAGTTAAGGAATTCTGCTACCTGGGCAGTAAAATAACCAATGACGGACGGAGCAAGGAGGACATCAAAAGCAGACTAGCAATGGCAAAAAGGGCATTCCTGGCCAAGAGAAACCTACTAATACCCAATATGGGCCTTAATTTGAGGAAGAAATTTCTGAGAATGTACGTTTGCAGTACAGCATTGTATGGTAGTTAAACATAGACTGTGGGAAAACCGGAACAGAAGAGAACCGAAGCATTTGAGATGTGGTGCTACACACGAATGTTGAAAATTAGGTAGAATGATAAGGTAGGGAATAAGGAGGTTCTGTGCAGAAACGTAGAGGAAAGGAATATGTGGAAAACACTGATAAGGAGAAGGGAGAGGATGATAGGACATAAGACATGAGGGAATGACCTCCATGGTACTAGATGGAGCTGTAGAAGGCAAAAACTGTAGAGGAAGACAGAGATTGAAATACATCCAGCAAATAACTGAGGACGAAGGTTGCAAGTGCTACTCTGAGATGAAGAGGTTAGCACAGGAGAGGAATGCACTGCGGGCCGCATCAAACCGGTCTGGAAGACTGATGACAAAAAAGAGAACTGCTTCCAAGTTGTACAGTAGAGCGAAACTTGCGGTTGGGCTACACTCCAACGGGGTCAGATTACGTTCTATGATGTTACAGCCTCTTAATGTCCTTAGGGTATGGTTGAAACGCCCAGGAGGTGGCAGCAGTGTCTAACCTTGTAAAGAACGTCGTCCTGTTACTGATTGCACTGCGAACAGTCATTTTAGAACCGCAAAATGTGTAGGAATCTTCCCAAGCGAAGAGGTAGTTTCCTTTAGGCAAATTACGCCAGTCGCTGAGGCCATTTCGTATCGATTCTAAACGGTGACGTACGAAACGTTTTCCCTAGCCACCCGTAAGAATACTGCGTGATTTCAACGGTGGTCGACGCCGTTCAGACCTCCATCGCAAAGCTGTGAAAAGAAGAGTTGAAAAGTTAGTAAGAGGGGGGTATGGCTTTCCCATTGTGTGACAAGTGGGTGGTAATGTTGGGCAGAACTGTGGTGGAATTTGGTGCCAGTGCTGAAGCATTAACCTACCTTACAGCTCACATGAACTTCTGAGGTGAGGCCTCTCTTTTTCGCATGTGTCGCCACATTTCTGTTTGTAGCGTCGTCGAGCCTGAGGCTGACGTCGCAAGGCGCCAAGTTTTTGCATCAATACAGAGGAAGGTTGCAGGCATCTTTGATCCAAATTTCAAGATGATGCGTCGACATGGGAGTCAGTTAAGGAGATTCTGAAAAAGCGATCCTTTAATCTTATTGTGCAGTGTATATTATAAATGCGGAAGTTTGTGTGTGTGTGTGTGGGAGGGAGAGGGAGGGCGGGAGAGTGGGGGGAGAGGGTCCAGAGAGGGCGGAGAGAGGGTGGAGAGAGGACAGAGAGAGGGCAGAGAGAGGGTAGAGAGAGGGGGGAGAGTTGGGGGAGAGAGGGGGAGAGGGTGATAGGGGGAGAGAGGGGAGAGAGAGGGGTAGAGAGAGGGGCAGAGAGGGGGCGAGGGGAGGAGAGAGGGGGAGAGAGGGGGAGAGAGGGGGGAGAGTGGGGGGAGAGAGGGGGACAGGGGGAGAGAGGTGGGAGAGAGTGGGGCAGAGAGTGGGAGAGGGGAGGAGAGAGTGGGAGAGAGGGGGGTGAGAGGGGGAGAGAGGGGGGACAGGGGTAGAGATGTGGAGAGAGGGGGGAGAGAGGTTGGAGATGGGGGAGAGGGGGAGAGAGGGGGTGAGGGGGAGAGGGGGAGAGGGGGAGAGAGGGGAAGAGAGGGAGAGAGAGGGAGAGAGGGAGAGAGGGAGAGAGGATAATTGGGACTTTGTACGGGAACTAATAACTGCACAGTTGAGCGCCCCACAAACCGAACATAATCATCTTCCTTCACACTGAAACGGTTAGACGGATTTACTTGAAATTTGGAATGAAGATAGCTTATACGCTGAATTAACACATAGGCTACATTATATGTACCTACGTATCAAAGGAGTGGAGGTGGGGTGAAAAAGAAGTGTAGCTCACAATGTGTGAACATCGATACTTCATGCATCCAGTATTTGAGAATGAGAGCACTTAGTGATTTTCTACAAAGTTTACACACAATATCAAATTTCTATAAAAAATTTTCTCCCTGGCAATTTCTCAGAAAATGATGAAAGGGAAAAAGTTTATCGCCAACCACATTTTCACCGTTCACGCAGTAAAACTACCGCATGAAGCATGACATTTTCATTTACTACTTCCTTACTAATTGTAATTACGAGACTTTTATGCAAGCAGTATTCACTTATACCCCTGAACGTACCAACGGAGTTATATCATTGTACAACACATAATCCAGGAGATATTATGTCAAATAATTTAAATGCGTGAAAAACTGTCGCATCATGCGTCCCGTTTTAATTTATTACTACTTTACTAGCGACTCTATTCAGAACACATTTTGTAGACGGTAGCCACATATATCACTGGCTGTACCTGCAAAATTATATCATTGTACGACATACAAGGTGATTCACGAAGATATGCAAATATTTTGATATGTTATTCTACAGTACAAGTAAAACTACAGAAAAAATTTCATATAAACATAGGTCCACGAATGTTTATTTAAAGAGTTACGGCTTATAAAAGAGTTTTCCTGAAATTTAGCAACTTCGCTAATATGAAGCCATCACAAAATTGTACGAGGTTAAAGTAAAGCATGATTTCCATTTATTTTGTTGTTAGTGGCCTGGTGACTCTAGTACTCATAAAAGATGCCCCAGACGTGTATCTGCAGTAGTTTTCCAGAACATCCAGAGAAGCAAAGAGTATTATACAAGTAAATTTGTTTACTTTCTATTAATAATGTAGAAACGTTTATGTCATTGTTGGGAACCGTTAGTGAGTTATTTATTGAAAGAGCATAATGATAACAGTGTATTTAAGTGAAACCACATAGTATTTGTTGTAGTTTGTTCAGTTAACGTTATTATCACCATTTTCCCAAAATTAAATTGCCTACAACTTCGGTTGAAAACTTTGTGCAATTGATGGGAATTTGAAAATCAAATTGGGCCAAGTAGTTAATGAATTAAAATTTTACGAAATTACGTCTTTGCTTCTCTGGATATTCTGGAAAATTACTGCAGATATACGTCTGGGACATGTTTTATTAGATTCACCAGATCAATAACAACAAAATAAATGGGGAATCGTGCTTTACTTTAACCTCGTGCAGTTTTGCGATGACTTCATATTAGCGAAGTTGCTATATTTCAGGCAAAATCTTTCATTAGCCGTAACTCCGTAACTAAACATTTGCGGAGCTATATTTTTTATGAACTTTTTTCTTTAGTTTTACTTGTAGAATAACATATTAAAATGTTTGCATATCTTCGTGAATCACCCCGTACAGTTCAAGAGACACGAAGTCACAAACATTGAGCAGCGTGAAAATGAAACTGCAGGGTGAAATCCGCTGGAGATACAGGTGAAATATTCGTACAAATACCTTTGAAATTTATTAAATACATGTTAAATATATTTGAAATATGCGTACGTGAGCAAGGCCACGGTTAAAAAAACTCTTCATAAACCCATGGAACCATTTCAATCAATTTTGGTGCACACTTTTGCTACTTCTGGTAAGAAGTACTGTGAGGGTAAGAACCACCAGCCTCCTACTGAGATGGGGGTGATAACGTGAAGACAGAAGGGGCAGGAGGAGATCGTCAGACAGAGAGGAGGA
This sequence comes from Schistocerca americana, assembly GCF_021461395.2. Lineage (NCBI taxonomy): Eukaryota > Metazoa > Arthropoda > Insecta > Orthoptera > Acrididae > Schistocerca > Schistocerca americana. The sequence goes on along the minus strand of NC_060125.1, from coordinate 359,216,361 downwards.
AGGGGGAGATGGATAAAGATAGGGGCTGAGGAGTAGATGGAAAGAGAGAGCAAAGGAGAATGAGATGGACAGAGAGAGGACGGAGGAGAAGACGAACAGCGAAAGGTGTGGAAGGATTTTGACCGGTGATGAGGGGTGGGGGGAGGGAGAGGAGACAAACAGAGAGTGACGGGTTGAAGAGGTTGGAGATGGACAGAGAAAGGGGGTGGAGGAAGTTGACAATGATGGGGGGGGGGGGGGAGGGGGAAGTAAGAAACGGACAGAGAGAGGGGGAAGGAGGAGATGGACTAACAGAAGATTGGAATAAATACATACTTGGGCCTTTTTTTATAAATAACTGTTTAACCGCGAGTAACAACGCAGGTTGGAGGTAGTAATTCACATAACGTAAAACATGTGTGCCCGTACAGCTGCCCGTAATGCATTTGGCATAATAACTGTAAACACAAGTTTTCGAACTACAGCTACTCGCGAGTGTAAATTAGTAAATGGGTGCAGGGACCGCTGTTTCTTTCAGTCGTTCCCGCCAATCTTTCGGAAAGTCAGTTTCCTTGCTATTTTTTACTTGGTTGAGGGTTTGCGTCAATCAGATTCCTGTGTTTTCTGGATCTACCTGTAGAGTCACGAATCACGGGGGGTTTGTCGTTGGTAGTAGGTCTGACCAGCGTGTGGTGGTGCGCCATGACATGTCTGGGATGTTTTCTGCAACCGGTCAGAGCGTAAGGCCATTCCCGCGGGCTGTCCCTCAGACAAGCAACTGAAAAATGTTCTGTGTTAAACACAGCTTGAAATTTTACAGAATTTCTTGCCAGTTTAGAGTCCTCAGTTTAGAGTTTGACCTCATTGTGTGATTCAGAGAACTACACTACTGGCCATTAAAACTGCAGCACCCCGAAGATGACGTGCTACAGACGCGAAATTTAACCGACAGAAAGAAGATGCTGTGATATGCAAATCATTAACTTTTCAGAGCATTCACATAAGGTTGGCGCCGGTGACGACACCTACAACGTGCTGACATGAGGAAAGTTTCCAGCCGATTTCTCATACACAAACAGCAGTTGACCGCCATTGCCTGGTGAAACGTTGTTGTGATGCCTCGTGTAAGGAGGAGAAATGCGTACCATCACATTTCCGACATCGATAAGGGTCGGATTATAGCCTATCGCGATTGTGGTTTATCGTATCGCGACATTGCTACTAGCGTTGGTCGAGATCCAATGACTGTTAGCAGAATATGGAATCGGTGGGTCCAGGAGGGTAATACGGAACACCGTGCTGGATCCCAACGGCCTCGTATCACTAGCAGTCGAGATGACAGGCATCTTATCCGCATGGCTGTAACGGATCGTGCAGCCACGTCTCGATCCCTGAGTCAAAAGATGGGGACGTTTGCAAGACAACAACCATCTGCACGAATAGTTCGATGACGTTTGCAGCAGCATGGACTATCAACTCTGAGACCGTGGCTCCGGTTACCCTTGACGCTGCATCACAGACAGGACCGCCTGCGATGGTATACTCAACGACGAACCTGGGTGCACGAATGACAAAACGTCATTTTTTCGGATGAACCCAGGTTCTGCTTACAGCATCATGATGGTCGCATCCGTGTTTGGCGACATTGCGGTGAACGCACATTGGGAGCGTGAATTTGTTATAGCCATACTGGCGTCTCACCCGTCGTGATGGTATGGGGTGCCATTGGTTACACGTCTCGGTCACCTCTTGTTCGCATTGACGGCACTCTGAACAATGGACGTTACATTTCAGATGTGTTACGACCCGTGGCTCTACCCTTTATTCGATCCCTGCGAAACCCTATATTTCTGCAGGATAATGCACGACCGCATGTTGCAGGTCCTGTGCGGGCCTTTCTGGATACAGAAAATGTCCGACTTCTGCCCTGGCCAACACATTCTCCAGATCTCTCACCAACTGAAAATGTCTGGTCAATGGTGGCCTAGCAACTGGCTCGTCACAATACGCCAGTCACTACTCTTGATGAACTGTGGTATCGTGTTGAAGCTGCATGGGCAGCTGTAACTGTACACGCCATTCAAGCTCTGTTTGACTCAATGCCCAGGCGTGTCAAGGCCGTTATTACGGCCAGAGGTGGTTGTTCTGGGTACTGATTTCTCAGGATCTATACATCTAAATTGAGTGAAAATGTAATCACACGTCAATTCTAGTATAATATATTTGTCCAATGAATACCCGTTTATCATCAGCGTTTCTTCTTGGTGTAGCAATTTTAATGGCCAGTAGCGTAACTGCTACGGAGGATCACTGAGAAAATCGAGGCAGATCAAACTCAGAGGTGGATAGATGTTGGCCTCCCGTTGTGTTAGAAGGTGGCAAAATTTATGACGACGAGTTCGTCTTCGTGAAGACTTAGCGAAACTGATCGACATCTGCTCCCTGCACGCCGGCCGGTGTGGCCAAGCGGTTAAAGGCGCTACAGTCTGGAACCGCGTGACCGCTACGGTCGCAGGTTCGAATCCTGCCTCGGGGATGGATGTGTGTGATGTCCTTAGGTTAGTTAAGTTTAAGTAGCTCAAAGTTCTAGGGGACTGATGACCTTAGAAGTTAAGTCCCATAGTGCTCAGAGCCAGCTCTCTGCACGAATGGTCAGTAATTGCTGTTAAGTAATTGACATTATCGGAACTGTGGCCTATCTTCGCCACAGTCAGTGAATATTACTCACCGGACTCACAAGAAGGAAAATTTGTGTAATGGTTCGTAAAATTTCAAAACTCCATATCTGAATGGTACCACAAGTCGGTAGTGGAAGCGGGAACTGGGTTAATAAAGTGCGGAGTCACTGCTTCCAATTATTAATTAAAAATACCGCAACGGCAAAATGTTAGAACTTAAGTAATTGTCTGCCACTGCAATTAAATGTTAGACGGTCTACACTGAATGACTTGTTTCACTCCTTTGAAAGAATGTCTCTTTATCGGTTACAATCAGCCAATACTTAAAATCATTTGTAACGACTAACAGAACGTTATAAACAACGAACACTGATGATATGCAAGATAAATTACATTAGGATTTCACCAAGACGAAAGGTTATAGTCCGTAGACCCAAAAAGCTTCCACACATGTGACAATAAAATTCCTTCTACCCACATAATTAAAATAGTTGTTATCTTAATAAAAAGGTCAAGTTCGGAGTTTTAAGGAATGTCAGCACGCCAGTGAACAACCAAATAATACAAGGATAAAAGCTGAAGTAATGAATTAAAATCTGCGCCAAGACCGGAACCTGAGCAGATGTGCTGTCCCCTACACCACCCTACACTGTGGCAAACGCAGGTGCCTTACAGATCACCTAGTCCAATGCCCTCCCTAACACAAACATCAATTCAAACCTCAGCCCATACTGATTTTCCCACTTTTAAATCATTAGTATTGCCGAGGCTCTGCAATATTGATGTAGCACCCCAGCTTTGTACGTAATGGGGAAATCCCGCCTATGCTTCAGGTGTAGGTGATCTATTGATCTATTACTTGAGTTTCTATCTTTATCAAAAATGAAGCTGAGACTCAGTATGTCTCCAAGAAAGTGTAATTACTTAAGATCAGTAGGTCATCTGCGCCTGAGGTACAGGAAGGTGGGATGCTATCCAGTAATGGAGAGCCTTGGCAATACTGACGATTTAAGAAGAGGAAAATCAAGAGGGCAGAGGTGTAAACTGAAGTTTGTGTTAGGGAGGGCACTGGACTAGGGTAATCCATGCATAGCCACAATTACAGGACGGTGTGCTGGATAGCCCATCTGCCTAGTAAGCGAGAGATCCAGGTTCAGGTCCTGCTGTTGGCACAAATTTCAATTCATTATTTCAGCTTCTATCCTTATCGAAGATAAACTTGAGATTTAATATGTCTCCAGGAAAACGTAATTATATCAAACCAAAGGATACTTCATAAAGTGATTAGCATGTTAAGGAGCACATGGTTCTAAAAAACGCTCTTCTAGCTCATAGGGAAGGAAACAACTTAAAATAACGCTACATAAAATATATAGAATGTGAAGCTCCACTTAACTTTCAAAACCCGCCAATACAACATCGTACATCGCATAACCTGTCACATGTATATAGCAACAACAAGTATTTGTTTAAATTAAAGACTAAAGGCTAACACAACCCTTCCTGGCATGCCCTGTGGTTCAGAATACAGGGAGCATCAGGTTAAATGTTTGGCCAATAGACCTGGTCTTGCGAATGAGCCATGTCTCATTCACACACCATAGCCACAGGAGCAACAAGCTCCATCAGCACTGACCCCAGTGCCTACTTAGTTGCATCCATAACGACTATACAATGGCGGAATGGTGAGGGCAGCGATCCGCACTCGACCCACCTGAAACACAGCCAACACCTCTTGCCCACAGTCGATAACAGTGAGAATGCACTGCCTGCATTCTATATTTCACTGGGTGCAGTGTATCTAGCCACAATACATTCCCTCCTGGAAATTCGACAATTCTCAAATAGATGCTCCAAAATTTCCTTAAGAAGTGCAGGTCACTATTCGAATTCCGTGCGGCCTTTATGATTTACGTTTTCCGTGATTTCCCTAAAGGCAAACATCGGGATGGTTTCTTCGAAAGAGCACGGCCGATTTCTTTCTATGTCGTTCTCCAGTCCGAGCTTGGGCTCCGTCTCTAATGACCTAGTTGCCGACGGGACGTTAAACACTAATCTCTTCCTCCTCTTCTTCCTGAGTTATAAGAGAGATGAAACCCAACTGGCTATTGCAGGTAACGTCGCAAACAGTCACACCATTGCGCCACACCACTTCATACACAGTACGATAAAGTCAGATCTCACACTCCCGCAGTCAGTTTCCATCACCTCAGGTCCTTCCTGTTCGTAGGCCCACAACCGACTCCAACCGCGGATACCCCGGTCTGTCTCTTCGGCTTCGGCACACAGTGGCCGCCAACGCACGGAGCCAAAGATCACACTGGTAGCATCGACGACATTATGTAAAGAAAAGGCATAGAACAAAAAATTCTGAATACGTAACCACCTCTTGTGATACGGACCACCTATATGAAGATCACGTTCGACACTGGCCGAAAAGTTCGACAATGCTGCAAAATGACGCGGTCATATTGCCAGCAATGGACCACACTTAGTCAATATTTTGTAACATGTAAAATCGCTAAGCGTGTCTAAGGCTTCCATTCAGTCCGTTTGTCTGATCAGTCTGGGGTGGCAGTTGAAGATAGCAAAACGAAAGTCGAACTTTTAAATTTCAAATTCAAGAAATCGTTCACACAGGAGAATCGTACAAACACGCCGTCATTTGACCATGGGACAGACTCTCGCATAGATTCCATAGTAATAAGCATCCCTGGAGTAGAGAAAAACCTGAAAGATATGAAAGCAAATAAATCACCGGGTCCAGATGGAATTCCATTTCGGTTTTACAAAGAGAACTGTATGGCATTGGCCCCTCACCTATCTCGCATTTATTGTGGATCTGTCGTTCATCAAAACATTCCAAGCGACTGATAAAAGCGCATTTGGCTCCTGTGTATTAGAAGGGTAAAAGAACGGACCCGGGAAATTACAGACCAGTATCCCTAACTTCGGTTTGCTGCAGAATTCCTGAACATATTCTCCGTTCGAATATATGAGACTTTCTTGAGACTGAAAAGCTTATGTCCACGAATCAGCATGGTTTTAGAAAGCATCTTTCGTGTGAAACATGATATACTGCGCACTATGGATGAAAGGCAACACGCAGGTTCCATATTTCTAGATTTCCGGAAAGCATTTGACACGATACCCCATCGCAGGCTGTTAACGGAGGTATGCGCATATGGAATAACTTCACAGATATGAAGGGCTCTTTTCAATAGTGGTACATGTCGATTACCTCAACTTCTCTGTCTATAATGAGTCTGAAATTAATGAGCCAAACAAACAGAAAGAAAGGTTCATCTCCAGCAAGAAGCCATATGTTTGAATATTTTTGGTATCTCAACTGCATATTTTTCAGCGCTCATTTAACTTATGGACTCTGTATCTCAATATGAACAAAAATGGACTTGTGCCACTATTGAAATAAGCCCTTCATATGTGAGGTGCTAGAAGACTTCTTAAGTAATAGAAACCAGTATGTTAATCAGAGACAAGGATATCATCAGGAGTGCCCCAGGGAAGTATGATAGGACCGCTGTTGTTCTGTTTGTACATAAATCTTTTGGCGGACAGGGTAGACAGCAATCCGTGGTTGTTTGCTGATGATGCTGTAGTATACTATAAGGTGTCGAAGTTGGGTGACTGCAGGAAGATACAAGACGACTCCGACAATATTTCTAGTTGGTGTGAAGAATGGCAGCTAGCGCTAAACGTGGAAAAATGTAAGTTAATGCTGATGAGTAGGAATAACAAACGTGTAATGTTAGGTTACGGTGTTACTAGTGTCCTGCTTGACATGGCCAAGTCGTTTAAATAACTGGGCGTCTTCACAACTCTGTGCATTGGCTGTGGTTCCACGCTAGAGGAACTGTAAGAGCAGTGGACCCCTGCACTCAAAGAAGGAGGTCATTATGACCTTAACGGTACTTGTGAGAAGGGCTTTGGATTTCTTTGCTGGGTTAGAGGCGGGATGTTTCCACTGTTGGCTTTGCCATTTCCCCTCGAGCCATCGGAATGCCGTCGGACAGAAAAATCCTATCGCATGATAACTCTGGCCGCCATACTGCCAATCGGATGAAGGCTACGCTTCAGTGAATTGGTTGGGAAACATTGTAACACCCTCCGTACAATCCGAATCTTTCACCTCGTGATTTTCACATCTTTGGAGACCTGAAGAAAGAAATGCGAGGGTGAGGATGTCGGTTTCAATCGCACGAGGAAGTTCCAGAGTGGATGCTGTTGTGGATCCGTCAGCGGCCGATCGTGCTCTGCGAAACAGGAATTGATCGTCTCGTCTTCCAGTGGGATAAATGTCTTAATACATGTGGTGATTACTTTTGAGAGAAACAATTCCATAAAGGCCATGTATCACCTCTAGAAAGTGGACGAATTACGTTTCCCAGCTACATGCACTATGTGTCCGAAAAGGAGACTCACAGTTAATTTCGTGCTACGTTTCTGATAATGTCATGTTTACGTGAACGGCACACTATGATAATTTTTTTAGTAGCTCTTGAGGAGAGAAAGTGGATCACCGCATAAAAGATATAGGGCGCTATTTCAGAAAGACATACTGCTATTCTTATCGAACGAAGATACAAGAAAGACAATATTTACTGTTTCTCTAGGGCTACACAACATCTGCTTGACATTTTTTTTTTCCTTGAGAAAAGTAATTTGGGCTAGTGGAGAGAAATGGAACATGATGAAAATAAATAAATTATGAGATTGGTGGCAATTGGGCATTGAAAGGAATTCGGTGGCAGCAAGTGAAAAGTTGTGCCCAACCGGTACTCGAGCCCGGAATTTCCCACTTTACACGAGCGGCCGCTTTAAGCGTTTCGGCTATCCAAGCACGCTTTCCGTTCGACCCAAATTACCAACTTGTTGCACTCTACATACATAGCGCCCCCTGTTCACAATACTTACTGCTCGCCGCATCACGCTGGTTCAAATGGCTCTGAGCACTATGGGACTTAACTTCTTAGGTCATCAGTCCCCTAGAACTTAGAACTACTTAAACCTAACTAACCTAAGGACATCACACACATCCACTGACATCTACAGACGTTCAAGTAAACTCTGGCGTGCCACAGGGGAGTGTTATGGGACCATTGCTTTTCACAATATATATATAAATGACCTAGTAGATAGTGTCGGAAGTTCCATGCGGCTTTTCGCGGATGATGCTATAGTATACAGAGAAGTTGCAGCATTAGAAAACTGCAGCGAAATGCAGGAAGATCTGCAGCGGATAGGCACTTGGTGCAGGGAGTGGCAACTGACCGTTAACATAGACAAATGTAATGTATTGTGAATACATAGAAAGAAGGATCCTTCACCGTATGATTATATGATAACGGAACAAACACTGGTAGCAGTTACTTCTGTAAAATATCTGGGAGTATGCGTGCGGAACGATTTGAAGTGGAATGATCACATAAAATTAATTGTTGGTAAGGCGGGTGCCAGGTTGAGACTCATTGGGAGGGTCCTTAGAAAATGTAGTCCATCAACAAAGGAGGTGGCTTACAAAACACTCGTTCGACCTATACTTGAGTATTGCTCATCAGTGTGGGATCCGTACCAGGTCGGGTTGACAGAGGAGATAGAGAAGATTCAAAGAACAGCGGCGCGTTTCGTCACAGGGTTCTTTGGTAAGCGTGATAGCGTTACGGAGATGTTTAGCAAACTCATGTGGCAGACTCTGCAAGAGAGGCGCTCTGCATCGCGGTGTAGCTTGCTGTCCAGGTTTCGAGAGGGTGCGTTTCTGGATGAGGTATCGAATATATTGCTTCCCCCTACTTATACCTCCCGAGTAGATCACGAATGTAAAATTAGAGAGATTCGAGCGCGCACGGAGGCTTTCCGGCAGTCGTTCTTCCCGCGAACCATACGCGACTGGAACAAGAAAGGGAGTTAATGACAGTGGCACGTAAAGTGACCTCCGCCACACACCGTTGGGTGGCTTGCGGAGTATAAATGTAGATGTAGACATGCCCGAGGCAGGATTCGAACCTGCGACCGTAGCGGTCGCGCGGTTCCAAACTGAACATCACGCTGGAATCCCGCTAGAGTGCAGGAGAGAGGGTGCATCCAGACTGAAATGATCTTAATGGCCGAAAGAACAGACACCACACACATATATAAATAAATGGGACAATCTGTATGCTGGTTCAAATGGCTCTGAGCTCTATGGGACTTAACATCTGAGGTCATCAGTCCCGTAGATCTTTCAACTACTTAAATCTAACTAACCTAAGGACATCACACACATTCATGCGCGAGGCGGGATTCGAACCTGCGACCGTAGCGGTCGCGCGGTTCCAGACTGAAGTGCCTAGAACCGCTCGGCCACTGCGGCCGGCAATCTGTATACTGTACTGCTGTTCGACGAAACATGCTTACTACTGACGCTGCTTGTGCTACAGCAAACTAACAAATTCTGATTGTACATTTCAGGCATGTTCCACACACAGACATAAATAGTTTTCTGAGTCTCTGTCATCTCATACTATGCCTATGGCACGTTACATGTTCTGTATCCTGGTATAGATTCATCATATTCGTCACATAATTTTTTCAGTTAACACATTTATGCTGTTTTTAATTACTTAAATGAAACTTGCGGACAGTATTCTTAGTGGCATTAACAGAAATTGATAACCCCAATAGGAAACGAGCTCGTCTGTAAAAACTGTGTCTGAAACATACAGTTCCTTCCTGTTAGCGTCCTCGACGTGTTGTAATCTCCGACACTGACGCTCTTGACCTGTATGAGCGACACGTGCGGATGTGGGGACACAGAAATCCCGTCGGCGCAACCGCTTTCCGCTTCCAAGCGAATTTACGCTACAAGTCGTGCAGGGACTTCTTGGCTCCGCAGAACCTCTGACGTCACGCGTGCGCTAGAATCACGGGTCTCGCTATGTAATTACCCCTTATCAGTTACTCAGAAATCTTCCAAGGCGCGCTCTTCAACACAAGTGCTTCCCGCTTCGATAGCTCCCTGAATTTTTTAATGTCTTCAGCGAGTGGTATAATGCACCATAAAAAGAGAGATCGTATTTTTCCATCGCGTATCACATAAAACTCAGACAATGATTCATTTACTGTATATCCACACAAAGTAGACTGTTTCTTTCACTGTTTTTACTTTATACTAGTCTGTAGATTTGTTATGTCTGCAATTTTTCGTACGTGTGCCAGACATTTGTTCGCATGATTCATACGTCAAACTCTCACAGTGCTGTGTACGCCCTACATCAAATTTCGTCATTCCCGCAAGTTTTTTTTCCCTTGACCCATCCCTCAAAATGGTTCAAATGGCTCTGAGCACTATGGGACTTAACATCTGAGGTCATCAGTCCCCTAGAACTTAGATGTACTTAAACCTAACTAACCTAAGGACATCACACACATCCATGACCGAGGCAGGATTCGGACCTGTGACCGTAGCAGTCGCGCGGTTCCGGACTGAAGCGCCTAGAACCGCTCGGCCACCGCGGCCGGCACCCATCCCGCACTTGATGCCATACTTCAGTGGCCTGTAGTCCATGTTTATTTTTATATGTGTAGGGTGAACATTAATAAAACGGACAAATACGAGGGACAGATTCCTGATGGGAAACGGAGGGGAAAAGGTCCCATTAACATGTGTCCGGAAATTCATCTTTGCCACGGTATATGGCGCTGACGAATGAAAGTCCCTCTGGCGACGTGCCGTATGTTCCTTGTATGTTGCAGACTGTGTAACTAACGCAGCGTTCTGTAAGCAGCAGAACTGGTATTTATATCGGGATCAAACCGAGATGGTGTTTGTGTAGGGCCAAGCAGATGGAAACGGTCGAGAGGCAGCACTGCTATAGCAAAACAAGTACCCTCACAGCCACCAACCGCATTACACAACAATTCAAGCCCTATTCGAGCGTTTATGTGATCATGGGTCCTTTTTGATAGCCGAACTTGCAGGGAGGCGACGAACTGTGGGTGAACCAGACTTAGAGGACCAGATTCACAGGATATTGAGACGAACCCCACTGTAAGACCAGGCAAGTGGCCCACCAACATGGTGTCAGCGCAAGTATGATTATGTACATCCTGCATGACAACCGCTACTGTCCCTACTACCTGAAATCCCATGGAGTTTACTTTAACATCTGTTCTGACTTCGATGCGATGCAGCTCTGTACATTGGCTCTGAGCACTATGGGACTTAACATCTGTGGTCATCAGTCCCCTATAACTTAGAACTACTTAAATCGAACTAACCTAAGGACATCACACACATCCATGCCCGAGGCAGGATTCGAACCTGCGACTGTAGGGGCCACGCGGCTCCAGACTGAAGCGTCTAGAACCGCACGGCCACACCGGCCGGCCCTCTGTACATTGTTCCAGGACGATTCCATGCACGCTGTCCGTTTCTGGACACATGTTCATACGACCTCTTTTCCTCCTTTTCCAGTCAGGAATCTGTCCTTGCAGTTTGTCGGCTTTATTAATGTTCGCCATGTATAATAAATCCATTATACAGTAGTTACAGGTATGTTATTATGATACGTTATCTTATATTATTCTCTTGTTTTTCAGGTTAGAATCAACTTTTGCAGCACTAGTTTCGTGAGGTTTAATTAACGCTAGATGTTAAATTCACACATCAATATTAGACAACAAAAGACAAAAGACAAACACACAACGACAGTTGGAAACACTTCGCTCTGTAAACATACACACACGTTCAACAGAGAGTGAAAAGTGCAAGTGAAATGTTGTAATAATGGTAGGTGAAAAAACTCTGGAAATCGGCCATCTGGAGTATGGAGACCGAGTGAACTAGTCAGGACCACAAACATGGACCAACAACTCTGGATATCGTAAGTAACACCAAACGACAATTTAACCCTGCAGAACTCGTGCTGCAAAATGTTGTTTCTAACATGAAAAACAAGAGAATAACATGAGAAAAAGTAACAAAGTAACATACTTGTAACTACTACATAATGCATTTATTACATATACAAAAACAAAGCCGGCCGCGGTGGCCGAGCGGTTCTAGGCGCTTCAGTGCGGAACCGCGCGACTGCTACGGTCGCAGGTTCTAATCCTGCCTCGGGCATGGATGTGCGTGATGTCCTTAGGTTAGTTAGGTTTGAGTAGTTCTAAGTTCTCGGGGACTGATGACCTCAGATGTTAAGTCCCATAGTGCTCAGAGCCATTTGAACCATTTGAACAAAAACAAAATGTATAAATGGACTGAAGATACTTAATAAATAAAAAGTTGCCAAGATGGAGCATACCTCCATGAATTTGGAAGCAACTAAGGAACAACGGAAAACGGGAAACATGAGAATTTATTAATTAACTTGATGTTTAGAAAACCATTTCGCCACGTCAGGATTTCACCCAGTGCGTACCTTCATGTTTTTTATCTGTTCACAGTTAGGTTCCCTGTTGTGCTGTGCACAACATACTAAATATCATGAACTTTTTCCGCTCTTCTAGATCTCTATATACGTGAATCCAAAAGATTCGTCTTGATGTTCAAAGTATTCCGTGCCATTCTACGCTTCTACGCTTTATCTCTTCCTCGTTCTAGTCAGAATGTATGATTCTACTTATTACATGATAGAAACGATTCACTTTCCCCGTATGGTCTCTCTAGCTTTTATTATCAATTATCTTCAGCCCGTAACTATGAAAGGTATTATGCGCGAACCTTGACGCTGGTAGCTGTCCCCAGCGCATAACACATTCACGAAGACTAAAAGTATTAACGTTTTTGCTTTGCGAAGAACGTAATATAAAAATGTGAATACATTTAGTGTTAGTGAAGATGCTGAAAGCTATCATAAATTCATACAGTGTGTTTCCATAACAGGACGTAGAGGATGCTCCACTGAACAATTTGAGCTAGGGAACCTGGGATCGGCCGGCCGCGGTGGCCGCGCGGTTCTAGGCGCTCCAGTCCGGAGCCGCGCTGTTGCTACGGTCGCAGGTTCGAATCCTGCCTCGGGCATGAGTGTATGTGATGTCCTTAGGTTAGTTAGGTTTAAGTAGTTCTAAGTTCTAGGGGACTGATGACCACAGCAGTTGAGTCCCATAGTGCTCAGAGCCATTTGAACCATTTTTGAGCCTGGGATCGGAGAAGCCAGTTTGAGGAGATAATAGGAATAAAATCACAGTATTGTGTACTTTTTTAGTTACATTAGTTTACTGCAATTACCGTCACTAACACAATGGGCGTACCATTTGTACAGCATTTTATAAAACGTTTTGAAACTGACGGCCATCAACCTCAATGCAAGCATGACATCGGTATGGTAAGTAACGAAAAACTGAAAATAAAAAAAAAGTTTCCATATGCACACTTGACCCCACAACCCTCAGATTACGTTTCTTACTCTTTACGCTATGCCAGACGCTGCTTGGAAACACCGTTAACGTAATTGCCTCATCAATAGAACGAAAAACCTGTCCAAGTTGAAAATATTTTGTTTTTCATTCAATGACTAGTTTCGGGCCGAGACTCATTTTAAAATCAACATAACAAAGTCGAAAATGACGGTTCCGAAGATGTCAACGAAATTTATAATGCACTTTCACAATGCGTACATTACACATTTTGTTGAAATCACGGAAATGTCATTTTCGAGTTTGTTATGTTGACTTGAAAATGGTCATCGAATAAAAAATAAAATGTTTCCAACTTGGACTGGTTTTTTGTTCTATTGTTTAACAGAATTTGCTGACCCTAGTAATTCCAGCATGCTGGTAACTCATAAATGTATCATACTTCACCCGACCCGCGCCTAAAATGCTATTTTTTGTCTAAACTCTTGACCATCTTGAGCTTCCTCTTCTGTCACTTTCATTTCTGAGCAAACCTCACAAATAGACCTGCCATAAATTTGGACGAGATCAATGACGACATCAATTATGACGAAGGCGCCGTGTCCTTGTAAGTACTAATTAAAGCCAGTGACCAATCTTACCCCGAAACGAAAATCGTGATATCTTATAGTGGATTTTATGCGCGTGGTTCTGACAGTGCCTTGTCAAAGTTAACTATGTCATATGCATAACGAGCGACGATATGTCTAGCATTACATGCTAAGTAAACAACATACAAACAGGTAATCGTAATACACCCAATTGCCTGCCGAAGTGGCCGCGCGGTTCTGGCGCTGCAGTCTGGAGCCGCGAGGCCGCTACGGTCGCAGGTTCGAATCCTGCCTCGGGCATGGATGTGTGTGATGTCCTTAGGTTAGTTAGGTTTAACTAGTTCTAAGTTCTAGGGGACTAATGACCTCAGCAGTTGAGTCCCATAGTGCTCAGAGCCATTTGAACCAATACACCCAATCGCCTTACAGATATCGTTAACATTTGAGTTTCTTCTTAAGACGCGCAACGGACCACTTTTCTGCGCGACTCTGTCAGTACGACATTTACTGTTTACCTTTCTTTCATTACTGCTGTTCAGACTTCTGTTTTCATCTTAATTCTGCATTCAGCAGCTGCTACTATCGCGTATTTTCGCATTCTGCACGTATTGTATATGTGGTTAATATTGAGACTGAGAGGTTATCGCTATTCCGAAAGACAAATTTGGCAATTTGCCCGACATACGTGGTCTGTCCTTGCTTCTGCCAGCTCGTTGGAATACTCGTTCCATTTACTCATATCCAGTTAATGTGTTCGCTCGTTTACGCGTCTATCTCTTTTCGGTCTGTGTTTACGGCAGAAACAGAGGCTGCCATGCAATCAGTCCAGATCGTGAGGCCGCCAGGAACTGGACGAGATAATGATCATATCAAGTCGTTAATGCACACTGCTATCGGCTCGCAGCGTCCTAGTAACAGTGGGGGACAACAACGTTTATCTCAGGAATGTACGGTGTACGGTGGCCCAATTACAGCGATATGGAACTTCTTTGAGACGTTTATGGATAGCAGAGCAACAAGCATCATACAAAGTGAGTACATGGACCTCTTTGTAAAGGACTCAAGGACACTAGCTTAGCCTTGCTTTCAGTGCATCCAGTCATAATATAGAAGTCAAAGCCAGGGTATATAATGCTTGAATAGAAGAGGGCGTCAGTACCATAACCTGCCACCTTTTTCACGGAACGTCGCGATTTACGAATTGCACGTGCGGTAGGCGGCAACTAACGTTCACCAAAGAATACGCTCCTATCATGTCAATAAGTCGCCATGTGTAGAGGGATGCATGCACTAGGAAGTAAACTTAAACAAGTCGCTTGCAGAAGCTACTAGCTATTTCACTTGCAAACACCCCCTGCTTGTCGACTTCAGTAAGCTTCGTCAACTTGCACAACCAACTTCTGCAAACGGTTTCTTGCATCTTACTGCAAGTACTTCTCAGTTGTTTTTCTCAAACTTGTGTGTTCAGCAACGGTACGAAAATGTCAGTTGTCGAAAAGGAGAATTGTGCAAAGATACATGGGCCGAAACAAAGACGCCAGTGGGCGAATCACCTAAAACTTGCACCGCAAATATTGAGGAAATGGGAAGTGCTACTGTCGTGTGTTTTTACCAGAAGGGATTGGGGTTAAGGGGCTCGTATTGTTAGCCAATAAATAGATTACAATAACACTTAGAAAGTGTTTGTCGAAGGATTCTAGTGCGAGTGATTTACGAGATATCGTATTTTGAAAAGTTCCCACATAGAGGCTTGTACAATATCTGTGGTAGCACACACTAAAGATCAACACAAGCGCATAAGCTGATTTGTGGATTCTGACCAGTAACGAGACAATTGGCCATCACAGACTGTGTTCAAAATAACCACCAGCAGCGACAATATACCCTTCCAGTCTGGTATGGAACGACTGCTGCACACGTGCTAGCATTTCAGGGGAGATATCCGAGCGGGCTGCAGTAATACATTGTCGTTTATCATCTACTGTAATCGGTATATCCTTGTAGACAGCGCCTTTCAACGTCCCCCACCAAAAAGCTTACAGGCGTCAAATTCGGGGAACAGGCTGGCCAAGGCGCAGGTCCTCTGCATCCACTCCAAAGATTTGCAAACAATTCGTGAAGACATGCTGTAGTACTTCGTGCACTATGGGCTGGACAGCCATCATGTTTTCCCTACAGGTTCCTCCTAGTCTGCAGAGGAATGTCTTCTAGCATCCTCGGAAGGCTGCGATACTTGTGCTAGTTCAGTGTTTCATCTATGAAAAACAGGCCTCTGCGCTGATGGTTCACTATCCCACACCACAGATTTACTCTCCATGGACGCTGACGTTCCACGTGACGAAGCCAATTGCGGTTGTCAACAGACCAATAGTACCTGTTTCGGTAGTTTACCCAGCCATAATTGGGAAATGTGTCTTCATCACTAAACAAAATATGTGATACATCTGGAGTACCTTGTCTTAAAACCCATGTACAAAAGTTAATACGATTCTCATCATCGTTTACATGCAACTCTCGATGGGAAAAAATATGATGGCAATGGAACCTATGTCGATGGAGAATGTGTAGGGGACTTGCCTGACTCATGCGTGGGAGATAACGTGCGGATCAACTGCAACAGCAGCAAGAACATCAATTTCCCCCTCTTCTGTCACCACTCGTTTCCGTCTGTTACGTTGTGTAGGTGTTACGCTACCACTTTCACGTAACTGATTGAAAAGGTCGATTTTGCCGATATGGTTTCCGTCTATTGGGATGTCTTGCCGCACCACACACACTCTACAAAAACAAACTCCATTCTTCCTACATCTCCCATACACCATGAGCTTGTCGCCTTTTTCTGCATTGGTTAATCCCATCGTCCACTCACAACCTACTGCTTGGACTGTCACACACTAACTGGCCTGCAAGTCGCATGCACTCGAGGAACACACACACACAGTGTAAGCCAATATAACAACATCGTACCTAGCGACTACGCAGGTCGAATGGCACAAACAATTTCCGGTGTGAAACTTTACAAAACATGATATATCGTAAATGGCTCGCACTAGAATCGTGCAAAAAAGACCATTGACATTCTAATTTACCCTACTTTTAGTTTACCAGTGTCCATAGGCATTGTTGTTATATCTTTGCAGTTTTCAAGCTGCTAGGTTAGTGTCGTTATCGGCGCCGTGATGTGGATCATGGCTTCTCCACTGTCTGTTTGCACCAAAGAAGAGCAACGTTCAGTAATCCGTTTTTTGTGGTCGGAAGCCGTATCAAGGGTCTAAATTCATCGAAGACTTACGGTACAGTATGGGAACAGTGTTTTGCCACAAGTGAGTGTCTACGAATGGATTGAAAAATTCCGAAATGGTCGCACAAGTGTTATGCACGATGAAGGAGCCGCACGACCGTTTACCGCCACAAATGAAGAAACCATTGAGCGTTCACGTGAAATGATTCTCTTAGACAGACGATTAACTATTGACGAAGTGGCACGTAGTCTGCAAATTAGACACGGTTCTGCCTACGAAAACATCAAAAACAGACCTGGGTTTCATAAATTCTGTGCAAGATGGGTCCCAAAACAACTCACACAGTTGCAAAAACAAACGCGCTTGGACATTTGCAAAAACTATTTGGATCGCTATGGTAATGAAGGGGACAACTTCTTAGACAGGATCATTACTGGTGACGAAACATGCATCCATCATTATGGGCCGGAGAGTAAACAACAGTGTGTGGAAAGGAAACATCCAAATTCGCCGTACAAGAAAAAGTTCAAGACCCAACCGTACGCAAGAAATCGCATGCTTATGGTTTTTTGGGACGCACAAGGTCCAGTACTGGTACATTATGGGGAAACAAACAGTGTAAGTTACAGGGAGATGCTTACTGCCAGGCTAAAGCTTGCAATTCGAAGCAAAAGCCGAGGATTGCTGTCAGAAGGTGTTGTGTTGTTGCACGACAATGCCCGTCCACATACTGCTGCCCACACTGCTGAAACGCTCCAGAACTGAAATTTGAAATACTGGATCATCTTCCGTATAGTCCGGATCTTGCCCCTTATGACTATCACTTGTTGGGTCCACTCAAACAGACATTAAGGGGCCGTCGATTTGCCTCGGACTCAGCAGTGAAAGAAGCAGTACACTCCTGGCTCGCAGCTCAACCGAGAACCTTCTTTTACGAGGGCACCAGGAAACTTGCGCAAAGATGGACCAAGTGCGTTGAAACGCAAGGAGACTATTTAATTACAATAAAATTTCATAACTACTTTGCGGATAATAATTGACTTACCCTCGTAATTAAGAGGTCACCACTTGGTGACATATTTGTCGCATTTTTGTGTCCTGTTTTCGAACATTTGATTGCACTATAAAAAGACATGTTCGAGACTGTCATTCGATATTCTTAGAAAGTTTTTAATCTGAGTAAAGTCCTCTAACTTTGTTCCATTCAATAGTGTTTCTTTATAACTTAAATATTACGCTTATGTATCCATTTTCTTCACGCAAGCGTTTATTTTTTTCTTAGCTTTGTTTTTCGTAACGGTTTTTTAATAATAATAATAATAATAAAGCAACAGTGGCCAATTTCACGACGCGACTCTAGTCGGTCACCTTGCTCACTAGGCATGTATGCTGACCATTATACCACCGTAGCACTGTCGACTCAACGCTAGTTGAAACACGTCAACTAGTACTTGCAGGAAGTTCCTGAACTTAACTTGTCCAGGGGACTTGCGGAAGCAAACTTGCACAAGTTTTTGTTCTAATGTAAACACCTAACAAGTGGTTGCTGAAGTTACTTGCTAGTGGACTCACGCTTTCGTAGACATCAATTTCCCACTAATATCACCATCATCCTCTAGCTAACCAGTCCGGAAAACCGAGAGCGCTAACGCGCCCGCTTTGGGGAGACGGGGAGATGAGTAAGCCCCGGATCGACGAGGGCTTGTGAGGCGGCCAGCTTGGATGTGGTTTTTACGCGTTTTGCCATATCCAAGTAGGTAAATAATGTGTTGATACCCATGTCTCGCCTCAGATACGCGTTACGCAAACACTTAGAAAACGTTATCACACTTGACCGTGAAATCTAGAATAGAAGCAGACAGAGGGAAGGTGGAGGGGTCGATTGGGTGGGGGAGGGGGGGGGGGAGCGGGGGGTTGCACTTGCAGTTGTTGTGTCAGAACGAGCTCGACTGTGTTGAAAGATGCAATCGCCATCCCCGAATTGCTCTTCAACAGTGGTGCTTAAAACATCATTGTCGGCCTGTCCTGAGATAGTGCCAAACAAAACAACAGAGGGTGAAGCCTCTCCACAAAAAACACGACCGCATCATAACATCACCGCCTGCAAATTTTACTGTTGGCACTACACACGCTGGCAAATGATGTTCACCGGGCATTCGCCATACTCACATCCTGCCATCGGATCGCCACATTGTGTATCGTGATTCGTCACTCCACACAACGTTTTTCCACTATTCGCTCGATCAACGTACACGCTCCTTACACCAAGAGAGGAGTCATCTGGTATTTACCGGCGTGATGTGTGGCTTATGAGCAGCCGCTCAACCGTGAAATCCAAGTTTTCTCACCTTCCGCCTAACTGTCACAGTACTTGCAGTGGATCCTGATGCAGTTTGGAATTCGTGTGTGATGGTCTGGATAGACGTCTGCCTATTACTCATTACGACCCTCTTCACCTGCCAGCGGTCTCTGTGAGGCAACAGACGAGGTCGACCTGTACGCTTTTGTGCTGTACGTGTCCCTTCATGTTTCCACTTCACTGTCACATAGGAAACAGTGGACCTAGGGACATTTAGGAGTGTGGAAATCTCGCGTAAAGACGTATGACACAAGTGACATCCAATCGCCTGACCACGTTCGAAGTCCGTGAGTTCCGCGGAGCACCCGATTCTGCTCTCTCACGACGTCTAATGACTACTGAGGTCGCTGATGTGGATTACCTGGCAGTAGGTGGCAGCACAATGCACCTAATATGTAAACGTATCCTTTTGGGCGTGTCCGAATTCTTGTGATCACATAGTGTAATACTGCCGGTCCCGCAGTGAAAAGGCAAAACAAGAAAAATATCACCAATACCTTCGCGTTAAAAAATACAACTTACAGAATCGTTTAACACAGTTCTTTCAATAACGTTCATGCAACGTACGGATGTTTGTAGTCTTTGAATGGAAATCAAAAAGATCCACACAGAACTAAACTATCAAAATGACACTTAGTTGATTCTCCCGATGTTGGCTTTGTTGTCTCTTCTCAGGTCTTGCTTGTACATAGTAGTTATGCTAGTATTTCCAGGGTTTTAAAGTTCATTGGCTCACTAACTACAAAATAAAACCAGTTTTTTTATTTAATCTCCCATATTCTTAATTACTCAGATGACTGCTTCAGAAAACATATCAGCTACTACGTTGTAACTGTTTGTTTCGTCTACTTCTCACAAAAGGTTCCACAAGGCCCCCTTCTACAACTGCTCTTCCCGCTAAATGCAAGAGATAGCTCAAAGATTACAAATAAAGGCAAAGAAACTAATTATTAACATCTCTGGGAAAGATATTATTAAATAAACTTACATATTTTTACGAAAAAATTCACAAAATTAAACAGATGAAATTTTGTAAATGAATTTATAAGACGTATAGTTACGTTTCTATTTACGAGTATGTCGAATGTAAGTATTAAGGTGTAGAATAACATTTTCGTGAACACTAGTTTTGTATCAAGTGACTGAGTTACAATATCGATACCTAGCGGTATCATAGAGTTCATAACCTGGATTAGGCTGATTGCATAACAGTCATCATCGACTTTTTAAAAGACTGTAACCTATCCATTTCAGAGAAAGTTAATAGCTTTATGCTATTCTTTACCTTTTTCCACAATAATATAAAATAATTGCATTTGTTAATGGTTAGTATTATGTATTACTATGATCAGCTATTACATGCTCCGCCTGTCAGTAGAGTTTTTCTTTTTTTTTTATCGTGAAATGTATCACCTATGTAGTAAGGCGTCGGCTGCATGTTACGTAGAGCAAAGAACAATTAAAGATATTTGAAGAGAATAGAAAGTTCATTAAAAGTAAAAAACGTTATGTTAACAGTAACTGTCAAAACGACAGGGTGGAAGACAGACAGGGTGTATACATCGCATAGCGTGGCTGTGGTACAGGTTTCAAAACACCGATGACGTCGCACCAATCCATATCATATCGTCAAACGGTCATTACCCTTCAACAGGGCTGTTATCTGTCACTAACGGCGGGACGTAAGCGATGGATGTCGGCCCCGAAACTGGCATCAGAACTCGCAGCAGCAAGAGGAGGGCCCTACTGAAAGCGACCTGTCTACCAGCTGCTGCACATAACTAGACGATCCTTGTGCCTATCTCGTTAACCTTTGCGCAACGGTTGCCTTGCTCTGAAACATTGAAATAAGGATACCAAATCAGAAGTACATTTTGCGCTTTTCCTACAGCACCACTCACTACTCACAACTCACTGCTCTTTGGTGACCGATTCACATACATATATAATGGAGGACGTTCATGAAACAGACCGAAAATGTCGATTTTCAGTTTATTTTTTGTTTATTAGTGGAACTTAAGGACACTAAGCTCCCAAAGCTTCAATGATGAAATCGCATCCAAAGCGCCTGAAAAATAATTAAATGTGTGTCGCAACCTTCCTGCCACTCCCAGTTTTTAAAGCAACATTTCAATACTAGCTCGGTGAACAATGATTCCGTGGATTACTTTCAAGAAAACTTACACAGGATATGTCACGTTGGCTGTAATACACGCTGTTTGGTTTTCTATATCATCTGTGAGTCTGGTCCGTATCTTAGGAACATAACAAACCCGCTGGTTTGTTTACGAAGAAACAATTCTTGTTTTGCCTTGTGCTACTGACGGATGTTTACGCAAGTATTCTATTCTTTCATCATTCAATAAAGCCAGAGCCTATCCAATGTAAGTGACACGAAAAGTGTAGATAAGCTACATATTTCTACATGGCGTCAACAGCTGAACACCCCATTCATCATCTGTGCCACATTAGCTGGTGTAAATATCTACAGGTTCAGTGGGATAACAACCCACACATTCAGAAGAAAGGCTTTCAAATTGTATCCTGAATGTTGTCAAGCCTACTTATAGTTTTCTAGCCGATCCTGACTTCTAAAAAAGTGTGTTCATGGCAACACTCAGAGTCCAAACGAGTTTCTAAATTCACTCATATGGAAACGATGCCCTAAAGTCATGATTTCGTGTGCTAGAGTTATCAAAATTGCGACTTATGATGCACTCCTTGTATTTAATGATGGAAGCGTAGGAAGGATGAAGTTATTAGAGAGAATGAGATATAAGATAGGAAATTTCACTAAAAAACCTTTTGAGAAAAAGTACTTTACAGCCCCTGTCTGGAGCTGAAAAGTCAGCTGAAGACCTGGTAAAGGAAAGAAGGCAGAAAGCAAGAAACCAGAGGAGAAGCCGTGAAGGGAAACAGGGCCCTGCGCACAAATATGGGGCATTCGGAAGAGCTGACATAAGAAAAAAAAGGTAGATTGAACTGTATATTGTATTTCTTGAAAATAATGATTTTTAAAGCTTATTTACTCTTTTCTGAGAATATATAAAGGTTAGAATTATGAAATATTTTTTCTATTAACCCAATAAGAGTTGTCTCAAGAGTAAAGTTTGGAATTCTGAGTGTAAGCTGAAGTATGGGCAAAGTACTTGGAATTTTGCAAAAACTTGTATTATACTTAACAGTTTACTATGTTCAAAGAGATTAAACAGAGAAAATGTTGCAGAAATCTCTTGAATAATTCCTGAGAAAACAACATTTTTAAATTCCATAAAAAGTTATATACATACAAAATTTTTTACTCTGTCTCTCGACGAGAGACAGAGTAATATATATATATATATATATATATTACAAAATTTCATTGCCACGTCTTCAAAACTGTGGATTTAATCTCGCGGCCTGCCTCATCACGTGACGCGACAGCAGCGCTCCTACTCATAACGTCAAAACTATAGTGTCTGTGACAATGTTGACGGGGTAACGCACCAATAGGAATGGGATCTCTTTCCCTATATGTCAAGCCAACAAATCATGCCTCAAAACACACGTCTTTGAGATACGTTCATATTATGTTCTCCACATCTTCAGATTATATCGAGTTTTCGCGTCGCGAACATTGCATCTTTACTTATGACGTATTGCAATATTTGTCTTAAAAACCTCCGCTACAAAACGCTGCACCGCCGATAGTAAAGAAACCGTATTCGCGACACATAAATAAATGTAATCGTCTGAACATGAATTGCCAGGCATCGTGAAGTGTCACCCTGGGAAAATAAACACCTATTAAAGCAATTCTTCTCTCCATCCAAACAGGCCTCGGAAGGTCCAACGGTACCGACCACCGTCGTGTCGTCCTCAGCCGATGGGTATCACTTGAAGCGGATATGGAGAGACATGTGGAAGGAAAGGAAAGGGAAGGAACTAATGGTGTCAGCTGCATCAGAGTTTTGTGTGAAATAAGGAGTAACAAGTGAAAACATGTGCTGGATTTAGACGCGAACGGTTGTGTAGAACGAATAATAACGCTGTTACAGTCTGCATAATGGGAAGGGATCAGTACGGAAATGACAGGGTTATAGTGTTGTGCCCAGATGTTGTGAATTCTGTCAAGTTTCTGCGCTACCACTGCAGTAACGGCTGGTCATCAGACAACTCATTTATACTCATTGTCAACATACACCGCAGGAGGCACTTTCTCAATGAACTCGTATGCATAGTCCGGGATCATCCCTCACTAAACTGCTACTTGACTTGAGTTTGCACTACGAGACCTTGGTAGGAATACTTGGCTCCCCTTGTTTTAACAAGGACACGCTCTCCGAGTTGTAACTTAAAACGTTCCTACTCATCCAGTTCTAGTGGAATTTCTTCTTGATGAAATTCTCTGGCGTCGATCTGAAACGCTGGAAAAAGTTACTTTTGTATGCTGTAAGGAAGAATTTTACTCCAACAACAGATGCAGTGCTGCAACCTGGAGCTAGTAGTACAATTTTCCGTTAACTTTTCTGCTGGTATACTCATTTCTCTGAGACGTCTCCTGGGAAACGTGATGAAAAGTTGGCTACGGAGAGACAGACACACGAGATAAACGAATATCGAGCAAATTTTCTGCATGCTCAGGTTTCATCCATTCCACATGTAAGGTGGCTAGAGTATTTTTGGTATTCAATTACTGTGATGTGGGCTCTGTATTTTCATTTCATGTGTCGTATTTCACGTTTGTATACTGCATATTTTTCAAACGGAATTCTTTAATAGTTGACATGTTACGCCACAGAAGTTCTGAGTATAAGCAATGTGATCTTTGGTCGCTAGTAGCGCTGTCTTTCCCAGGGGCATTCTGTGAGAAGTCGGACGTTGGTGACACTACAGGGCAGCCTAAAAATTGCTAGCAGAGCACATAGATGAAGTTACAGTGGATGCTGAATTTCGAAAATATGATTTGGTAAAGATTAAACTAATAATTGCGAAGATTTTCAGCTAACGTCGCTGCACTGCTTGGCTGTGCATAATTTACAACGTGCTTGAGAAAAGGAAACTTTCAGTGCGATTTTTCTTTATTGGTTCGAGTTGGTTAGTTTCATCATTCAGAAGTGATTAAACAAAGTTGTCTGCTCACGTAGATTGCACTGAAACTTTTAGATGCGTCACTCCTTTACCATTCTATTAACTCATTTCATGCCAGAGTCATAGTCTTTATAAAAAGAGTGATATTTTTGTACATTTTATTGCATTTGTTAAGAAAACAGAGTTTCAGTACAGTTTCGGAATGACAGTCTCTTTTTAACCATTTAGTTCATGCAGTATCTTCCATCGCCTCCTCAGAAAAATTTGTTGTTCCCATAATTGTATCACTACAGTGCACTTGGTGGAACACAACAGCTAAAACTGAAGAATCATCTGTTTAGCATAGTACACGTCCCTGCAATGCTCTTGCGCAAGGCTTTCTTTCCTTTAGCCGGTGTGCTGCTGTGTTCGCGCAGTATTTATTTTTATCACTTTCGAATAGTACCGAATTTTCCATTTCTACAGGTAAGCCATGAAAATTTGTTAGGGCCAGTTTTACATCACAGATAGAACATAGTAAGATCATTCACAATTAAGTTTTGCATTTCGAAATTAACATCGGGTTCGATTTAGGAAATTTGTGGTAAGGTCTTAGGGGACCAAACTGCTGAGGTCATCGGTCCTTAAACCTACACACTACTTAATCTAACTTAAACTAACTTACGCTATGAACAACACACACACCCATGCCCGAGGGAGGACTCGAACCTCCGACGGGGGTAGACGCACGAACCGTGGCAAGGCGCCCTTAGACGCGCTGCTACCCAGCGCGGCTTTCAATTTAGGTGAGGTTCAGCACAGATTTTATTCTTCATGCAGACAGTCTTATTCTTCCAGAACTGCGCTATATTTGTGTGTGCATTATTTAAAGTTTGGAATTTTATGCCGGCCGAAGTGGCCGTGCGGTTAAAGGCGCTGCAGTCTGGAACCGCAAAACCGCTACGGTCGCAGGTTCGAATCCTGCCTCGGGCATGGATGTTTGTGATGTCGTTAGGTTTAACTAGTTCTAAGTTCTAAGGGACTAATGACCTCAGCAGTTGAGTCCCATAGTGCTCAGAGCCATTTGGAATTTTATTTATTCAAGTTATATACGTAAAATCAGAGGACATTTTTACAGAAACGTTTTGGTTATTTGCTCCTGCAAAATTCGATTTGTAAATTTATATAGAATTTTTACGCTGTCATCTTTGCGTGTTGGAATTGAAAATCACGCACTATGACGTCACAGATTTTAAAAAATGGTTCAAATGGCTCTGAGCACTATGGGACTTAATTTCTGAGGTCATCAGTCCCCTAGAACTTAGAACTACTTAGACCTAACTAACCTAAGGACATCACACACATCCATGCCCGAGGCGGGATTCGAATCTGCGACCGTAGCAGTTGCGCGATTCCAGACTGTAGCGCCTAGAACCGCTCGGCCACTCCGGCCGGCCACAGATTTTAGAATTGTCCACTCCACTGCACAATACTAGTTTTACAGGACAGCTTATTTAATATACAGTTTTTATTTTGGTAAAAGTTATATAGATTTACACAATTTCAGATAGTTTTGGGGCCTCATTTAATCAGGGGTACACCACTTACATTGTTCAGGATTACAACACAGACACACAGGTACGAAGTATAAAGCATAGAAATCCAGTCCAATTCAGTTTAGTTCAGATTTTAGTGCACATAGTGCCCATAGTGTTGGTCATAATGTAAAGTACATAGACGTGGCGCAGTCGGCAGTGGCTCTCTGCCGGTTTCCTTCAAAGCGCGCGCCAGCCGGTGTGGCCAAGCGGTTCTAGGCGCTTCAGTATGGAACGGCGCAACGCTACGGTCGCAGGTTTAAATCCTGCCTCGGTCATGGATGTGTGTGATGTCCTTAGGTTAGTTAGGTTTAAGTAGTTCTAAGTTCTAGGGGACTGATGACCTCAGAAGTTAAGTTCCATAGTGCTCAGAGCCATTTGAACCAAAAAAATCCCGTTCAGTCCATGTTTCACCCTTTGTCTCTATACAGAGATGAGCTACAAACATCTGCCGCCGTAAATATCACTTGTGGTTCTAACGGTAAGTTCTCCTTACTCAAGAGGAGGACATCTCTACGTATAACAGTGACATCTCAAATTTCTCTGTCACAGTCACAAGCGGAGACACTGCGATCTGGGCCTACTGTTCATGTATTTTCCCAGATATACAGAAGATCGGGATTGTCAGCATGTTTTTCCATCGTACATCCTCGTGTGTGTGTATGTGTGTCTCCAGCATGAGGTATAGCTTCTTTCCAGGCGGCACGGTTCCAGAAAATGCCGTCACTCCCACTTCTAACGTGCCACGGACGTCTACGATTTTATCGCTAATAACAACAACAAATATAAAATGTTTCATACAACAATAATTTTTACTTTATTACATCTTTTAAGTACATCCCTTTAATATAGCTTTCGTGAAATTGCAATTCAGAGACATACAGTATTTGAAAAGGATTTGTTCAAAAACAGAGGAAATACATGAGTCACGCGAATCACTGAAATTCTGATAGCAAAAACTGCCATATGTCTGAAAATTTGATAGTCTACACGATACATGAAATCAAGTTGTGCAGTCGCCACTAGCAGTATTACACTTGCCACTACGACTGTGAACACAGGTCTGAAGAGTATGGATGAACAAGAGTGTAAATGAGTCGAATTCTGTTTCTTTCGATCATTTACGTCTACTTTCAGCAAGTTAGCTTTTTACTAGTGCTTCCTGTGCACTCACGAACTTTGTCGAATTTCTTGTTTGCAGCTGGTACGGCCAATATTTGAATTGGAGGGGGGGCGTTAGAGTATGCGTGGTGGGATGCTATCTACAACCGGTCAGAATACAAATAAGCCCACGTTGGGTAGCCTTCAGATTAGCAACTGTATGTCTCCAGTTATCGCCTCGGACCCCCTTTTGGCCCGCCTAGTGCTGTAATTCGACGTGGCATAGGCTCAACAAGTCGTTTTAAGTCCTCTGCAGAAATATTAAGCTACTCTGCTTCTATTGTCGTGCGTAACTGCGAAGGTGTTGCCCGTGCACGGTTTTGTGCACGAACTCACCTCTCGATTATGTCCCACAAATGTTCGATGGCACTCACACCGGCGATCTGGGTGGCCAAATCATTCGCTTTCATTAGCTCGGATTAACCAAAATGTTCTTCAAACCAGTCGCGAACAATTGTGGTCCGGAAACATAGCGCATTGTCATCCATAAAAATTTCATCGTTGTTTGGGAAGTCCACGAATGACAGTCCATTCCATACCACACCATTATGCAGCCACCACCAACTTGCACAGTGCCTTGTTGACAACTTAGTTTCATGGCTTCGTGGGGTCTGCGCCACTCTCGAGACCTACCAGCAGCTCCTACGAATAGAAATCGGGACACACGTGACCACCATGATTTTCCAGTAGTCTAGGGTCCAGCCGACACGGTCACGAGCCCACGAGAGTCGCTCCAAGCGATGTCGTGATGTTAGCAAAGGAACTCGCGTCGGTTTCGTGTTGCCACAGCCCATTAAAGCCAAATTTCGCCGCACTGTCCTAACGGAGACGTTCGTCGTTACGTCCCACATTGATTTCTGCGGTTCTTTCAAGCAGTGTTGCTTGTCTGTTAGCACTGACAACTCTACGCAACGCCACTGCTCTTGATAGTCAGTGAAGGCCGTCGGTCACTGCGTTGTCCGTAGCGAGAGGTTATTTCTGAAATTTGGTATTCTCGGCACACTCTTGACTGTGTGGACCTCAGAATACTGAATTCCTTAACGGTTTCCGAAATGGAATTTCCCGTGCGTCTAGCTCCAACTACCATTCCGCTTTCAGAGTCTATTAATTCCCGTCGTTCGGCCATAATCACTTTGGAAACTTGTTCATGTGAATCATCGTGTACAAATGACAGGTCCGCCAATGCACTGCCCACTTATGCCTTATGTACGGGATCCTAACGCCATCTGTATTTGTCACCTCAGTGTGTAGCTAATAGTTTCTACGCGGAATGACACAGTAAGTGAAGCCCCCTCAACGGAGGGAAGAAACAGAGTCAAACTCCATGGGCTAAGAGACTGTGTGACGTTATTTCAGTGATTACAAAACCGCGTCAGAATGACAAAGAACTTGGCAGTACGAGCCAACTTATCAGTATGGCGTTGCATTTCCTCTGACGTGAATGCATGTACTGATTCGGGTGAAAAGCCATTTTATCCATTCTCAAGGCAAGCTGGCCGAGAATTGTTGTAATCGATCCTTGACATCCTGGATATTGGCAGAGGAGTAGAGACGACGTCCAAGCTGGGACAAACCAGGGGGCCTTGTTACTTCAAGCAGATAGTTCATAGAGATAGGAGCCACGAGAATTGTCTTGTTGAAAAATAGCTCCACAATACTGCCACATGACAGGTAACACACGAGTACGCAGTATGTCTGTGACTTACTGTTGCGCCATCACAAACATTTAATCACTACCAGCCTATGGCTCAAAGCCAGGAGTAACGACGCTGTGTCCTCCAAAACATTACAAGAGTGGGATATCTTCCCAGGTCGCCGCCATACTCGCTGACGATGGTCATCAGGGATAGTTCAGAACCGTAATTCGTCGCTGAGCATAATGTGATGCCATTCATCAGCAGTCCATGCAGTCCATGCTTGCTGGTAAGGTCACCACTCCGAACGCAGCAGTCTGTGTTGCCGTGTTAACGGAAGCCTACACATTGCACGGAAATTCCCTACTCCGGCTGCTGCTGATGACACAATGCTGCAAGAAATCGGGTGGCATGAGTAGATGTGAAAGGGGTTACCATGTGTCTGGTGCGCAACGTAGCGATCTCCACTTGTAATGGTCACTAGTCGTCGACTGGAAGCTTGACGGCGAATATGCCTGCCCTCACATTCCAGTACAGTCCAACATCGACCACCTTTACATACGAATGGGCCACAAATCTGGATATTGCACGATTCGACCGGCCGACGAAATGGAGACCCACAATGAGGCCAATTTTAAACTCTGTCAGGTGCTGATAACGCCGTCTCACACGTGTACGCAACATCTCCGGATCCTTCGCAGTGATCACTCAACATCTGACGCTGTTGACACCTCTTGTATATCTTAGCGGTCCTTGTAACAAACTAAACACGAACAACACTACTGCACTCTGATGGCAGTTCTACCTCTCACAGGTAATTACAACTACAATCACTTACATTATGCAGCCACCACCAACTTTCACAGTGTCTTGTTGACAACTTGGGTCCATTGCTTCGTGGTGTCACTTAAATACCCGCCATGGCGTATGTTACGTTGACGTCAGACCATGTCACTTTCTTATCAGGCGCTGCACAGCTCCATGCCGTTTTCGAGACACTTTCGATTCCAGTCTATTTTCCGAAAGTTAGCTGAGCACATGCTAAGGGAGCATGTGAAATGATTCAGCCAGTCCACAAACTTTATAGTTTGTATCTTGCGTAGTTTAATCAATAGCTGAGCGATGAGACAGTTAACGAGTGGTATCGGAACGTGGCTTGTGCTTCGTCAGAACATCCCCGTGGTTTCCCGAGGACGCGGAAGGCAGGGGTACGTACCGGAGGAGATGCTATTTGCCAGGGCGACACCGCTTCTCGCCATTGGCGGAGGAACTGCCTGCGGTTGCGATATCTCGCGCACGCCCCTCCGCGACCTTCACTGAACCGGAAACCGTGACGTATTCGCGCCGAGAAGCGCCGCGGAAGTTCATCGCAAATAACTGGAGTACGTAGCGGCCGACGAGCAGACTCGTTACCAGCCACGCGCCGTAGCACAAGCACCAACTATGGCAGTGCGTTCCGTTGCTCTCCAGGTCAGTAATCGCCTATTATCTGCAGCGACAGACTCCATTCGTTTTCTGCTACTAAAGAGGCTTCGATAAAACTCACGCATCTTCAGAAAGATGTGGATGCTCGATGGCATATCTAATCCGTAAATTTTGTAAAGACAAAATTGTACCAACATTTGTGTTTCAGTCACAACTTAAAAGGGATGTAATATGAATCAGTTGTATGCATCGCGCATATTCGACTGTAAATTATCGTCACTTACGTTGTGAAATTATAGTAATATCTTCGAATTCACATTTGGGCATGCCACAGTTACGTGGCACTGTTGTCAAGGAGAACTTGAGTGAGAGATTCAGCCACTCAGTGGAGAAGTTTTCTTTCTTCGCTCGGTGCAGGGATCGCAGTTGATTCTCAGCATAAGCGAATGCAGTGTTGGTATGTTGTTGTTGTGGTCTTCAGACCGAAGACTGGTTTGATGCAGCTCTTTATGCTACTCTATCCTGTGCAAGCCTCATCATCTCCGAATAACTACTGCAACTTACAGCCTTCTGAATTTGTTTATTGTACTCATCTCTTGGTCTTCCTCTGCTATCACCTCACTCTTCCCTCCAATACTACAATGGTGATCCCTTGATGTCTCAGAAGGTATCCTATCAACCAATCCCTTCTTCTAGTCAGGATGTGCCACAAATTTCCGTTCTCCCCAATTCTATTCAGTACCTGCACACTAGTTACGTGATATACCCATCTAATCTCTTCCGCAGTACAACAGCCCAAAAGCTTCTATTATCTTATTGTCTAAACTGTTTATCGTCCATGTTTCACTTCCGTACTCGGTTTCCGAACAAATACGAATACTTTCTGAAAAGACTTCCTAACATTTATACCTATATTCGATGTTAACAAATTTATTTTCTTCAGAAACGCTTTTCTTACCATTGCCAGTCTACATTTTATATCCTCTCTACTTCAGCCTTTATCAGTTATTTTGGAGCCCTAATAGCAAAACTCATCTACTACGGTACTTTAAGTGAATTTGTTTCCTAATCTAATTACCTCAGCCCACCTAATTTAATTCGACTGAATTTCATCATCCTTGTTTTGCTTTTGTTGATATTCATCTTATATCCTCCTTTCAAGACACTGTCAATTCCGTTCTACTACTCTCCCAAGTCCTTTGCTGTCTCTGGCAGAATTACAGTGTCATCGGCGAACGTCAAAGCTTTTATTTCTTGTCACTGAACTTTAATTCCTACTCCAAATTTTTCTTTGGTTTCCTTTACTGCTTCCTCAATGTACAGACTGAATAACATCGGAGATACGCTACAACCCTGTTTCATTCCCTTTTCGACCACTGCCCTCCTAGATGTCCGTCGACTCTGACAATTGCCGTCTGGTTTGTGTACAAGTTGTAACTAGCATTTCGCTACATGTATTTTACCGCTGCTACCTTGAGAATTTCAAAGAGAGTTTCCGGCAAATATTGTCAAAAGCTTCCTCTAAGTCTATAAATGTTATAAATGTAACTTTGCCTTTTCTTAACATATCTTCTAAGAAATGTCGTAAGGTCAGTATTGCCTCGCGTGTTCCTGTATTCCTCCGGAATCCAAACTGATCTTCCCCGAGGTCGGCTGGTACCAGTTTTACCATTTTTCTGTAAAGAATTCGTGTTAGTACTTTGCTACAGTAACTTATTAGACTGATAATTTGGTAATATTCACACCTATCAGAAACTGCTTTCTTTGCAATTGGCATAAAATAGAACGACCACATAAAGTGGTTTGGCGAACGGTGGACTTCGGTTAATTGGAAGAATTCTCGGAAAGGGTAACTCACATACCCCTACAGAAGCTAGCATAGAGAGCACAAGTGTGTGCCATTCTTGAGAACTGATACGTTCTCGAGAACTGCTTGAGAGTTTGGGATACTCAGCAGATCGGATTAAAGGGAGGCCTCGATGAAATTCAGAGGCATGCTGCTAGATTTGTTGCTGATAGTTCGATCAACACGCAAGTATTACAGAAATGTTACTGATCTCAAACAGGGAACCCTGGAGGGAAGACGACGTTCTTTTCACGAAACACTCTTGAGAAAATTTAGTGAACCGGCGTTTGTGGCTGATTGCAGAAAGTTTGTACTGCCACAAACATACAATTTGAGAAAGGATCGTGAAGAAGAGATAAGGGAAATTAGGGCTCGTATGAAGGCATACAGTGACCAAAAGTAATCGGACACCTCCTTGTTATGTGTAATTGACCACTAGATGTCACGTTACGAGGACCCGCCACTATACAAGGAGGCGAGGAGTATCGTGTGGGAGTGGACAAGTAGTGACAGCGGAATAGCTAGGTAGGGAGACTTCGAAAGTGCGGTCATTGGTTGTCACCTGAGAAGCAAATCCATCAGGGGCATTTCAGTCCTTCTAAAGCTGCCAAGATCGACTGTTGGTGAAGTGATTGTGGTGGAAAAGCGACGGGACAACCGCAGTTGCACTAAGACCAGTCAGACGTGTAATGGCAGGTAGGGACCGTCGTGCATTGCCGACGGCGGTTGTAAAATAAATCACAAGAAGTCAGGGGAAGAAATAACTCGTGGGTTAGAAAGTGCTATCCGACGTCCAGCTAGCACTATGGCTGCGCGCAGCGAACTATAAAGAATGGGGTACAGTGGTCAAACAGGTCCTCACACGCCACACGTTGTTGTAGTCAGTGCTAACCATCACTTGAAATGGTGTAAAGAACGACACAACAGGACAGTGGTTCACTGGAAACGAGTGATTTGGAGTAATGAATCACCCTATAACTTGTCATAATCTGATGGAAAGGTTTGGGTTTGACACATGCCATTATATGAAGTGCCAACAGTGAAATACAGAGGTGGTGGTACGGTATAGGGAGGATTTTCGTGGACAGAGTCCATAAGAAAACGCTTAATGCGGAAGAATACGATCTCATTTTGCAGCTCTGTGTACCGTGTACAGTAGAGGAACAGTTCGGAGACAATGGCTGTACCAGCATGACGCTGCAACCTGTCACCAAGCAGGGTCAGTGAGGCAATGGTTGTGGACGATAACATTCCTGAAATGATTGCCTTGCCCAGAGTCCCGACTTGAACCCAATAGAACACCTTTGGGATGATGAAGGACGTCGATTTCGCTCCAGAACCCAGCGCCTAATATCACTACGTTCTCTGTTTTGGGGTCTTGAGGAAGAAGGGCTGCCATTCCACTGCAGACATTCAGACGCCTCGTTGAAAGTATCCTCATCGCAGTTCAAGCCGTCATCAAGGCAAAGTTTGGACCCAGCTCTTACAGATTTTCGATAATAGGCGCCGTATTCGAGTGGAACGGGAAAGAGAATGACTAGCAGTAGAATAAGGCACGCTTCGCGATGCAGCCCGTGGTGCTTTGTGAGGTACACTGTATGATTACACTGATTTACAAGTTCGTGGCGCTCTCCATCAGTAATGCTGGAATTCAGTATGGTGTTGGCCCACTCATAGCCTTGATGACAGCTTCCACTCCCCCAGCTCGCATTCGGGAGGACGACGGTTCAATCCCGCGTCCGGCCATCCTGATTTAGGTTTTCCGTGATTTCCCTAAATCGCTCCAGGCAAATGCCGGGATGGTTCCTTTCAAAGGGCACGGCCGACTTCCTTCCCCGTCCTTCCCTAATCCGATGAGACCGATGACCTCGCTGTCTGGTCTCCTTCCCCAAAAAACCAACCAACCAACCACTCCCCCAGACATACGTTCAGTCAGGTGCTGGAAGTTTTCTTTGGGAATGGCAGTCCATTCTTCACAGAGTGCTGAACTGAGGAGAGGTATCGATTCGGTCGGTGAGACCTGGCTCGAAGTCGGCGTTCCAAAACATCCTGAAGGTGTTCTATAGGATTCAGGTCAGGATTCTGTGCATGCCAGTCCGTTACAGGGATGTTATTGTCGTGTATCCACTCCGCCACAGGCCGTGCATTATGAACAGGTGTTCGATCGGGTTGAAATATGCCATCGCCATCCCCGAATTGCTCTCCAACAGTGGGAAGCAAGAAGGCGCTTAAATCATCAATGTAGGCCTGTGCTGTGATAGTGTCATGCAAAACAGCAGAGGGTGCAAGCCCCCTCCATGAAAAACACGACCACACTATAACACCACCACCTCCGAATTTTACTGTCGGTACTACACACGTTGGCAACTGACGTTCACCGGGCATTCACCATACCCATACCCTGCCATCGGATCGCCACATTGTGTACCATGATTCGTCACTCCACACAACGTGTTTTCACTGTTCAATCGTCCAATGTTTACACCAAGTGAGGCGTCGTTTGACATTTACAGGAGTGATGTGTGGCTTATGAGCAGCCACTCGACCATGTAATCCATGTTTTCACACCTCCCGCCTAAATGTGTTAGTACTTGCAGTGGACCCTGATGCAGTTTGGAATTCCTGTGTGATACTCTGGATAGATGTCTGCCTATTACACATTACGACCCTCTTCAACTGTCGGCGGTCTCTGTCAGTCAACAACAGACGAGGTCGTCCTGTACGCATTTGTGCTGTACGTGTCCTTTCACGTTTCCACTTCACTATGACATTAGTAACAGTGGACCTAGGGATATTTAGGAGTGTGGAAATCTCGCGTACAGACGTGGTAACACAAGTGACATCCAATCACCTGACTACGTTCGGAGTCTGTAAATTCTGCGGAGTGCCCCATTCTGCTCTCTCACGATGTCTAATGATTACTGAGGTCGCTGATATGGAGTAAGTGGTAGCACAATACCCCTAATATGAAAAACGTATGTTTTTGGTGTCTCCGGATATTTTTGATCACATAGTGTATGTACGAGATGTGTGAGAAAAATAAGGAGACACAAAACAATGCGAGCGGTACGACAACGCTGTGTGGTTCCACTTGTGTAGACGGGTGTGTTCATCCATTCCAGATACTAAGTACGAATTTCAGGTTCGTACAGCCGTTACGTGACTTTTGAAATCGCCATCGGTGAAGTTGTGTTTTTGTTGTGTATAATGAAAAATGGAACAGCGGGATTTAGAACAGCGTTTGCCATCGAGTTTTGTGTTAAGCTTGAGGAATCCGTGAATGTGACTTTTGAAAAGTTGATACAGGACTATACGGAACATTCCTTATCAAGAGCACTAGTTTTTCGCTGGCACAAATCATTTTTGGAAGACCAAGAACACGTTGAACATGAACCTCTTCAGGGAGACTTTCAAACTTCAAAAACCGACGAAATCGTCGAATGTGTGCTTACTCTTGTGAGATCAGACAGAATTTGTCCCTCCAGCACAAACTACCAGCCAAGTGTTTTACAAAGCTCTCCTTGGAAGTCTTGGGAAATGGCGAATCGAGTGAGACCGGGTACTGCGTGCAAGTGGGTACTGCATCATGAAAACGTCCCATGTCACACAACTACTTCCATCAAGAAATTTTTGACCTCAAAATACAGTTCCGTTGTTCCAAAGCCACCCTATTCACTTGATCTCAGTCGTTTCCCGAAATTGAAAAAGTCTTTAAAGGACGTCATTTTCGTACTCTGTAGAACATTCGAAAGAAAAGACCAGAGTACATAACCTTAACGGAACTAAGAGATCTACACAAAACGGAAGTTACTGTGACAGGATATGTTACGCAGGACAGACGTATGCACCTTATCCGATAGGATGTTACATCGCACTTCCTGCTCTCATTCTCTGCTCACACCGCTGGAGAGGCAGTTTCCCAACAAATGTAACCATCGCCAATCTGTAGACAATTCGGACGCAAGAGCACGATTTCAAGCAAATTTTTACCTGAAATTGCAGCACGAGAAAAAAAGTCATTTAAAAAAATGCCTTGTAGTCTCCAAATGTCCTAACGTCTGTGGTAATTGAATGGCTCACGAGAAATGAAGAAAATGAAGGAAATCAGAAGTTGAGGATCCGTTGATGACGAGGCGACGAAGTGATCATAGACGGACTAGGAAAGGAAATCAAATGGTTCAGATGGCTCTGAGCACTATCGGACTTAACATCTGATGTCATCAGTCCCCCAGAAGTTAAGTTCCATAGTACTCAGAGCCATTTGAACCATCAGTCCCCTATAACTTAAAACTACTTAAACCTAACTAACTTAAGAACATCATACACATCCATGCCCGAGGCAGGATTCGAACTTACGACCGTAGCGGTCGCGCGGTTCCAGACTGAAGCGCCTAGAACCGCTCGGCCACAGCGGCCGGCGAAAGACAACCAGCCGAGCTCTTCTCAAAGAAAGCATTCCGGCATTTGCCTTTAGCGAAACCATCTTAAAACTAAGTCTGGATGAGGATTTGAAGCACCGTCCATCTGAATGCGAGGCCACTGTTGTTGGAGAATGTCCCCTAACGAATTTAAGCTTCGAGGATATGTAGAAAAACATGCCAGTGAGAAGGGATAAAGCCTGAAGATGGAGGCGAACAGGTAGGTGCAGTACTGCTCCTTAGTGTGATCAGAAAGATTTGTCGTCAGTCAATGAAGAGACATCAGACAAAAGTAGAAAAGTGAAAGCAGGTGGCAGTATGCTTCGTCATCATATAGTGCAGTGTGACTGTGTGTGCGTGTTCAGACGGAGCAGAATTATCCGTCTCTGCTGCGACGACAGTGCTGCGTATGTGGAACCAGCGGCTAGCAGAGGCTCGTAGGAGCGACGAGCGGGCTCTGGATTGTCCATAGTGCTGCATCGACGATTGAAAATGTTATTACTGCGCTAGAGGCTATAACGATGTCACACGTATCGCAGTGTCAGCTTCGACAAACGATAAACGACTCAAACTGCAATGGGCACATAAACGTCGCTGCCGTGGCGAGTGGCCGACGTTCAGTGTGTGGAAACGAGTCCCGCGTCAGCCAGCCCTGCAGTTGCATTTGCACACGTACTAGATGCTACCGTCCCGGCCACAATCGGGCAGATTACGCTGACGCGTGGCGTAGCGAACAAACGTCACGTGTGGTTTGTGACGCTCTTGAATAACGAACGCGAGTCGATTACCACATCTGAATATCAACCACTACGCCGGGGAGGTTTAGAGCCACAGTTGCAGCCCCTATTTAGGACAATTTCAGCTCCTGATCGCACGTGTGTCGTATCCATCTGGAAACGGTGTTTTTTGTAAACTTCCGCAAGGACACTGTAATGATGATCCCTATATGGTCAAATAATCGGTATGCGTACCTAATACGTTCCGAAATGCCGCGCATAAAAACGCGCTTTCCCGGTGCTCATACATCGGGTTCTGTTGGTGATAAAAATGTAGGGTCAAGTATTTTGGTTACCCTTTGGGCTAGGGGCCATTTATATATCCAATTGAAGGATCGTCTTATTGTTACTGCCCTACAGTATAGGGTCAAAGTATGAATGTTACATTCGTCCTACTGCTTAGGCAAATGGAGCAAATCTGTTATTTCTTTTTTCATTTGATATGGTCTACAGTGGGCCTGATGGGACTTATGGAGGCACCATTAGCTCACGGGCGGTTCCTCGGAAAGTCCCACAAAAAGAATTTTTTTACTGTGTTTTCGCGGTCACCAGCTGACTAAAACCAAGCCGAGGATTCTAAGAAGTATATGCACAGTAAATGGCTGAAATTTTTACGATATATTTTTCAGATCGAGATCTCGCACAACCATGAAAATTTTGTTGATATAGCTATCCGTTTCCAAGATACAGAGGTTCAAATTTACCCTACATCTAGACGTAAAATCCGGAATTAGGAGAAATTTAAATAATAAATAACCGCAGTAAATTGATCAAATTTTAACGGTTTATTCTTTAGGCATTTATCTAGAAGATCCATCTCCCCATTTTCAAAAATCTTTATCCGCCATCGAGAAACGTCCCCCAAAACTCGTTTTTTTGGGTATCAAAACCCAACTGCGGATTTCGAGACAGCTAAGCACACCAAATGGCTGTAATTTTTACGATTACTCCTAATATCCTGTTCTTGAACAGCCCTGCGAAATTTCTTCGTACCTTTATCCGTTTCCGAGATACAGAGGTTCAAATTTACCCTACATACACACGAAAAATACACACGCAAAATACGGTGTGAGGTGAAAACGTTGTTTATAATGTGACATACCACGGAGAAATATGCTGTAAAGCGTCTCCGGTATCATCTGGGAACCCCATGTTGCAGTACTGAAGGACAAGCGCAATTATTTTGCATGTAAAATTCGATCTGAAGTGTAAAATTGGTTTTGCTTTATTTCAATTTCTCGCAAGTAACCTATGCACTTTTCATATGAGTTATCTGTCCTCCTGCAGCGGGGAAAGAAGGGAACCAGCGTTAAAATACTCCTACCGGACCACAAAAAATGCTGATATGTTCCTTTTTATTTAAAAGACTCTGAATGGAAAGTGGAGTACCAGCTGCCTCAATCTGCCTTCCTCAGCATCTTTAAACATTCGATACGATATTGCAGTGCCTGTGATATTCTGATTATGACGCAAAGTTGCTTTCGACACGCATGCATGTCCAAAGAAACAGGCACTGTGGAAACTACAGCCGTTACGAAACACATCAAATGAATTCGCAGTTGCGAATAAGGACTACCACCAGCTGTAGAGTGGGATGACGACAGTGAAAAATTGTGCCGGATTTCCCGGAAAATCAAAACACCGTAGCGTAAGCTTACAACGCGTAACATGGCATAAATTAAACTTTATAGCACAATTACTGGCAAAGAATTTATGCTACAGCATGTTCCAAGCAGTAAGATATCTTCAATGAGCAATGCGTGTGGAGTATGCGTCTATAAACTGCCAGCCACATCGAATTCTGGGGCGCCACCTAGAAGAACAATACATAATCGCACAAGATGTGTCCTCGATGGAGATTATCATTAGAGTTCATGAGATGGGGCATTACTCGATACCGAAACTAGCACACATTCATATAATATAGGGTGCAGTTAGACATACCCGGAAATCTGTTCGAAATAACGTAAAAAGCTTTCAGCACAGACACCACCCTCACTGCAGGAAACTTATCGCCAGCCAACGCTTTCGACAAAAATGTGTTAGGAGATCGTGAAAAGGGAAGATTTAACAATAAACAACCGTCAAGCTGCCGGCGAAACGCTCACTTCCAGAGAACACAGCGTGGGGAATACTGGTCGAGCATTAGTTGCACTCCTCTACATCTACATCCACACTCTGCACAGTGCATGGCGACAGAGGGCACTCCCCATTATACCAGCTACAAAGAGTTTTCCCGTTCCATCGACATAGGAGCGCCAGAGGAGTGACTATTTCAATGCCTCAGCTCGGGCTGTAATTAATTTAATCTTGTCCTCACGATCTCTACGAGAGCAATACGAAGTGGGCTGTACTGTATTCCTAGATTCATTATTTAAAGCTCGTTCTCGAAATTTTAATCAGCGTTTTTCGGTATAGTTTACCTCTGTGTTCAAGTGTCTGCTATAATTATAGCTCAATTATTTTTAAATCTCTGTGACACTCTCCCAGGGTCAAGCAAACCTATGACCAGATGTGCTGTACTTGTCTGTGTATGTTCAGTATCCCTTGTTAGTGCTGTTTGATGTGGATCCCATACACTTGAGCAATATTCTACTAAGATGGATGGCACGAGTGATTTTTAAGCAATCTCCCCTGTGGACAGGCTGCATCTGGGTAGTATTCTATCAATAAACCCATGTCTAAACACCTGTTTCAACTACCACTGTGTATCATATCCTTACGAAGTCTTATACCGAGCTATTTGTGTCGGTTGGCCGACTCCAGTTCTGACTCTTTGATACTGTAGTCATAGTATACTACAGTTCTACATTTCTGCACATTTAAAGCAAGTAACCCATCTTCCCAGCACTTTGAAATCTTATCAAGATTCGACTGAATGTATGTGTAGCTTCTTTCCGGGAGCATTTCAATGAAACAATTGCATCATCTGCGAAAACGTCCGAGGTTAGTATTAACACTCGTATTTATCTGTAAGGTCATGAATATGCGACATAACCAGAAACGATCCCAACGCACTTCCCTGGGGCACACCCGAAGGTGGTTCCACATCTGTCTGTAACTTTCCATGCAAGATAACGTGGTACGTCCTCCCGACCAAGAAACCGTAATTCCGGTCATAAATTTAAGTAGATACCCCGCACGATCGGACTTTTCATAATAAACATCGGTGTGGTGTTGAATCATATGCTTTTCGGAACTCGAGAAATAACTGTCTCTATCTGATTGCCTTGATCCATGGCTTTCAGGATGATTGACAACGTGTGCAAGTAATGCGGCCAAGCGATAGTGGACGCAGTGTCCGTTCTCTCAACGGTATTATGTTACAATCCAAGCACTGAGTCTAACAGTATGCAGTTAGTACAGTTGCTAACAACTGAAGCTGTTGCTGCAAGGCGTAAAGACGGCAGGTGTGGCCGAGCGGTTCTAGGCGCTACAGTCTGGAACCGCGCGACCGCTACGGTCGCAGGTTCGAATCCTGCCTCGGGCATGGATGTGTCTGATGTCCTTAGGTTAGTTAGGTTTAAGTAGTTCTAAGTTCTAGGGGACTGATGACCTCAGATGTTAAGTCCCATAGTGCTCGGAGTCATTTGAACCATTTGAACAAGGCGTAAATGCCTGCGTGAATAAAACACTAAGCATTAATTCACAACTATTAGTGGCCCATTACAATCAGTTTAAGATCCTCTGCCATCTGGACAATTTGACGCTAAGCATTTGGGATAACGTGAATGCAGATGCACATGGACTGCAGTATGGTTGTACATTGCTACTGCAATAATTATGTACCAAAACTGCATATCGCCTGATTCACATTTTGATGCGTTATTAGTTA
This sequence comes from Schistocerca americana, assembly GCF_021461395.2. Taxonomy (NCBI): domain Eukaryota; kingdom Metazoa; phylum Arthropoda; class Insecta; order Orthoptera; family Acrididae; genus Schistocerca; species Schistocerca americana. Next base: position 359,175,412 of record NC_060125.1, on the reverse strand, counting down.
TTTTTTTTATTGTTTCCGACTGATTTGCGTAAACTGGTGCACTTCGTCGTGGCCTTGGCGAACAGACGAACTTTTGTAACATCAGAAGGCACAATTCAGCACTAACAGTCTGTGTTCCAGGCACGAATTGAGAAACGAGAAATGTTTCTTGATGTTACAAAAACAAATATAAAAGACAAAAAAATATAAAACATGTTTTCTGATTCTTCTGTGTATACTTAAAATTTTAAAATTTTCCTTACTCTCTACAGTTCAGTGATGTGTTGCTCCTATTTGGTACAGTAAACATTTCATCGCATGATCATAACATTGGCAGGTTCTGGAATTCACGTTGTCATTTTTAGGTTTCCATGCCGAATCTGTAGCCGGCCAGGGTGGCCGAGCGATTCTAGGCACTACAGTCTGGACCGTTACGGTCACAGGTTCGAATCCTGCCTCGAACATGGATGTGTGTGATGTCCTTAGGTTAGTTAGGTTTAAGTAGTTCTAAGTTCTAGGGGACTGATGACCTTAGAAGTTAAGTCCCATAGGGCTCAGAGCCATTTGACCCATTTTGAAACTAATCTGTAAAAACAGAATCCTTATACGATCGCTTTGTTGCAAGTTTGTCTGGCTGTCTGCCTGTCCGACTGTTAGGAACTCTCTTTCTCAAGAATGAGCAGACGTGCCAAGTTCAAATTTATGCCACATATTAAGGTCTATAGCCCTTTGGCGATGTAAACGTTTTCGATTTCTAAGTCTATTCAGACAAAACATACGGCTATTTACGTTACGTATTTTGACACTCGAAAACTCACTCATCGAAACCTATACGGTACTATAGATTGACCTAGAATCATGATAAGCTCAAGCACTGTGGTATGAATGGGGCAGCGCTCAAATGGGTTAAATCATACCTAACTGGAAGAGTGCAGAAAGTTGAAATAAGCAGTTCACATAATATGCAAAAAAACTGGCGATTTCTCAAACTGGGGAACAATCAAGAATGGGGTGCCGCAAGGTTCGGTCTTGGGTCCTCTGCTGTTCTTAGTATATATTAATGACTTGCCACTCTATATTCACAAAGATGCAAAGCTGGTACTTTTTGCCGATGATACAAGTGTAGCTATCACACCCAGCAGACAAGAATTAACTGGTGAAATTGTAAACGATGTTTTTCAGAAAATCATTAAGTGGTTCTCTGCAAATGGGCTCCCATTAAACTTTGACAAAACACAGTACATATAGTTCCACACAGTAAATGGAGTGACACCATTAATAAATATAGACTTCGATCAGAAATCGGTAGCTAAGGTAGAATATTCAAAATTTCTAGGTGTATACATTGATGGGGGGTTGAACTGGAAAAAACACACTGAGGACCTGCTGAAACGTTTGAGTTGAGCTACTTATGCTGTTGGGCTCATTGCAAATGTTGGCAATGTACATCTCAGTAAATTAGCTTACCACACCTATTTCATTCTCTATTTACGTATGGCATCATATTCTGGGGTAACTCATCATTGAGTAAAAGAGTGTTCATTGCACAAAAGCGTGTAATCAGAATACTTGCTGGAGCTCATCCAAGAACGTCCTGCAGACACTTATTTAAAGAGCTAGAGATCTTCACTGTACCCTCACAATATATATATTCATTTATGAAATTTGTTATTAACAATCCGAACGAATTCAAAAGTAATGGCAGTGTACATGGCTACAACACTAAGAGAAAGATTGATGTTCACTACTCAAGGTTACATCTAGCTTTGGCTCAGAAGTGGGTAAAATATGCTGCCACAAAAGTCTTTGGTCACTTACCTAATAGCATCAAAAGTTTGACAGATAGCCATATAGTATTTAAAGGGAAATTAAAAGATATTCTTAATGGCAACTCCTTCTACTCATTAGATGAATTTTTGGATATAGTAAGTGGGTAATTTTTCCAACCCCCACCAAAAAAAAATTAAAAATATAAAGTCTCATGTAATATTTTGTGTAATGTAACATCTTGTATAGACACCTTTTATTAACCTGATACGTTCCACATCATTACGAAGTGTCGTATTCATGATCTATGGAACAAGTACTAATCTAGTCTAATCTAGTCTGAAATTTGGTAAGAAGCAAGGTTCCACAGTACTAGTAAAGGAAAAATCAGAAATTGTTAACTAGTAATTATATTACACGAAAAAAATATTTCTTCTTTCATTTGTTATCCGACTTCATACTTGAACTTAAAACAGTCTCGAAAATCTTGGATATGTTGCCAGTCGATAACAGGCAAAATCCTCACCATTCTCTGTTCCTGGATGGATAAACTGTCTATAATCATGTTTGTACGGAACCCTCAGTGTGGGAGTCCTACTCGCACATGGCCATTTTTTATCTCGCTTTGGAGAACAACAGTGCCACAACGAATGTATGGTCATTTGTTGCACGTCACCTTCAGTGATCAGTAAGAACCTTACGACCACCTACCTCATAGCCGGTATGTCCACTACTGGCACGGATAACAGTGGCGGCACGTCGTGGCATGGAAGTAATGAAGCCTTGCTAGGTCGCTGGAGGGAGTTGGCGCCATATCTGCACACACACACGTCACTTAATTCCCGTAAATTCCGTGGAAGGGAGGGGGGGGGGGTGTGATGAGCTCTGACATCACGTTCAATCACATCCCATATGTGTTCCGTAGTGTCCAGATATGGCGAGTTGCGAGGCCAGCTCATGAAATGGAACGCGCCACTCTCGAACCACTCCATCACACTTCTACCCTTGTGACATGGCGCATTATCTTGTTGAAATATGCCACTGTCGTCACGAAACATGACACGTGAATGTTCCCCAGAGCATAATGGAGCCACAACCAGCTTGTCGCCGTTCCGCGGTAATGGTGTCAAGGAGCTGTTCCCTTGGAAGACACCAGATTCCCGCCCTCCCATCGGCGCGATGAAGGAGGTAGCGGGATTCAAAAGATCATGCAACGCTCTTCCATCGCACCAACGTCCAGTGCCAATGGTCACGTGTCCATTTCGGTCGTATTTGTCGATGCCGTGGTATTTATCAGTGCACGGGTCTTCGGCTGCGAAGGCCCATCGTTAGGAGTGTTCGGTTCACCTTGGTGTCGCCACGTGCTGAAGACACTCACCACAGCACTCCCCGAACACCTGACAAATCGTGCAGTCTTCGAAATTATCGTGCCGAGCCTCAGGGCCATCACAGTCCTCCTTCGGTCAGATTCAGACAGATCGCGCGCCATCCCCATTGTATACAAGGTCAGATACTACAAACACCGCGCGTGTGTCTGGCTAGCAGTTATTCCTCGCCAGGTGACGCTGCTGTTGCCTGGACGGGTTTATATCGATAGTAGATCGGTGGTAATAATGTTCTGGCTGATCGGTGTAGTGGAGAGGGGTACTAACAGTCCATTCTAATTTTTCTTTCATTTTCATTGCGCTTTTACCTGTATTTTTCGAATAATACTAGTCTATCACCGATCCATGTAGTGTGATTAAACTTTTGTTGTTAGAAATGTGATGACTTGTTCACAATATTTTGCAACGTTTGTACAAATAGTTTCGTTTCCACTTACTCAGCTGATGCCGCTCACTTCTTATTTTAAAATGCCTGCGCGTGATTGTTTGTTTAGTGCTTCCTTTTCACATATCGGCGTGAGAAATAAGTCGGCGATTTCGCATACGGAAAGCGTTGCGACCAAAGTCACCTCGAAACGAATGAGCGGCCAAGGAGGTCAGAATTTCGAATGTTAGAATATTGGACTTCTTATCCCAGACATACGTCACTTAAACGAGCGCACTCAGTCCAGAGTCCTTAAAATACCAGTAAATCATTACTCAACTTCTGCAAGTTTGCACCATCTCTTGCATGACTCCTTGAATTCTGCTATCACCCACGCATAGGGAGATAAGCGCTCCCACTAACTACTTCTTGACACACCACTTACCACTACATTTACTGCACTGATTTAGGCTAGTCACAAGAAAATATGAAATGGACGACCCGTCTCGGCTTTCAATCCACTCATGCACAGTATGGATTCAATGTCTTAACTACTGCCCCACCCTGTTTGATACGTGATTCTTCGACAAAGCTAATGACGTAGCAGGTTCAAATGGCTCTGAGCACTATGGGACTTAACATCTATGGTCATCAGTCCCACGTAGCAGGTAATCGGAGAATGTATGGCTCTGAATTTCCCATCGGTTGCATCAAAAAAAGTTTTGCATCAACTCGTTTCCGAGAGTTCCGGAACCTGTGCAGAAAATTGGAATAGAGATCAACATAAAATCATTTCCGCACTTTTTATTGCTCATGAAAACCACACATTGCATGTTGTACCACCATAGAGCAAGACCTTCAGAGGTGGGGTCCAGATTACTGTACACACCAGTACCTCTAATACCCAGTAGCACGTCATTTTGGATTGATGCATGCCTGTATTCGTCGTGGCATACTATCCACAAGTTCATCAAGGCACTGTTGGTCCAGATTGTCCCACTACTCAACGGCGAATCGGCGTAGATCTCTCACAGTGGTTGGTGGGTCACGTCCTCCATCAACAGCCCTTTTAAATCTATCCCAGGCATGTTCTATAGTGTCCATGTCCGGAAAACATGCTGGCCACTCTAGGCGAGCGATGGCGTTATCCTCAAGGAAGGTATTCACAAGTTATGCAAGATGCGGGCTCGAATTGTCGTCCATAAGGACGAATGCCTCACCAATATGCTGCCGACATGGTTGCACTATAGGTCAGAGGATGACACGCACGTATCGTACAGCCGTTACGGCGCCCTCCATGACCATCAGCAGCGTACGTCAGCCCCACATAATGGCACCCCAAAACAGCAGGGAAACTCCGCCTTGATGCACTCGCTGGACAGTGTGTCTAAGGCGTTCAGACTGACCAGGTTGACTACAAACACATCTCCAACGATTGTCTGGTTGAAGGCGTATGGGGACACTCATCGGTGAAGAGAACGTGATGTCATTCATGAGCGGTCCATTCGACATGTTGTTGGGCCCATCTGTACCGCGCTGCATGGTGTCGTGCTTGCACAGATGAATCTCTCCATGGACGTCAAGAGTGAAGTTGCGCATCATGCAGCCTATTCTGCACAATTTGGGTCGTGACACGACGTCCTGAGGCTGTACGGCTGTGCAAAAAGCATTATTCAACATGGTGGCGTTGCTGTCAGTGGTCCTCCGAGCCATAATCCGATCCGTAGGTAGCGGTCATCCACTGCAGTAGTAGCCCTTAGGCGGCCTGAGAGAGGCATGCCATCGACAGTTCCTGTCTCTCTGTATCTCCTCCATGTCCGAACAACATCGCTTTGGTTCACTCCTAGACGCCTGGACACTTTCCTTATTGAGAGCCCTTCCTGGCACAAAGTAACAACGCAGACACGATCGAACCACGGTATTGACAGTCTAGGCACGGTTGAACTACAGACAACACGAGCCGTGTACCTTCTCCCTCGTGGAATGACTGGAACTGATTGGCTGTCGAACCCCCTCCGTCTAATAGGCGTTCCTCATGCATGGTTGTTTACATCGGGTTTGCTTCAAAATTGTTCAAATGGCTCTGAGCACTAAGGGACTTAACTTCTGAGGTCATAAGTCCCTTAGAACTTAGAAATATTTAAACCTAACTAACCTAAGGACATCACACACATCCATGCCCGAGGCAGAATTCGAACATGCGACCGTAGCGGTCGAGCGGTTCCAGACTGTAGCGCCTAGAACCGCTCGGCCACTCCGTCCGGCAGGACGGGTTTGGTGACAGCTCTGAATATTCAGAGGGACTGTGTCTGTGATATTATCCACAGTCAACGTCTATCTTCAGGAGTTCTGGGAAACGGGGTGATGCTTTTTTGATGTGTGTATATCGACACCGACGGGATATTAAACACTAATCTTCCTTCTTTCCTAAAGTGGCTCGCAGAGCGAATGATTAAAAAAAGTAGACATCGAATGAGACTAGCTGACAAATAAGGACATGTTGAGCTAGCGAAACGTATTCCGCATCGTACGGCGTGATTTCCACACAACGCAAATATTACTTTTGATTTTGTGATCGTTTAATTTCTTCAGAACTAAAATTACACATGAAATTTCGGGCGCAGTAGGAAATAAGACACACGATACAATCTGGAATTTATACTGACGGATGGCAAGTAAACGTCAGCGGTGTTTGGGCTTACGACCTTGAAAGAGGTCTGTTGCTGCGCAGAACACAGCAAGCTTTGAGACTGCCTCAGCGGCTACACCTCTGCGATATCTCTTGCGTAACCGCAACAACCGATTACGCGCAGATACGGAGAACCTCAATGTCATTCACTTGTTTGTTCAGTGTGTCACAAAACCATATTCTGGGCGTGTGGTGCAAAATAGCTGAATAATAAGGTCAGAATTTTGAGGACTTTTTTTCTATTGGTATGCTGTGATAAATTTTGTATTTCTTGAGCATGACCACCCCCATATAGAATCTCTCCTCACCCATGTCCGATCGGTTAAATTATTGTGATCGAAAGTCTAACAGTTCGAAAATGATGCAATGAGTCTCGAATAACAGCAGAAAATAGATAGGGACCTTTCAAGACAGCAAAAGAGAGGTCCGGCACACAAGTTAAATCTGGCAGCCGGCCATGGTGGCCGAGCGGTTCTAGGCGCTACAGTCTGGAACCGCTCGACCCCTACGGTCGCAGGTTCCAATCCTGCCTCGGGCATGGATGTGTGTGATGTCCTTAGGTTAGTTAGGTTTAAGTAGTTCTAAGTTCTAGGGGACTGATGACCTCAGAAGTTAAGTCCCATAGTGCTCAGAGCCATTTGAACCATTTTTTAAATCTGCCAAGAGATAATATTCATTTTGGAAAGAGTCCCCTGCGTTGTGGCTAAGTCATTTCTGTACAACATCCTCTCTTACACAGGTGCTACTCCCGCAAGGTATGCAGGAGAGCTTCGTGAAGTGTGGAAGGTAGGAAGAGAGCTACTGGTCGAAGGAAAGCTGTGAGGGCTAGTTGCGAGTCCTACATGGACAGATAGACCGTTTGCTCGCAGTAGGCGAAGGTTCTAGATCCGAATTCTAGTCCAGAACACAGTTTTAATTTGCCAGAAAGTTTCAGACTGAACCGTGATTGAGACCTTATTTATTTATATTTTGTTGTTTTGTATGTGACACCGTAGAAGATACTCCAGTCCATGCTTCACAGTTATTGTTCAAATGTTTTGTCAGAACGAAAACAGGAGTCTCCAGGAATTACACAGTGCGCCGCGCGGGATTAGCCGAGCGGTCTTAGGCGCTACAGTCATGGACTGTGCGGCTGGTCCCGGCGGAGGTTCGAGTCCTCCCTCGAGCATGGGTGTGTGTGTTTGTCCTTAGGATAATTTAGGTTAAGTAGTGTGTAAGCTTAGCGACTGATGACCTTAGCAGTTAGGTCCCATAAGATTTCACACACATTTGAACATTTGAATTACACAGTGAATTTTTGTCCAAATTTTCATCGGCAAAGAAAGAGAGGGAAATGGAGGAACGGGGTATCAAACTGACCAGCGTGAGGTCTAGTTGTGCAAAAACAGATTTAATTGCTTGAAAGTAATCAGGATAATTAAGAAAAAATTAATTAGTGATTTGAGGGAAAATTGACATATTTCACGAACAGCTGTTGAAGTGTCAAAAAGTTCATATCTTCGGGCCATAGCTATTTTGCACATAAAAATTTACATTGTTGTGATGTTTAACCGTCAAAAATATCTGTGTAAAACTTGAAATAAAAAAGGTCAAATCATTTGTGAAATGATTTTTCTGAATATCAGAAATAAAACGGAACAGAGCTACATTTGACATGCTTTTGAACGATGCTCGAAACGTTTACATCTCAAGACCACATTAACAACGGACAGCATGGTAAATATCCATTAGTACTCTTAAAAATTCTAAAACATTGAGCTTTAAAATCTCAATTGGCCCCTCATTTGCTGTACATGATTTCGAGGACCGCATGTTTCTCTACTCTACACTTTTTTGTCTAATTCACCCATGAAGACCATTTCACTTATCATTTGTGGAACGCGCGTTACCATGTCTCTTTGTTCGAAAACCCTGCGCAACACAATTGAATGGTCACTTTTTCGAAACCATGTAATTGTCTCTCATTATGACATAGTAGTTTGAGATATGGTTCAGAGGTGTTTATAACCTATGTATTGGTGCAAAAGCGTGGCGCCCTGCGACATCAGCCTCCGACTCGGCGAGTGTTTCAAACAGCAAGGTGTCGACACACGCGAAAAACAGGCCGGAGCTCGGAAGCTCATGTTATCCGTAAGGTGACTTATTGATGTCACATTGGCATAAATTTCACCACAATTCTGCTCGACCCCATCGTACATGTCACACCTTGGGAGGTCATCGCAGCCCCTCTTATCCACATTTAACCCCTTTCTTTGACTCCCTTACGGTGGGAGTCAGACCCACGACTCCCAGCATTGAAATCCCGTGGCTTTCTTGTGGGTGGCCGAGGAAAACATTTCAGACACACTGCCGACCAGAATCGACACAAAAAGACCTCAGGGGGTGGCATATAGGGCGTAAATGAAATCAAGTCTTCCCTTTTGAGGCCGAAGACGATATTTCGCGGCGCGAAGAGCAACAGGACAACGTTCTTGACAACCTTTGACACTCCTCCTCCTCTCCCACCTCCCCCCCCCCTCTTGCTGGACGATTCAACCCTCCTCTAAGAACACAGTGACTACATTCCGTTGGCATGCAGCACGACTGCAAATTGTGTTCTGGAGCACAGAGTGGGAAAACTAAGGACCGTTCCAAATCATTCGACGAAATCTGAAAGTGATCCGAAGCAGCTGAGTGTGCTTATGCTGTCTCAGTTCTCATGATTCGTGCCTTCCACTGATGTGACCGCGGGGGAGAGGGGAGGGGGAGTTACGGCATTCAAACATGCTTGGAAAAACGGCGAATGGTACGCTAAGACCGCCAGTTGCGGTAACAGCCTCAGTAACACATGCCTACCTTTATTGGATACTTTAAAAATGTACTATACAAAAACCAAGTGTGATGGCGTCATAGGCACCTGCAGGCACGTTGCAATGATGTAGAGCATCAGCAGGTGTGCAGTATCAGACGGGTGTCAAGGGGTTGCCTGCATGCAGGCGCCTAGGGCTCTGGCACAAGTTGTCTCTGTACAGGTATATTTTTAAAGTGCTGAATAAAGGTGCACAGATGGTACCGAAGGTGTTGCCAAAATTGGCGGTCTTAGAAGAAGCAGTTTTTTTTATGTGCATTTCAAAGTGTCCCCCACCCCGCCTCCCCCCTCCCAAACCACACGCCTAAGGAGGGTGCGAAAAAAAGAGGGATGAAAAATCACTAACACCCTTTTCTGCTTCAGATCACGTCCAGATATCGTCAGATGATTTTCAACGGTGATTCCACACAGCAGACTAAAGCAAAACTTGCAGTCGCAGTACACCCCAAAGGGGCGAGATCACATTCTGTGTGCCTGGAGCCCAGCGATGTCCTTGGAAAAGGGTTGAATGGTTCAGGGGGTGTCAGCAGTGTCGTTTTCGACCGCATAATGTGTGGAAATCAACGTCCCATAGAACCGGTGGTTCTGCTGACACCCTCTGTGCCACCCCATGCGGCCTTTCTGTGTCAATTCTGAGCGGCAGTGTGTCTGAAATGTTTTCCTCGGCTACACATAAGAAAACTGCATGATTTCAATGCTGGGCATCGCAGGTCTGACTTACGACGTACAGGCATCGAAAGAAGGGATGAAATGTGTGTAAGAGAGGATGTGACAACCATCCCATCGTCTGAGACATCTAGGTGGACGTTAGGCAGAGTTGGGGTGAAATTTGGGTCAATGTGACTTCAGTAACTCACCTTACACCTCACGTGAACTTTTGAGCGATGGAATTTTTTTCGCATGTGTAGACACGTCGCTGTCCGAAGCATTGCCAAGCCAGATGGTGTCATCGCAAGGCACCGCCCTTTTGCTCAGCTACAGAGGAACGCAAAAATTTCAAACTTCTGCGTCGCAATGGGAAACAATCACAAGGTTTCGAAGAAGTGACTCTTTAACAACGTTGCACATCGTATTTTACTTCTTACTTTTCGACAAATCATTTCACAAAAAAATCTACTGTAGTTTTGGAATTTATTATTATTTTTTATAATAATCTATACCACATTAATAACTCCAGGACAGGTTGTGGAAATAGCATTAACAGAAGGTGCTAGATTCCGACGTGACTAAAAGCTCGAGCATAGCCTGTAATTTCCCAAGCTGTGACGTAAACTGCTCGTGCTATTCTGGACATGCTTAAGTACCGCACTACTATATGATACTTCAGTATCACAGATAAGTAACTGATAACGTTCTTGGCCTCTGTCTGTTCAAGTTTTCCAGTTTCTCTGTAGCTGTAGATATATCTCGTATGTCATCATCTGACGATAATGACAAATTAATATCCCAGTTTTACAAGGTTTATCAGCAAATAGACATTTGATTAGCAGTTCTAAACGTAACTTCTATTATGGAATGCAGCTATCAAAGGTTTTGTTTGCAACATATTTATTTGGACGTTGTTGTAACATCCTAGACTGCCCGGATAGTCTTGCGTGTTACAGCGCTGTTTCCATGATGGGGAGATGCACGGTCCCCGGATCGGATTAATGACGAGGGACAGTGGGCTGGCCAGTCTGGATATTGTTTTTAGGCGGTTTATCATATTCCACTAAGTGAGTACCGGCCTGGTACCCAACTCCCGCCTAAGTTATACGATGATCATATGAATTGAAAAGTTAGTTTGCTCAGGAGATAGCACCCATACGCTACGAAGAGAAGTTGCATAATAAGGTATCTCAGTAGAACTTTTCCATTCAGGTGACGTAATCACCTTCCCACGCCTCTCTGACAATAATGCTATACAACTTCACATTGATTTCCGTCACAAAAAACTTATTGTCTTTACGGAATTAGTGCATTGAGAGATCATAATGATTCTGGTAATCAATTATGATTTCTTTCCCCTTAACTTATTTTAAAAACTCGGTTAATTATTTTAGTTAGCCTTTTTTATTTTGGAGCAGTAGAGTGTTGACTTACTGTCTGTAGCTCGATGACGAAAAGACGTCCGATTGCCCCTGACACTCAACGGTTAACATCGGCACAAGTCGTAACATTTCGTGTCGGCTGTGTTCTACCTGCGATTGTTGCCAACCACAGCGATCTAACAGCAGTGGGTCGCAGGTTTGTTTGAACGTGAACGCCCCTGCATGTGATTTCACCAAACCTTGTTAGGCCTACTTTCGTAGTAATTTATACCACAACTGCTGATCGGTACGAGGCGCGGGAGTCCGTAAATTGTCATTGCTGGACTCAAAGAAGTAAGCATTCCTCGTTTCCTGTCCCTTCACCACACGGTGACTGCATCATTCTCCTGCTCCCTGATGTCTATGAGCTAGTCGGATTTCGATCCACAACCAAGGGCGTTCATACCCGGGGCGTCCGCTCCCCTCCCCCCCACCCCCCCCCCCCACCCCCCTCCCCTAACACTCGCGGGAAGCGAAAAAATTCAATGCAGCCAGGTGTTTTTCTTTAAAGAATGATTCTAAAGTCGGTATTTCGCAGGTCTGTAACAGGATCGGAAGCCCATTCGTCTTCCAAAATAAAAAAAATACTCCATATATTCAGGTCTAGGCCCTTCCCCTACAAACTATCGTATAGGCACCCTTGTCCACAGCCAAGCCCTATTGTTGTGCCCACTATCCAAGTCATTGTGTGCACATAAGCGCAAATTCAAATTATGGCACCAGACAAACGGAGACGAATAGTACGGAAATACTTTTAGAAAGATGACAAAAGTTTATGATCACTTTCAAAAAATTCTGATGCTTGTAACCACATTCACTACAGTATCTGTATTCCAAACAACGATTTTATATGGGTTAAATGGATACATCTTTCTGCTAAAAGTAAAAATTGTAATAATGTACTTAATAAAACAGAGCAACTATTCAACTATTATAAGTTAGAAAAAGAGATCTATATGTGCAACAGTAGCGATTTATTGTTTGTAAAACGAACGTTTTTACCACAAAAAACAATATTTTGTCGTAAAAACTAATTTCAGGGAATTGCTTCATACACCTAAACATTAAGACGTGACATAACAGTTACCTGAAAAAACGATTGTTCGGCTGCAGTTAATCGATGGGAATAATCGATTCATTTAAACAATCGAAAAGACTCTTATTCACAATCGCCCATCCCTAAATCCGTGTGCTTTTTCTTTCAGTGTAAGCTCGCACGTGGATGTATACGTGGCTGCAGCACCATCTATGCAGTCTTATCACAGGCCGCGAAGCGGACCCATTTTTCGGGCCTGATACAGCGTTATGCAACCGATTTTTGGTGCCATGTCTCATCCTTGAATTTTTCCTTATCTGTGCTTGTGGATGGGAAACTTTTGAGCAGCTTGCATTAATGTTAATTGTGTTTCACTTATTACAGTGTGTATTAATTTCCGTGCCACGACACATGACCAGTTTTCAACACTGAAACTTTATTACACACCGACGCAAAAAAAGTCGCAACACCAAGGAGGAGTTGTGTGACAAACGAAAGTTAGCAGGCGTGTTTGCATATCTGAAAGATATCTGTTCAAATTTCGCATAAGAGCGGCGCTAGAAGTGACACGATGAGGATGCAATCAGGTTTGCTTTAAATAAACATTAGTGAGCGTTTATTACCTTTGATTGCCTTTGAGATTGGAAGTGGTGAGTTGATGTTAGTCAAGAATGCTTTTCAGGCGACAAAGATGCCATTATCAACAACTAACTGGGTTTGAATGGGGTCGTTTAATAGGGCTGCGAGGAGTTGGATATTTCTTCTGCGACACTGCAGAAAGACTTGGCAACAATGTAGCGATTGTATATGACTGCTGCCAGCGATGGTCACGAGAATGTACGGCCTTAAGAAGACCAGGTTCCGGACTACCACGTCGCACTACCGAGAGAGAAAACCATCGTGTTCGGCATATTGCTCTGGCACATCTTAATTCATCTGCATCAATAATTTGAGCAGTAATTGGCGCCACAGTGACACAACGAATCGGATTCATCAAGGACAGCTCCGAGTCAGAGGCCCTGTAGCGTGCATTCCACTAACCCCAAATCACAGCCATTTGCGACTTCAGTAGTGGTAAGTGAGAGTTCATAGGAGGACAGGGTGGATATGTGTTTACTGACGAAAGCTAGTTCTGTCTCGGTGCCAATAATGGCCGTTTATTGGATAGAAGGAGGTCTGTTGAGGACCTCCTACCAACCAGTCTGTGGCGTAGACGCACAATACCCACACCTGGAGATATTGTGAGGGATACGATTTCGCATGACAGCAGGAGCATTCCCGTGGTAATCCAGCGCACCCTGACTGCAAATCTGTACGTTAATCTGGTGATTCCACCTACTGCGCTGTTATTCATGAAATGCATTCCTAGCGGTGTTTCTCAACAGGACAACGCTCGCCCATATACCGCTGTTGTAACTCAATATGCTCTACTGAATGTCGACATATTGTCCCGGCCTATTCGATCACCATCTCTGTCTCCAGTCTAGGGCATATGGCACGTCATCGGACGACATCTGGAGCGTTATCCGCACCCAGTATTTTCCGTCCCTGTAATTAGTGATCAAGTGCAACAGGCATGGAGCCCCATCCCACAAAGTGACATCCAGCCCCAGTACAACACTATACACGCACGTTTGCATGCTAGCAGTCAACATTTTGACCTTTGCACTGGTTATAAATGTACCAGCATTTCACATTTACAATTGCTCATCTCGCACTTACGTTAACCAGTGACCTTGCAGTATTAATCATTTAAATATGTTAAATAGACAAATGTATTTTTGATGCTGCAATTTTTCCCCTCGATTTGTGTGTAATATCATCGCTTTATTTTTTGTGGAACAAGCCTTTTTGTGATGAAAACACTTTTTATGATAAAAAATAATTGTAGAGGAATTCTTCACAGACCTTCCCATAAATCCGTAACACAACAGTTAACTGAATATTCGATTATCAGGATTTAATTAATGACAGGATTCATCGTGCCATTTAAACAGTCGACAAGACTTTAACTGATTACCGCCCGTTTCTAAACCTATGTACTTTCTTCTCCAGCGTAAGTCCGCACGTGGATGAACACATGCCTGCGGCACCATCTATGCAATCTTATCACAGACGGCCAATCGGACTCATTTTTTGGGGCTGATACAGGGTTATGTAACCGATTTTTGGTGCCACGTCTCATCCTTGAATTTTTTCTTATCTGAACTTGTGGTTGGCAAACTTTGAACAGCCTGTATTCATTTTGACTGAGTTTCTCTCATATATTACAGTACGCATTAAGTTGCATGGCATGTCACATGATCAGTCTTCAGCATTGAAGTCTGGATTAAAATTTTAGAACTTTTTAATGATATGACAAGAGTACTGTAAACACGTACCACCAGCATACGACGTGCAGAGGTGGTCAGCCGGAAAACAGTTTTTGTGAAATTTACTACTGCGGACTAATTTGGGTAAGTCCCATTTCGAAATAATTATGTCCGAACTACAATGTTTTCTAAAACAATTAACTGAAGACATAATCAGGAATACAACATATAGCATACGCGGTGAGAAAATAAAAGCTAGAACTACTGTACAGAGTTGACAGTTTTGGTCTAGTTGTCCGTTTTTATTTTCCGTCTAGTTCGTATAGTTTTAACACAAAGTCCAAAGTTTTACTGTGATTTTTCTTAATGTCCTGCCAAGTCAACATAGCAATGCCAAACTCTGGCCATACCGCTCTGGGCAGAAACAGCGTCTTGAATTTTGTCAAGCACTCTCATTTTCTCTTCTACACTTAAAGATTTGTATTTGATGCTAATACTCGCCTTGGTTGTACCGTACTATACTTTACTATACTATTAAGCGAAACATACGTCACTCATTGCCTGCCACGGGTAAAGCGAATGGCAAGTGAGGTGACCCGTTCAATATTTTACCACAGATCTGCTTGGCGTGAATAATGTCCAGTCCGGCAAAGCAGCGTTTCGATTCGCGATAAAAACCAGTCCAGATAACACGAAGGCCGAATTGGTGAGGGTTTACTTTTATTTTGGGTTTTAGTTACGGTCGCCGGCCGGTGTGGCCGTGCGGTTAAAGGCGGTTCAGTCTGGAACCGCGTGACCGCTGCGGTCGCAGGTTCGAATCCTGCCTCGGGCATGGATGTGTGTGATGTCCTTAGGTTAGTTAGGTTTAATTAGTTCTAAGTTCTAGGGACTGATGACCTCAGAAGTTAAGTCGCATAGTGCTCAGAGCCATTTGAACCAAGCCATTAGTTACGGTCCACGATGATATTTTTCAGAGAAGTGTATGCATTATACATAAATATCAATGATATAACGGTTGTGATATGTTATCAGGTGCCGTAACTACACTGTGTAGTGTGTTAGTGTATGTGTCACAGAATATCTTCTAATTGTAAGAGCAGCACTTAGTGACTCAACAGTATTTTGTGAAGCCTTGATATAAGAGGAAATCTAGAGATAACGTCTATAGCTAAGTGTGGATAGTGGAAGCTAAAAATTAATTGGTGGTAATTCCCGCAATGTCTGTATTTTCCGGAACAGAAGTATCACCCTCTGCTTTTTCTTTCCTGGCAAATACCATTAAAGTTTCATGACACCAATATGTAAGAAAAATCCATTGTGGAAGGAATGATTTGCACCGTATCAGTAGAGGTGGAGTCAGTCCTATCTACTGGAAAGAAAGGGGAGACAAGGGTTTCCATCGACGAAGAGGTAATAAGAAATGCTGCTTGGATGAAATACGACTAAGGAAGGAAATTGTCAGTTCCCATTTCAGAGCAATTACCCTACAGTCGTATGGGGATTGATGAAACCACACGAAACCTAAATTTGGCTGCCAGACACTGATTCGAACCCGTCCCCTTCAAAGTGCGAGTCCGGTGCCTTACCGGATGCAACACTTCTCTTGGTTGAATACAAAGTATTGGATTCCCGCTTAAAACTAAGATTTACTTTCTCTCCTGCTAAAACTTCCAGTACGCACTGTTGCATTTTTCCATGAATAATAACGCCTTTTTCCTGACCTTCAGACACCAGAGCCACGGAATCGCATCTCGAGCTCGGTATGAACACAAAAAATCTGACTCGGTTTGAAGAACTGCCCCACTTACGCTTCAAGTGATTTGAGAAGACCACGAAAACATAAATCGATATGATCAGATGAAATCGACAGTCACGTCTTGCGAAAAAATTAGTGAACTTAAAGCGCTTACGGCCTTCTAAAGCAGACGCCTTCCAAATCACGTGCATAGAAATACACAGAATCTGATGAGAGTGTGAGGAGCCCACCGTTTCGTCTACATCTAGCTGGCTGACTACACAGACGGACTGACCAAATTAGTGCAGTTTTTAACGCACCTGTCGCGTGTACAGACGGAGAAGGGTTCGAATCCCCGTCCAGTCATTCTGATCTGAAATATTCATCATTCTGTAATTCAGTTCGTACTAATGCCAGAATGGTTCCTTTAATAATACCACAGGCAACTCCTTCCGAAACCTATTGCAGCTGGAGCTCCATTTCAAATTTGTCGACAAGGAATTACACTCCGGCCTTCTTTCTACCACTCAGATCAATACAACTGAGGAGATTCGCTGAACCGATTTTTCAATTATGGAGTACTTAAAACATTCTGGGAGCAGGGGAGGTTAAAACGCCGTTTCGTCAGAGTCCATTGCGTTAAGAAATGTGGCACCTAGCCCAAATGATCGATGTTACCGTATGACCAAATTGTTATGTTCCTTAAAGTAGATGAATCTGTTAGTTTTCAAATCCATTCGTACATTTATATCCACAGATTGTTAAGCTCAGTGGCACTGATGTGATAGAGAACCCTTAAACGTGATATAGTTCCTGATATGTCATACAGGCTGTTGCAGGAGCAGTGGTAAATATTTCCATGTAACATGTGTCCAGTTTCTACTGGTTTCGGATATACAGATGGTTACAAATGAAATTCTCCATTGCGCGTGTTGGTGTATTCAATTCGCTACGGGCTTGTTTTTTTTTTGTGACTGTCATTTTTTTAAAGTTCTAATTGTGAAGTCGTGTATGAGTTTACATTATTAAATTTTCTAACTGTGTTTGTGATTATGCTTTGCTGGAAAATTCTGTTGCACAGTTTTAGGACGCCGCACGTATTTATAAATACTATGTTGTGTGTGACGACATGATATTTTTGTACGAGGTTTGTGATGGAGAGGCTGCTGCATGCTTGTAGAAAGTATAGTAGGCGTTTCCTTAACCGCATAGTACCACATGCGAGACTATTCGTTTTTTCACTAACCTGTGTAATACTGGTGCAATTTCCAGCTGTCATGTCGCATCTGAAAACTCAAATGAACAGTGTGTGGATGAAGTACGAGGACGTGCTGAAATCTAATGTCTCCGATTTTTTGTTATGTGAATACTCATGAAGCTTTTTGAATAAGACAAACGTTATTAACATTCTACACCTTTATTCTTCATATCTAGATGTTTATTTCACAACATAGTCACCCTGGAAAAGAAAACATTTCTTCCAACTAGAGGCCAGTTTGTTTATACCGTCATTGTATAATGTTTATAGGCACAGCCACAACCTCACCCCTGCTTGCACCGCTTCATCACTATCAAAGCGAAGTCATCAATGGCGTTCTTTAAGTTTTAGAAATAGATTAAAATCGAATGGGGCCTTGTCGGGACTGTATGTAGGATGATCGCTGACAGTGAACCGAAGGAGTCAGAGTGTTGCAGCGCAGTTGTGTGGTATGGCGTTGTCGTGCTGAAGGAGAGGACGCTCAATATGCGGACAAACGCATCCCTCCAATACTAAATTGACAATTGCTTTACGTTTCAGAATTTGTCCTAAAAACCGATCCCTTCTTCTAGTCAGGTTGTGGGACAAATTTCTTTTCTCCCGAATTCATTAGATACGATCTACCGATCTAATCTTTAGCATTCTTCCGCGGCACCACATTTCAGAAGCTTCGATTCGGTTATTCTCTTAACTGTGTATCGTTCTCGTTCTACTTCCGTACAAGGCTATATTCCTAACAAATGTCTCCAGAGCCGGCCGAAGTGGCCGTGCGGTTAAAGGCGCTGCAGTCTGGAACCGCAAGACCGCTACGGTCGCAGGTTCGAATCCTGCCTCGGGCATGGATGTTTGTGATGTCCTTAGGTTAGTTAGGTTTAACTAGTTCTAAGTTCTAGGGGACTAATAACCTCAGCAGTTGAGTCCCATAGCGCTCAGAGCCATTTGAACCTTTTTTTTTTTTTGTCTCCAGAAAAGACTTCCTAACACTTAAATTTATATTAGCTATTAGCAAAGTGCTACCGTTGCCAGTCTACATTTTATGTCCTCTCTACTTTACCTATCTGACCATGTATCACGTGCCCCCGGGTAGTGCTAGCGTTCGTGCAATGACGCGACAATTGTTCATCCATGGTCAGCAGTACGGAAAGTTTTGTTGTCTATTTTACACAGGTAGCTGTACAAGCTCCAGACGGTAAGCAGCAACTGAAACCTCATGATCTGTAGCAACGTTCTGAAATTGCTCATCAGTATCTAACACTGATCGAAGCTGATGAGATGTGGCCGGGAACGACGAGGCACATTTTACACTACAATGGGCAGTGAATACACAGAACTGCCGAATTAGCAATATTGTTAAATAGCGTGTTGTGCACGAAGAGCTGTTGCAACTGCCGTATGTGACTGTGTGGTGTGGATTCACAAGCATCTTTATTCTCAGTCCGTTTTTCTTTCAAGAGAATATACGCAGAGAGCCTGCCAAATGTACCCTGACTGCAATACGTTTCGAGACCTCCTTGTACAGCATGTGATTCCTGCTCTGGAAGAGCGCACTATGTGGAAACCAGTGTTTTCATATAAGATGGGGCAACACCTCATGTTGCTCGTCCAGTGAAAGATCTGCAAGATGCAATATTCCACGAATATGTTATCTCTAGAGGTTTTTCAGATGCATGACCTGCAAGATCACCTGATCTGAACTCCTCTTTGACCCCGTCCGCCCACGTCCCACTCCTACACATTACATATGGAAACATTTCTATAAATCTTTCTTTCTTCCACAGCGCCAGATCTGCACCTAGTGGCCAAAACTGTATTAATTTTTTTCCAGCGGAAATCGGTTTTACATTAATGCATTACGTCTACCAAGTTTCTCAGCCGTAAGATACACTACTGGCCATTAAAATTGCTACTCCAAGAAGAAATGCAGATGAGAAACGGGTATTCATTGGACAAATATATTATACTAGAACTGACATGTGATTACATTTTCACGTTATTTGGGTGCATAGATCCTGAGAAATCAGTACCCGGAACAACCACCTCTGGCCGTAATAACGGCCTTGATACACCTTGGCACTGAGTCAGAGCTTGGATGGCGTGTACAGGTACAGCTGGCCATGAAGCTTCAACACGATACCACAGTTCATCAACAGTAGTGATTGGAGTATTGTGACGAGCCAGTTGCTCTGCCACCATTGACCAGACGTTTTCAATTGGTGAGAGATCTGGAGAATGTGCTGGCCAGGGCAGCAGTCGAACATTTTCTGTATCCAGAAAGTCCCGTACAGGACCTGCAACATGCGGTCGTGCATTATCCTGCTGAAATGTAGGGTTTCGCAGGGATCGAATGAAGGGTAGAGCCACGGGTCGCAACACTTCTGAAATGTAACGTCCACTGTTCAAAGTGCCGTCAATGAGCACAAGAGGTGACCGAGACGTGTAACCAATGGCACCCCATAGCATCACGCCGGGTGATGCGCTAGTATGGCGATGACGAATACACGATTCCAATGTGCGTTCACCGCGATGTCGCCAAACACGGATGCGACCATCATGATGCTGTAAACAGAACCTGGATTCATCCGAATAAATGACGTTTTGCCATTCGTGCGCCCAAGTTCGTCGTTGAGTTCACCATCGCAGGCGCTCCTGTCTGTGATGCAGCGTCAAGGGTAACCGCAGCCATGGTCTCCGAGCTGATAGTCCATGCTGCTGCAAACGTCGTCGAACTGTTCGTGCAGATGGTTGCTGTCTTGCAAACGGCCCCATCTGTTGACTCCGGGATCGAGACGTGGCTGTACTATGCGTTACAGCCATGCGGATAAGATGCCTGTCATCTCGACTGCTAGTGATACGAGACCGTTGGGACCCAGCACGGCGTTCCGTATTACCCTCCTGAACCCATAGATTCCATGTACTGCTAACAGTCATTGGATCTCGGCCAACGCGAGCAGCAATTTCTCGATACGATAAACCGCAATCGCAACAGTCTACAATCCGACCTTTTCGGCCAACGCGAGCAGCAATTTCTCGATACGATAAACCGCAATCGCGACAGTCTACAATCCGACCTTTATCAGTCGGAAACGTGATGGTACGCATTTCTCCTCCTTACACGAGGAATCACAACAACGCTTCACCCGGCAACGTCGGTCAACTGCTGTTTGTGTATGAGAAATCGGGTGGAAGCTTTCCGCATGTCAGCACGTTGTAGGTGTCGCCACCGGCGCCAACCTTGTGTGAATGCTCTGAAAAGCTAATCATTTGCAAAATGTTCAAATGTGTGTGAAATCTTATGGGACTTAACTGCTAAGGTCATCAGTCCCTAAGCTTACATACTACTTAACCTAAATTATCCTAAGGACAAACACACACATCCATACCCGAGGGAGGACTCGAACCTCCGCCGGGACCAGTCGCACAGTCCATAACTGCAGCGCCCTAGACCGCTCGGCAATCACTTGCATATCACAGCATCTTCTTCCTGTCGGTTAAATTTCGCGTCTGTAGCACGTCATCTTCGTGGTGTAGCAATTTTAATGGCCAGTAGTGTAATTACAACCCACGCGGACTTCTGTGAGTAGCAGCACTTTAATTACAACTGTTGTGTCTAGACAAGACAGCCTAGACACAATGAGAGGAAGCCGAAAGGCACGCGCTAAGCTAAAGCAGGATGGCGTGAAGTCTGAAACAGGATACGTAATGAATGCTATAAAGAAAAGTACGTAGCTTCTGGAATACTTAACTTTAATCCATCCTTTTGGTACATCTGGAGATTGTGGCGATACAAGTGAGACTCTTTAGATACATGCAATGTTAATAATGGCGCCTTGCTAGGTCGTAGCCATGGACTTAGCTGAAGGCTATTCTAACTATCTGCTCTGCAAATGAGCGAGGCTTCGTCAGTGTGCATCGCTAGCTACGTCGTCCGTACAACTGGGGCGAGTGCTAGTCCGTATCTCAAGACCTGCCTTGTGATGGCGCTCGGTCTGCGATCACACAGTGGCGACACGCGGGTCCGACATGTACTAATGGACCGCGGCCGATTTAAAGCTACCACCTATCAAGTGTGGTGTCTGGCGGTGACACCACAACAACCATCCGATGTAATTCTCTCAGAATTGGCTGAATGCTACTACATACCACCTCTGTAACCAACAAAAATTGGGCATATGTTCCAAGGAAGTTTTATTCAAATTAGTCTGTCCTACCGCTTCTTAAAATACTTGCTGTTCCTTCTCAAACGAACTGGTGCAGTACATTGTAAAAGTAACAGTGATGCTGGTAGAATACAATGAAGCTAATTTAATTCGCGGAAGAGTTAGATAAAGGCAGCAACTCATGTAACAAGATCATGGGGAAATGCAACACGGTTGCCGGAGAAGCCACATGAGGCGAGGTCGCTAGTGATACTTAAACTTGCGGTTTCGGCAGGACAAGAGGCGAACCACACGTCACGAAGGCGGGGGCTGCCTCGCTGATCCCGGCTGACATGCAGCGAGCTGACTCGCCACTAAATAACCATCACCTGTCTTTATACGTCGGCGCCATTTCCTGTCATTCATGAAACACAAGTCCCCGTACGTAAACGCCTTAACCGACACTACAAACCTACAAAATCGCCCACGCGAGTGATAGCGACACTTATTACAGTTATCTTGTTTGTTAGTTTCCACTTGGTTAGAGAGTGTTGCTGCGCCACAACTGCGTTTTAAGTTTATGAACAACCACTTTAGTCGCTAAAACTTTTCTAGACTAGCTTTCCCAGTGTAATCTGAAGCTGACACTATAAATGCAACCAAACGTTGCTCATAATGCAATGAACATTTAAGTAAATTAAATAACAAGAATGTAGGAGTTTGAAGATGAAGAAGTTTTTAAGTTTATGCATGTATCGTATAACTACAGAAAAACGCAAAATATAGCTTACATTGTGCCGTGGTGAAGCAGAGTCAAACGATAAAGATAGTAAAAGATGGGAAGATTTTAAACTGACGTCCCCAGTAACATCGTAAGAAAAATAGACGTGTCATGATTATAGAAAGTAGACATTTTGATAAAATAGAAATAAAGGAAAGCTTCAGTATTAAAAAGGAGTTATTCTGTTTTGTCGAAAACAGACATTTTGAGACCGTGACTGTTAAGAAAATACAGGTTAGTTCTTGTAAAGAAGACCACCCAGCCGCTGTTATAATGCTGTATATTCACACAAATAGCGCCGTTACCTGTTTCGGACCGACAAGTTCATCTTCAGACAGTTGTTCACGTTTAGATGTACATTTCTTAATATTTATATTAGCTTGCGGCGCGTTCCATGAGGCGGTGGCGCCTCTATAATACTGCGTCATTATATTGCAACTTTTTTTAATTTATTGGCTTTCGACAGGGGGGGGGGGGGGGGGAACTGGGGGCCGAATCGCACAATAACCCTGGGTTCGGCGTGGGGCGGCGGTGCGGTGAGTGGACTGCTATAGGCTGTTGTGGACTTGTGAACTACTGAGGACCAAGCCTCTCAGTCGTTTCTAGGTCCCCAGTTCCATACAATACAATACAATATCCTCCACCACACACCATAAGTTGGCCTCCAGAGTACTGCTGTTCACAATTGGTCAAAAGTCGTCGATTAACTATCACAACAATGAACTTGTTTCAAAAGAGATATCTGAATATTCTACCATATCCCCGCTCTGATAATAAAACAAGTACACTATGTGATCAAAAGTATCCGGACGCCCTCAAAAACATACGTTTTTCATATTAGGTGCATTGTGTTGCCACCTACTACCACGTACTCCATTAGACATCTGTAGTCATTAGACATCGTGACAGAGCAAAATGGGGCTCTCTGCAGAACTCACGGACTTTGAACGTGGTCAAGTGATTGGGTGTCAATTGTGTCATACGCCTGTACGCGAGATTTCCACACTCCTAAACATCCCTAGGTCCACTGTTTCCGATGTGATTCTGAAGTGGAAACGTGAAGGGACACGTACCGCTCAAAAGCGTACAGGCCGACCTAGTCTGTTTGACAGTGACCGGCGACAGTTGAAGAGGGTCGTAATGTGTAATACGCAGACATCTATCCAGACCATCCCACAGGAATTCCAAACTGCATCAGAATCTGGTCATGATGTGGGGATGTTTTGAGGTCCATAAAGTAGGAGATCCATTGAGAATTAATAGAACATTAAAGAAGGATGCTGCTGATCAACATTGCAGTTCCATATGGCAAGACACATAATGTTCGTGGGTCTGTTCTACAGCAAGACAATGATCCCAAACATGCTTCTAAATGTGGGGAACTGAAGAACATTATTTGGCCACGCCAGTCACATGACTTAAATAGCATTGAACTATTATGGGTGAACTTGTCAGGGATGTCAGAAAACCGACGTTGAAGAGCTGTGGAATACTTTACAGAGGAGTTCAAAGACAGAATAACAAGATTTTGTGCAGCTGTTCTTAGGATAATGGGTTGATACTTTGAAAAGGCTGCAGTCTAAACCATATTGTACTATACTTAATGACGGAGAGAAAATACTTATGTTGTTAGTCTATTTAATTTGTACGATGTTTGTACGAGAGTAAGTCAGTTATTATTTGCAAGGTAGTTATAAAATTTCATTGTAATCAAATAGGAAACCTAAAATAACATCATTTTTCGACATAGTCTCCTTGCGTTTCAACGCACTTGGTTCATCGTTGTACAAGCTTCCTGATGCCCTCATAAAAGAAGGTACTCGGTTGCGCTGCGAGCCAGGAATGCACCGCTTCTTTCACTGCTTCGTCCAAGGCAAATCGACGGCCCCTTAATGCCTGTATGAGTGGACTAAACAAGTGATAGAAGGGGCAAGATCGGGCCTATATGGAGTATGATCCAGTACTTCAAATTTGAGTTTCTGGAGCGTTTCAGCAATGTATGCAGTAGTATGCGGACGGGCATTGTTGTGCAATAACACACCTTTTGACAGTAATCCTCGGTGTTTGCTTCGAATTGCAAGCTTTAGACTGGCAGTAATCATCTCACTGTAACGTACACTGTTTATTGTTGTGCCCCTTTCCCCATAATGTTCCAGTACTGGACCTTGTGCGCACCAAAATACCGTAAGCATCAGTTTTCCTGCGGACGGCTGGGTCTTGAACTTTTTCTTGCACGGCCAATTTGGATATTTCCATTCCATACTCTGCCGTTTACTCTCCGGCTCGTAATGATGGATCCATGTTTCGTCACCAGTAATGATCCTGTCAAATAAGTTGTCCCGTTCGTTACCATAGCGATCCAAATGTTTTCTGCAGATGTCCAAAGCGTTTGTTTATGCAACTGTGTGAGTTGTTTTGGGACCCATCTTGCACAAACTTTATGAAACCCAAGTCTGTTGTGGATGATTACCTAGGCAGAACCGTGACTAAACTGCAGACGATGTGCCACTTCGTCAATAGTTAATAGTCTGTCTAAGAGAATCATTTCACGTGAACTCTTTCACGTCAACTCTTCATTTGTGGCGGTAAACGGTCGTACGGCTCCTTCATCGTGCGTAACACTTGTGCGACCATTTCGGAAATTTTCAATCCATTCGTAGACACTCCCTTGTGACAAAACACTGTTCCCGTACTGTACCGAAAGTCTTCGATGAATTTCGGCCCCTGATACGCCTTCCGACCACAAAAAACGGATCACTGAACGTTGCTCTTCTTTGGTGCAAGCAGACAGCGGAGCAGCCATGATTAACAGCACGGCAACGATAACGAAACTAACCTAGCAGCTTGAAAATAGCAAAGATGTGACAACAAATAAACAAAGCATGCGTCATCAACGTAAAACGACAATACTATCAAAATAAACAAAATATATTTAAATTGCAGTAAATAATTGACTTACTCCCGTACATTTAAGTACAGAATGTAGACATAACTGCAACTTGATGATAGCTCTAAGAATGTATGTCAAAAGTACACTGTATATCTTCTTCTTCTTCTTCACTTCACATATTAGGCAAGTTGCCTGTACGTTACTTCATCTCTTACATAGGCTGCCTACCCTTCTTCTTCCAGGGTGTTTATAACCGAGAGCCTTTACCGGGAATCTTTCGCCAGCGATACAGTTCCCTCCTTTTTCTCCTATATTCCTTTATATTTTCGTTTAAGCTATGTATTCCTAAAACATTCTTTATATCTTCATTCCTTTTTCGGTCTACCTTTGTACATCCTTCTATTCTTCTTAGAAATCTCATTTCTTGAGCCTGTATTCTACTTTCTTGACGTCTTGTTGTTGACCATGCTTCACTTCCATAAGTAAGGATTGGTAATGCTATTTTTTTGTGAAACTTCAGCCGGGATTCTTTCGTGGCTTTATTCTGCAAAGTTTTTAAGATTCCTCCACATATGGAAGTAAATTTATTTAACTTTTGGCCGACGTCATGGTTACATTCCTAAATCATGTCCAATTCTAGATATTTAAAATGATTTACTCGCTTTAAGATTTTATCGTTCAAGACTATTTTAGCTCTTACTGGTAGCCTACCCAGAAATTCCATCACTTTCGTGTTATCTACCTAGAATGTTAGGCTGTAATAAGAGACTATCTGCTACAACTTATAGGGTCCCATCAGAAGGACACCTTCATTCTCTATAATCATAGCTCATCTGCATATAAAATTACATTTAGTCTAGTGTCTCGATTTCAAAGAACTCCATTTGTGTACAACATTTTCTATCTGCTTAAAACTGCATCTATATATATGTTGAAGAGCGCTGGAGAAATGTCGCGCGGAATGGCTGCTTGGTTTGAGCCGCCATGTCACGGATTGCGAGGCCTCTCCCTCGGACAGGGGTGCGTGTGTGCGCGCGCACGCTTGTGTGTGTGTGTGTGTGTGTGTGTGTGTGTGTGTGTGTGTGTGTGTATTGTTCTTAGCATAAGTTAGTTTAAGTTAGTTTATGTAGTGTGTAAGTCTAGGGACCGATGACCTCAGCAATTTGGTCTCTTAGGAATTCACACACATAATAAATACAGCATCCTTGTCGTAGCCCTTTATTTGTATTCATTGGCTTTATTGTTATGTTTCCCTTATCTATAAAAATTTCGGTGTTTGTGTATAGACCTTTGAAAGCATTTGTAAGGTGAGGTGAGATAGATAATCTCGTTCAACCATGATACTGCATAGCATTTCTCTATTCACATTGCCGAACACTTTCTCAAAATCCACAAAAGTAAGATGCGTTTACCAGTTGAATTCTCGCCTCTTTTCTACAACTTGTT
Source organism: Schistocerca americana (assembly GCF_021461395.2). Lineage (NCBI taxonomy): Eukaryota > Metazoa > Arthropoda > Insecta > Orthoptera > Acrididae > Schistocerca > Schistocerca americana. Next base: position 359,148,717 of record NC_060125.1, on the reverse strand, counting down.
GCAGTACAAAAACGTTGTTAATAATTGATCGTACTTTTCTCAAACCTGTTTGTTGTTCAGATATTTCTAAGTCTTGCGTTCAGAATGTTGACCTATAATTTATAGGCTGAATCCAGGAGGCTTATACCTCGTCAGTTACTACATTTATTTTTATCGCACTTTGTAAAGACAGATATTACTTTGGCTCTCAGTCAGTCTTTTGGTACTTTCTTATTCCTCCAACATTAATTAAATGCGTGAAAAAGTCTTAGATGCTGGAATAACCTTCCATACTTCTACAGTTCCATACAATACCATCTAAACCAGTGGTTTTCCTATTTTTTGTAAGTTTTAGAGCTTCTGTAATTTCTCTCATGTCAGTATCGTCCAGGATCTTTGTCTCATTGAGTTCAGGTAACACCTGTATTAAAGTATCCTCATACCACAATTTTTTATAGTGGTTTATCGATTCGTTCTCTCCTATATTATTAATATGTATACGATCATTTTCTTGCATGTTGAGTGATTGTAACTAATTCTTGCACAGGATCGACACGATGGATTCGGTTGTGGGACTTCAGTCTTTCCCATATCGCGTAGAAAGGCTTCTTCGAGTCTATCGCATTTTCTGAAAACGAAAATAACGTGGTGGAAATCTATCGCTTAACTGCCATCGCAGTCGTTATTCGTGAGTCAAGTCTGTGCTAACATAAAACCATCCTCCCGGTCCTTACTTGCAGACAATGCGATGGAAAATGAAATGTCGCAAGCATCCTCTGAGAAGTCACTTTTACTCTGTTTTTTGTTGCTGGCGTAGTTTTCCTAGTCCTCATTTCGCATCACACAGAATAGTGTGGGCTGTTACACATAGTGCAACTGCCAAGTGAAAAGTCTTTAGGGCTGTAATCTCAATTGACTCTCCTAACGACCAAATTTTGCAAAATATCTCGCCCATTTGCTGTACTTTCTGGACTAAGCGCTCGTTAACGAAAATATTCCCATTTGGTCTGCATCGAGTGTGAATGGAATTTTAATGACCATATTGAAGACGCACTCGTGTCTTGTTTATGCGTCGTGGTGACTCCGTTACAATGGATGAGTCGCAGTTTTGAGTAGTACCGTAAGCCACAGCAGGGACTGCGTTGTTGGAGACTGATATTATAAACAGACTCTTACTCTTCGATATCAAGTGAAACAATGGTTATGTCTTGCGGTTATATTCTCGAAGTAAGTGCGTACCTACAGTTATTTCTATTTATTGTTATTTCATACCTGACTACTACTAACTCCGTGAGACAGAAACTGTAGCTATCTTAAATGGCCAGAGAGAAAGCAGTCTGATCTTTTACCAAGTTTTTCAGTCTGCCCTCAATATTTCCATAGAGCATTTTTAAAGGAGACGATAACTGAACCGATGTATAACAAAATGATAAGTTTTAACCGCGATATATGTTCATTACTGATGTGACTTGGCAATACAGCCAAGCCACTATGAGATAGCCGAAAGGCACGCGTTTAAGCTCACGCAGGCTGGCGTGAGGTCTGGAACAGTTAAAGGATTTGAGTCTAGTAAAAAAAGTACGTAGCTTCTGGAATACTTAACTGTAATCCATAATTGGTGAACATCGGTCTGACGGTACATGCATCACAAGATAAATAGCTAATGATAATGGCGCCTTGCTAGGCCGTAGCAAATGACGTAGCTGAAGGCTATGCTAACTATCGTCTCGGCAAATGAGAGCGTAATTTGTCAGTGAACCATCGCTAGCAAAGTCGGCTGTACAACTGGGGCGAGTGCTAGGAAGTCTCTCTAGACCTGCCGTGTGGCGGCGCTCGGTCTGCAGTCACTGACAGTGGCGACACACGGGTCCGACGTATACTACCGGACCGCGGCCGATTTAAAGGCTACCACCTAGCAAGTGTGGTGTCTGGCGGTGACACCACAATTACCATCACAGTTTTCTACACATTGCTTTGATTTATTCATTTCTTCTTTTTGTTCGCTCCTTGGTTCCTGGGCGGTGAAGGGGGGTAAAGGAGCAGGTGGGACATATCCCCCCAATATATTTTTAAAAGCAATATAAACGTTTTGGGTCTTAGTTGAAAAAATTAAACCATTGTACGAACATGCCCAAGGTTAACTAATTACACATACTAAAAGCTCTTTCGCAGGAAGAATTAATTGTCTGCAGGATTTATTAACATTCCAGTAAATCGTATCCACTTATTCCTATTCATTAAAAAAGACCAATTCCAAGTTTTAATGAATCTTCTTCGTACGACTACGAGAGATGAAGGAGCAAAGTAATTGAGCACCAGTCCGCTTAGTTTCGCTGTAAGTTTGTGGGAGAGGTGGCCAGTGGCCAAACGGCTAACAATCGAACGACACGCTACAGTCATCTGCTGTACGGTGTTTGTACAATAGTAAAGATGTAGCCAGTGCATGTGTCGAGAGGAATTGCAATGAAGAGAAGAGATTTCAAGGCAATTCATCCACATTCTATCTTTTTAGAAGGCAATGTAATGACAGTGAATCTTTATTACAAAATGTATTCAAACATGCTCAATTTTACCGCTACAATGTAGTAGAAAATCTAGTTTATAGGAATTTATTAACTGTCTTTTAAACTGATCTAACACAGCATGTGGCATATTAAGTTCTATACATAGCAACAAATAATCCTGAGTTAATAACGAGCATCAAAACGAATACAGGGATGAGTGAACACTAGGTTGTCGTAGCGAGATTGAATATGCAACCCCCAAATCCTCCAAAAATAGACAAAAGATGTACCTATTCAAAAAAGCAGATAAAAATTCACTTGACGCCTTCCTGAGAGACAATCTCCACTCCTTCCAAATTGATAAGTGTAGACCAGAATTCAAAGAAATAGTATGGGTAGTAATTGAGAGATTTACATCAAATAAGTTAACAAACGACGGAGGCAATCCTCCTTGGTGCACAAAACGGGTCAGAACACTGTAGCAGAAACAACGAAACAAACATGACAAATTTAAACAGACGCAAAATCCCCAAGATTGGCGATCTTTTACAGGAACTCGAAATTTAGCGCGGACTTCAATGCGAGATGCTTATAACAGCCTCCACAACGAAATTTTATCTCGAAACCTGGCAGAAAATCCAATGAGATTCTGGTCGTTTTTTAAGGTTAGCGGTAAGAAACAATCAATGTCTTCTCTGCACGATAGCAAAGGCGATACTATCGAAGACAGTTCTGCCAAAGCAGAGTTACTAAACACAGCTTTCCAAAATGCCTTCATAAAATAAGACGAAGTAAATATTCCAGAATTAGAATCAAGAACAGCTGCCAGCATGAGTAACGTTGAAGTAAATATCCTCGGAGTAGTGAAGCAACTCAAATCACTTAATAAAAGCAAGTCTTCTGGTCCAGACTGTATACCAATTAGGTTACTTTCAGAGTATTCCGATGCATTAGCTCCATACTTAAAACTCATATACAACCGTTCGCTCGACGAAAGATCCGTACCCAAAGACTGGAAAGTTGCACAGGTCACACCAATTTTCGAGAAAGGTAATAGGAGTAATTCACTTAATTACAGGCACAAATCATTAACGTCGATATGCAGCAGGATTTTGGAACATATATTGTGTTCGAACATTATGAATTACCTCGAAGAAAACGGTTTATTGACATACAGTCAACATGGGTTTAGTAAACAACGTTCTTGTGAAACACAACTAGCTCTTTAGTCGCATGAAGTGCTGAGTGCTATTGACAAGGGATTTCAGATCGATTCCATATTTCTGGATTTCCGGAAGGCTTTTGGCACTGTACCACACAAGCGACTTGTAGTGAAATTGCGTGCTTATGGAATAATATCTCAGTTATGTGACTGGATTTGTGATTTCCTGTCAGATAGGTCACAGTTCGTAGTAACTGATGGAAAGTCATTGAGTAAAACAGAAGTGTGCAGGTAGTGTTATAGACCCTTTGTTGTTCCTTATCTGTATAAACAACTTGGGAGACACTCTGAGCAGCCGTCTTAGATTGTTTGCGGATGACACTGTCGTTAATCGACTAATATAGTCATCAGAAGATCAAACAAATTTCGAAACGATTTAGAAAAGATATCTGTATGGTGCGAAAATTGGCATTTGACTCTAAATAACGAAAAGTGTGAGGTCATCCACATGAGTGCTAAAAGGAATTCGTTAATCTTCGGTTAGACGATAAATCAGTCAAATCTAAAGGTCATAAATTCAACTACACACATAGGAGTTACAATTACAAAATGTAACAGATCTACTAAGGAGACTGCCTACACTACGCTTGTCCGTCCTCTTTTAGAATACTGCTGCACAGTGGGGGATTCTTACCAGATAGGATTGACGGAGTACATCGAATAAGTTCAAAGAAGGGCAGCACGTTTTGTATTATCGCGAAATATGTGAGAGAGTGTAACTGAAATGATACTGGATTTGGGCTGGACATCATTAAAAGAAAGGCATTTTTCGTTGCGGCGGAATCTTCTCACGAAATTCCAATCACGAACTTTCTCATCCGAATGCGAAAATATTTCGTTAACACTGACCAACAGAGGGACAAACGATCACCACGATAAAATAAGGGAAATCAGAGATCGTACGGAAAGATGTAGGTGTTCGTTATTTTCGCGTGCTATACGAAATTGGAATAATAGAGAATTGTGAAGGTGGTTCGATGAACCCTCTGCCAGGCACTTAAATGTAATTTGCAGAGTATCCATGTAGATGTAGATGTAGATATTATTTTTCCTTGATTATTCCCTAAAAAAGTTTTGTAATAAAGTTTTCTGTTGCTGCTTTGCCGGTGTTACTAAACAAAAGAAAACTACGGAGTGTGAATTCTTGGAGGGTATTCTTGTAAAGTAACAAGTTCCAATCATTCTTTGCTTTCTTTGTTTCGCTTATTCCATAGTCCTGCAGCGATCGCAGGGTCGGCGTGGTTGGAACGGATTTGGCATGGTTAATTGTTGGGGTGGCCAGATGCTCTTCCTGCCACCACCCCGTACCTCCAGGGAAGGGAATCAGTGTACCCCAGCTGTCTGCATCTAGTGTAAATCGTGAAATAGTGCGCACGTGTTTCAAATGTCTGTGACGCGTGTAACTGAGGCGGAACGTGGGGACCAGCCCGGTATTCACCTAGCGGGATGTGGAAAACCGCCAAAAAACCACATCCAGGCTGGTCGGCACACCAGACCTCGTCGTTAATACGCCAGGCGGATTCGATCTGGGGCTGGTGCGCCTACCTGAGTCCAGGAAGCAGTGCGTTAGCGCTCTCGGCTACCCTGGCGGGTTAAGTTCCAATCAATCTCGATGTTTTAAAAGCATAGGTCTGTACTTCAAACCACAAAGTACATAGTTTGTTTCTAGCGGCTTATTTTCACTTTCTTAAACTGATTTTAATAATCAGACTAATACAGTATTTAAAAACCTGGAGGTCTTTATCTTTACTGTTTCTCTCAACCGACTGAGCGGAAATTTCTCATGGGCGAAGAAGAGCTCAGGACTATTGCCGTTTCGCTTAGGACGTAATACACAATGATCATACACACTTTGTCGATAAATTTAAATGTTAACATTATACCAGGTGAGGCATTAAGGACAGACGTTTAGAAAAAACATATCGTTACTTGAGCTTAAAAAAAAATTTTATTTGTAGAATAATACTCAAATGAGGTTGCCATTTTACAAAATTAGTGCTTGAAAACATCTCCGAGGTGGCGATCATTTTTAGCGATGCTCTTCTCAAGCCACTCTCGGATGTTGGCTTCTATTCTCTCCAACACTGCTTTCTCAGTTTGAGCAATTTCCATACATATTGCTTCCATCTGTTCATCAAGTGTACGTGATTTATCCTCGTATAGACGTGACTTGAGCTTATCTCACAAAAAGTAGTCACACATGAACAGGTCTGGGGAACGAGGAGGCCAACTAATGTCACCAAACCGGGAAATGGCGCGATGGCGAAAAATAGTCCGAATAGCTTCCATTGACAATCTTGCTGTGTGAGCTGTGTCCCCATCCTGCTGAAACCGATCTCGCCGGATAGGAATACGTTTTCTTCTTGGGTCAGATGGGAAGAATTCAGTGATCGTCTGTCTATAACGTTCCGAGGTTACACTTACAGTGTTTCCTTCATAGTCTTGGAAAAAGTATGGATCAATAAAATCTTTGCATGTTACAGCACACCAAACAGTCACCTGGGGACTATGTAATGGTCTCTCATGCATTAGTTTTGGATTTCACTGGCCCAATAACGACAGTTCTGCTTATTTACCATGCCATTCCAATGAAAATGCGATTCATCACCCATAAAGATAATAACGTTGTCACTTTACTCAACTATGGCCTCTATTTCTTGAGTAGACTTCAGCTATTATACATAATCTTTAGGGTTCAATAGTTGCACCATGAAGGATGAAATCCTAGATCAATGTGCAAAACACTGAACGATTACTGAGGCGCAGTTCATCAGAACGTCTCCTAGCAGTTCGAGCAGGACTACAGAGTATGGCTTGCTGAACTCTTTCAGCATTTCCTGCAGTGCACACTGAGCGAGGAGCCCCTGACGGTTTTCTATTCACCACTGTTCCTCGTAAAAGAAATGATTCAGCCCACCGTAAAATGATGTTAAAGCGGGAACACCATCATGTCTCGCAAGATTGAAATGGCGACGAAACTCACTCTGAACTGCAGAAATAGACTCATTATTAGGCACAAAACTATCGTAAGCAAAGACACGATGTTGGACAATCCAAAGCGCCATGACCTCGGCTAAACAAAATGGCAGGAGTTACCAAACACGTGACCACATCATTTCCCCCCTCCTACTACTTGGGCCTGAGTACTATCTGTTCTAAAAACGTCCATCCTTTCTGCCTCACCCTGTACAACTTTTTTGTACTCGGTAGTCGCAAAATTCGTTTTAATTCAGGCTTAAAATGCCAAGCTTTAGAAATTTTAAGTTCCATGAAAATATACGGTCAGAGGCATCCAGAATGCTCCAAGAAGTGGTTTTAGCCCCTAATTTTTCAACTTTTTTCAAGGTGATCTCTCGTTTAGACCCCTTGTGATCTATTCGCTATTTATTGAGTCGTGCTCCCCAGTAGTTCAATGCTAGTGGCGCCTGTCGTCGTTATCCTTATTACATACCGCTTGACAAAAAAAAGTGGAGTACCCAGTAGATATGGTCTAATGCCAGTGCAGTTTCGTACATGTACACATACCATCGGTATTATTAGCGCTTTAAATGTCTATGAGAAGTGGAATGGCCACTAGAGTGCTTTAGCGCTGTTCATGTTTAATGTTGGCCGGCCGCGGTAGTCTAGCGGTTCTAGGCGCTCAGTCCGGAACCGCGCGACTGCTACGGTCACCGGTTCGAATCATGCCTCGGGCATGGATGTGTGTGATGTCCTTAGGTTAGTTAGGTTTAAGTAGTTCTAAGTTCTAGGGGACTGATGACCACAAATGTTAAGTCCCATAGTGCTCAGAGCCATTTAGCCATGTTTAATGTTGTTCCAGGGATGGTAGGATATACAAGGGGTGTGAACAGCATCATGTGGTGAGTGATCACTGTGAAGGACACGGAAACGCTGTGCAGGCGTGTGAACAGCGTTATCCACACCTGACAGCGTTTGAAAATGGGCTAATTGTGGGTCCCCATTAGGCCGGCCGGTCGAATGGTGCAGTGCCCAGAAATGTGTAGTGACAGTGGCCCGATGTTACACTGCCTGGGAACTCTAGGAGGGGTATACAAGGACTGGTCGTCAAGGTTCTGTCTGCGCCGCCTGCAGACCATACAGAACAAAGTGCTACGTATCATAAGCAACGCTCCACGATACACACGCACCAAGGACCTTCGCAGAGAATACTGCCTTGAGACCCTCACGGAGGTTTTCAAAAAACTCGCCACATGACTGTACAGGAAAACCAGACCTTAGAACAATCCTTTCATCCTTAACCTGAGAAACTACGATCACAACCATAGGGGGAAACATAACCGTCCGAAAACGCTACTAGTTATGGACAATTAACCGTCCAAAAACAGTACTAGTTATGGACAATTAACTACCTAAGGGTAGCACTAACACACAAATATAGCAACTGCACGCGAACCCCTGTAGCACAGTAAAGCTAACTGGGCCAGCCGAAGTGGCCGTGCGGTTAAAGGCGCTGCAGTCTGGAACCGCAAGACCGCTACGGTCGCAGGTTCGAATCCTGCCTCGGGCATGGATGTTTGTGATGTCCTTAGGTTAGTTAGGTTTAACTAGTTCTAAGTTCTAGGGGACTAATGACCTCAGCAGTTGAGTCCCATAGTGCTCAGAGCCATTTGAACCAAAGCTAACTGGCATTGCCAGCTGTAAACCAACCGACCAACCGGCAACGCAGGGAAACCGTACTGCACACTAAAACGAAAACAAACCCAACCAAAACCCATACACAGTGCGATCGATTTACAACCAGTCCACCACTCAAATAACGACCTTGGCATGTTACAGGTAGAGACACTGCAGCTGACCCAGGAAAGTCACAGACTGTGCCCAGCTCAGCAGTAGCCCTTCTCGATAGGACTGATGCTCTTTACGATGACCTAAGCTCTGAGAACAAACCGAGGATAGCACGATACCCGAAACTAACAACAACGTCAACTTTGCACGGTCTGCCGCACACAGCAAGAAAACCTCTTCTGCTCTTACTACCCGACCAGACTAATGCAGAAGTTTTTTTTCTCCCCCTTGTCGCTTATCTTGGCACTTTCTTCCCTCTGCCCTTGAAGCCGCTACCGTTCGTTCCCTTTTCGTCCTCTATCTATCTCCTTGACGTGACTGTAATAGAGAGTAATCCTACACATATGTATGGATAACATCACAATTCCACGTCTAGTGAAGTCCTCAGTTAGTGACTACAAGTACGGAGGTGAGAGTAGAATTTTTGTGATGGTTATCACGTCGGTGTGGGCGTGGAGGGGCTCCACATTTTTTTAAATAATGAAAAAGGTTCCGGTCGACCGCGTCCTACAATAAGAAGGGAGCATCGTTGTACTGTGCTCAAGCACAGCTTAATCACCCCCCCCCCCCCCCCCCTCATACCTGCTTCTGCCGTCCGCGAAAAAGTACCGGACTGCCTCCAACATTTTGTGTTATTCCGCACCATTGGTCGCAGACTACCAATAGCCCGACTAGGGAGTTCCCGTCCCATGAGTAGACTACCGTTAGCAACACAACACAAACGGCAGCGTTTGGAGTGGTTCCGTGACTGAGAAGCATGGACTTCTAATGAATGGCGACGCATTGTGTTCAGCAATGGATCACGGTTCTCCACAAGCCCGGATGACTGCAGTCGGCAAATATGGCTGCGACCTCCGAAGAGGTCCCATTCTTGCGGTGTTTTGGGGTGGTACAGCGACGTTACTCCTGGCGTCATTGTGTGGTGAGCCACCAAGTACGACTTCATGACGTGACTAGTAGCGATTGAGGGATCTCTGACGGCACACCGGTCCGGCACTGGTATCCTAACTACTCGTGTGTCACCTCTCATGCGACAATTTCGTACTGCCATGTTTCAGCGGGGCAATACTCGCCCACTCACAGCAAGTGTCTCTGTGGACCTATGTACTCCCCTAGCCAACAAGTTCCTTAGATCCGTCCCCGATAGAACATGTACGGTACCAGCTCGAAATTCAAATGGCTCTCAGCACTATGGGACTTAACTTCTGAGGTCATCAGTCCCCTAGAACTTAGATCTACTTAAACCTAACTAACCTAAGGACATCACACACATTCATAGCCGAGGCAGGATTTGAACCTGCGACCGTAGCGGTCGCCCGGTTCACGATTGAAGCGCCTAGAACCGCTGGGCCACTTCGGCTGGCGGTACCAGCTCGGATGTCAACTCCGTCCCTGAGCCAGTATCTACACCTACATCGTACTCAGCAAAACAGCTGACGGTGTGTGGCTCATGGTACTTCTGGGACCATTAACTGACCCGCCGCCCCCCCACCCTGCCCTGTTCGACTCGCGAACGGAGAGTGGGAAGAATTATTGCCGGTAAACCTCTGTATTAGCTCAAATTTCTCGAATTTTCTAGTCGTGGCCATTTCGCGAAATGTGTGTGGAAGGAAGCAATTGTTGTCCGACTCTTCCCGGAAAGTGCTGTCTCGAAATGTCAACAGCAAACCGTTCCGTGATGCACAACGCCTGTCTTGTCACGTCTGCCACAGAAGTTTGTTGAGTATCTCTACCGTCCTTTCGAGACGACTAAAGGAGGAGGAGGAGGATTTTAGTGTTTAACGTCCCGTCGACAACGAGGTCATTACAGACGGAGCGCAAGCTCGGGTGAGGGAAGGATGGGGAAAGAAATCGGCCGTGCCCTTTCAAAGGAACCATCCCGGCATTTGCCTGAAGCGATTTAGGGAAATCACGGAAAACCTAAATCAGGATGGCCGCAGACGGGATTGAACCGTCGTCCTCCCGAATGCGAGTCCAGTGTTCTAACCACTGCGCCACCTCGCTCGGTGCGAGACGACTAAACGAACCCGTGACAAACGCGCCGCTCATCGTTGGATCTTCTCTATCCCTTCTATTAGTCCTATCTGATAAGGATTCCATATTCATGAGCACTTCTCAAGAATCGGTCGAACATAAAATGGATGAGTTACATTTCCTTAAGATTCTTCCGAATCTCAGTCTAATATCTACTTTTATTACTATTTTTTAAGTAGTCATTCCCCTTCAGCTAGTTACTCCTAGATATTTTACGGTAGGTACTGTTTACATGCTACATTTATGTAAGTTCGAGGTCAACTGCCAGAACCTACACCATCCTACAATCCTCTGCAGGTCATTCTACAAATTGATAATGTCGTCCGGCGTTGCTACCGTCTTATAGACAACCGCATCATCTGTGAACAGTCTTACAGAGCTTTCGGCGCGTTCTACTAGCTCATTTATATACAATGTAAACAGTAACGGTCCTATTACACTTCCTTGCGGTACTCCGGAAACTAGTCCGCAACTCGTGGTCTAGTGGCTAGCGTTGCTACCTCTGAATCACAGGGTCGCGGGTTAGATTCCCGGCCAGACTGGGGATTTGCTCTGCCCGGAGACGTGTTTGTGTCTTCATCATCATTCTAGAACATGGCGAGACTGGACAGTGTAAAGATTGGAAATTTGTTGCGGCGCTGATTCACGCAGTTCAGCGCCGCACAAACCAAATATCGTCAGTCATCACCATCGGCAAATTACCTTTACATCTGCCGATTTTGTTCCGTTAACAGCGACGTGTTGAGCTCCATCTGAAAGGAAGTCTTGAACCCAGTCGGAAATCTGGGCCGATACTCCATAATCTCGTTTCTCTTTTTTTTTTCCCCCTCTCTAACCGGCAGTGCGGTACGGTGTCAAATGCATTCCTGAAGTCAAGGAAGACGGCATCAACCAGATATCCAGGATCTCAAGGACCAGTTGTGAGCTAGTTTGCCTCAGGGAAGGATACAATGGCTTTGTTACACCCTTCCCAACCGAATCAGTGCATGCACCTAGGCCAGACGGGGTTCAACTGTATACTCGCAAGATACCTTTGTAAAATTTGACTCTGTTTTGAAATCACTGAAATAACACATTTACTGAGCCTCTTTTGTTTACCGCTTCACTTCTCTGTGCTTAACCTCCTTTGTCATGAAGTGTATGTAGACTCTTTTGCCGCTCCACTAACTCGCAGTCATCTCTTTTTCCGTTTCCTCGTGTATATGAGCAACATGTTTTATCTGTCTATTCCTTCTAAAATATCTCAACACGCTTCTCTCCCAATAATACTTATCCTCTGCAACCAAATCTCACTCTCATTCCCTCTAAAGAGGTGAGTTGTTATCCCTGCGCAGCCGTAAGGTCTATAGAAGTAATAAACTGTGTCTGTCTTATGTCAAGAGGGTGTCAACATCTAAAGACACTGACAATTACGTGACTTAAAGTGACCGCTTGATGCGACTGGATGCCCGAGAAGATTTTATTAGTTCGTATCACCATGAGACCGTAGATTCGTAGATTACCCGATCTGTTCTGAACGCACCTCTTATGTGATCACATTATGCCAGACGACCATATTTTCCCACAGGCAATTGACAGTGGCCTGAGAAAGATAATCGCTTACCACAGATACAGGATGGTTATAATTAAAGTTTCACACTTGAGCCAGTGTAGATGGAAAACTGTTTACCGTATAGGTGTTAAACGTTATGGAAATGATGTTCAGCCAGTGCGCTGCAGTATATTGTTGGTACTGTTACTATCATGCCTTGTCGTTAGACGCCGGTACTGCCACGGCGACATGGGTTGAAACACAAGCATCAGCGTGCATTACAGCTGCAGGCAGTCAACATGGGTCTGGAAAAAGTGAGCATTAAGGGACTATGGGAGGTCCTCTTTCCACACAAGAGTTGAAGAATGCGATTCGGAAGTTTGAATTAACTGGCGATTTGGGAATTGCTCCTGGGAGAGGCCGACGGCCAATTGCACCACACATTGATGAAGAAGTTACTGTTGGCATGACTGAGAATGCTGGACGCAATGTGCAATCTTCAAGCAGTTCACAAGCTGTGTCACGAAAGCTGAACATTCTATGGTCCATCATTCGAAAGATACTGCGAAAAATTGTGAAATGGCATCTCCTATGCGGTTCCAAGCTGTCGTGGATACAGATGGTCTTCACATTGAGCAACGTTTGTAACCTGGAGCCGGCCGGAGTGGCCAAGCGGTTCTAGGCGCTACAGTCTGGAACCGCGCGACCGCTACGGTCGCAGGTTCGAATCCTGCCTCAGGCATGGATGTGTGTGATGTCCTTAGGTTAGTTAGGTTTAAGTAGTTGTAAGTTCTAGGGGACTGATGACCTCAGAAGTTACGTCCCATAGTGCTCAGAGCCATTTGAATCATTTTTTGTAACCTGGAACGTGCCCGCATCTCGTGGTCGTGCCGTAGCGTTCTCGCTTCCCACGCCCGGGTTCCCGGGTTCGATTCCCGGCGGGGTCAGGGAATTTCTCTGCCTCGTGATGGCTGGATGTTGTGTGCTGTCCTTAGGTTAGTTAGGTTTAAGTAGTTCTAAGTTCTAGGGGACTGATGACCATAGATGTTAGGTCCCATAGTGCTCAGAGCCATTTGAACCAACCTGGAACGTAAACATGATACCCAATAACAAATGTTACCCTCTCATTTAGAGTTTAAAATGTGTTTCTTCCAATGGTTTATTCGTTATTTCTCTTCCCCGTGTCATTGCAAATGTTACCACTCGTTTCTTCATGGGAGTCTTCTCAGGTAGCAAAAATGTAATTGTAACCACCCGTATTTTCACAATAGCGAACACTAGGCATCAAAAGCGCTCGCGCCATAGCTGTGCCACCGCTGTATGTTTTTAATTCGGCAGCCTAATCTATGAAGCGGCTGTATCAGTGACACACCTTCTCAAGATGATAAAAAACTATGAGACGATAAGATAAGGAAGAACACCCAGTAGCGGTCTCCCAAACAGTTTTATCTCTGCGGATGCCGCTGGAAATACCGACGGGCCAGTGGAGAATTTATCGCAGTACTTATCTGCCACTTCAAGCTAAATGTTTCGCTAATGGCTACCCTAATACTCTCACAAACATCTTTTTTAAGAAAGTTTTTTTTCACCGACAGTAATATTTGTTTCACCATATCAATATGTTTCTGAATTACGTCCGCCGACAGCGTCACTACACCTCTTATTTGCCGAATCGTAGTCGGGTGATGCTGAGGGAATTAGATTAGGAAATGAGACACTTAAAGTAGTAAAAGAGTTTTGCTATTTGGGGAGCAAAATAACTGATGATGGTCGAAATAGAGAGGATATAAAATGTAGACTGGCAATGGCAAGGAAAGCGTTTCTGAAGAAGAGAAATTTGTTAACATCGAGTGTCAGGAAGTCGTTTCTGAAACTATTTGTATGGAGTGTAGCCATGTATGGAAGCGAAACATAGACGATAAATAGTTTGGACAAGAAGAGAATAGAAGCTTTCGAAATCTGGTGCTACAGAAGAATGCTGAAGATTAGATGGGTAGATCACATAACTAATGAGGAGGTATTGAATAGAATTGGGGAGAAGAGGAGTTTGTGGCACAACTTGACAAGAAGAAGGGACGAATGAATGCACGTGTACTAGCGACGGCATATTAAACTTGCACAACATGCACGTTTGAGCGGACGAAAACCGGTATGCGCAGGTAATTCAAAATCACTAATACAGGGTTTCTATTAACATCTGGGCCGGGATAATTCGTGACCATATCATTGGGCCATATCTACTGCCAAACAAACTAATAGGACCGATCTACCTTCAATTTAATAGAGGTGTTTTGCCTACCCTATCGGATGTGGCGCCACTAAAAGTTCGGATGGGCGTGTGGCTACGACACGACGGAGCTTCAAGCTTTGATGTCGATGAGCGAAACCACCTCAACGTCGCATATCCTAATCGATGGATTGGTACGGATGGACCAGTTCCGTGGCCAGCAGGGTCGCCAATTCGACTATTTTATGTGGCGTATTATGAAGAGTACGGTGTATGGCACACATGTAAAGCCAGTGCAGGATCTTACTGCTCGAGTACACGGAGCGATTGAAGTACTTTAAAGGCAACTGAAAGCACTGACGCAGTTTGAATCCAGTTTGTAACGTAGACAGAGCGATGGTCTACTTAAGTTGGGTTTGTTGACATTGTGTAGAGTGGACACCTATGTCAGATTTCGACGCTCTCAGTGCCGGCCGCGGTGGTCTCGCGGTTAAGGCGCTCAGTCCGGAACCACGCGACTGCTACGGTCGCAGGTTCGAATTCTGCCTCGGGCATGGATGTGTGTGATGTCCTTAGGTTAGTTAGGTTTAAGTAGTTCTAAGTTCTAGGGGACTGATGACCACAGAAGTTAAGTACCATAGCGCTCAGAGCCATTTGAACCATTTTTTGACGCTCTCAGCGCCCGAGCCGTGAGTTTCCGGATATGCGTCCCTTCTTGAAAAGCGATCAGTGTGCCTTCCCCCTCAACATGCTTCTTCCCACCCCAAATTCACACCTTGTATGTAACTATTCTGTCAACGTATTTTTGCACTTTTTTAAAAATGCCCTCGACTTTATAACTCGTTTTCATTAGAGCGTTTTCTCGTCTGTTTGTTAGGTACAAATTTTGCAGTTCATTTTAAACTAACTTGAGCTAGAGAATTGAAACTTTCATCATCGTTCAGGACTGAGTGGAATGCAATGTTAACTCGCTTTCTTGTCTGGCTTGTAGCGAAGGGTATTTCCCGCTTTTCTGCTCCACTTGCGAATGTTTCGTGGTAAGAATAATTATCGGTAAGCTCCCGTGTGCACTTTAATCTTCTAATTTTTGCCTTCGAGGACATTTCGTGGGATAAAAGTAAAAGGAAGCATTGTATTGGTTGACTCAGGTGAAGAGAAACTGAAATAATACTAAAATTAACCGCATCTCTCTGGTTTTATCTCATCAAGATGTTTGAAATCGACTGAAAAATCTCACACACAAAAGACTAAAAAGCTGAAAATAATTATTTGAATAAAAATCTTTTTAACACAACACTGTCTTAAGTCGGACTAAAAAGTATTACATAATTTCTCATAGCTTCGTACATACCCTAACCCTATATAGATAGCCATGATAATTTTTGCTTGTGATTTTTAACGGTTATGTAAATACTTGTAGAATTTAAACCATAAAACGTGTGTCGCTTGCATTACATAACTGATGCATGAAGAGTTCACCTTCTTATTATTATCTGTTGCCTGCGCCCCATCTTTCTCGTTTTAATTTCTACAAACACTTTCGTAACTATTAAAAATTCACAAGCGCTAATATTCAGGGCTCTTTATATTGGGGTAGGAATCCATATATGGCTAGAAAAAAATATTTTATAATTTTTAGTCCGTTTTAAAACATGTTATGTTAAAGACATTTTATTTAAATAATTACTTCCGTGTTTCCAGAGAAAGAAAATAGGACGGTTATAGATAAGCATCTCGTCGTCATGAAGCTGTATAGAGACAAAGCATTTATTGGTTAGAACAAAAATGGGGAGAATCTTTTTTCGTGACTTCTTTGAAGAAATATTTCCGCTATTTACATCAAGCAGTTTAGAAACATTCCGAAAAACGTAAATCACGATGGTCAGATGGGAATATAAACCTGGCCCCAACACCTTCACCATCTCACTACATCGATGACATTTAAGGATCAGTCGGTACATAAATGTAGACAGCTCAATTCGAGGTCTACGACGTTTCAGAATGAGATCCCAACATAAAAGAAAGGCTGTCACGGTTGACAGCATGCGAAGGACAAGCATTTCTTTTTCGTATGTGATTAAAATTTATCTTTTTCTTCTTCGCTTCATAGATTAGGCTTTTAAGCCTATTTCATCTTCGCAAATTCTTTACATCTTATTCCTCAAGATGAAACAAAGAAAATAGCATTCTGTGACGAAGATCTGGTCCGACATAAAATTGTTTTACGGACGCGGTTTTAATCATCTAGCTATTTGGGTTGGCGAATTCGATATATCATTAAAAATCTTGAAACATAATTATCCAGTCTCAATACAGAAGTAGCACTATTCACAACACATTCAAGAACAAAACCCAGCGATAATAAAGGATAGCACTTAATTTTTTTATAAAGCACCGAATGATCATGCAAAAAGTTTTTCTTTAATTTGTACGCCAAGTATTTTTTACCAGCATTCAATGAAAGAACATCCTATGGATTTAACATCCCGTCAACAACGAGTTCACTAAAGACAGAGAACGAGTTCTGATCAGAATTGAATGTAGAATGATGTCGACCATATCCTTTCAAAGTAATCGTCCCGGTATTTACATAAATGTATTTGTGGAAACATAGCTATTACCGTTACCTTAATCTGTCATGTACACAAAAAGATGGGTGTTAAAGCTGAAGAAAATTCTTGAAACCTTGCGTACTAATGCTTGTCGTAAACTTTTCCATTTATTTCGAACCTTTTATGAAATATGAGCTTACGTGGTTCGCTCTCTAATTACACACGGAGATACTCTTCGTCGTATTGGTTGTATTTTAGGGAGAAGGGATCGAGAATGATATTGCGTGACGTCTTCCGCTGGTCTAGTCTTCGTTAGTTACGCGCGCGAAATTGTACGGCTGACGCCTTAAGAATCCGTTTTCCTTCCTGTGCGTTATATTCCCTTCAGAAAACTGCGTCGTTATCACTTGAGGAGCGTAAAAGGCCACACCGACGGAATGTGGGCGTGTTTGCGAACACGAGTACCGTAGCGCCACGTAATACCAACAGTGTTACGCAAATACAGCTGTTCTGCTACTTCGCACGTCACGAACGGGCTTACAGATCAGTGCGAGATGTTTTTCTCTCGTTGAGCAGTTGGCCTATCCATAATGTTCGGCACCGCTAAGACCTCCTTTTGATTATTCTTACTGCAAAAGAGTGTGGATATACAACGTTGTCTGACGTGCCTTTAAACGCATTCCAATTTAAATGAAAAACTTATTTTCAAATTATTTGTGCAAACAGTAAAAATTTAACTCTGTGTATCTGGACTAGTGAAAGGTCAGAATTTTTCGATTGCCACAGCTGAAATAGTTCCTTTCCCCTCATCCTTTCCCATCATTCTAATATAACTTTCGAATCGTTATTGAATCCTTTCTTTTAATTATCTTAGTAGGCTTTAAATAATTAAGAATTCGACTGTATTCAACAGATGTCTTTGACATAGTTATCGTGATTCGCGAATATTCCACTCTGAAGGAAAATATTGAATCAACACATCGTGGAACTACGATCTTTCAACGCACTGTTGCGATCGCAGTTCAAAATTATACGGCTCTCAAGTTCCATAGTAACTAGCGGCGAATCCCAAAGCATAATAATAGCTCTGAATCCCCAATCTCACAGTATTTAAATCTCCTAATTTTTTCAGCCTCAGTTCTCTTAACTAAACTTTGCAGAATCTCCAAACTTTCAACCTTTCAGTCCCCAAACTAGTTGATATCGAATGTGAAATTTTTGTAAAAATCTGCGGAGGGAAATAATTCCTCCAGTCCTCTTTTGGTTCGGTCCTGCTCGATAGTTATTCACCACACTCGTTGCTAACGAGCATTACATCGTTGAGTGATCCTTTGTGAAGGCAATGTGTTCGTGAAAACTCGATAATTTCACAGATCCAGAGCATATCACATTTGGTAGGATCACCACTTCCTTTCATTCATCATGAACAGGTTCACCTCTCAGCAACGATTCCTTTACCGCTTTCTGCAGTAAAGGTTTCCAAGCGGCCAATCATGGACGTTACCATTAGTTTATTCACTCAGATTTCGTTATTCCCCTCAGTATGAGGTGAAGCCTAGATGGATGTTGAATGGTTGAAAACAAGCGTTACTTCTGGTGACTCGTTAACATAGCGATCATTTGAAAAAGTTGCGAAATGCAAGGGGACCTGCTACATATAGTTAACTACTCACTGGAACCAATCGTAATCGCCAAATACATAGGGGTAGCCTCATGGAGTGGTATAGCTGTACGGAAGACAGATACCAGATCCCAGGGTCTTTCACAGAAACCTAAGAAAGCATCATGTAATCTCAGGAGCAGTCTCCTACAAAACTCCGTTTCGTTTTATTTTTATCTTTGGACCTCTGCTACCACAATGAATGGTTTCGTTGTAACGCTACGCTCCGAATGTGGATTGTATTCAATCCAATTTCAACCCACATCCCTCTTCAAGTGTCAGGAATTTTCTAGGGAATTTTTGAACACCCTGAAATGTAGCTCCAGCATTCACCCAAGAAACGCATAGGTTGCAATCTAAAAAGTATGTTACCTGACAGATGGCAAATTTAATCCACTACGTTGTGTTCCTAGCCTCTCAAGCACACCAAAAAACGCATACTTTACTGTGGTGTCACCGCCAGACACCACACTTGCTAGGTGGTAGCCTTTAAATCGGCCGCGGTCCGGTAGTATACGTCGGACCCGCGTGTCGCCACTGTCAGTGATTGCAGACCGAGCGCCGCCACACGGCAGGTCTAGAGAGACTTCCTAGCACTCGCCCCAGTTGTACAGCCGACTTTGCTAGCGATGGTTCACTGACAAATTACGCTCTCATTTGCCGAGACGATAGTTAGCATAGCCTTCAGCTACGGCATTTGCTACGACCTAGCAAGGCGCCATTATCATTTGCTATTTATCTTGTGATGCATGTACCGTCAGACCGATGTTCACCAATTATGGATTAAAGTTAAGTATTCCAGCAGCTATGTACCTTTTTTGCTAGTCTCAATTCCTTGTCATTTTCCAGACCTCACGCCATCCTGCGTGAGCTTAAACGCGTGCCTTTCGGCTTCCTCCTAGTGGCTTGGCTGTCTTGCCAAGTCACAACATTTACAATCTTGTACTATCCTATCTGGTTGATAGTAAATTTGACACACAATGTTGTGTTCCTATCCTCTCAAGTACAAAAGGGCTATCTCCCAGTCATGCGTTTGAATAATACGTAATACTTCTTGCTTCTCTTCATTATTCAAGTTACAGCAGGAGCAACTGATGGTGTAGCTATGTTGTGCTAAACTAAGTACGAAAGGCTTGAGAGAATGCATGCTTCAGTTGCTTTTTGATTTTGGATCACTTACAAAAAACGTTTCCAAAGTCATCTCTTCGTGACTCTTGCACCACTGAGTATTTAGCAGCAAAGGACATCGGTGCACACACTTCGATAAAATAATACTGTATCCACCATCGTAGTATTTTGACACTAAAGTTCACTCAGTTAATGATAGAAGCATTACATCGAAATCCAACGGAAGAATGGTTAACGTTGTCGTAACATTAGTTGTAACCTTCCCACGAAGTCGGAAAGAACTACTTCCACTGAAGAAACTGTTTTCCCTTATCTTGACCTTATCTTGAAGGAAGCTTTTAGCTTGTTAAGTGTAAGTATTTTCTTGGAAACCTAATCGGTAGTTCTCCTGGAGCGGCATTAAATTAGAACTAAAGTGAAGGGACTTTCCACAACAAACAAAAACACATACGAGGTATGGCGAGCAAAATGTAGACATTTTGATAAAACATCAGAGCGCTCCAGTCTGTTACTTTTGTCTCAGCAGAAACTGCATTGCCGGAAAGAAAATTAGTACACTCTTTTAGAAGTTTCCAATTCACTCAAGATTTCCAGAATGAGATTTTCACTCTTCAGTGGAGTGTGCGCTGATATGAAACTTCCTGGCAGATTAAAACCGTACGCTGGACTGAGGCTCGAACTGGGGACCTTTGCCTTTCGCGGGCAAGTGCTCTACCATTTTTTAAAATCTCATTTTGTTCGTTTTGGTTCGTTTCATCTGCTCGGTGCGGACGTCACAAGACGCCCGTTTCAGTTCGTTGTTTGATCCATTAACTCAGTTTTTTTTATTACAGAGGGCAGATAACCGTCTGACCGAACACGCGGAGTTACCGTGCCGGCACCATCTGAGCTACCCAAGCACGACTCACGCCCCGTACTCATAACTTTACTTCTGCCAGTACCTCATCTCCTACCTTCCAAACTTTACAGAAGCTCTCCCGCGAACCTTGCTGAACTAGCACTCCTGAAAGAAATGATATTGCGGAGACATGTCTTAGCCACAGCCTAAGGGATGTTTACAGAATTAGATTTTCACTCTGCAGCGGAGTGTGCGCTGGTATGAAACTTCCTGGCAGACTAAAACTGTGTGCCGGGCCGAGACTCGAACTGGGGACATTTGCCTTTCGCGGGCAAGTGCTCTACAATCTGAGCTACCCAAGCACGACTCACGCCCCGTACTCACAACTTTATTTCTGTCAGTAAGTTTCACTCAAGATTCATTGTTGCAACGGTGCATATAGAGTACATGAGAGTATTACATTACAGATCAATAGCACTAGCGTTTCTGAGGTACCACGTACCGACCCATGCTGAAACACCCATATTAGCACGTGGTGTAGCCTACACGGGCGGCAATGCTGGTGCTGACTCTGGCATACAGTCGATCGAGCAGATAGCCAATACTGTCCTGGGACACGTTATGCCACGCATGCTCGACCTGTTCTAGTAGTTCTGCAAGAGATGTTGATCGACGAATCCCACGAGTCACTTCTCGTCCCATCATATCCCACACGTGCTTGATTGGAGACAAGTTTGGAGATCGTGCTGTACAGGGAAGGTGCTGAACGTGTTGCAGAGCATTTTGTTTCACGGGCAGAGTGTGGGCCAGCATTATCTTGTTGGAACGACACATCACGTTCCGTTGCAAGAACGGAAAAAGAAACGGATTCAACAACATTCTGCACATACTGAGCCCTGGTTAGCGTCCCCACCAGAAACACCAAATTAGACTTATGTATTAATACCTTAAGCTGCTGACGGTCGTTGATATATATCAACGGGGACAGGTGAAAATGTGTGCCCGAACCGCGACTCGAACCCGGGCTCTCCTGCTTACATGGCAGACGCTCTATCCATCTATCCATATATAATCCTAATTTCGTTCTAGACGGCTGCAGGTCATCAATGGTGTCTGTTCTATCGGACATGTCCGAAAGAACAGACCCCATATCCATAGAGGTATATAGTTCTGGCAATACCGGCCATGACCTTCCTCTTCTGTCAGGATGCACACATATTGAAACATCCCCTTTGAAAAATTATTGAATTACTGTGCTGATAAACCTCTACGTTATTTGGTTTTCAACCAGGTGAGCAAAACTGAATGTACTCAGACATTACTCTCTTTACTTATTC
Source organism: Schistocerca americana (assembly GCF_021461395.2). Classification (NCBI taxonomy): domain Eukaryota; kingdom Metazoa; phylum Arthropoda; class Insecta; order Orthoptera; family Acrididae; genus Schistocerca; species Schistocerca americana. Next base: position 359,126,899 of record NC_060125.1, on the reverse strand, counting down.
TGATCAACACTAAACTGACACCATATTTTTTTCGCAACGCAATCTGATTTTCAAAAATCCCTTCAAAAGAATGGCCCTGACTAACAATAACCTATACCTTTCATGAATCACTTACCTCACAAAAATCTTCGTTACTCGAACTACTGCAATACAGCGAGCGCCACTACTGCCAGCTAAATAAAAGATTCTAACTACTGAAGGACCTAATTACTGATAGGCGTAGTTAGCAAATGAAAGATTTTGATAGAGAACAAACAATGTATTTACCTTAATAGCGTTCAAAAGTCATTAGCGGCGTTACCAACATAAAAACCTAAACAGCCTACTTACAATATTACCCGAACTCTTACGAGACTTGGTGAGAATGTCTTCCACGAGTAATGAGTGTGTTGAGTAGGGGACACTACGAATGTAGTGTGTGGACATACAAGGTAAGAATGTGGGTCTCGCGGGAGGCGTGCGCGAGATAGTCCGTGCAGTCGCACTATCCTCTGTGCCCTCGGTGGCTGAGATGGATAGAGGGTCTGCCATGTAAGCAGGTGATCCCAGGTTCGAGTCCCGGTCGGGGCACACATTTTCACCTGTCCCCCGTTGACATATATCAACGCCCGTCAGCAGCTAAAGGTATTAATATGTAATTCTAATTTCGTTCTAGACGGCTGCAGCTCGAACCACCATACCGCGATAAAAGTCTGTTAATTGCCATGGTGCGGCCGTAATCACGTCGGAAAGCTTTTCACGTGAAGCATCTGATTACAAATGACAGCTCCGCCATTTCGCCGCCCTTTTGTACCTTGTGTACGCGATACTACCGTCTTCTGCATACATGCATATCGCTATCCCATAACTTCCGTCACTTCAGTGTGTGTTACACTTGTTTGTGTTGTCCAGCCAGAATTTAGTCTATCTTGCGACTTGGCCTGTGTATTTCCCTTTTCACGGTAAAAAAAAAAAAAAAAAAAAAAAAAAGCTTTGAAGGAAAACTAACAAATAAAAACGTATGTGTTTTGTATTTGGAGCTAAACTGATGGTAACGCTGATGATAACGTTTCCACAACAGGAACAGCAACAAACAGCTTTACCTATTGACAAACTGTAAATAACAGAAAATCTCTAAAATACTGTACCGGAAAAAATTAGTAGACCTGAAAAGACGACGTCGATTTTGATCCGATGACGACTATGCCACCTTCGGATAGTAGATGTACTGATAATGATTTCAGCGTCATCCACCAACATAGCGTAGTGTCATAGCTACCAGAGAGTCATCTGTGTCTACCCTTTAACAGGGAAAGTTTACAGCTAGAAGGCTCAATGTGGTGCAAACGTGTGAAGCAAGCTGGCAACCATGCCACGGAGACGCGCTCATACTTCTTACAGCCAACTGAGCGAGTCTGAAAGAGTTCAAATTATGGTCTTCCGAGCGGTGGGATGATCCTTTCGGAAAACTGCCACACAAGTTGGTCCTGCTGCCCGCACGGCCTCGGGTGGGGCCAGTGTGTCTTGGACGAATGCAGTCTACGAGACAACGCTTGCCAGGTATATGTCGCATACGTGAACGACCATTACTAGCGTGCAGGCAGGATCTGTTTTCATCTTTCAAGATCACATTACGCCATTCCATCTTCCAAATGATTCTCTCACGTCACCAGTCGAACCGTGCTCTTCGATGCTGTGGCGTGAGTGGAAGGCGGGCTAGAGGTGTGCGTGTCCGTAATCCCACTGCTAATAAACGGTTCGTAACAGTTCGTGTTGACACGTCTGGGTTCACAAGCCCTCTTATTTGCACTGTGGCAGCTGTACAATCTGCCACTGTTGCCTTTACAATACGACTGTCCTGGGCGGCGTCTGTGCTGCTTGGACGTCCAGAACCTCGTGTACAGATGTGAGAATGTTGACGTGACCTCTGATATGAGCATCGTCGTGCAATTGACGCAGCAGGACCAACTTGTGTCGTAGTTCTCCGAAAGGATCATCCCGCCACTCGGAAGACCATAATTTGAACTCTTTCAGACTCGCTCAGTTGGCTGAAAGAAGCACGAGCGCGTCTCCGTGGCATGGTTGCCAGCTTGCTTCACACGTTTGCACCACATTGAGCCTTCTAGCTGTGAACGTTCCCTGTTAAAGGGTAGACACAGATGACTCTCTGGTAGCTATGCCACTACACTATGTTGGCGGATGACGCTGAAACCATTATCAGTACATCTACTATCTCCAAGGTGGCATACGTCGTCATCGGATCAAAATCGACGTCGTCTTTTCAGGTCTACTAATTTTTTCAGGTACAGTATTTTAGAGATTTTCTGTCATTTACAGTTTGTCAATAGGTAAAGCTGTTTGTTGCTGTTCCTATTGTGGAAACGTTATCATCAGCGTTACCATCAGTTTAGCTCCAAATACAAAACACATACGTTTTCATTTGTTAGTTTTCCATCAAAGTTTTTTTTTCCTGGAAAAGGAAAAAAGACAGGCCAAGTCGCAAGATAGACTAAATTCCGGCTGGACAACACAAATAAGCGTACACACACTGAAGTGACGGAAATCACGGGGTAGCGATATGCATACATGCAGAAGACGGTAGTATCGCGTACACAAGGTAAAAAAGGGTGGTTTTTTATTTATGTCGTGTGACGAGCTCTCCCCGTTGGGTAGACCGCTCGCCTGGTCCAAGTCTTTCGATCTGACGCCACATCGGCGACTTGCGCGTCGATGGGGATGAAATGATGATTAGGACAACACAACACCCAGTCCCTGAGCGGAGAAAATCTCTGACCCAGCCGGGAATCAAACCCGGGCAAATAGGATTGACAGTCTGTCGCGCTGACCACTCAGCTGCCAGGTGCGGACAAAAGGGGAGTGAAATGGTAGAGCTGTCACTTGTACTCAGATGCTTCATGTGAAAAGGTTTCCGACGTGGTTACGGCCGCACGACGGCAATTAACAGACTTTTATCGCGGTATGGTGGTTCGAGTTAGACGCGCTGGACATTCCATTTCGGAAATTATTAGGATATTCTGTATTCCTAAATCCACAGAGTCAAAAGTGTGCCGAGAATACCAAATTTTAGGCATTACCTCTCACCACGGACGACGCAGTAGCGGACATTTTCACTTAACGACCGAGAGCAGCGGTGTTTGCTTAGAGTTGTCAGCGATAAAAAACACATACAACTTTGCTTGAAATAACAGCAGAAATCAATGTGAGAAATACGACGAACGTATCCGTTAGGACAATGCGGTGAAATTTGGTGTTAATGGGCTATGGCAGCAGACGACCGACGCGAGTGCCTTTGCTAACAGCACGACATCGCTTGCAGTGCCTCTTCTGGGATCGTGACCGTATCGGTTGCCTAGACGACTGGAAAACTATGACCTGATCAAATGAGTCCCGATTTCAGCTGGTAAAAGCTGATATAGGGTTCGAGTATGGCGCAGACCCGATAAAGCCATAGAACCAAGTTGTCAACAAGATACTGAGAAAGCTGGTGGTGGCTCCATAATTCTGAGTTGACATGGAATTGACTGGGCCCTCTGGTCCAACAGAACCTATCATTGACGGGAAATGGGTCAGCTATTACCATTTGCAGCCACTCGTGGATTTCATGTTCTCAGACAACAATGTGTCATGTCACCCGAACACAATTGTTTTAAATTGGTTTGAAGAACATTCTGGACAGTTCGAGCGAATGATTTGGTCTCCCAAATCGCCCAATATGAACCCATGGAATATTTATGGGACATAACTGAGAGGTCAGTTCGTGCACAAAATCCTGCACCGGCTACACTTCTGCAGTTACGGACTGCTACAGAGGCAGCACGGCTAAGTACATCTGCAGCGAACTTCCAACGACTTGTTAAGTCGTCGAGTTGCTGCACTATGCCGGGAAAAATGTCCGACGCGTTCTTAGGAGGTGTTCCATCACTTTTGTCCTCTTAGTGGATTTTGTCACCTCTTAATGAGATAGCAATAGTCTGTGTGAGCCCTGGACTTGCCTATAGTGATTCTAAATGCGAGTTGTGTGCGCTCAGTTTTCAATATTCGAATTGTAGGGAATCGGGATGACACACGAAACACATAGTGAAGGCATTATGAGCGGTCAGGTGACTGGCATATTACAAGCCAGTCATACTCAGCGCTAAGTGAATCGAGAATTTAATGTCGTTTTTAATATCATTTGCTGACGAAATTAGGATGGAAGAAACATTCAAGACCTGTACAGCATGGAACATGTACCATAACTCAAGTCCTGGATCATTACCTTCCCTTACGTGGCCAAAGATGTTGGAAGATGTTCAGTCTGCACAGTATACACTAGTTTAGAGATCATGCAGATGCCTCGATGCCATACATCTCTTATCAGATTGTGGATCATCGGCTTTCACGAGTAGCTGTATAAACTTACCAACTTGTCACACATATTCGCTAACACTCGACGATTGCGGCATCTTTTCCAATATGAATAGATTCTAGAACATTGGCGTAGTTTCCTGTTCACAGATGAGTTAACAGTCGAACTTGGAGTGTAGTGGTTCAGTATGGGGACTCCAAGCTAATTCGGAGCACGTACGCCTCTATGTGTGTTTCCTAGTGGTATTGTGACATTTGAAATATTTAGAGGTAATGTCTGCGGTGGTATGTGTGCATTTTTGTGATTCTTGTAGACTAAGTTACAACTCAAGGATGGTAATCCCAACAATAAAATGTCTGATCTGGTGAACGAGTACCTACAATGACATAACGCATCTAGTCTGGCCAGCTTATTCTCCCGACTTAAATTCGATTGAAAATGTATAAAGACTCCAGCCATACACCGCTACCATAGGCCGTTGTTGACCGTCGGGCGGCACTTCCTGACAATGGGTAAGGGATGCGTTAATGCAAGACATGGTAGACAGCCTGATGCACAGTATAGGGAGTCACTATGCATAATTTCATGGGATTCGCGTTGGTAGACAACGGCTGCTTAGTAGGATTTCTGGAAAATATTAAATTTATTTATTATACTGGACCGCTAACGAAACACTTACCCTTCTTCAACAGCGCAGCGGTCTAAAATTACATACAAACACATATAGTGTCTAACTGAACAGTTTTGGCTCGATAGACGGCATGTTTGGTGTCTCTTGTGTCTAATTGTAAGTATCGATTTGAGATAAGCAATCTTCAATGCAATTATTACGGTCATACGAGAGCCAATACATGATAATACAGGCCTTATATCTTTACAACACTGGCTAATTACACGTGTGGTTTCCCTAAATCGTGTAACCAAATGCGGTGATAGTTCCATTGGAAAGGACACATCTGATTTCCTTCCTTTAACGTTCCCCAATTCGAGTATTTGCTCCACCCCCTACGATCCTGTCATCGACGGAATGTTAAATCCTAATGCTCCTTCCCTTCATGAACAGCAGCATCACTTTCAAAGTCTGTCGAATATAGGCAACTGCTCGACGTATTGGCGAGTGGATTTCACACTCATACTGCCATTGTCTTTCCATTTCTTTATGGTGCCCATACTTCGAGTACCTCTTTAATGCAGCATTGTTTTATTCAAAGCAAAATCTCATCTCAGCCATTTTCGCAGTTGATGTGACTTTCGCTATCGGCTGGAATAACATTACATTATACTCTCCTGGGAAAATAGTAAGTACGTTTCATTTTGTTCCAAAGATACTGACTACCAAAGACGAGCAAATTTATTTGTAATTTCTTTCACCACCCCCCCCTCCCAATCCCCCCCTCCCCCCCCGCTCCCCCCCCCCTCCCCGCCTCCCAAAAAAATCACCTTATACTTCAACACGAATATCAATAATGGTTCGGAAAAGATATTAACATTTTATCAACCTGTCGTAATTGCAATATGCTATGAGATTTAGACTCAGCACAAGTACGGGGTTATTCGCCTGAGATGGCACGAGAAAGTTAAAAATCAGTGCCGCTCGTAACACAGGTGTACGAAATCCTCAGTTGAGACCTGTCCACCCTGATATTTCCTGTCTGTTGCTAAGATGGAGCGAAATGAAGTAAATACTTGTGAAAGGGCAAATAAGATATGAGATGACAAACATCGAATTGTTGATAAGAGTGTGTTTTCAGTTTCCTTTCACCTTTGTTTACGCTAGTGACTCACATATCATAACAACACTCCATCACTTATCAAGTGAACAACAACTAATTGAAAATAAACCTGTTTTGCTCAAGTTACTTAACAGTATTATTGGTGCTCTGGCTCTACTCACCTGAAGTCCACGAGGCGTTAAATTCTACTTTCGCGTAGTGAGTATCGAGTGTGGGCAGAGCTGGTCTCGCATTGCCCATCAAGGCTTCTGAGAAGTCCACTCTGGTTTCTTTTGTGGCAAGGACAAACGCTATTGTTTGCTTTTACTGATTAAAACTGGACGGCTAAATACTGTAATAGCCATAGGAAAGCTGCGTGGATCAAGCTGTACGCGATTTCATTACTTCCGGAGAAACTTTACATTGCTATAGAGGGATATGTCGAAGTTTTGTCTGAGCTCTATTGTCTATAAGATGGTGCAGTGACTAACAACAGATGTATTAGCATTCTAAGATTTTTAAAAAAATGTTTTTATCGTTAAAGAGATGAAACAAAGCACAGTAGTAATGAAATGGATTGCTTTTCGGAAGTAATGCCACATAAATTCTAGGAGCCTTTCCAGGAATGAAGAAAGGAAAGGTACCTGGAAATAACAGCGTTTCAGTAGAAGTGATTGAACTTGAAAGGAAAAATATACAACAGAACATTGTAATGTTTTTACAGTATTTTTGCGAAAGGAGGTAAAAAAGTTCTATAAAACTGAAAAAAATGCAATTATTTTCCTTCAAAACATAGGCGACATCAGCACAGCTTGAATCTGTTTAAAGTAAGTCATCACGAAACCACCCAAAATCGTTGTAAAATGTACGTATTCAGTCAAGCGACCAACTCAGGTCACCTTCATGCGCATAAAAATTTGTATGGGACGTTATCTGTCAAAATAATTACCGTGACCAATTGCATATAATAGATAATCAGTGTTAATTCGCGAATGAATTCACCACAATTATGTCGCCATGTAATGGTCCATATACATTTTTAACTAGAAGATGGTCGCTTGACTAAAAGTGTTTGTCTGTGTATACATACACAATATCAGATCACGAGGGACAAACCCCTCAGTATGAAAGGAAGCGGGAAGTATTGTTTTATCAGTAGAGAAGCAGTAACAGCAACAATATTGATATCACGCTTGCTCGTCCCACGGTCATCTTCCTGAGTATCCACTTTTTTCTGCTGCTGTTCAGCCGGTAACAGTTCTCCAGAACTACTAATCGTCTCTGAAACTGTTCTACATATATTGAGCTTTATATTAGTTTTTGTTTCACTAGATCAAAGCAATGAATTCAGAATTTGGACAAATGAATATTTTGCAGCTATTTCGGGTTCTGTCTCTCCTCTGATACGAAGCATCCCTATTTTCCTAGTGCAAGATCTAAGAAATTTCCACTAACTTTCAAATATCTTATTTTTCAGACTTTCACTAGCAGACCGCATTTTACATATTTATTCATTAGTTTTCACATCATATATCTCACAACTTCTTCATCGGAGGCAGTTATGGGAGCGTCCGTGAATAAGACAGCATATAAATAATTTTCACTTATTTCAACAACTATTCATACCAATGTATAAGTTTTAAAGAAAGTGGGTGACAAACATCATCCGTGTTGAATACTTCCGGTAGAAATTTCTTTTATGAAGAACCGATTTTTGGAAGCCCAGAATTTTATGTACAATTTTACAGCGTTAGTCGATGTGATCCAGGTTTAATGCGCGATCACTCGCCTTTCACCATCGTCCACACTTCGAACCTACACCTATTGCACTTTTGTACTTTCAGTGGTCACGGTGGGCTGGCTTTGAGCACTATGGGACTTAACATCTGAGGTCATCAGTCCCCTAGAACTTAGAACTACTTAAACCTAACTAACCTAAGGACGTCACATACATCCATGCCCGAGGCAGGATTCGAACCTGCAGCCGTAGCGGTCGCGCGGTTCCAGGCTGAAGCGCGTAGAACCGCTCGGCTACACCGGCCGGTGGTCACGGTGGGAATTGTTGCAGAACTAACTACTTTGTTAGTTAATTAGCTGCATGTGCCATAGATCATAACTGCGGTCTCTCTCTGTGGTTTTGTGTATGTTTTACTATTGTAATACACTTCCTGAGATTTCTTGTATTGTATTCCATTTTGTCGCACTCTGATTATTGTTAAAAACAAGTAGGTCTTTCGTGGAGGTTTGTTAGTACGAAGACAATTACAATCTTCATAGACCCGAAGATCCCATGCCAACCTTTAATAATAATACAAAACAGCGCACAAGTACATAAACGTTCATCACAATCAACGCCACGACGTGCGTACACTCTAGGTACTGCGTGACAAGTCGGAGAATGGCTCTGTCGAGTACATAACCAAAGGCAGCAAAACAGGATTCTTTGACGCTTCGGAAATATCGTTGTCGATTTTATTAACATTACTTACTTCGGGTAGTACACTTAAAATACCCAACAAACGTTATACTGCGGATAATATGAGTAAAACATCACACAAACATGTTTGAACGCCACAGAGCTTTGCTAGGGACGACAAATTGTAAATAGTATGCTCTGGACTTTCTCTAATACGAGGGCTGGCCTATATAAGATACTCATAATTTTCCCCCATACACAAAACATTTCAAGAGGTGGAAGTTGCTGCAGCTGCCAGAACAAGAATCACGTAAGTAGTTGGGGCACGAGCTGAACGCGTAGAGATTTGAAATTATTGTTGATCCTTACCAGTGCAGTCATAAAACGACTACCACTGGAGGGAGCACTAATAAAATTAAAAACTGATGTCGCTCAACAAGACTGGTGAGATGTATTGCTCTTTTTTTTTTTTTTTTTTTAAGCGTTTGGAACTTTGATTCAGAAAAGAGTGTCAACTTTTTCTTCCTTTGCTTCGCGGAAGAACAACTTCTTAATTATAAATGAAAACACAATTCTGTGTACATTTTCCGGTAGTAATTTATTTCGTTAACCAGTTTTAGGCTTACAGGGTCATCATCAGCCCTTAACTGGCTATCTTCGTCAAAAACTGCCAGTGTGATGATGGTCTTGTAAACCGAAAACTAGTTAACAGAATATATTAATAGCGTAAAACGTACACAATATTGTGCTTTTCATTTAGAATTTAAAAAAAATTATTCCCTGTCAGGATCACAATACTATTTCTTTGTGATTACCGGTTTCTGTTACTAGCAAACGACATGCTCATTGAACAGATGCAGTAGTCGCACTGGAAGGAATGATCTGATATGGAGGTAGTTTTATAGGAACTGAAACTGGTAATAATAATACTAATCCATACATATTATAAACATGTATGTATGTGTGTGTCGGGGGGGTGGGGGGGGGGTGTTGTCCCACATCTCCTCCTAAGCCTCTGGATCACGGGGTCCCGGGTTCGATTCCCGGCCGGGTTGGGGAGTTTCTCTGCCCGGGGACTGAGTGTTTGTGTTGTCCTCATCATTTCATCATAATCATCATTTGTGAGAGTGACTAGACTGGATTGTGAGAAGAAAATGGACTGTGCAAAAATTGGAACTTTGTACGGGCGTTGATGACCGCGCAGTTGAGCACCCCACCAACCAAACATCATCATCATCTTAAGCCACAGGACTGATTTCAGCCGAACTTGGTATACATATCCCTTACTGTCAAGCAACAATCACTGTGGGATAAGAAACACGTACATATTATAGTACGGGAGATATGACGTCATAAACAATGGGGTGCGTGAAAAAATGCCGCATAATGCAAGATGTTTAAAATTATTATTCTGTGCTACTAACTCTATTTGCTTAAGTTTCGCAGGCACATATGCCGCTAAATGCACTTACAAAATTATATCATGATACTACACATAGTTCAAGAGATATGACGTCACAGACATTGAGATGCGTGAAACACTGCCCCACTGTGCACGACGTTTACCATAAATTTATTACTTCTTCGCTACTAACTCTGTTCGTAGCCCATTTTGCAAACGTCATCCACGAATGTACCTACAAAATTATATCCTATAACATATAGATGAAGAGATATGACGTCATAAACACTGAGATGCTTGAAAAAATACCGCATCACGCATGATGTTTAAATTTAGTACCTCTTTGCTACTAACGCTATTCGCAACTTATTTTGCAGATAGTATGCACATACGCCCTGAATGTACCTACAAAACTATATCGCTGTATGCTACATAGATCAGAAGATACGACGCCATAAACATAAAGATGCGTGAAAAAAATTCCGTTTCGTGAATGATGTTGTAATACATTTATTCTTTACTAGTAAGACACCAACTCCTTCAGTCAAGTCAACTAATTGAAATCCCTGACCCATGGCCGCACTTTTGACAGCTATCAACTGCGAAGCGCAATCGACGGATTTTTTGTTTTCATTTCTAATGGAAAATTTGCAATGCCCAGTTTGTCAGCTAGTAAATAAATAAAATTGTGGTGCTGATGGTGAATAAATACTGTGTTAAAATAAGGGATGATCACGAGTTCACTAACACCCAGTGTCTTTTTTGCATGAGATTTCGAAAATAATATGAACTGGAAAAAAGGGGTGAAGAAAATATTAGCGTACCAGATAACAGTAAACAAAAAATATTTTCTGAAAGAGCAGTAATAGTGTTTCTGCTTCATCGGCCAAGCATACTCCACGAACTACAGTCCTGAAATGATTATGCCACAAACACATTCCACTCGGTGGAAACCCCATTTGGCAGATTCCCGCACCAGTCGCTCACAAAGGAACGCTGCGAACAACTTTCCTAACGGGATCCCGAGTAGACATTCCGTTGTTCTTACCTGTTCCGAAACAGGGAGACTATGCCTAGCACAAGGAAGCCAGGACAATTCGCGAGCGTCGTCAGACGTCACAAAATAGGAGTTACCTACCTTCGGCGCTTGAAACTCTTCCACACTACCTCTATACTCTGCAAACCACTGCATGGCATAGGTTGTATCCAATTGTACCAGTTATTGGGTCCCTTTTCTTTCCGACGACGGGAAGCTAAACCCAATCTTCCTTCCTTTATTTTCCGCTCCATTCACGGACGGAGCGCGGGAAGAATGATTGCATAAACGTCTCTATGCGAACTGTAATTAGTCTAATTTCATCTTCTCAATCCCTACGAGAGCAGTATTCTAAGACGGGTCGAACTCATGTTTTGTGTGCAGCCTCCTTTGTAGGCTGACTGCATTTCCATAGTGTTCTACCAAATGAGGCGCAATCTACCGCCTGAATTACCTACTAATAAGACTATGTGATCGATCCATTTCACATCCCTTCAAATTGTATGACTTGACCGATTCCATTCATCAAAGTTAGATCTAATGTAGGGAGTGGTAACATCTTTAGTGCAGGTGGAATGCTACTGTAAGTAAAATGGAAACGAACCACCGTTAACTATTACGTTCGTCAAAACTAGTTTCATTATCGTTTTGGAACCGAAAGATGCGTTTTGAGACCTCTAGTATGATAAAAAAAATTATTACTATTAAATATATCTCAATTCTTTCAATTTAAATCTGTATTTCATACTAGAATGCCGTGTTCCCAGTTTGGCACAGCTTTGCCACAGGACACACGAAAGCGGTCGAAGACGTCCGTCTTCTGGTCGGCTCCTGATCGTTGTCAGAAGGAGGCTAGTTTTTGATTACGCAAAGACTTCTATTATTTGGAAGAGAACAACCCGGATTTCTTTACGTAATCAGTATGAATTTTATAATTACCTAAGGGACCTTTAACAATGAATAGTAAAAAAAATTGCATTTGCAAATGAAATCATTAATAAATGGGGCAGCTATGAGTTGTATAGAAGACAAGGAGCGGCCTTCTGTCTACGACCAGGATGCCGCAGTATTCTCTGCTGTTGTAAAGGCTGTTTGACATTTATAAAAATAATATGGCATGGGGGATAAAAAAGTATAAAGGAAAAGAACAGAATAAGAAGTCTGGTAAACACTAAATATATTCAAACAATTCTCACTAGCAAATTACGGCTTATTTATAAACAATATAACTTACGTAAGTACTTTTCTAACAATAGGTTGCTGATTTACAGTTTCGAACATAAATTACTTTAATTTTATATTTTATTAATTAATAATGTTGTCCGCACGCTGGCAAGACCGCTCACTTTTTTTAACTTAAAGTCGACCTCCTTTACGTTTTCACATTACAAGCAGAAGTACATTAAAATCTGAAGATCTACAAAAGTGTTTTTTTTTTACTGTCATCTTTTATTTAGATCGAAGCGGAACGACAGTTCAGCTTCTGTTAAAATGTTTCTTTGACTGCGCAATCGATGTATTAGCGTCCGCGCTAGATGCGCATCTTTACAGTTATGTAAATTATACAAAACAAATGTCTTTCAAAGAATATGTCTCATCTTATAAGTTGATCATTTAATATACAGATAGGTGAACGCCTTTCCAAGGGTACTCAAAGCTTTCATAGGACGGAAATACCAATAATATTACAGACCTCAGTTCCCATTCGTTTTATGATATTTATATAGTGGAATTCAGGAATTCCAAGATACACGCCTTCCATATGTAATTGTTTTTTCGTGGCAGATAATTTGGTTTTCGAGTGATCTTACACATTCCCTGAGTTACCAGAGACTATTAGAGCCCGGTTAGCACGCAAGCGACAATGACGGCGTGTTTACATTGTTTATCGGGTGTGAAACGCTAGTGATCGCAAACCCAGGCACAACGAAGGCTACCTAAAAATTAAACAGTGCTTCTAGTATCGGCGTTACAAGTTTACGTGAACAACGTTTCCACTTCTAAGAGTTGATCAGTCAAGTCTCTGACATTAGAACGAACCACTACCTCAAATCATATAATAATTGTTATGTAGGGACTGATGACCATAGATGTTAAGTCTCATAGTGCTCAGAGCCATTTGAACCATTTGAACGAATTGTTATGTGACATGGGCCACTATGAAACTGCAAAGTAACTGAAACGTCTAGTAGCAGAATAATCATAGACACGTGTTCGTCGAGAATGAATCATTCTAATTCTAATCGTAAAAAAGATTAAATAGAACAACTTAAAGCATTTGTCTTTGTATTGATGAAAAAACTGCTGATCTTCATCCAAATAATAATAAATAATTCTGTACAGACTTGTTAGTAGAACATTGAAAGTACACGCGAAAGTATGGAAAAACGATTAATGATCATTGAACATAAGCACATGAAAAGAGTTTTCTAAGTGAATAAACATTCGCACTACACGTGTCATATAAATTTTCATGAATAAAATCAGTTTGGTTTAGGAAACTGCTCAGCAATCACACTCCCTTTACAATTTGTTATAGACAGGATTGTCAAGGATAACTGACAAAATTATCGAACATTTCCTGGCGAAAGGAACTGCTGAGCTGAGGGTGAACGCAATAAAACACTCAGTAAACATTAAAAATATTTTTATTGCTACTTACAGCTTTCAACAAATACTTGTTACCTTTAATTTTTTGTTAAAAGTCATTGCATGTTGCAAACTTCAAATTATGATGAATGCGTAGTTCTGATTTTACCATACCGTCACTCAGTTTGTTTCTAGAGTCAGATCATAAACGATTCCTGTGGCTGAAGACTCTCTGCACAGAGGCATTGCTACATAGAACCGCCATTGTCATTTTTATATTTTTTATGTAAGCCGTTTCTCCTCCGTTTGAAAACATTTTCCAGGAAGGTGATTTTTCGTGGACATAGAAGCTTGTCTTCGTAATTGTTTCAAAGTTTTATGTACTATCTCTCCTTAGTAGATCTCTTCTTATAAGCAATCTAAATTAGTGATACGAAAGGAATTCTAAAATTGCCGAGCCACTCGTCCTTAGATACCGAACACCGAACAAAAAAAATGGCTCTGAGCACTTTGGGACTTAACTACTGAGGTCATCAGTCCCCTAGAACTTAGAACTACTTAAACCTAACTAACCTAAGGACATCACACACATCCATGGCCGGCCGAAGTGGCCGTGCGGTTAAAGGCGCTGCAGTCTGGAACCGCAAGGCCGCTACGGTCGCAGGTTCGAATCCTGCCTCGGGCATGGATGTTTGTGATGTCCTTAGGTTAGTTAGGTTTAACTAGTTCTAAGTTCTAGGGGACTAATGACCTCAGCAGTTGAGTCCCATAGTGCTCAGAGCCATTTGAACCATTTGAACACATCCATGCCCGAGGCAGGATTCGAACCTGCGACCGTAGCGGTCACGCGGGTCCAAACTGACGTGCTTAGAACCGCACGGCCACACCGGCCGGCACACCGAACACGGGGCTGAAATACAGAACAGTTCGGTAAAACCGTACACCTGGGAATCCAGGTTGTAGGAATTACTGTGGAGCTTTAGTATAATATCTCTTCAGAACCTGTAGAAACTGAAATTTTGACTTATAGAACCTGATATCTATTATTGCAAGACTCGGGTAAGCGCACTTCTTTCTGAATGAAGCGTTTAAGTCCGATGTCCTGTCATAAACCAAGTTATGCTCAGTTTCAACCACAATAAAAGGGGGATCGATTTAGTCATGCTCCTCTATGACGTCATTCCATGCAAATGAATTTCCATCGGCTTTCCTGATTTATCGGGTCCATACTGCTATCGTATTCAAGGTAACTGCCTTCTCTCGCTGGAAAGGTAATCATTACTTGAGCGAAACGTCTCTTTCCGCGTAAATTATGAAACACAGCGCAGTTTTCATTTGTCCTCCAACAGAGTCTCACAGAAGAGATGACACGTCATAAAACTTTTCGATACGAAATTGACGGTGAAAGTCACTCTGTTTGTGCTATGGATATGCGCTATAAACATTGTAACTTACGCTCAAAAGGCTTTCAATAACATCACTCTTTGCACGAAACCTCTTATATGCATCGCTAATTATTCGAATCTTCATCCTTCTCTGTTGCATTTCATCTTGATCTAAATAATGATTTAATTGTGTGGTGCTGCTTTCTTGAAAACGATATGCGAGTGAACAATAGCAATGAAACTGTTTAGGTAACGTAACAAAACGAAAAACATTCCTTTAGCTCATAAAACTAGTTTCTGGTGGATTAAACAAATGCTCTATAACAAGTGAAAGACGGTTGAGGCGCTCAGGTTGACCAACACGTTTTATAACAGCTCCTTCCAAATTAAAAAGAACTGCGCTTAAAAATAGAAATGAATATTCAGAAGACTGATCATTCTTCAGCATATGTGAGGACTTCAACAATTTATTGGCTAAACATAGATCGTTATTGCATTTAGTCTCGAATTTCGGAAGCGGACCTTTCCCCATGCTGATGTCTCATTGAAAATGCAGTACTTGTCCTTCACGAACAGGTGCCATCATTAGTTCGTTAAAAAGAAAAGAGTTCGATCGTTATTCCTCGGCATCTTTCAAATGAAAGGCGAGAGGACGTAACAATTACGAACTGTACCGGGCAATTGCCAACATTTTGTTCCGTGTAGCAACTGACTACTGAATCTGCACATCTACACTACCCGGCACCAACTGAAATTCAGTGGCCGGTTACGAAGTTCGCTCTCGTTTGTTGAATGTGATTAGTGATTCCACTCCTTGCGCAGTTGTAGTCATGCCTGGCACTTTTGTTCGGCATGTTTCGGTCCACCTCAGTGGATTGCAACCTTAATAAATCGCTATACGAGACTTCAGCAGGCAAGGATACGAAAAACCTCTGAAGATCGATTTTCCAAGTCCGAAGAAAAAAAGTAAGGGGCGCTAAGTTTAATATCCAGCCGATGGCAACATCTTCAGGAACCGGTCAAGTCCGAAACCGGGCATGATGCATCTGTAAATAAAATTGCTTGAAAAAAAAATTGTGGCTTGTCGCTCTCATTCAGTAAAATATTTCGCAAATTGCATGCAACTGCTTATCTCTAAGTGTCTATATAAGAAGAAATTATGGCTTAAAACTCCTCATATAAAAGAAAACTTCCATACTCAGTTGCTCTGTCGCTCAAGATTAAAGAAAGGAAGATCGAGTTTGTATCAGTGCAGTACCGGAAGGACTTGAAAGTCGAAGTAGCGAACAGCAAAATTTCTCCTTCATAAAGCGTCGTAGCTTATGTATGCAGAAATACAACGGGTAACGACACACACAAAATAGTAAATATCTCATACTTGTGAGAAGCCACGTCTTTTGAATTAAAAAGAATACAGGAATCGAACTTCATGCCTGCCGAAGTACGAAACAACAATTACTCGTTGCTTTGGTCCGAAGAAGACCAGTAGGCCTACTTTCGCGTCATCATGCATCTAGAAATAAATCAAAGCTAACAAGGAGACTTCCTCAACTTGGAGTCACGGATTTTACAGTCCTTTTAGGATAAGGAAGTATTCGTTGTAAGTAAACTAAAGATCTCACTTTTGGCCACTAATGCTCAGCCATTTATGAGGAAAATCGGTTTGAATAATGTGACTGGATTTATTTACCTGTATTGTTACATGAACTATGGTCAAGGCCGCGTAGCGCAGACGATAAGCACCTGATTACTACCCGGCTGATCCATGTTCGATTCCAGGCCCTGACGTTCTTTTTCTTTCTTTTTTTCTATTACTATCAGACGACGTATTATTCATTCTTACAAGATTTTGACAACTAATCTGTGGACTGGGACGTTATTAATTTTCATTATTTATAACAAAAGTTTACAAGAATGTACAATATATTTCGTTTGTGACCTAGTTATCATTCGCTGTCGTGTCGCCATCTGGAGCACAGTCCCTACATTCACGCGGAAGGTACTTGTAGAAGCACGCCATGCGTACTGTATAAATGCAATGTCCTCACATACGTAACTTTTTTTCCGTTTTTTACGACCGTCACAGGGAAGCATACTTAGTTGACATTTAAGAATGATAGTCCCTGTTCTGTCAAACTGGCGATAAATCAAGAATATTACAACATATTTTCAAATACTGGTGTGTTCAGTTCATTCATAATCGGGGAATATATCTTGATAGAATCTTCGCGAGATGATATTTCCCTCCTGCCTTTCATTAAACCTGCCCCCAGCGTTTTGCAAGCGCTTCGTCAAAAGTTTCACCTGTCGATAGAAATAAGTATACATCACAAGGCTGACAGATGGGCGTAACTTTCGACGGTATGGATTTGAGCGTGCACGTCACTTCTCCAGCCTCATTGTCAAAACTCTCGTCGTGCGTACTGTAACCGGGTTCTTCCCTCCAGGCGGAGTCCGCACATGATACCGTGGCCGACGTGCAGTGACTAATTTTCGTCCTAAGCGCTGGGCGAGTTCATTCCAAGGAACATAGAATAAAAAGTTCATTCTTTAGCTAGGAAGGAGAGGCCGACATTTGTTTGCCCCTTTTCCGGCCGGTCAACGATTACAGAATTGAGGCGTACGCCCTGCAGTCTTTCTCAAACGATTTTACAGAAATTATTCGGTAAAACAATTTCATTTTTGCGTTATTTATTGCTTTATATGAGAGCATCGTGATGATGTGCCCATCATTTCGTTAATAGTCATAATTGTTGTAATACTTGCATGTAAGTAAGACAATGAGCAAAATTCGAAAAAGTTTGCAACGAAAACTAGGGATCGCTATGATTTTGCCTTTGGTGCACATTACACAATATGTTGCTGTCTATGAAATTTAGCTAAGGTACTGAATTTTTCTTTAGATTTGGGTGGATGTCTCCATCTGTCACCAATCAGATGTGATCACGAGCGGCTAGTGATAAAACCAGAGTGAAATATCCATAACATTCCTCATATTTCATAAACAGTTTGAGATCCTGAATTCCCGGCGGGGTCAGGGATTTTCTCTGCCTCGTGATGGCTGGGTGTTGTGTGATGTCCTTAGGTTAGTTAGGTTTAAGTAGTTCTAAGTTCTAGGGGACTGATGACCTAAGATGTTAAGTCCCATAGTGCTCAGAGCCATTTGAACCATTTTTTGAGATCCTGAAGTGAGATTTTGGTAAATGATAGCACGCAAAGAGGAGCGTATTTTTCCATATGGTTATTATGCAAAACTTCATTATCTATCATGGTATTCCACTAACTAACGACTTTTTCGAGGAAAAAAATGTAATTTTTAAGGGCCATCGATAGCTGCAGAAATGGGACTTGCTATGCATGTTGGAACAACATAAATGAGGACATTACATATTTAGCTTTTTATAAGATACTGAATCTTACTTTTCCTCAGTTCCTCACTTAATAAACTTAATAGACCTCTGTTTCAGAATTCTCTCACAACTGCATCTGCACAACATGTTAGTGAGGTGACACTGTGTAAACTCTGATGTGTTTTGCCAAAAGAAGCAACTTTTAACACGGCAACAAGAGAAATGTGTAGGTTATACTCAAAATTCGCCATTCCAGACGCTTCTCTGAAAGTTAGACAGGCGAAAATAAATCGCTGTATTTTCAGTGGCATTCTTTTTAGATACTAACCAAAACAGAGGTGACATATTTTTGTATGGTCACCATGCAGGTGTGGGTGTGGAGGAGCTCCACTTAATATGTACAAAAAAAAAAAAAAAAGAAAAAAGAAAGTGAGCTTAGGCTTTAGTTTAGAATGGCACTTCCCCTCCAATGCTCAGCATTTCCCCTACATCGCCTGCCCATAACCCCCACCACGTCGTCTCTTCTTTCTACGGATTAATAAGGTCTTTTCTTTTCAAGCGACGACTGCTGTGAACTCTTCTTCAGAGGAAAGGAAATTTCGTTAACCAAGTCCATAGTACCGGTATCTCTGCTGATTTCTTCGGGCATGGCCAGGGAACAGAATTAATGTCGCTTGGAGGCTGGTCTCTGATTAGATTGTGTTGGTGGCAAATCGCATTCGCTGCAAGAAGAGCGTTCATAAACTAGCCATTTGAATTTTTGATCTTCCCACGAAGTCTCACGGAGGTTTATTTTCCGGCTTCTTCTTTCATTTCTGCTCTTTTATTATCGCACACGAATATGTTGATGCAATTCACACACTTACAAACCTTTCCGTTTATAGATTTGTGAAGAATGTTTGATCTTCAATGCATACACGACCGTGTCAGACTGACTCAAAACGGCTATCCTGCTTTCTTCCTCACCTTTGACAACTTCGAAGAAGGCGATAGGTATAAAGGGAATATGGACCGTGTATGAGGGGCGGACGAACAGGTATAAAAGGAAGGCCGCGATTTGTACGAGGGACAGGGAAGCAGAAATGAAAGTGAAGCCGTAGTTTGTGGAGGAAGCAGTTATAAAACTTCTCCAGACGCTCATTGTGGAATGTAACATTACTTGCGAGTCAAAATCACTCAAAAGAAAATAATGAAGATTAATAGCCTTCCAGTCCACAGATCAGTCGACAGAATCGTGAAAGAATGAATTATACGTCGTCGGATAGTAATAGAAAAGAAAAGAAAAGAAAGAAAGAAAGAAAAAGAACATCCGGGCTGGGGATCGAACACTGACTGCCCGCTCGTCCTCTGAGCACGCAGCCTCGGCGATAGCTTATGCAACATTACGGGTATATGAATCGCGTGACGTTATTCAAACCGATTTTCCTAGGAAACAGCTGAGCGTTGACGGCCAAGTGGAAGTCTTTAGTTTACTTACAACGAGTACTTTTATCCGTGACCCAAAGTTGAGACAGTCTCCTTGTAAACTCATCTAAACAACGATTTGGTGCACTTGTTTACGCGATGGACTCGCTTTCGGTAAGAATAGAGTTCAAATTCTCGCCCACCCATCCAGATTTAGTTTTTCCTCCGTTTCCCTAAAATCGCTAGCGAATGCCGGGATGGTTCCTTTCAAACAGACACGGCCAATTTCCTTCTCCATCCTTCCCCAGCCCGAGTTCGTGTTCCGTCTCTGATGACCTTGTTGATGGGACATTAAACAGTAAAATTTCTTCAACGTTTGGCTTACAATAACGGCAATATGCCTGTTTTTCCCAAGCATCTCTGGGGCAATCATACAGTATGACGCAAATCTTTTCCTCGATGTCTTCTTACTTACTCAACTCCAGCGTCGCCTTCAGATATCGTAACTTTTTGTCAGTTTTATGATTCGGTCACCATTAAACGCATTGCATCATTCTTGTATCTTTGTCCTATGAAGTTTGTGGGTCAACGGATGAGCAGCGTCAGTCGTGGATGAAATGACTCAGTCATTCTTTAACAACTCTTATTACTGACAATGAGTGATGTGTTGTTAAGACTGAGATCACATGTCCGAAAAAGTACAAAGTCATGTACTATCCTGATCCGAGAGAATAACGTGGCGGTTACTTAAAGAAGAGCCACGGTTACTTCCCTCGACCATCACTCTTCAACCGACAAATTTTGCGTCAGTAGCGACTTTGGGTCTTTGCTTTAGAAACCCTTGTCACAGTCATAATGTCTACTGTTGCAGTCACATAAAGTCTCAAAGTATAAAATCGAATAATTGTTGTCCTTTAATAAGTCTGCCAACATCTTAAATTACTACAGGAATCTGTTGAGCGTGAGTGGAATTTTTCTTTCTTCGTTTTTCGTACTTCTTTTTGCCATGTTCTACACACACGAGAATCATCACATTTTGGGGTCTATAGACCGGAAACAGAATCTAATCCAGTCTCTAATCTAAGTCGAATGGTTATGTTAGACGAAATTAGGGAATTAGTACATCATTACTCTAAATTGGTGTTGTGATCTCTTTGTAAAGCCGTGGTCTCCAAACGACTAGATATGTACCGTAGTGGGAACCGATTTCTCTCAAATTCTGATATCTAGTGAATGAACACAAATCTAGTAACTTACTCTGTTCTGTCAGAATCTATATATATAAGTAGGACATTCAATCCCATGAGACGAACAAAAATACTGTTATTTTTTGCTATTGGGTTCTTTTAGGTTTTTCCTTTCAATGGCTTGAGCTTTCAGAAAGATAACGTTCATCATTACATATTACGAAGGGATCCTAAGTTTAATGACTCTTTGTAAAGCAGACATTATTTCACAAGGTGCAAAAATTCAATGCTGCATTCGAAAAGACGAGGAAGAAGCATCGCTCAACGCTGAACAGGTTGGAAATGACACTGAGAATCAACAGGCAGACAATAAGACAAACAGAGTGGGTTTCACTGCCGAAGTCTCACAGATTAACGCACAAATTGAGCAACCCGACATGTTTCGTAAGACTGTTTGTTTCGCATTTGTTGATATGATGTCACGTTAGAGATAAGTCGTTTTTGCTTCTGTTGGCAGCATAACGTAGACCGGAGATGCTCCATTCGCTAGCTTATGTTGGTGGCCCTGTAGTGTTCATCAGACAGTATAGCGTCGCACGAGGGAAAGCGCTCGCAAAGTGAATGCGTGTTAGTAAGCTACGGAGCGCGCGTCTGTTTAGAAGTTAGTGTAAACGCAGTAACTGTGGACCAGCTGACGTAAAATAATATGAATGTGATACAGAGGTGACAGTGCGTTTTAAACACTTATTATGTTCCAAAGACGTAAAGAGTATTACCAAGACAATCCGTTCGTTGTGCCGAGGCAACCAATTAACAACATTCCGTCTTCGTTTTGTTGATCGTGTTAAAGTGATACTTGTGTAAACGGGATTGAAATGGCACGGCTTACACATTTTTCGCAGCTGTTGTTACTACGTAAGGTGTGTATGCGAAACATCTTTTGTTTAGAAGAAATGAGTAGGTTATTTTTGTTTTGCTAGCGTAATTGCTGTGTGTACTGGTGGAGTTCGCAGGTGAAATAGTATCATCATGGAACTAAAGGTCGAATTTGGTGTCTTCCGTAATAAACCGGGAACTGTGTTCAGAGTGGACGACTTTAAGACAATATTTTGTGTGTCCGTGGTATTTTAATTCCAAATATCTCCGGCACTCTTCCTTGATGGGATATACTGGACGCCCGTTTGTATGTTATGTATGTATGTATATGTATATGTGTGTGTGTGTGTGTGTGTGTGTGTGTGTGTTCTGATAATCTCGTATGTATTCGCCATGGGCATATATCATTTATGTATGTCCAGATTTTTTTAGCTCCTTGTTGATATCTGGTGAAGTGAGTGAATGATTCAGCACTATAGGTCCTTCATGGCTCTGTGAGCGCACGCTATAAATACATCATCAAATAAATTTTTGTGGCAACTATCCTCATACAGCCATATTTAACTTAACAGCCCATATCATCCTTGCCAATATCTAGGCACGCAGGAACGTGGGAGGGCAACTAATGAAAGTGCTTATGTACAAATAAACTTATGCTTGCTGTAGTGATCCAGCCCTCAGTAGTTCTCTATTAATAAGACTGCTGCCAGGTCACAAGTCTCAGTGTATGTCTCTGAATTGTGTTGGTTGGTAATGACTTTTAAAAATAGAACTAGTTATTTCCACTTCATTATGACTTCACCCTGTTCTACCAAAGCATTACGTTTAAAGTTTCTAATCTCGTATGGGCTGTTGTCTGTGATACAAATTTCAGTGAGACACAATGGAAGATTATTATTTCAAACTGTACTGCTAGCATTTTTTCAGTGGTTGGAACAGGTCCAATAGACTGATTTTGGATCAAAGATCAGTTGTAGCACTCAAAAAAAATTGGCAGTCTAAATGTGAAATCGTTTATTCACAATTTAAATGAATGCATTAGTCTCCACTCCATTCAAACCTGTATGTAGCAATTGTACTATCCATTGTCAGTGTGAAGTGGAAACAGATACAGAGAGAGATTCCATTATGACGTCATTAATTTCTCATAGAGATTCTGATCTTTGTCTTAAAAGGAGGGCATCATATCTATTCGATGACATTGCACTTTCTGAAATTTTGGTTTTTATATCAGTTTTAAAGATTGCAGCATTGTTGCACAGGAAAGGGAAAGTACTTTTTCATTGCTGAGCTGAAAGACCAATGGATGCAACAGAAGCAAGTTGGGAAAGCTGTTAAAAACAGTGTAGCGCAGGGTTTATGCGAAGTGACGGTGAAAGTTAGTCATTGATCATGCACTGCATCTTTTGCATTAGGCCTACATTTTCTTTCACTCACAAAAGAATGAACTGTTGATTTGTAATATCCGTAACTCTTGCATTTAATTTGAATGATTTTAAATGGCGTTTGAGTAAGGGTAATTTTCTTGCCCATTTCTATTTCCATTTTTGGTATTTAGAAACATTTATCTTTAATTTTAGTAGTTCTAGTAGGCTGCCTACATTTTTGCTTTGAACATACATTCTGCAGTGGCCTTTTGAATAGACACCTTTAACAAGACAAAAAAGTCAACTAAATTACACTGTCAAACAGTATAAGTAATTGGATCTGAAAACCTTTATGCTGAGTTCAGACAAGTTATTTTTATGAGCAAAGTTATTTTTCTGTGAAGTTTGTGTGCCATAATTAAGTGTGTTGCTAATATATTTAAATCTGTACACTACACACCATTTTCAAGTGCATAGCACAGGGAACTTCTCATTGTACCATGTATTAGGGATTCTTCCTCTTTCGTTAGCATAATTATTTTAATTTTCTCACATACAGTTCCTTTGGAAACAATGTATGGGATGTTGTGTATTCTTAGTCCTTATTTAATACAAAAAAGCATTAGGCCTATAACTGATTGAAATGCTGTGTACTGTCTTCCATTGTACATACTGTGAAACAGTAATAGTTTGCATAATGTGTTGCGAAACTGTAGTGCGGAAGTGTAAATTGCTATAGTATCTTTCAAAGTATTTAAAAAATTTTAATGGTGGTATTATGCAACAGACTGATTGCCACTCAGCGTATAAAGAAGAAACTGAGTAACAGACAGGTACAACGAAAAGACTGCTAGCATTAAGCTTTTGGACAAAAGGCCTTCTCCTGAAGTAGAAAACACACTCATTCACAAACCATGAGCATTTGCTGCTAATTTATTAATGGCATTATTTCACACTTTTGTATATAATATTCACTTATTTTGCATTTTCAGTATTATGAAAATTTACAAGTTTGACTCTGACAGATATGCATAACTGCACTTGTTATTTAACTCTTTTATGTGCTCTATTCAGATTTATAACTAATTGTGTTTGTAGTTTCTTTCCAGAAATCTCATCCACAGCCAGGTGAAATCAGTTCGGAGGTTGTCTTTAAAAGTGCATCATACTTTCAAGGTAAATATTTTATATGCTGAATTTGTTTCTTTTGTTTGCCACTTTTCAGGATCACTAGAAAGTACGCTGTTATTACTGCTATGATAAGTTGTAACAGCCATCCATTATGTTTTTGTGGCTGCAAACATGATAAAGTGCAAATTTTGCCACTGATGTACATGGAGTCATACTGTGCTCCTTGCTTGCAGAAATCATATCAGACAAATGTATCTTTGAGATAAATGACAATTTATAAGAAGGTAATGCATTTCATAGAAATACCACATTCAGTCTTGGTGGGGCTTTATACATCACACATAAATTACTGGAATATTGATTGCAACACAGTGCGGCTTATCACTTGTGTGTAATTGCCTGCGTAGTGAGGCCAATGAGATAAAGAGCTAAAAGCAGTCTGTAAGCCCTAGTTATCTACTTATTTCATGTTTTTCTTTGAGTAGCTCCACAATATCCAAGGATGTTCATCTAAAGAGAAAAATGGTGTGCAAGTAGGCCTAAGTAAATTCAGTAGGGTCAGAGGACTACATTATATAAACACACACAGAGAACAATAGTAAGTCATTATTTGGCTTTAGAAGTAGTGACTCAGTAGAGTAACATTTACAAAATTTTGTGTGGACTGAATTGGAAGAAAAGTCTCCTTTTGGCATTTAGAAAGCCTTCCATTACACATATATTGCAAACGATGTTAGCAATGCTGGTGGAGATGGTTGTATGTGTGATTAATGCATTCCTGCAGTATGCAAAACCCTGAATGTTAATAACATGCTCATAAAATTTTCATATCGGTGTCATTCTCAAGAAAACCCACTACTGACATTTGTTGAGATGCTCTCTCTGTTTTACCCCTCCCTCTTCCTTTTACCAGTGTTGAAAATCATTCTGAGTATATGCAAAGAACATGAGTGGTGCTGGGAGTTCAGCGGACTTATGCCATTGTATTTTTGCTCTTATTTTGATGTTTTATTATTGATATTATCATATAAGACTAACTCATTCACAGCAGTTAATCTAAAATTTGAAATGTTATGTATGGTGGTATAATGATAAAGTTTTTAAATTTTCTGTGGCTTACAGATGAAACTGAAGTTTGATACTAGCTTCAATTCCATAGACTATTTTTTCTTTAGAAACTTGTCTCCGATATAATTTAAAAGAATAACATACCTAATATTGCAATTAAATAAAAATAAGTTTTATCTTTTCATAGGAGGGTGGTTTGATAAGCCTGGTAAATTTTCAAGAGAATGAAACATTTTTGTTGTGCTTTCATGGTTGGAAAGCTTGATTATTTCATGAATCATATAAAGAATTTCAACAATGTAAAGTATATGGTTCATCATTGACAATCTTTTGAATTGGTCACTGTGTTGGCTGCAATTGAAAACTGAGAAAACTGAGCTTCATGCTGTTATTAAACATTTTCCTGTGAAGGGTTGGACTGATGCACAAATTGAAACAGGGATTAAGTTCATGCAGATGCTACATCATCATTGAAGACCAGTTGCTTTTGGAGTAATGAATTTAAACATGGTTGGACAAGCACTGAAAATGAAATGTTCTCCGGCTATCCAACTGAGATTACAACAACAGAAACCATTGACAAAATCCATGGTATGGTACTGCAAGACTGCTGAATAAAGATTTGTGAGATTACTGAGACTGTAGGTATCTCATCTGAAGGAGTGCATGATATTCTGCATGGAGAATTGGCTATGAAGAAGTTGTTGCAAGGTGGGTGTGACAATTGCTCACAGTTGAGCAGAAGTGCATCTTGCACAACATTTCAACACAATTTCTGGCAATGTGTAGCTGCAGTCCACAAGACTTTCTGATCTAATT
The DNA here is from genome assembly GCF_021461395.2 of Schistocerca americana. Lineage (NCBI taxonomy): Eukaryota > Metazoa > Arthropoda > Insecta > Orthoptera > Acrididae > Schistocerca > Schistocerca americana. The sequence goes on along the minus strand of NC_060125.1, from coordinate 359,100,809 downwards.
TGTGATTGTTGATGAAACCTAGAGCCATCATTACACAGCAGACTCAAAACGGCTGTCAGAACAATGGAAAAATGCTGGTGAAAGTGCTCTGAAGAAGGAAAAGTCCATTTTTGTCACCTGGTTAGATGATGGGCAGTTTTTTGGGATTCCCAAGAAATGGTCCTTATAGATTATTCGGAAAAAGATAGAGCCATAACTGGACCCCATATGCTTCATTGTTGGATTATTTGGAATGTGTTCTGGCTGAAAACAGACCAAGGTTGGCATGCGACACAGTGCTCTTTCACTAGGATAATGCACTATCCCACACATCAGCAACAACAAAAGTGCATGAACTGGACTTTAAATTGGCTTCTCATCCACCCTGTTCATGAGACTTAGCCCTAAGTGACTTCTTCTTGTTCCCTAACTTGAAACTTTGACTCGCTGAGAAGTAACTTTCATCAAATTAGGAAGTGATAGTTGCAGTCAACGAGTATTTCCCAGAGCTTGACAGCACCTAGTTTTCTGATGCGTTGAAAAAGCAGGATTACTGGACCAAATGTATACCCCTCAATGGAGACCGTTGAGATGTAAGATGAATTATTTACGAAGAAGCATATTTTCCTTGCTTTTTCACCAGACTTGTCAAATCGTCTTTGTGCACCTATCTGCAGTGATCAACAAGTGCGGTGCAAGGAGTCCCAGATTTGTAGATCAAAATTATATGGACAGCAGAGGAAATTAAACTGAATATTTTGAGTAAAATAACCAATGGTTGTAAATGAATTTTCCAGTTTCTGTGAGGTTTCCATGGTGTTTATTATTGTTTACTGTTCATGACATATCATTGGAGATAGAGCATTCCCCATCACAGGAATTTAGACATACACTGACAGAAAAAAAAAACTGTAACAGCAACAAAGAGTCGTTGCAACCTAAACAAAAGTTGGTAGGTGTTTTTACATCTGAAGGATGATGTCTATTTAAATGTCACGCCGGTCACTTAAGAATGGCGCTAGTAACGCCACTATGAGGATGAAATTCAGGCTTACTTTAAATAAACGCCATAACTATCATGAGAGTTACTTACCTTTGACATTGGGCTTGGTGAGCTGATGTAAGTCAAGGTGCTTTTAAGGCAACATAGACACCATTGTCAACACCTCACTCGACTTTGAACAAAGTTGTGTAATAGGTCTATAAGGAGCTGATTGTTCTTTCTGCAATGTTGCAGAAGGACTTGCCAGGCATGTAGTGACTGTATATGATTGCTGGCAGTGGTGGTTATGAGAATATAGGGTTACAAGAGGACTGGCTCCAGACTGTCGCATGGCGCTGCTAAAAGGAAAGGCCATCTTGTTTGGTATATGGCTCTGGTGCATCATACTACACCTGCAGCAGCAATTTGAGCAGCACTTGGCACCATGGTGAAACCATGAATTGTTGCAAATCGGTTACCTAAGGGCAACTCTGAACCATATGCCCTGGATCACACATTCCACCGACCCCAAACCACCACCATTTGTGACTTCAGTGGTGTCAAGTGAGATCTATTGTATTTTATGATGAAAGCTGGTTCTGCCTCAGTGCCAGAGATGGCAGTGTGTTGTTAGGAGGAGACCAGTTGTGGATCTGCACCCAGCCTGTCTGCGTGCTATACACACTGGAGTTATCGTCTGGGGTGCAATTTAATATGACAACAGGAGCACTCTCATGGTTATCCCATGCACTCTGACTGTAAAATTGTATATCAGTCTGGTGATTCAACCTGTTATGCTGCCACTTATGAATAGCATTCCAGGTTGTGCTTTCCAACAGGATAACTATTTGCCAACATAACACTATTGTAATCCGTCATGCTCTACAGTGTGTCAGGATGTTGTCTTTGCCTGCTCGCTCACCAGATCTGTGTCCAATCGAGCACATATGGGACATCATTGAATAGCAGCTCCAACATCATCCACAAACAGCATTATCCATCCCTGTAATTACTGATCAGGTGCAACAAGCATGGGACCCCATCCCACATACTGACTTCCGGCACCTTTACAACACAATGCATGCACATCTGTGTACTTACATTCAACATTCTGGTGGTTACACTGCTTATTAATGTACCAGCATTTCACATTTGCAATGGCTTAACTAACACTTACATCAACCTGTGATTTTGCAATGTTAATCAAATAAATATGTTACCTACACAAATATAGTCCTGAAATGACATTGCTCTACATTAGTTACTTTTTGGTGTTGCAGATTTTTTTTTCCGTCTGTGTATTTTTAATCGATTGTTTAGGAGGATGCAGTGCCTAGGAAGCCAAATAAGCATAAAAACTCTCAGAAGAGGTACCATCCTTGTTGGTAGAAACCTATCACCAAGGATAGAAACTTACAATGAACTGTGTCATTCAAGCCACAGTGAACTGGACAAAGTTCTTGACAATGAATAATTTTCAAAATAAAATTTGAGGAAGTGGTGTTGGATTATGTGTTAGAAATTTCGTCATGAAGCTCATTTCTGTTGACTTGCCTGGTTTACACTTCTAAGGTAACAGTGTGGGTATTTCTGGTGGATCAACAGTTATGCCCTTATAAAACAACCTGTGCCCTCAAGGGGGTTCACCACTCTTTGGTGAGTTCATGCATGGCTACCATGGGGCCCTGGTGTTTGCAGCACCTTCTCACTCTCCGTGCTGGTTTTTTTTCTTTCTTTGTTTCTTTCTTTCTCCATCTCCTATCCTTCCTCCGCCTCTGTGTTTGAGGTTCCTTGCTGTTTATTCTTCCTTGCTGTGCACTCCTGAAGGCCAGCACGCATGTCTGACACATCACAGGTGATTGAGTAATGCAGAATTCCCCGCCCTGAGTCGACAGGTAGGGTTCATACGTACCACCTGAGCTGTCACCGCCCCAAATTTCCAATTGATTCCTCTGCCAGGAAGTCGGGAAGTGTGACGTGAGGTGTGAACAGCCACCTAAGGTAGGTGAGTTACCCTCTGAGGTGGGAGGGGAGGGGAGGTGGCCCCCAGTTGGAAGGAGCACGTCATCAAAGACACCGGCAATCATGGGAGATTTTCTCACAGTGAGTCGATCGCCATCTTGGACTATGTCTCATAAACATAAACTGAATGAGACTAAACATTTCAAGAATCTCCTAGCTGCGCCTCGGTTTCTCTTGGTATCACATACTGAAGATGATCAGTCCTTTTCTATGGTTAATCGTTCTTTTACTCAGAAAGGTGTTGATGCAATTGCAAACCCTGGGAAATCCTGCTCTCGTTTACATAATGGCACTTTGCTTTTGGAGACCAATTGTGATTTTCAAGCACAACAACTGGTTGCAGCTTTGCTCCTTCTTAGCTATCCTATTCATGTTGAGGGCCATCAAATGTTGAATTCTTCATGTTGTATTATTTACACAAGGCCGCTTGATGGTCTTACCGAGAGAGAAATTCAAATGTACCTCTCCGATCAGGATGTCACAGCAGTCCATAGGGCAAAGAAAAAGATTGATGCAACCTTAGTGCTTACATGCACTCTTTTTCTCGTGTTTGACAGAATAGTGCTTCCATCAAAGATCAGAGCAAGCTATGAAGTCATCACAGTCTGACGATATGCTCCAATTTTGATGTGCTGCTACCATTGTCAATGTTGCAATCACACTCAAATGTCCTGTCAAAACACGGCCAGACGTGTTACTTTTGGTAGGGATGCTCATGACAGTGACTGCCTACCTTCTCTTCCTCGCTGTATCAATTGCAGTGGCGACCATGCAGCCTCATCCTGCGAATGTTCCATGTATCTTGATGAGCGGGCCATCCAAGAGATCCCAATGAAGGAGGAAGTGCCTTACCCTGTTGCTTGCAAGCTATTGGCTAGACAAAAGCCCTGCTTTTTACCATCTGTCACTTACAGTACCATTCTTGCTATGCCTCACTTAACAAAGGACTTGCGACCTCAAATTCAGGACTGCAGTTATAAAATTACCCAGTGTCATGGTAGTATCCCCGTCTCCTCCCCCTCCACCTGTGCAACAAGTGACGATATGTTCACCTCAACAGCAAAATCACCTGCTACACAGCCAGAAAGGACAGAAGGAATACTCCCGCGAAGACTTCTTACGTCCCTCCAGCCATCAAACATCTGAGTGTTCATCTACCAGTCGCAAAGGCTCTAAGAAATCAAAGACAAATGGTCTTCTCCATTGCTGACTCGGAGATTCTTTCAACTGGGTAGCTGTGAATACCATCACCGAGCCAATCTCCATTTCACTGGTGCGCACCACCAATTGTTTTTCTGCCCTGGAATCTGCAGGCTAAACCCAGAGAAAGTGCCATCACCTCTGTAGCTCTGATGGAACAGAATCCTCCAGCGTCTGTGCCCTGTAGCAGTGAGTCTTGGGAAGCTGGCACTCAGCAGCTGCTTAGGTGACAACTCTATATTTTTTCCCTCCTCCCCTTTCCCCATCATGACTCTCCTCCAATGGAACATTCACTGCAATAGATCCAACAAGGAGGAATTATGCCTGCTCTTGGCATCAGCGTCCACTTGTGTTCTGCCTCCAGAAAGCGAAATTGCATCCTCCCACCCACTTTGACCTCTAGCATTTATTTCCAGTCCAATTTGATCTCCTCCCTCCCACCCCTGGGGACAGCATTTCAAATTGCTTCTCACTGAACTCCCAGCTGCAGGCTGTTGCAATCCGCTTTTTCCTTCCTCACTTCACCTTTTCTCTTTGCAATGAGTACGTCCCTTTGTCATTCAGCATCAACAGGGCAGATTTTCTCCAGCTTATTGGTGAACTCCTTCTCCCCTTTTTGCTGCTTGGTGATTTCAGTGCTCACCATCCCCTTTGGGGCTCTTCCAAAACCTGTTGGAGAGTTGTTCTCTTGCCTGACCTGCTCAGTCAACTCAACCTCATCTGCCTTAAAACTGACGTCCCCATGTTCCTTTCAGACTCCACACACACACCTATTCACATTTGGACCTCTCATTCTGCCCTCTCCAGCTTTCCCCTTGTTTGAAGTGGTCCATTCTCTCTTCCATGTTCTCAAGTGTCCGTTTCCCATGTGCTATCCATTTGCTGACTCAAACCCCACATAGGTGAAACCCAGTTGACAGCTTTCTAAGGCTGACTAGAGGCTTTACTCCTCCCTGGCGACCTTCTGTGAACAATGTTTCCCCAGTTGTGATGACCAAGTAGAATAACATGCAAATATTATTCTTACCACTGTAGAATGTTCCATCCCTCTCACTTCATCTTTACCAAGCTGTTACCCATCCCTTGGTGTATTGAGGTGTGCTGTGATGCAATTCACGTGTGGAGACATTCTCTGTGCGATTTTAACTATCATCCTACGATGGTAAACAGTATTCGTTATAAACAGATGTGTGTGCAGCGTTGTCGCATTCTTAGGGATAGCAATAGAGCTAACTGAATTTCATTTACTTGTGCTTTTAACAGTTCCACTCCCCCTTCCATCATGTGCACCAACCTCCAAAGGCTCTCTGGGACTGAGATCTGTTCCCCAATTTCCAGACTGACCATAGCAGGTGATGTCATTGTGGACCTTATTACTATATCCAGCACCTTACCCTGCTATCTTGTGGCGATTTCAAGTTCCAACCACTATCACCCAGCCTTCCTCCATTGGAAATGAGTGGAGGAAGCTCAGATCATACCCTTCTCCTCACAAAATTGTGAATTCTTACTATGAGGGAGCTAGATCATGCTCTCACTTCATCTTGATCTCTTCCATCCCTGGGCTGGATGAAGTTAACATTCATATGTTGCAACCCCTTTCTCTTGTGGGAGACACTTTTTCCTTCATACATACAATTGCTTGTGGGCAGATGGCATGTTTTCCAGGTGCTGGTGCGAAGCCACTGTCATGCCCTTCCATACCCCAGCCCAGTAAGGACAAAACATCTTCCTTCAAGCTACTGCACCATTTCTCTCATCAGCTGTGTATGCAAGATGATTGAACATATGATTTGTGCCTGGCTGGAATGGTGGCTTGAGAGTCTTGCAATTTAGTAACCACTGCACAGTTGCAGTTGACCACCTCATCACTTTGTCAACCTGTGACTTGAATGGTTTTCTGTGGAAGTACCAGACTGTGGCCGAATTTTTTGGTTTGGAGAAAGCCTACAACGTCTGCTGGAGGACTGATATCCTTTTAAATCTCTAAATGTGGGGCTTTCAAGGCTGCCTGCCTCATTACCTTCAGGAATTTTTAAAAGACAGAGTTTTCAAAGCATGTGTGGATTCTGCCTTGTTGGACATCTTTATCTAGGAAAATGGGGTGGCTTAGGGCTCTGTCCTGAGCGTTGTCCTCTGTGCTATAGCCATTAACCGTATTATGGCCTGTCTTCTGACGGCCATCTCCAGCTCACTTTTTGTTGACAATTTTGCGATCTATTGAAGTTCTCTACGGACTTGTCTCAATCACCTTTACTCATGGAGCAGTGACAATGGTTTTCACTTTTCCACTGGCAAAACCATTTGTATGAATTTCCAATGGTGCAAAGGGTTTCTTCCACTGTCTTTACAGCTTTACTCCTTTGACTGCCAGTATGGGGCGTGTTGCTCTTCTCTTATCTCCTGGAGTTCGCATTTGGCTATTGCTCCAGCAGCTTAACTTCATGCTACCTGCCACTTTTCCAATGGATATGAACCCTTCACCACCTTGACTTAGTGCAGCGGCCTGTGTTCACCTTGGACTTCATTCACTTCCTAAGGAAACTACTCTAGGTTTGATCTATCACTGTAAGTTTCACAGAGCTTAGCGATGGTACCTTTGTATACATTGATGGCTCTCGGACTTACCGTGGTGTCAGGTGTGCCTTCATCATTGGCACCAATGATTTCGGCATTGGTTTCCAGAACACTGCTCAGTATTTACAGCAGAGCTTTTTGCACTGTATCAGGCCGTGCAGTACATTTGGTGACACAGGCTTTTCAATTGTGTCCTCTGCTCTGATTCCCCCAGTGCCCTTCAGAGCCTCTGTGTGCTGTAAACAGATCATCCCTTAGTGCAACAGATCCAAGAAAGCTTCTACTCACCCACTCTTAAGGAAACCACTGTGATGTTTATGTGGGTTCCCAGTCATATTGGTCTGATGGGAAACAGGACTGCTGACACTGCTGTCAAGACTGCAGTCCTCCTACCTCGGCCCGCTAGTCCTTCCATACCTTCTGATGATCTCAGTTTTGCCATCTGTCAGCAGGTGATGTCACTGTGACATCACCACTGGTCTTCCCTTCATGGGAACAAGTACTGAGCAATTAAATCTCTCCCAGCAGCTTCGCCATCATGAGGACATCATTTTATTTAGGTTGTCTATTGGGCACTGTTGTTAGCCATCACCATTTGTTAAGTGGTGATCCCCCAGCACTTTGTGCTCATTGTCATCAATCTTTGACAGTTCGCCATTTCCTGACCGAATGCCATTTTTTAACCACCTTCTTTCTCATGTACATTTGCAGTCTGAGTGACCAGCCATTTTAGCAAACAATGCGCAGGCTGTCAACCGTGTTTTACTTTTTATCCATCGTAGCAATATGGCAAAGGATATTTAATCTTTAGTTCAGGATATCCATTGTCTCTATGGCATATTTTGTGGACCTGTCTCCAAGGGGAAGTCCTTGTTCTTAGCTCTCTTTCCTTTCATTGATTGGGCTTACCATGTAGTCGCTTTTAAATCCTTTTTTGTATTATTGTTCTAAGGCTCCAACACGGGCACATATGACCTTAGTTGTTTTTGCGCCCTAAAACAAAACGAAACTAAAACAACCTGTGCAAGCTGAGAGACTAAAATATTTGGAACCTAGAATACCATCAGTGGGTTAAGTTGTAATGCATGTATAGAGATCGACAGTCATGTATTAAAAGTATTCCTGTGAACTTCTGCTTATACAGTAAGGTGTAAGTTGCTTATCGTAAAAATTGTTTAATATTCATTCTTGACCTTTAGTTCCTCTAGTCAAAAATTAAAACTGTCCTGAGGAGAAGCTACCAATAATAAATTGCTTGCAATGTTGTTTTCTTGTGAAATATGAGGTGTCACATTGTGACATAGAATAGATGAAGTGTATGAGAACTTAAACAAAAGAAAAGGCTTTGGGGGGGGGGAGTGGTTGGTTCAGGTCAGTCTGGTATTTTGGAGCGGTTAAGAGCAACTGAAGAAAGACAAATTTCCAATAAGGACCGATGATCACTCAGATCAGCACCAAACAGTTGCAGGGCACATATGAGAGGTGCGGATTTTGGGACTCAATAAGATACTTTTAGGAATTGCAGTGATCCAAGTAAAACTTGTTTATTGCGTTCAGACTAATGTACTACAGTGAAGATTATTTGTAAGTGCTAGAAAAAGCAAGGATTTTAATGTTGGGGTGGCAGAAGTTTGTGTCTGACTCTGAGAGGTAATAGCTAACAGAAGTAGCAATCACTAGCTTCATCATAAAGCACAAACTTTTGAGCAGCATTTCAAGTGAGAAAACAGACTTGAATCGAATCTTTGGGAAAAGCTGGCATTGAGTGACATCAAGTTGGTACCCAAAATGTTCTGACATAACTGCTCTGAATGTAAAAATATACAGCCTGTTAAGGATTGCAGTGGTGATCTGTTCTCCCGTAGGCTCACCATTCCACTGGTACTTTATAGGCATTGGCTAATCTGACATGTGGCTTCATGCCACCATGGCACCTCTGGCCAAACATGTTCAGGTCTGCCTCCTACTCCTATTATGTAGGCTGGCATGTTCCTGGCCTTTGCACTACAAATTCCATGTTTGATACCTACAGCATTCCGCTGAAAGCTAAATATCACTGCTTGTCATAGTATGGCTAGCAACAACAGTATTTTATGTCACCCCTTCTGGAGTGGGGATCACTGTTCTGGCAGTTTTACTCATTTGCCATGTCACTCTAACTGTGTGAATCCACTGATGTTGCTGCTCTCTATGCTTGCTGCAATGCTTAGACATACCTGTTTCTAACATGTGCTGTGTGGCACCGTACAATGGTATATAAAAGGTGTTTGGAGTAACCAATTAATTTTCTAAATTGAAACATCTACCCTGAGACAACTGCCCTGAGAATCTGCATTAGCATGCCACTCCTGTTAATGTTTACCTCATGTAACCTACATGCTACGGTGTATGGTTGCCACATGCTTTATGTCTCTGGTTTCTGGTCTTGGAGTGCCCTAACTGGCTTCCAACAGCATCAAGCAGTGTCAAACTGGAAAAGCTGTCAACACAGGACAAAAGACCTCTCTAATTTTGTGATGAGCTACTCTCTGCCAATTCTAAGTTGTTAGAGTCTCAGCTGATGTGTATTACTGTTATTAATTCTCATCCTGTCTAACGTGTATCTGTTGATCCAGTACACTGACCAGTTTTCATAGTTGGTAACTGGTTTTTATTCACTTCCAACAAATTAAAGTACCTGAATTACAAGTGAAGAAAAGCTGATATTCACCATTTGGTGAGTTAAATTGTTAATTGGGATAGACAGGCTGATTAGTAAGTAAATTGGGTTAAGAAAGTAGTAAAGAAACTGAAAGTGAAGAGAGAGAGCAGAAATGGGAATGCACAGTGTAGTCCCTAAATATCTAGACTGGTTTTTGCTATTTCTCCAACAAGCCCATCTGTTAGCTGACTGTTGAACTATGTAATTTGAACCCTTTCAAACACAAACAGCCATGTTGACAGGTGTCATTCCAGCAATTGTTAAAGTTTGTGGATGTCTCATATAATCTGTGTGTGTGTGTGTGTGTGTGTGTGTGTGTGTGTGTGTGTGTGTTTTATCTTGCTGATAATTATTTGAAGATACTTTTTTTTCCTAAGTTTTCAGACTTGTCTGTGAGGTTGGCATCACCTGATGAACTGCATTCTAAACCAGATGTTAGTGAACTTCAGTTTGGCAAACATTTTACTGATCATATGCTGAAGGTTGCATACCATGCATCATTGGGTGGATGGCAGAAACCGGAAATTACACCTATGGAGAATCTCGTATTACATCCAGCTGCTAAAGTTTTGCATTATGCCATCGAGGTTAGTACAATACTTAAGTTTGCTTATTTGTTTAAAAATTTGTCACGTTGATCACAAAAGTCTTCAAATGTTTACTGTGCTTTCAAAATATTTGTAATGATATCATTCCATAACAGTTATTATACATTGGTTTACCAGCATTCAATATAATATTGCCACTCTCAACAGTACCTGCTTTAATGAATGTAAATTTTATTAAAAGTAAATAAAATGTAGGTATTATTTGTAAAATCACTGGCTTTACCCATTTACTTTTTACGATATTTTGAGGTGGGAGATGGTCATTTTTTCTTGTCCTTTTTTTTTCTATCTGCTCCTTATTGACTGGATTTCCATTGCCCATTGCATCCTGTAGATTCACCATGTCATGTCTGACATTTTGCTGATTTTCCTATATTTCTTCAGTTGCAGCAAAATTTTGAGGCTACAGATAATATCTCTTTCTCTCTTAGCCCTGTGAGTGAAATATTTATGATGTTGATCTAATGAATTTGGTTTCCACATGTGTTGTTGACTTTATATCTTTAACTACTTGTTCTCATCTCACATCTTATGGAGTATTTCATACAACAGTAGTATACAGTAGTACAGTCGCCACGGTCTTAATGCACACACGGAATACAAACAGTGTGCTAATAAATTGCAGGAAGGTGAATGCCTTCATTAGTCTTAGCTGACTCACTTGAGGATGATTGCAGATGCCCAGTTGAAATATTGTGCAGTGATGTTATTTATGTTGATTGCAAGTGCAAAACTTCATTGACTGTCCACTTCACTGGTAAAATTTTAAAATTCACGTCTCTCCTATTGTTGGAGCCTCTTAGAGAGAATATTGTGGTTCAGATGTTGAGTTTCATCTGGTATAATTCAGTGTATCTCATCCTTAGCTTTATATTTACAATTTGTTTTAGTCTTGAGGCTTGGCTGTAGATTGGTTTTTGCTTATATAATTAGAACAAGAGGGATAGACAAGTGACGGACTACATAGTTTGCAAGCTTTCTCATCTTTCATCCTGCCACATTTTGCTGAATGTACATTGCACCATGTGTCCACAAAGTCTGTCCACAGTGGCGTGCCTCGCATGCTATGCTTTGTGGGGAGAGTAAGGTTGGCAGCACATACAAGTCTCACCTGTGTGTGTTCTGTGGACCTGCAGTGGTTGGGTATGGGTAGTTGTGTTGTATATGTGTTGTAGCAGTTAGCTGTGTTATTGTCTACATCTTATGTAAGCTGAGTTGCAGGAGGGAACTTTGTGGAGCATGTGAGGTGGCAATTTAGATTGCATTTTCCTGCTTTGAGATGTCCACATTGTGACACGGTACATTATTTAATTACAAATTCCAAATAACAGGTTCAGTTCATGATGCACAACAAACTGGAAGGCACACAATTTGAACAGAATGGAAGCTTGGAGACATTTTGGACATTGTGTGCAGAATTCAACAAAATCAGTGAGGAATTATTGCAGGAACCTGAAGTCCATCTTATGACAGTACATAAGGCTGTAACAAAAGAACTGGGGATTTATCTGGATGGAATTACTGCTGTGCAACAATTTATTTGAGTGTACCATGAGAAATGAATAGCATATTGTGAATGGTTTCAGCGAGTTAACTGAAATGGAATTAATGTTTTAGATCACACCTTTTTCACTGATGAGGCTTGGTTTTACCTATCTGGCTACATTAATACAAAAAATTCGTGAATTTGGTCATCCAACAATACACGTCTTCAGAGAAACACCATTGCTCACAGAAAAAATTTTGTGGATTGCCATAACAGGAGCGCGAATTATAGGACTGATCTTTTTCAATACTACTTCCATTTACAATTTCTGTTGTTCCCAGATAATTTATCCATTTAGTGCCCTGATGACTGAAAATCAGATCAATCGTTCATTTTTCCATTGAGACAATGCTGCTGCCAGTTGCTACAGCTTTTAGATGAAATCTATGGAGATGGAAAGGTCTCTGGCCCCCATGCTCACCAGATCTGCCTCTGTTCAGCTATTTCCTTTGGGGTGCGGCTAAAACATTTGTGTATCAAAATAACCCAAAGACAACAGATGAACTAAAGACAGCGATAATTGATTACCTACATTCAATTACATATGAAACATTAGTAAAGGTGTTCTCAAGTAAATGTAAACATGTTGAACTGTGCCTTCAAGAAAGAGGAGTTGGTGAGGACAGTGTATTTAATTGTAATTAATGTAAGTAATTAACTTCTTGTTTTAATAGTAGTAATGTTGAATCCCATCTCCCAACATAACTGCAGCCACTGTCAGTGAATCCCAGCCCCTAGGTTACAAAGTGACGTGAATGTGCTGCTCATCTCACTTGCCCTGCAAGGTGAGACACATGGAGCTCACCACTGCAGAAAGAATTTGCGAATCCACTGTAGTAATTTTAGATGATTATATAAAAGGGCAGGTGGGATGCAAAGCCTCCAAAACAGGCAATTTCAGCTAACATGCTCAACCACAAGAAGATGTGGGCAAACTTTGACTCACAGGCAATCAGGGATATGCACCATAGCTGATACAACTGTTCTGTACTTTCTATCTTTCTTGTATTCCTGCCTTTTGTCTTTTCCTTTCTTGTTGGCTATCAGAGGAAGCTACAATTTACTCCTCCCCTCAATAAGATTTGGTAGAATTGTCTAGATCTAGAAATCTAAGTCTTCTGCATTAAGGAAATGTGCATGTGAAAGTAGTTTGAGTCATTCAGTTTTAAATTAATTAATATCCTTAATGTAACACCACAGTTCTTACAACTTGAAAGCACTCTTTCTTCCAGGTCTTTGAAGGTATGAAGGCATATCGTGGAGTTGATGATAAAATTAGATTATTTAGACCAGATCTCAATATGCGTCGTATGAATGGTTCAGCAGCTCGTACAAGTTTACCAACATTTGATGGTGATGAATTGATCAGATGTTTGTGTCGTCTGATTCTTATAGACCAGGAGTGGGTTCCACACTCTGAGGCATCAAGTTTATACATCCGTCCAACAATTATAGGCATTGATGTAAGTAGCTATTCGTACTTAAATAAAATATAAAATCTTTTGCCATCTTAATTGTTATGCCTTTGCTTATTTTTCTTTGTGTTTAGTGCAATAATAGGTTGAGTTGTTATGGCCTTCTGTCCAAAAACTGGTTTGCTGCAGCTCTCCATGGTAGTCTAACCTATATAAGTCTCTTCATCTGTGCATAATAACTGCAACCTATGTTCATTTTAACGTACTTGATGTATTCATGTGTAGGTCCTCCTCCACAATTTGTACTCCCCCTCCCCACCTCCCTCCCCCACCCCCTCATTCTGCGATTGCCAAATTAACTAATCTTTGGTGCTTTAGGATGTGTCCTATTAGCTGATCGTTTCTTTTAGTCAAGTTGTGCTGTAAATATCTTTTTTCCCCAACTTTGATTTGGTACCTTTGTTCTAGTTGTTTGAGCTACCCATCTAATCTTGTGTTCTTCCATAGCACCACACTTTGAAAGCTTCTATTCTGTTCTTGTCTGAACTGCGTATTGTGTACGTTTCACTTCCATGCAATACTGACAAATACCCTCAGAAAACCTTCCTAACACTTAAATTTATATTAGATGTTAACAACTTCCTCTTTTTGTGAATGCTTTTCTTGCTATTGCTAGTCTGCATTTTATATTCTTTCTACTTCCTGCACCATTATTTATTTTTGTGACCAAATAGTAAAACTCGTGTGCTACTCATAATTTAATTCTTACAACCTTGTTTCATTTAACTCGTCTACACTCCATTACCTTTATTGTACTTTAATTGCTGTTCATTTTATAACATCTTTCCGTCACCATCCATTCCATTCAACTGCTCTTTCTAGTCCTTCGTCATCTCTGATGTCATCAGCAAATGTTGCAGTTTTTATTTCTTATCATGGAACTTTAATTCCATTTTTAAATTTTTGCTTCATATCCCTCACAGTTTGCTCAGTGTGCAAATTGCATAATTTAGGGATAGGCTACACCCCTGTGTCATTCATTTCTCAGCCACTGTTGTCCCTCTATATCCTCTGGCTCTTATAACTGCAATCAGGTTTCTGTGAAAATTCTGGGTAAGCTTTTGCTCCTTGTATTTTGTCTCTGCTGCCTTCAGAATTTCAAAAAGTGCATCCATGTAAACCTTTCCAAATGCTATAAATGTAGTCTATCTTCTAAGATAAGTTTTAGGGGTCGGTATCATCTTGCGTGGTCTTAAATTTCACTGGAATCCTAACTGATGTTCCCTGAGGTTAGTTTCTACCAGTATTTTCAATTCTCCATTAATAATTTGTCAGTATTTTGCGATAGTGACTTATTGAACTCGTTCACTAATATTCACTACTGTCACCACTTGATTTCTTTGTAAATGGAGTTGTTACAGTCTCTTTGAAGTGAAGTGAAGCAACTGTGAGTAAGAGCACATTGTGAATCCACTCTTCTCCAACTGTTGTCTGAGGGCTGACGTTAAGAATATTGGATGGACTGCTTTGGAGAATGTCACTGGCCTATCTTCATGGTGTAAATACGAAGTTCACATCTCAGGATTGTGACCATAAATCAGTCTGACCTTACTTATTTGTCAGATTTTCCTTGTCCGAGAAGCAAAACATGATGGCGCTCATTTTAAATGTATCAGTCTTGTAGGCTATATTTTCACATTTCACGCTTTTATTCTTCAGTGCTTTTAGTATCCTAAAACCAATTACATGAATCAGTTAGGTATCTCCATTGTTACTGAGAACTTTACATTAGTGCAGACTTCATTAATCATGCAGCCTAGCTATGCTTGTGTCCTCAGCCGGCTAACTTTTTCCACTGATGACTTTGAAGGTTTTTTGCCCGCTAACAGTTCTTACAGATGTCTAGCTTTTGTCTTTACTGCCTCACACTCTCAACTGATTAGAATCTGAAACTGCCAAATCTGAGTGCACTCTTCAAATTGACATCCGAAACTGCCCACTGAAAGCTTTTCCCGAACCCTGTATGTGATTGCTAGACATCAGTGCGTGTGTACATTGAAATTTTTGTTGAGTTTATGCAGCATAGTAACCCCTCTCTTTGTCAAAGCTCTGCTAAACAGAAACCTCAAGTACGCACTTGATACTTCAGGTGCTATGTTCCGTATGGTAACAATCCATTTTTACAACATGTAAAACCTGCCCATTACCCATGAATGCCACATTCAGAACATTATCAAAATAATAGATCACTTTAATTTTTGAATATGTGGTGCTAGCCAGTCCATCCTTTTTGTTTACAAGTAAACTTCATTTGTTTCGTTTGTAAAATATGAACGATACGTAACTCGGGAGGGGGGGGGGGGGGACCAGTCGAATCATTTTGTAAACACCTCCACGATTATGATGATGAAACTTTCAGCTAGTCATCACATATTTTATAAACAAACAATTACTATGTGTGCTTTTTGCTATTATTTCTCTCTTTGGTCGCTGCGCCTCTGCTCAATGTACCAGAAAAGTAATGCTAGTCAAGTATCGAGTCAGGGCATGGAAATCAATAGTAATCTTTTTTACTTTCACAATATTACATTTATCAATGAAACAATTAATACGAGAGAATGTTGTAAAAATAACAGTGTAAGAAAAATAATATCAGGTGTAGACTAGTTTTGACAAAAAATGTTATATGATTGATAGAAGACTGTTGTATTGTGCCAACTCTTCTGCCCTGCTTCGAAAAGCCAACAGAATTTTTTGTATTACAATGCTTCATTGTAATACTTATTTTCTGTATATTGCCAAATAAGTAACCTCTTGCAGCAAGACACACTACTCATATGTCTATAATGTTTGTAATAAAAATTCTAATTCCATTTTGTAATTTTTTGATGATAGCCTACACTGGGAGTTGCCACTTCAACATCTGCACTTTTATATGCCATCATGTGCCCAGTGGGTAGCTATTTCGGTCCTGACAGTAAAGCAGTTTCGTTACTGGCTGACCCTAAATACACTCGTGCTTGGCCAGGTGGTGTTGGTGATAAGAAAGTAGGCTCCAATTATGGTCCCACGCTGCAAGTTCAGGTTAGTTTCTTTACTGACATGAAATGATCAGAATTAATATTGTATTTTGTTTAAGTGTTTGACTGTCTTTCCTAATTTAAAGGCTAGTTATAATTAAACTTTTACAACTTGAGTCAGTGTAGACAGAAAACTAATTACTGTATGAGTACCCAATTTTGTAGGAATGATGATCAGTCTGTGCACTGCAGGATTTGCATTGTTAGTAGTGTTAGTGTCATGATTTGCCATTAAGCGCCAGTAATGGTACAGCGACTTAAGGTTGAAACTCAAGCATCAGTGTGCATTACAGTTGCAGAAGTCAACATGCATCTGGACAAGATGAGCAGGGCTTTACTCATAAAGTTGTTTTATCAAAACAACAGCAATAATGCTGTTGCTCTTCAGAAGTGTTGATGCATTAAAGAAATATGAAGGAGTCCTCTTTTCCACACTGAGGTTGAAGAACATGATTTGGAAGTTCGAACTAATTGGCAGTTTGGGAATTGCTCCTGGGGGGGGGGGGGGGGGGGGGGGGGGGGACTGATAGCAAATTGTGCCATAAATTATTGAAAAAGTTACTATTGCCACGGCTGAGAATGCTGGATGCAATTTGCAATCTTCAAGCAGTGCACGAGCTGAGTCTTGATAGCTGAAAGCTCCATAGTCCACTGTCCAAAACGTGCTGTGAACAGTTGTGAAATGGTATCTCTAGTGCTATTCCAGGCTGTCGTGGATGCAGATGGTCGTCACATTGTGCAGTGTGTGTAACTTGAAAGGTAAACATGTTACGCAACTAGAAACTGTTACCATCTCTCGTGGAAAATAAATGTGTTTCTTTCAATGATTTATTTTTCATGGGAGGTCCCTCTCGAGTAGTGAAATTTTAATTATAACAACCCTGTACATAAATCAATACACACAAGCTAAACTTTTTAAAAATTTTTCCTTCTGTTCTGCTACTCGGCAAGTGTGAGGATTTAACGTAGTCTAAAGCATTTGCCTAACACACTTATCTCACCACATAAGATGCAGATAGTTCATGCTATAGTTAATTTGTTTTGTGCTTGTAAATGTTTAAATGTTCCTGATCACATGCAAAGACTACATCTTTTCTTCCATTAATTAACATTTTTGTTATTGTTGTTCGTGTAATAATGGCAGGCTACCTTTTGTGAGTCAGTTAAAAGCTATATATCTGCTTGTTAGTCTAGTACAGTAAAACGTACCATTTGCAAGTGTGAATGAGAATGCAAAAGAAAGTTGTGGTGTCACCGCCAGACACCACACTTGCTGGGTGGTAGCCTTTAAATCGGCCGCGGTCCGTTAGTATACGTTGGACCCGCGTGTCGCCACTGTCAGTGATTGCAGACCGAGTGCCACCACACGGCAGGTCTAGAGAGACATCCTGGCACTCGCCCAGTTGTACAGCCGACTTTGCTAGGAAAGGTTCACTGACAAATACGCTCTCATTTGCCGAGACGATAGTCAGCATAGCCTTCAGCTACGTCATTTGCTACGACCTAGCAAGGCGCCATTACCAGTTAATATTGAAATTATAAAACATGTACCGTCAAGAGCGATGTTCTCCAATTATGGATTAAAGTTAAGTATTACATAAACTACGTACTTTATTTGCTACTATTAATTCCCTTAACTGCTCCAGGCCTCGCGCCAGCCTGCGTGAGCTTAAGCGCGTGCCTTTCGGCTTCCTCTCATAGTGACTTGGCTGTCTTGCCAAGTCACAACAAAAGTAAAATTAAAAATTTACAAAATTTACTTACAGAATTTAAAGTAAAGTGTGTCCATGCTGTTCTCTTTAATTTTGATCATAACAAAAGAATTACTGGAACTACATAAGACATGCACTTACATAAGTAGCCACTTGACTGTGTAATTTTTAGTAACAGTCAGTTCCCTGAGATACTTCAGCAAATAAGCTGCCATTTTTTTTATACATGGACCACCACCACCAAATGCAAGACATAGAACATTTGGAGTTGATAATTATTTCACAAAGAAGTAGCATGTAATAAGAATGGAACTAAGTGATTTATATGCACCTGCTTAATTGTGGCTCACATGTTGGTCAAAAACACTGCCATTAGATACATGTGTGTAACTCCTACATAACTTTGTGTGTGTGTGTGTGTGTGTGTGTGTGTGTGTGTGTGTGTGTGTGGGCGTGGTCTGCTTTCTCTTGCAAGGGAAGTGTATTTTATATATTGTTGTATGTGGGTTACATAAAGTTTTATGAAGTGCAGCTAGATGGTTTTTATAATTTGGAATGCTATTTGTGCTCTAGGTGATGTAGTTTGTATAAAATACATAAACAGGCTGATATGGGCTGTCTCATCTCTAACAAAACTCTTTTTGGTATTCTTTAGTGGCAGAACTTACAAATGTACTAAAAAAGATATTTCAGTATTTTCAGTAACTACAAAGTTAATTTTCACGCATAAGCTGTAGATCCTGTAGTGTTAACTCCCAACTACCATTTATTGAAACCATCTTGTTGGTTTATTGAATTTCTGATTTCATCTTTTTTATGCTGTTAGTTTAACTTTTCTGTTAAAGTGTTGTTACATTTCCAGGCAGAGGCAGCATCTCGTGGTATGCAGCAGGTTCTATGGTTGTATGGGGAAGAAGATTATGTAACAGAAGTAGGAACTATGAATGTGTTTATACTTCGCTTGAATGAAAATGGAGGTAATTAATTTTTTTTTTTTTTTTTTTAAAAATATTATTGGAAATTTATGTCCAAGTAGTGATTGCGCTGCATTATCACCCATGCAGCAGATTCCAGTAATCAGGATAAAGATACAGTGAGCTGTGGTGTTAGCAAACAGAAAATAAATAAAGGGAGTAATAAAATTGAAAATTGTTACCTGGCTGATGAAAATAAATTTAAATCCCTGGACACCATATTCAAATCAGTTTTCTTGAAAAATAGAGAGTAAAAAGCAGCAGGTACTAGGATAGAGAACCATTCTCAGACTATACTTCTTGATCTTCATGGATTTTTTAAAAAAAGGAAAATTACCCTATTGAGATTCACTGTTACAATGGCAAGAATTTTGAGAATATTGCAATGTTTTTGACCGGACGATAATGCAAAACACTTCAGTTTATGAGAATAGTACCTTGTTACATTCGAAGAAAATGTGTGAGGAATATACTTGTACTCCTCAGTTATGGAACAAGTTAAAAGTCCTTGAGTGTAATTATTTCTAAAATGAGAAAATTGGCCTAGTTGGGGGATGTTAAACGTAGTTTAATTTCGTTACATAAAAAATTCTGTAAGCTGATAACAGGTATTATTTAAAACAGTATGGGTGCTAGCCAATTTCTTAAGCGGAATACAATTGGGAACAGGGACGTTCAGTTTTTAAACATGATTTCAGGAAGGGAGAACAGTCTGTTTTGCTCAGCTGAACCTGTGATTGGTAAGTGGGTATTTTAGAAGTATTGAAAGTGTTAGGAATTGACCTGTTTCATTTATTCAGTTTTAGTTTCTCCATAAAAAAAGAATGAACTTGATGTGCAGGATATATGCAGGATATATGCAGGATTTTATAAGATTCCAGGGCTTGACAAATCATTGGTGGAATTAACTGATCAGTCAGATATTGACACAGACTATGTTGTTGTAGTGTACAGAACAGTAATTTTGCAACTGTGAACCAACTTTCAAACAACAATAGATGCCAAGACAAGATTGTCTATGAGCAGCTGTGGCAAGGAACAATCCATACTTCTTGTTTGTTGCACATCAGAATGTGCGACAGAGTGCAGCTGTACTGAAATGAGCCTTGCAGAGAGCAAGAAGAAGAAGGTGGTGGTGGTGGTGGTGGTGGTGGTGGTGGTGGTGGTGGTGATAATGTGAGACAACAAAGCAAATACATTATGAGAAAAACATAGTCACTTTAGACTACAAAATCAGGGCAATATGGGATACAGTGAAAGAGTAGATTAGTAGAACCAGACATGAAGAGGAGCATATAGCATTAAGAATAAATGATTAATTGGTAACAGATGTGTTCAGAGTTGCAAAACTTGTTAACAAGTGTGTCATAACTGTTACTGAAAGAATGAAGTTGTTAGGTCTGGTAGATGCTGCCATGGAATATATCAGGCCAGATATTACAAATAACTCCAGTAATATGAATATAACCCTGACTATACAACAGAAATAATGTCCAACATAAAATATTTAAAAATCTAAAAATTCTAGTGATTATCATAAAATATCAATAAAATTGATTAAAGAGTGTTCTTTTTAGTTTAGCAGAGTGTTAAGTTATTTGTGTAACCAGTCATTTATCGCTGGGGCGTTTTCTGACTGGATGAAATATGCTGTTATCAGGCATCTGTATAAGAAAGGAGATGTAGAAATACTGTCGAACTTCTGTCCAATTTCACTTTTGCCTGCAGTCTCAAATTTAAAAAAGATAATATACAAACAGTTGCTTAACTGTCTAACATCAAATAATAGATTGTCATAGACACTGTTTGGCTTTTAAAGGATTCCACTATTGAGAAGGGTATTTACACATAAAAGGAGAACATACTCAATTCATTAGACAATAAATTACAAGCTAGCACAAGGAGTATAGGTTGTGGTGCAGGTATGATGACATATGGAAGTTTGGGTGTGGCCATGAGTCGTGCAAGGATAACCAAAGCGGTTAAAGAGATTGCTGGTGTAAAGTGGGACATCCAGGTTTGAGTCCCAGTCCGGCACAAATTTTCGTTGTAATCATTCTCTTAAGCAGTCGATTGTTGTTCGTATTTGCAACTGTGAATGTATTTCATGTATTTGATCTAAAATGTTATGTTTTGGCAGAAAACCGTTTTCAAGTAAGATAAGGACTTCATTAATAATGTTGTATTTTTCATTCAGGCAGTTCTTATTGAATACACCACTCCATTTCATGTCTTTGATAAGTTTCCTAAAATAATCAACTTTTGGCTTACTGACTATTCTCTTGAAGTCAGATTTTGTGTCTGGCTCAGAATTAACATTTAGCAAAAGGAACTGCATGTCAGCTTGAAAGGTCATTGACTACTGATTTTGTAAGACAATTTTGTTCATTAATCCTTTCTATAAAGATATTATCAGTGGCTTTTTTTGAACAATTAGCTACCCTAGTTGAGAAATTTACTGTAGGAATTAAGTTGAATGATAATATTACTGACTTATTGAAAGAATTGTTAAGAAAAATCTACATTAACATTTCCAGCAAGCACTGTTTCCTTGTTCTCTACTTTTAAAAAACGAGTAGAGCTTCAAGGTGGTTTATTACCAGATTGAAATTACCTGCAGGTGCACAGTATACACCCACTGTTATAAACAATTGATTATGAAATTCTGCTTCCATTGCACATGCTTCCACATGCTGTTATAAGCAAAATTTATGAATGTCTAAGTTCTTAAATTTGTGACAATCCCTGATGAAAGTGGCAGCTTTTCCTTCCTCCATTTCTGCTCAGCAGAACTGTAACACTTAACACATCTGTACCAGTGGTCATATGGTGTTTAAAGGACAGATTGTGTCAACTGGGTTTGATGACTCTAATTAATCAATACAGATATCCCATTCATTAATTTTACTTGTCTTTGAATATGTTGATGCAATAAAGACAGTTGGTGTTTCTCACTGACTAGAGTGCAGTTAGGTAGGAAGGTATAACTGGGAAACAATTGCTTGTTTTAGTGAAAGATATTTATAGGATGTGGCAATCCATATAAATTGAAGCAAACATCCAAAATTTTAGCATACAGCAGAACTGCTGAAATCTGTCTTGAGGATAAAATTACATGTAAGTATTAAAGCAAAGTGCTACAAATAGGCGTAGGCAGTTACAGAAAACTCTGAACAAGAAAAGATATTATATTGGGAATGGTTACTGCCAAAAAGTTTCAGTCTGCATTTGTGATTGTTAAAATGTTTCCTCTTCCTCTTGCTCTATTTAAGAATGGAAGAGGAAAAGCATCATTTAGTTGGTAATAGCTAACTTCTGCCTTTCTGTGATTAGCTTGTAGAAGGTAAGGAACAAATAAGGATTTTGTATGTTAGGATTAGTTCTAATCAGTAGCATGAAATAGGAATAATTTCACTGTAGTCAGATTGTAGATGTACACCAGAATCATTAATGGAAAAAAAAGAGTTTGTCGTTTAATACACAGCGTTTTGGAAAACTGTTTATTTCAGTTTGCTGGGATAAGAGGAGGGACTGTTAATGTAAGAAGAGTGCCATCCAAAAAGTAAGGAACATGCACATACAGTCTGGACACTTGGGATATGTCAGCCACTTATTGGTTTCTAGTATTCAGTGGACAGTTGCTGTTATGTACATGAATTGTATTCCCCAAACTTCCATATGTTGTCATTCCATTATACAGCTGATGGTTGTCCATATTCGCAACTGTGAATACATTTCATGTATTTCATAATGGCTGTAGTCACTGCAGTGCCTTTTCCTTCGGACATTCATGCGTGTCCAAAGGAACATTGCATCATAATTCAGAATGACACAGGCACTGCAATATCATTGCTGCATGTGGTTGTAAGCCGAACATAGTCATGTGGTAAGTGCATAGATACTTATGACCATAGCCGTGCTGATTACGAATCCTGTCGAGTGAGAAGTGTTGAGTTGTTGTTTGTTTTGCACAGACAAAAAATGTTAGACCCTGTAACATTCACTGCAGACTTGTTACCATATATGGCAAAGGTGTAACGACTGGAGGTAGTGTCAAAAACTGGTGCAGGATGTTTAAGAATGGGAGAACTGATGTTCATTATGAAGAGAGATCAGGCCGACCCTCCGTCATCACAGATTTGGTGGGACAGAAGGTGTATCACATCATTAGAGAGAATCAATGATTCACAATTAGCAACATGCATAAACAGTGTCAGGAAGTGCCTCACTCAATTTTATATGAAATTGTCACTTAGAACTTAGGGTGCCACAAAATCTGTGCCCACTGGTTGCCACACATGCTCACAGATGATTAGAAAGCTGCGAGAATGGGTGCTGCATTAGCATTCTTGGAGAATTACAAAAGGGATGGCAGTACAATGATTGGCGAAATTGTTACAGGAGGTGAAACTTGGGTTTCTCATAACACCCCCACAATGAAGCAACAGTCTGTGGAGTGGCACCATCTTCAGTCACCACTGAAGTCACTAAGTTCGAAGAAACTGCATCAACTCAAAAACTGATGGCTTTTGTATTCTAGGAGAGTGAAGAGGTCCTACTCATTGATATCATGCCCCACAACACATCGATCGATAGTTGTGCATACTGTGCTATCCTTGAGCATCTTCATCAGAGTACTCAGAACTGCTGAAGAGACAAGCTCTCACCTGAAACTGTTCTGTTGCATGTGTGCATTGGTGCAAGAGGAATTCCAGTGGGACACCACTGAGCATCCTCCCTACATCTGGACTTTGTACCATCAGGCTTTTTCCTGTTCCTGTTAAGGAGCACCTTGCTGATAAACACTTAGCAAATGATGCTGTTATGACCTAGTATGACATAGTATGATGTTGATCTACGCAAGCTGCTACCAAAGTAGGACAAGTTCCTCAATGTCCAAGGCAGCTATGTTGAAAATAGACTAAATATGTGCCAAAACATATTTCTGTGTTATTATTATGGAATATCTTGGTATGGCAGAATGTTCTTTACTTTCTGGATGGCCCTTGTATATACTGCACTCCATGTTAAAAATATGTGGTAAATTATAGTAGTGTAAAATGCACAAGATGCAAAAAATGTAACTTTAACAGTATTTGATTTTAATGCACTTATTTGATTTCCATACAGAAAAGGAACTTGTAACTCCACCACTAGATGGTCTTATACTGCCCGGTGTCACACGGTACTCCATTATAGACTTGTGTAACCAGTGGCCGGAGTTTAAAGTACTTGAGGAAAGATTCACTATGGGTGACCTCATTAAGCTTCTCAGTGAAAACAGAGTAAGTACTTTTCTATTTATTTTCCTTGTAATTATCTATGGTCCAAAATATTGGAACACATGAGGCAATACTGACCCTACGACTTATCTTAGAAGATAGATTAAGGAAAGCTAAACCTACATTTCTAGCATTTGTAGACTTAGAAAGCTTTTGACAATGTTAAGTGGAATACTCTCTTTCAAGTTCTGAAGATGGCAGGGGTAAAATACAGGGAGCAGAAGGCTATTTAAAATTTGTACAGAAACCAGAAGGCAGTTATAAGGGTCGAGGGACATGAAAGGGAAGCGGTGGTTGAGAAGGGAGTGGGTCATGAAAGGGAAGCAGTGGTTGAGAAGGGAGTGGGAAAGGGTTGTAGCCTGACCCCGATGTTATTCAATGTGTATATTGAGCAAGCAATAAAGCAAACAAAAGAAAAATTTGGAGTAGGTATTAAAATACATGGAGAAGAAATAAAAATTTTGAGGTTCGCCGATGACATTGTGATTCTGTCAGAGACATCAAAGGCCCTGGAAGAGCAGTTGAACGGAATGGACAGTGTCTCGAAAGGAGGGTATAAGATGAACATCAACAAAAGGAAAACAAGGATGAGGGAATGTGGTCACTTTAAGTCAGGCGATGCTGATGCAATTAGATTAGGAAATGAGACACGTAAAGTAGTAAAGAAGTTTTGCTATTTGGTGAGCAAAATAACTGATGATGGTCAAGTAGAGAGGATATAAAATGTAGACTGGCAATGGCAAGGAAAGAGTCTCTGAAAAAGAGAAATTTGTTAACATAGAGTGTAGATTTAAGTGTCAGGAAGTCGTTTCTGAAAGTATTTGTATGGAGTGTAGCCATGTATGGAAGTGAAACATGGACAATAAATAGTTTGGAACAAGTTGTGCCACAAATTTCTCTTCTCCCCAATTCTAACCAATACCTCCTCATTAGTTATGTGATCTACCCACCTAATCTTATCTTTTTGACATATTTTACTACACGATAACTGGAGTAAAAATATGTCTGCAGTGTCCATTCAGTTTACTGTCTTGTTTTATACTGTTTTTTTGTTTAACGGACATGCTACATGGAAGTGAAGTCTGTTTAGATATTAAATTGCTACATCTGTAAGAAAATTCTAAACATGTTAGACTAATGGAAGAGGAATGTCTAACCTTACAGTTTTTTCTGTTATTCAGTTATTAAATACACCTGATGTAGTAGCTTTCTCTTAATGCATGCTGTTGCAACAGATACTAAACACAGATTGTTGCAAAAGAATTCATATAATTCGTATTATTAATACACCTTTTTTCTAATTTTGTATCTGTATTCAACTGTTGCAGTTGTTGGAAATGTTCGGTGCCGGAACTGCATGTGTCGTTAGTCCGATAGGCTCAATCCTGTACAAAGATGTGTTGCACAAAATTCCAACTGTTGAATGGGAAGACCCTCTGTATGCTCGTTTACTTAAAACTCTACTGGACATTCAGTATGGAAGAGTAGACCATCCTTGGGGTGTTTGTATTGATCAGTACTGCTGATAGTGGTCATTGCCAGGATGTTTTACTGGTGTGTTTGTTTTCTAAAGACTTACAAAGTAACTTATAAAAATCACTGTACAAATTTCTAATGATGTGTGCAGCTTTTGCAGTGTGAAAAGACTGACTGTGTTTTGTAAGAAAGTGTTGTAAGTTGTGTGTTGAACTCTATCTCAGTGCTTATATTTTCAGTTTAATGGTAATCACGTGAGAAAGTGTGGCTGAATGTAGATAGTTTTCTAGGGCTTATTTTTGTATTGTGTGAGAAATACCTCCTGTTGTGTTTAACAACAAACTATTGTATCTTGGACTGTAAATTTGGTGAGAGACTTGGGTGTTTCCTAAGTAATGAAAGAATGTCTGTTGTGGCAGGGAGTTTTTAAGAGTCTATGTTGTATTTTTTATTTTTGTGTCATTGCTTTGTATGTTCAGATGATCATGTTATTTATTTATTTTGAACACATTTTAATGTTACTGCTGTGAAAACAATGTAGATGTAAAGTTTTACTACCTTGAATATCACATAGTGATTGCATGTTTTGAATAAGACATTGCTATAGATGCATGTAGCATACTTAAAGTAAGAAAAGAAAATGTGGTGTATGTATTGTGATGCTGTTATTTTGGCCTCTTATGAAGCGTGTGTAGTAGAATACGACTGAATGAAGGTATGTGAATTACTACGAAGCCCTTTGAGGCATATTGCAGTGCATCCAATTAATATGTCTTAATTGCACCAAATGGAAAGGAAAAAGGAAGGGAGAAAAAAATTCTTTCATCCTTTGACATAATCATAATATTCATATTGTTCAGGTTAATATCAGTTTCCTTATGTTTTCATAAGAAGATGTAATGATTGTTCCATTTTCTTGTTTTATTTTAATGAGAGCTTATACAAGCTAATTTTGTCCATTGAACAGAGTGGAAACCATGTGACATTTATTTATTTTATCATAAAATTTAAAAATGTTCACCCTGAGTACAACTTGATCGAATCTATAGAGACTGAACAACTGCTTCAAAAAATTGCTTATCTTCTGCCCAAACTAGTTGCTTGGGATATGAATTATTTTCATTTATATCTGTATGCCAGATGACAAGAAAATGATTTTGAATTACTCCATTCGCGGTACAAAATGTATCTCAGTGATTTTTACTGTGTGCTATGATTTGAAGGCACATGATAAAGTTCTAGTTTAATGTGTTGTGCTAATGCATAGAATGCAGGGTATATTATATGTACAGTATTTTGTGTATATTAGGGTACTTAAAATTAGATACATCCAGACATTTATTAATTTTCCTTGAAACAAAGCCTCACAGTGTACGATTTTTTCAGCAGATTTGCATTAGAGAATGCAGTCATTTGTCATTAGGAAAGTACAGTAATCCTGCAAATATAGTTCAGTAACAAATTTTTGGTAGTGTGCGGTTTTGCAGTTTCTTCTCTCATAAGAAACCCAGTTTGTTCCTATGTGCGATCTAAAGAGAGGAAAGAGGACTTTTTTTATAAATTTACACAATGAGTGCTTTTAACTCAACATGTGGGCTCAGAATAGATAATTTTAAATTTAGTTACCTATGTACCAGTGCAATCAATAATTTCTCACATGTAAAACTTAAAAGCAACTGTACTCTTGCAAGAAATTCTGTTTTTAGTTTATAAAATGCAAGTAGTTTATTTTAGCCAATGTCCAACTGAACAATTATACTATAACAGTACTGCAAGAAGGTATTTATGTTGAAATTAGTTTTGCTGTTATTACTTTCCATATCATACAAATTCAGGAATTAAAGGGGTACAGAATAGTTGTGTGTGTTTTAACATTCACCATTTATAAAATGGATTGATAAGGATGTGCCATTTTAGATAGCGTATTTTATTTTCGTATTATGTCGTTTCTTCCTGAATTTCCCACCTGATTTGTAGAACATGTGCAGATGCTCAGAAGCAGGTATAAAATAAAATATGGTGCATTAATGTTTTTCATGGTGGCTGTAGGTGTATTTTGTTAAAAACCAAACTCGTGCTCATAATGCTATCAGTGCTGTGTCATACATGTGGTTTTTACGAAGCATGTAAGCAATCTAATCTCTCACTCTGTGTGTGTGTGTGTGTGTGTGTGTGTGTGTGTGTGTGTGTGTGTGTTTTCAGGTAAAAACATGTGCTTGGTACATAAAACACTAAAACTGTAATCATTGGCATTCTCTATAATGCAAGAAAATGAGATGGTTAGTTGCTCACTTCAGTCTTTTTTTGTGTTTCTTTATTCCCCCTGTTTTCATAAATGCTAGAGTATTTAAGAAAATTCATTTGTGCTGTTCTGTTACACTGTTAAAATAGATTTACTATTTTCCAAAGTGTATTAAACTACCCTCACGTACGTTAGCAGTACGTAAACTTGTTATTATAATAAAAACATTAGAAATGAATGCCAACAAAATTAAATGATTCCTCAAAAGAAGAGACTGTTTAGTTAAAGCAAATTTATTCTGCTGTGTTGTCAGAAAAACTGTGTTCTCAGGGACTGTCGACAATATAACTGTGATACCTTCCTGCTGACATATTTAATCACTATCATGTCAGCTTCCATTATTTTGAGAAGATATTTATTTTTTGTAATATGCATTCAGAGAGTTGCTGAATTTCTCTCTTTTTATCATGAGAACCATGACTGTAGAGTAAAACAGTTTCAGTACATGAAGAATGACTAAATTATACTACTTATATTTTTGTAATAGTATTGTTATACATTTTTGATTCCACTACTGTTGATAAAATATGCTCAACTGTTCACATTTGTTTTTATCTCTAATACTCATTTCTGCTGTCCTTTCCTTTATTTTCACATTACTATAAAATTCTGGAAATAGTGCACAGTGACTTATGTTATACTTCAGCCCGCTAATTGTTAAAAGGCATTATGGTATTTGTGAAATAATGTGTCAGCAGCAGAATAATTGTAACTCCGCAGAGTTCCAACTCTTTCAGTTGTATATTGTAATTGAAGGTATTGTTTGACAATGATAGGGATGTATGAATTTGGGAGAGAGAAGTTTTAGGCTGTTTTAGAGTAGTCAGACTTGTAGTATGGGAGATAGTTACCACACTGCACAGAAGGGAAATTGTGAGTGACTGACACACACACACACACACACACACACACACACACACACACACACACACACACACACACAAAGAATAGACCAACAAAATTTGTTATGAATCCAGCATTAACATGGATGTGAAACTGAAAATAACATTTATTATTATTATTATTATTATTATTATTATGAGAACTGTAGAATGTGATCACCATCAAACACATGAGAACAAGCAACCACTCACCTACAGTTTGGATGTGAGTGGCTCAATGGGACACTCACATATAAGATATTTGTTGCTGTTTTAGATGTCTATAAAAGCAAATGGTGACAAGTGGATTTATAGGACAGATCTTGTATATGCTATGGGTCATCCACAAGGAATAATTTGTGGGGTGTCAGGTTAGAAGCAACAGTAGTGTAATGATGGACAATCGTGGTTATTACCTTCATAAACACTTCCATACACAAATATGTTTAATTAATAGAAATCAAACACTGTGGTGTAGTGCTACTCCCCATACAGAGGAGATGTGCAGCAGACAGGCCCATTCAAAGTAGTATTTGGACAAGCACGTGTAACACACACACACACACACACACACACACACACACACACACACACAAAAAGTCCCTCACTCACACTCTCACTGATATATGCACGGTTTGCACAGAGTTTTCACATTGGAAGGGCTCTGCTCAACAGCTTGTAAGATCTAAAGGCAGCTGTCCACTAGCAAGTAGCTTCTGCAAGTCTATGCTGAGGTGTTTACAGTAGAACAGAAATTTGGGCTAGTTTACCTCTACAGGTCACTTGGGAACTTAATTTCAGCAACTTGCTGCAAGTATTTGTAGAAGTGTTTCCACTAGAGATGCTCTCTGAGCAAGTGGATGTTTATAATGGCATGTTAAAAACCAGAGCAGCTGCCATCATTGCTGTGTTACTATTATTATTATCCAAGAAAACTCAATTAAAATCAAAAAAATTATGAAGAAAAGAAATATTTGGATGAAGAGGTGGATACAGGGGTACTTATTTATAAAGAAACTCTTTCGTATGAATTAAAATCAGAGAACTTCACTCATGATGGGAATGTCATATGCGATTTTTGAAAGTCTCTTGTCAATTGAATAATAAAGTATTCAAATCTGGAATATAAAAATGCTACAAGCTGAATCACTAAGAGATCACCTTTTAATTATTCTTCAACTTTGGCAAACATTATTTATTCCAAATGTAATATGTTTATGTTAATGCTAAAATTAAAAAGCAGCTAAAATTTAAAGGCCTCTCAACTGCCATTCTTCTTTCCCTTGTCGTAAACAAAGTAATTTTTTCGCACTTCCTTGGCTGAAGGCAGCCAAGTATATATGTTTGTGGGTTCCCATGGTATATTTATTTTGGATCATCTGTTTCTGTGCGTCTCCTCTTCTAATGAACACACACAACTTCTACGAGTTTGAGAAAAACTTGCAGCAACTGGGAAGTTCGGCAAGTACTTGCAGCAACATGCAAGAAACTGTTTCCACTAACTTGTGGAAGCTACGTCTGCACGTAGATGGAAATTGCAGAAGTTGATTTTCTGAGGATGTTTCCACGTCATATAACACTAGTCAACTGTGAAAATGTAACTGAGAAGAAATAAAGTTTTTAACTGTATTACCACACTGATAATAAAAATGACAATGGAAAACCTCAATTTGGCTGCCGTTTCCAAGTTGAAGGGGCTGTGTTTCATTACAATTATATTTTATTAGCATTCATTGTCAGTCTTTTCGCATATAAGCTTCAAAATCCCACTGGTGGTAGACAGAGTGATGAAGTTTCAGGCAACAATAGCTGTGTATATCTTGCTGCTATTTTTAGCTTGTAGCAACAAGTGCAAGCAGATGAGGAAGGAATGAGCAGAGCATGTTTCATTTAAGCATAGTCTGTCTGTTGCAAGCTGTGTTCTGTTTGTGCACTGGAAGAACATGTTACTAAAATGTAGTTAGTGTGTGTGATCAGTGTTCTTCCTATCATTCAACGTGCCTCACAAATTCGAAAACAGTGCTGACAGCTTTTGCTATGTTTGAGGACAGGCTACATTGAAATCTCAAAGGAGGCCCATAACACCATATTTTAGGAAGGCGTACAAACTGCACATAGGCGGTATGTTGCATACCTGTGTTGAGTCGTCATTTGTGGTTGAATCATAAAAGATCTTCCATGGGCTTAGCTATACCCATGATGAATCATCAAACCGTGTGACCAATTGTTACTTTTGTATGAAAACTCCATTAACACATGGTATTTATAAGAAGAAATCTTTATAAGAAGAAATATCCTAACATACCATTGGCCATGCGACTAGTGTGTCATGGAGATGGACTGCCTGTTCCTGTTCCACCCGATTGTGATAGTGATGAGGGTGGTAATGAAACCAGTACTGCGCCATCAACTTCAAAACCCAATTCTTCAAAAGATTGTAATTTTGTGTGTAATGATTTTTCCTCGGGGCATGCAGCTTTACTGTATGATTAAATGATGATGGCGTCCTCTTGGGTAAAATATTCCAGAGGTAAAATAGTCCCCCATTCAGATCTCCAGGTGGGGACTACTCAAGAGGACATCATTAT
This sequence comes from Schistocerca americana, assembly GCF_021461395.2. NCBI lineage: Eukaryota > Metazoa > Arthropoda > Insecta > Orthoptera > Acrididae > Schistocerca > Schistocerca americana. The sequence continues at coordinate 359,069,484 of NC_060125.1, read as the reverse complement.
CAAGAGAAAGAAAACTGGCGTTTTACGGATCGGAGAATGGAATGTCAGATCCCTTAATCGGGCAGGTAGGTTAGAAAATTTAAATAGGAAAATGGATAGGTTAAAGTTAGATATAGCGGGACTTAGTGAAGTTTGGTGGCAGGAGGAACAAGACTTTTGGTCAGGTGAATACAGGGTTGTAACACAAAATCAAATACGGGTAATGCAGGAGTAGGTTTAATAATAAATAAAAAAATATGAGTGCAGGTAAGCTACTATAAACAGCATAGTGAACGCATTATTGTGGCCAAGATAGACACGAAGCCCACGCCTACTACAGTAGTACAAGTTTATATGCCAACTAGCTCTGCAGATGATGATGAAATTGAAGAAATGTATGATGAGATAAAAGAAATTATTCAGGTAGTGAAGGGAAATGAAAATTTAATAGTCATGGGTGACTGGAATTCGACAGTAGGAAAAGGAAGAGAAGGAAACATAGTAGGTGAATATGGATTGGGGCTAAGAAATGAAAGAGGAAGCCGCCTGGTAGAATTTTGCACAGAGCATAACTTAATCATAGCTAACACTTGGCTCAAGAATTGTGAAAGAAGGTTGTATACATGGAAGAACCCTGGAGATACTAAAAGGTTTCAGATAGATTATATAATGGTAAGACAGAGATTTAGGAACCAGATTTTAAATTGTAAGAGTCCGCAGCTCGTGGTCGTGCGGTAGCGTTCTCACTTCCCACGCCCGGGTTCGATTCCCGGTGGGGTCAGGGATTTTCTCTGCCTCGTGATGAATGGGTGTTGTGTGCTGTCCTTAGGTTAGATAGGTTTAAGTAGTTCTAAGTTCAAGGGGACTGATGACCATAGATGTTAAGTCCCATAGTGCTCAGAGCCATTTGAACCATTTTTAAATTGTAAGACATTTCCAGGGGCAGATGTGGACTCTGACCACAATCTATTGGTTATGAACTGTAGATTAAAACAGAAGAAAGTGCAAAAAAAGATGGGGATTTAAGGAGATGGAACCTGGATAAACTGAAAGAACCAGAGGTTGTACAGAGTTTCAGAGAGAGCATAAGGGAACAATTGACAGGAATGGGGGAAATAAATACGGTAGAAGAAGAATGGGTAGCTTTGAGAAATGAAACAGTGAAGGCAGCAGAGGATCAAGTAGGTAAAAAGGCGAGGGCTAGTAGAAATCCTTGGGTAATAGAAGAGATACTAAATTTAATTGATGAAAGGAGAAAATACAAAAATGCAGCAAGTGAAGCAGGCAAAAAGGAATACAAACGTCTCAAAAATGAGATCGACAGGAAGTGCAAAATGGCTAAGCAGGGATGGCTAGAGGAAAATGTAAGGATGTAGAGGCTTATCTCATGAGCGGTAAGATAGATACTGCCTACAGGAAAATTAGAGAGACCTTTGAAGAAAAGAGAACCACTTGCATGAATATCAAGAGCTCAGATCGAAACCCAGTTCTAAGCAAAGAAGGGAAAGCAGAAAGGTGGAAGGAGTATATAAAGGGTCTATACAGGGGTGATGTTCTTGAGGACAATATTATGGAAATGAAAGAGGAGGTAGATGAAGATTAAATGGAAGATATGATACTGCGTGAAGAGCTTGACAGAGCACTGAAAGACCTAAGTCGAACCAAGGCCCCAGGAGTAGATAACATTCCATTAGAACTACTGATGGCCTTGGGAGAGCCAGTCCTGACAAAACTCTACCATCTGGTGAGCAAGATGTATGAGACAGGCGAAATTCCCTCAGACTTCAAGAAGAATATAATAATTAAAATGCCGAAGAAAGCAGGTGTTGACAGATGTGAAAATTACCGAACTATCAGTTTAATAAGTCACAGTTCAAAATACTAATGCAAATTCTTTACAGACGAATGGAAAAACTGGTAGAAGCCGACCTCGGGCAAGATCATTTTGGATTCCGTAGAAATGTTGGAACACGTGAGGCAATAGTGACCCTACGACTTATCTTAGAAGAAAGATCAAGGAAAGGCAAACCTACGTTTCTAGCATTTGTAGACTTAGAGAAAGCTTTTGACAATGTTGACTGGAATACTCTCTTTCAAATTCTGAAGGTGGCAGGGGTAAAATACAGGGAGCGAAAGGCTATTTACAATTTGTACAGAAAGCAGATGGCAGTTATAAGAGTCTAGGGACATGAAAGGGAAGCAGTGGTTGGGAAAGGAATGAGACAGGGTTGTAGCATCTCCCCAATGCTATTCAATCTGTATATTGAGCAAGCAATAAAGGAAACAAAAGAAAAGTTCGGAGTAGGTATTAACATCCATAGAGAAGCAATAAAAACTTTGAGGTTCGCCGATGACATTGTAATTCTATCAGAGACCGCAAAGGACTTGGAAGAGCAGTTGAACGGAATGGACAGTGTCTAGAAAGGAGGATATAAGATGAACATCAACAAAAGCAAAACGAGGATAATGGAATGTAGTCGAATTAACTCAGGTGATGGTGAGGGCATTAGATTAGGAAATGAGACACTTAACGTAGTAAAGGAGTTTTGCTATTTGGGGAGCAAAACAACTGATGATGGTCGAAGTAGAGAGGATATAAAATGTAGACTGGCAATGGCAGGGAACGTGTTTCTGAAGAAGAGAAATTGTTAACATCGAGTATTGATTTAAGTGTCAGGAAGTCGTTTCTGAAAGTATTTGTATCGAGTGCAGCAATGTATGGAAGTGAAACATGGATGATAAATAGTTTAGACAAGAAGAGAATAGAAGCTTTCAAAATGTGGTGCTACAGAAGAACACTGAAGATTAGATGGGTAGATCACACAACTAATGAGGAGCTATTGAATAGAATTGGGGAGAAGAGGAGTTTGTGGCACAACTTGACTAGAAGAAGGGATCAGTTGGTAGGACGTGTTCTGAGGCATCAATGGATCACCAATTTAGTACTGGAAGGCAGTGTGGAGGGTAAAAATCGTAGAGGGAGACCAAGAGATGAATACACTAAGCAGATTCAGAAGGATGTAGGCTGCAGTGGGTACTGGGAGAGCTGCATCAAACCAGTCTCAGGACTGAAGACCACAACAACAACACATGATGAATCAATACTCGATGTTAACAATTTCTCTTCTTCAGAAACACGTTCCCTGCCATTGCCAGTCTACATTTTATATCCTCTCTACTTTGACCATCATCAGTTATTTTGCTCCCCAAATAGCAAAACTCCTTTACTACGTTAAGTGTCTCATTTCCTAATCTACTGTCCTCACCATCACCTGAGTTAATTCGACTACATTCCATTATACTCGTTTTCTTTTATTGATGTTCATCTTATATCCTCCTTTCAAGACACTGTCCATTCCGTTCAACTGCTCTTCCAAGTGCTTTGCGGTCTCTGATAGAATTACAATGTCAACGGCGAACCTCAAAGTTTTTATTGCTTCTCTATGGATTTTAATACCTACTCCGAATGTTTCTTTTGTTTCCTTTACTGCTTGCTCATTATACAGATTGAATAACATCGGGGAGAGGCTACAACCCTGTCTCACTCCCTCCCCAACCACTGCTTCCCTTTCATGTCCCTCGATTCTTATAACTGCCATCTGCTTTCTGTACAAATTGTAAATAGCCTTTCGCTCCCTGTATTTTACCCCTGCCACCTTTAGAATTTGAAAGAGAGTATTCCAGTCAACATTGTCAAAAGCTGTCTCTAAGTCTACAAATGCTAGAAATGTAGATTTGCCTTTCCTTAATCTTTCTACTAAGATACGTCGTAAGGTCAGTATTGCCTCACGTGTTCCAATATTTCTACGGAATCCAAACTGATCTTGCCCGAGGTCGGCGTCTATTAGTTTTTCCGTTTGTCTGTAAAGAATTTGCATTAGTATCTTGCAGCTGTGACTTATTAAACTGATAGTTCGGTAATTTTCACATCTGTCAACACCTGCTTTCTTTGGGATTGGAATTATTATATTCTTCTTGAAGTCTGAGGGTATTTCGCCTGTCTCATACATCTTGCTCACCAGATGGTAGAGTTTTGTGAGGACTGGCTCTCCCAAGGCCATCAGTAGTTCTAATGGAATGTTGTCTACTCCTGGGGCCTTGTTTCGACTCAGGTCTTTCAGTGCTCTGTCAAACTCTTCACGCAGTATTGTATTTCCCATTTCATCTTCATCTACATCCTCTTCCATTTCCATAATACTGTCCTCAAGTACATCGCCCTTGTATAGACCCTCTATATACTCCTTCCACCTTTCTGCTTTCCCTTCTTTGCTTAGAACTGGGTTTCGATCTGAGCTCTTGATATTCATGCAAGTGGTTCTCTTTTCTCCAAAGGTCTCTTTAATTTTCCTGTAGGCAGTATCTATCTTGCCCCTAGTGATATAAGCCTCTACATCCTTACATTTGTCCTCTAGCCATCCCTGCTTAGCCATTTTGCACTTCCTGTCGATCTCATTTTTGAGACGTCTGTATTCCTTTTTGCCTGCTTCATTTACTGCATTTTTATATTTTCTCCTTTCGTCAATTAAATTCAATATTTCTTCTGTCATCCAAGGATTTCTACTAGCCCTCATCTTTTTACCTACTTGATCCTCTGCTGCCTTCACTGTTTCATTTCTCAAAGCTACCCATTCTTCTTCTACCGTATTTATTTCCCCCATTCCTGTCAATTGTTCCCTTATGCTCTCTCTGAAACTCTGTACAACCTCTGGTTCTTTCAGTTTATCCAGGTCCCATCTCCTTAAATTCCCACCTTTTTGCAGTTTCTTCAGTTTTAATCTACAGTTCATAACCAATAGATTATGGTCAGAGTCCACATCTGCCCCTGGAAATGTCTTACAATTTAAAACCTGGTTCCTAAATCTTTGTCTTACCATTATATAATCTATCTGATACCTTCTAGTATCTCCAGAATTCTTCCATGTATACTACCTTCTCTCATGATTCTTGAACCAAGTGTTAGCTATGATTATGTTATGCTCTGTGCAAAACTCTACCAGGAGGCTTCCTCTTTCATTTCTTAGCTCCAATCCATATTCACCTACTACGTTTCCCTCTCTCCCTTTTCCTACTCTCGAATTCCAGTCACCCATGACTATTAAATTTTCATCTCCCTTCACTACCTGTATAATTTCTTTTATCTCATCATACATTTCTTCAATTTCTTCATCATCTGCAGAGCTAGTTGGCATATAAACTTGTACTACTGTAGTAGGCGTGGGCTTCGTGTCTATCTTGGCCACAATAATGCGTTCACTATGCTGTTTGTTTTAGCTTACCCGCACTCCTAGTTTTTTATTCATTATTAAACCTACTCCTGCATTACCCCTATTTGATTTTGTGTTTATAACAGTGTATTCACCTCACCAAAAGTCTTGTTCCTCCTGCACCGAACTTCACTATTCCCACTATATCTAACTTTAACCTATCCATTTACCTTTTTAAATTTTCTAATCTACCTGCCCAGTTAAGGGATCTGACATTCCACGTTCCGATCCATAGAACGCCAGTTTTCTTTTTCCTGATAACGACGTCCTCTTGAGTAGTCCCCGCCCGGAGATCCGAATGGGGGACTATTTTACCTCTGGAATATTTTACCCAAGAGGACGCCATCATCATTTATCCATACAGTAAAGCCGCATGTCCTTGGAAAAAATTACGGCCGTAGTTTCCCCTTGCTTTCAGCCGTTCGCAGTACCAGCACAGCAAGGCTGTTTTGGTTAATGTTGCAAGGCCAGATCAGTCAATCGTCCAGACTGTTGCCCCTGCAACTACTGAAAAGGATGCCGCCCATCTTCAGGAACCACACGTTTGTCTGGCCTCTCAACAGATACCCCTCCGTTGTGGTTGCACCTACGGTACGGCCATCTGTATCGCTGAGGCACGTAAGCCTCCCCACCAACGGCAAGGTCCATGGTTCATGGGGAAGGGATGAGTCTACAGACATTCACAAATAACACAGTGTGAACTTGATGACCCAGTGAGAGATCTGGAATTGCCAAAAGGTAAAGCTGAACTGTTGGTGTCAAGACTGCAACAGTGGAACTGTCTTCATAAAATGGTAAGCGTGCCTGCATTTTGTAACTGCCATATGCCATTCCTTCTATTTTTTGAAAGTGAAAATAACTTATTATTTTTTAGTTATGTAAGGTCATTACTGACACCTAAGGGCATTGAATCTAAGAGTGATGAGTGGAGGCTGTTCATCAACTCCTCCAAAATAAGCCTCAAGTGTGTGCTACTGAATAATGGCAATGTGTTACCATTAGTTCTGATTGGGTATGCACCTTACAAGAAAGAAACATATAACAATATGAAAAAGTAGTTTTTGTTATTGAACTATGACAAGTTTAAATGGCAGATTTCCGGGGATCTTAAAGTCATGGGCATACTGCTTGGGCTACACCAAATTCTGTGACACTCGTGCCAAAGCATTGTATTATAGAAAGAAAGACTGGCTTAAGCATCAGTAATTTAAGCCAGGATCGCACAGGAGACACCGCCTTAACAAAACACTGTCCGTGTGGGCGAGGGGGTTTATGTGATCCAATGAAGTGGAGGGCTATACCGGCGGTAGTAACTACCAGCAGGGCCTCCCTAGCCGGACAGGTCTCCATAGAGGATCCAGACAAAGTGTGTCTCACAACGTCCCATCTAGTGTCCTGTCCTGTCGTATTCTATCCCATCCTATACACTCCCTTCCGTTCCTTTTCCTCCTTGTGATTGTGTGGCAGCAGACACAGTCCTCTAATGTGGACCGTGGAAGATCCTTGGAAACCAGGACAATGTTGATGCACATAGGCCTTACTGCGAAGGGATGGATAGCGTTCTGTAGTCATGGTGAAGACAAGCTATCTAAGGGGTAAGGCCCTGAAATAAAACCTTGGCAGGTGTCCAGGCCATGAGGTGGCAGCCCCACCAGGACACTTGGAGGGCGGGGGGGGGGGGGGGGGGGGGGGGGCTGTGGGTTGATAACCCACACCACCAAAAAAACACGTATCACAGAAACTAAAAGGAGAAACAGCTGGATGGATCTTAAGGATATGACCTTTGGCCTGAAAAGGAAAAACCGTATTGGTTTTTGGAATGTAAGGATGTTGAGAGAGAGGCAGGGAGGCTAAGACAGGTTGCAAAAGTGATGGAGAACTATTGACTAGATATGTTGGGACTAAGTGATATAAGGTGGCCAGAATGTAAGGAATTCCAAACACAGAATGGTGTAATGCTGCTGTATGTGGGTCAGACAGGTGAGGACGCGATGTGTAGGAATGGTGTAGGGCTCTTACTATCTAAAAGCAGTAAGAAGAGCTTACTGGAGTGGAAACGGATAATAACTGCACGCTTTAAATCAAATGTGTGATATGTCACTGTAATTCAATGCTATGCACATACTGAAATAGCTGAAGGAGAATTAAAAGATGCATTTTATACAGAGCTTAACAAAGTCCTTAGACAAACAAATTGTAGAGACATAAAAATTTTAATGTGTGACTTGAACACAAAAGTTGGTTCAGGAAATGAAGGGCTTGAACATATCATGGGTGTACATGGCATGGGGATCAGGAATGTAAATGGGGAACTGTTGATAGATACGTGCGCTGAACATGACCTAGTCATTGGAGGCACATTGTTTCCACATTGTAACTGCCATAAAGTAACGTGGGTTTCTCCAGACCGCGTTACCGAAAATCAAATAGACCACGTAGTCATAAGCCACAAGTTCCAACACTCCCTGTTAGATGTCAGAAATAGAAGAGTAGCAGACGTTGGAAGTGACCACTGCCTAGTTTTGGCAGAATTCAGACTGAAGTTAGTGGCAAATAGAACCAAGCTCAATCACAGGCGCAAGAAAATAGATGTGGCAAGGTTAAAAGACCAACAGATCATAGAAACATTTGCCCTTGAACTACAAAACAGATTCCAGGTACTCTCTGAAGAAAACTTTATGGAAGAGGGAATAGAAACATGTTGGCAAAAAATCAAAGACAGTTTGTGGGAGAAAAAAAAATCTTAGGATTTAAGGCGCATCAAAGAAAGGAATGGATCTCTGACGCTACATGGAATGAAATCAGCCACAGGAAAGAAATAAAACTTAAGTTAAATCTTTGTAAGACAAGAGCTCAGAAGTGCGAAGTGCACAAAGAATACATGGAGGTGAACAAAAAAGTGAAAATATGGCTACGTTTAGATAAAAGGAAATGGATAGATGAGAAAGCAAAATTAGCAGAAGAGGCAGCAAGACAAGGAAATATGAAAGAGCTCTACAATATAACCAAACGGCTGTCAATGAAGAACTTCAGATGTGAAGGACCAGTTAAGAACAAGGATAGGGTGATGCTTGCAACTCAACAGGCACAGCTACAGAAATGGGAGGGGCACTTCAAGGAACTGTTAAACTGTGAAGACTACCAAGAGGAACAAATAAGAGATGTTCCAAAAAATGGTTCAAATGGCTCTGAGCACTATGGGACTCAACTGCTGAGGTCACAAGTCCCCAAGAACGTAGAACTACTTAAACCTAACTAACCTAAGTACATCACATACATCCATGCCCGAGGCAGGATTCGAACCTGCGACCGTAGCGGTCGCGCGGTTCCAGACTGTAGCGCCCAGAACCGCTCGGCCACTCCGGCCGGCGAGATGTTCCAGAGGAAGTCGAAGAACATCAAGTTATAAATTTGCGGTGCCCCACAATGGACGAAATTAGGATGGCTTTGAAAACACTAAAGAATACAAAGGCTCCAGGCCTAGACAACATAGCACCGGAGTTCTTAAAAGCCAAAATTGAACGTTCTGTTAAAATGCTCCATCCCTCGCTGAAGCGTATTTGGTGTGAAGAGAAATCTCCAAAGGAGTGGAAAAATAGTTTCGTGGTAAAGCTCCCAAAATAGGGAAATTTGTCAGACCGTAACAACTGAGTGATATTACATTGTTGTCAGTGCCCAGTAAGGTCCTCACCAGAATAATTTTAAACAGAATTAAAGTGTCTCTTGAAAAGCAACTGCATAAAGAACAGGCCAGTTTTAGGGCACAACGCAGCTGTGTTGATCTTATTAACACTCTTAGGATCATTTTAGAGCAAAGCAAAGAATTCCAAGCAACCATGTACTGGGCATTCATTGATTTTCAAAAGGCCTTCAATTCTGTGAAACATAAAGTACTCTGGCAGGTGTTGCAGAAGTATGGCATACCACAGAAGACCTTAAACATCATAAAAGATCTATATGATTGCTACATCATATGACAGAGCCCTTAAAAGTAACAACTGGAGTCCAGCAGGGTTGCATTTTATCATCAACACTTTTTCTACTTGTTCTAGACTCAGTTATGAGAAGAGTCACAGCAGGCAGGAGACAAGGAATCCAGTGGAGGATCCATGAACGTCTGAAGGATTCGGATTTTGCAGATGACATAGTTTTATTAGCTCAAAGGCTGACTGATATGCAAGGTAAATTAAACTTGCTGAAAGAAGAAGCAGAGACTGCTGGCCTCAAGATAAATACAGACAAAACAAAGGAAATGAGAGTAAATTCAGGGAACATGGAGGTGCCACTGTTAATAGGGGAGCAGCGGGTGGAGACTGTCAACTCATTCCTGTATCTGGGTAGTACAGTGATGGAAGATGGAGCTGAAGATGATGTGAAAAATCGCATCAAAAAGGCAAATGCTGCCTCCAGACAGTGTATCCAATATGGAAAAATAGAAATATCATGTACAAAACAAAAGCCCATATTTTTCATACAAATGTGAAGGCTGTCCTTCTGTATGCCAGTATGGATAAAAAGATAAAATCCCAGTTACAAAGCTTCATAAACAGATGTCTTCAATGCATCATGAATATCTGATGGCCAGAAAAAATATATAATGAGGAGCTCTGCCGAATAACAAACCAGATACCTATAGAAGACCAGATACGAGAGCGAAAGTGGGGTTGGTTTGGGCACACCTTGAGAAAACCAGGTGGAGCCATCGAGAAAAAAGCATTGGAATGGAATCCCCAGGGAACAAGGAAGAGAGGAAGACCTAGGGGCACATGGAAGAGGACAGTGGAAGGGGAAGCAAAAAAGAGTTGGCAAGGCCTGCGCAGAATTGAGGCAAATGGCCAAAGACAGAGACAGATGGCGAGTTCTCCTGGATGCCCTATGCCTCCACAGGGGCCAAAGGAATCAAGTCAAGTAAGTCACAATGTTATGCATGAAGCTCTTGTCAAACCCAAGAACATAATTCTCCCTGCTGTTCATTTAAATTAAAAACATTAAGGCCATGGACAAAACTGGGGAAGCATTTATCTATTTGTGTGAGAAATTGCCACATCTTAGTGAGGCAAAAATGAAAGGATGATTATTGTGGGTCACCAGACATACAAGCTGTACAAAGACGAGCATTTCAATGCCATCCTGGAAGGTGATGACCAGTTACCTCGGGATATCTTTGTTCAAGTGTGAAAGAACTTTTTAGGAAATAAGAGGGCAGAAAAAGTATAAGGATCTTGTGGCAAATCTGCACAGCTGCAATAGACAGAGCTGTAACATCTCCTTAAAGTTACATTTCCTAGATTCCCACTTGGACTGCTTTCCTAACAATGTTGTGCTGCAACTGACGAGCATGGAGAACACTTCCACCAGCAAATTTTGGACATGAAGATGAGATATGAGGGAAAGTGAAGAACATCAATCTTAGCTGATTACTGCTGCATACTAATTAGGGAATCACCAGCAGTAAACTAGAAATGCCAGGTAAAGCGGTTGTGCCTTCAGCGAGGGATGACACCAAGGTAACTATGTGCGTAAACCTAGATAGGCGATAATGTAATGTTATCATAACTTGAAAACAAGAGGTAACCTTGCATTTTCATTAACATTTTCATTATTGGCACTCCCAAAAACATAAAGATTAGCTGTTTGCATGACAGTTACAGGAAAAAAGTGAAATTTTGTTGGCTAGTGTAACTTGTAGGAGGAGATGAAGATAAGTGTTTCACATCCTGTTGACAACAAGGTCATTAGAGATGGAGCACAAGCTACAGTTAGGGAAGGATGGAGATGGAAAGCATCAGTGCTCTTTTTGAATGAACCATTCTGGCATTTGTCTTAATCAATTTACAGAAATCATGGAAAACCCAAATCAGGATGCTGGACATGTGTTTGAACTGTCGTCCTCCCAAATGAAAGTCCAGTGCGCTGACCACTGCAGTAACTTGCAGAAGTAGCTTCTGCGAGTGACTTTCTGACGTTTACTTGCTAGTAGACACACACCAACAGTTGGAGCTGCTGGTGGTAGCGGTCATGAGCGCATGAGGTGTTTTCTTAGCTGAAGCAGGCTTTGATCAAAAGCTATAACATATGGCAATCTTTTCATTGTGCCTGTCTGTGACTCAATGGGCCATCTTTGCAGCGAGAGCAGCAATCTGTTCTTTTCCTAATATTGTGGACATTTTGACCCAGAGTTTCCATTATTCTATTTCATATTGTTGTTATTCCAGCCCAGATTTTCCATTGTTTGGTTTTGTGATGAAGTAACGATTGTTTTACATTAAATATATTGTTCTAGCTTTACAAAACCTACATTAGAATGCCACATTCTTTTCCTGTAATAGTTGAAAATTTTTCTGATTTAAACCAAACTTTAACTAAAGAGTTTTACGGTCATTGTACAGTTTACTGAGATATGTATTGACATCTCATGTACAGTTTTAAAATACTTTGAACACAGATGCATTTATGGTAAATGTCCACAACCATAGATCATTTATTTATTTTCAAGTTCTGTGGATCCTTGATGCGAATGTATTACTAGGATGTTGAACATGTCAGGTTATCACAGTAATAGCCACATGTAGATGATCATGAGGCAGCCGATTTAACATATATAAGCAGATATATGAAAAAGGATACACACATGTCAAATAATTACACACAAAAATTTAGATAAGAACACAGATAATAGTACAGTAATGACATAGATGATTGCATAAATAATAGTGCAGTAATGACATAGATGATTACATAAACAAATTTAAAGTAATTCATCTAAAAAATGTTCTGCCAACAAGTGATATGCTAATCTACATAATCAGTTCTATTAGAAATGCGTGAAACTAAACACAAATTCAAGATGTATTACACATTATCGAAGAATCCCTGTAAAGAATAGAAAGAATTATCCAAAAGATAAAGTTTTAGCTCTGTTATGAATTTAGTAAGATCCCCAGTGATTGATATGATATGGACAGGAAGTTTATTGAACACTTTTATACTTGAATAATGAACTCCTTTCTGTACCGTGCTGAGATTTAAAAAATCATTGTGAAGATCATGTTTTCTTCTTGTATTGTGACCATGGTATGCACTATTCATTTTGAAAATTGCTTAATTTTTACTCATGAAGCACATTAGTGACAAGATGAATTGACAAGGCATGGTGAGGATCCCCAGCTGTTTGAATAAATTTCTGCAAGAAGATCTAGGATGCACTCTACTCAAAATCCTGATAACTCTCTTCAGTGCAACAAAGGCTTTATTTGCTTGTGGTTGATTTCCCCAGAATATGATGCCAAATGTCATAAGTGAACGGAAATAACCAATGTATGCAGTTTTGATTTTTTCCATGTCACAAACAAATGCAATTGAGCGAATGGCAAATGCTGCTGAATTCAGTCTTTTACATAGGTCAGTGATGTGGACAGACCAGTTTAGTTTGTTGTCAATATGTAAACCCAGAAATTTGGAAGATACAACTTTCACTATTTCTTTGTCTCCACATTTTATTTCAACATTTTCCAATATTTTTGTGTACTGTTTGAAACTATGAAATGAGTCAGGGTCAGACCATTTGCATTGAACCAATCTAGAACTTCTTGGAATATAGTGGTTGCAGTGTTCTCTAGACTGCAGTTGGGTACCTTGTCAGTCATAATGGTGGTGTCATCTGCAAATTGGGTGAAGTGTGCTTCTTGGGTCACACACCATGGGAGGCCATTTACAAAGGTTAAGAAAAGTAAGGGACCAAGCACCGAGCCATGTGGCACTCCACATTTTAATGTACCCCAGTCAGAGCTGGCAGGCACCTTTGCACGATTGTTTAATACTACCTTCTGATTTCTGTCATCTAGATACGACTCAAGCCACTTCCCTACTTTATCTTTTAAGCCATAATGCTCAGCTTTTCTTAGTAGAATCTTGTTATCTACACAGTCAAATGCTTTTGACAGATCACAAAAGATTCCAACTGGTGACATTTTCTTGTTTATTGATTCAAGGAGTTGGTTGACAAACGAGAAAATGGCTTGTTCCGTTGAAACACCCTTTTGTAATCCAAACTGATTTTTATTAAGAATGTTATATTTATTAAGGTGAGCCATGATTCTATTGTACATAAGTTTCTCAAGGATTTTTGAAAAACTTGTTAACAATTAAATTGGGTGGTAGTTAGAAACCTCTGCTTTATCACTCTTTTTGAAGAGTGGTTTAACAACTGAAAATTTTAGTCTATTAGGGGCAGTACCTTGATTTAGAGATTCATTAAATATGTAACACAGAACTTTAAGAATATATTTGTGGCAATGTTTCAGTACTTTGAAGATATATTGTCCACACCAGTAGAATTTTTGTTTTTCATTTGCCATATCACCTTCTCAGTCTCATCTGCTGTGATGTAGGGTACATACATCGGGCTAATTTTTCTCTGCACTGCTTTTTGTAGAAGGTTCATGGCTTCATCCATAGACCCTTTACATCCAATTTGATCCACTGCTGTCAGAAAATGATTGTTGAAGATATTGGCAACTATTTCCCCTTCATCTACCATGCTTCCATTGTGACACACTTGGATACTATTGGATACTATCTGTATCCTCTGAAACTCTTCCTGTCTCCCTTTTTACCCCCTTCCAGATTGTTTTTATTTTATTATTTGATCTGTTAATTTCAGATTTGATAAACACACTCTTGGATTTTTTAATAACATTCTTTAGAATGTTACAGTACAATCTGCAGTGTTCCCTATCCTGAGGTTTATCAGAATTTCTGAAAGAAACATAAAGCATTCTCTTTTTTCTACATGAAGTTTAAGTTTTTATTTGCTTAGTGAGCCACTGTCTCCTACAATTGTTCCAGTTTGTGCTTTTTGAAATTTTCTTAGGAAATACAGCTTCAAAAAGGGCAACAAATTCATTTAGGAAAAGGTTGACTTTATCATTACATTTTTCACCTGATATACTGCCTCCCAATCTAACTGCTCCAAATGCCTATTGAAAGTTTCCAGATTCTCACTGTTGATTAACCTGTATGGTCTACTGACAGAACTGCTCTTGTTAGCAGGGCTTACCTCATGTATTTCCAACAGCTACCCATCATGGTCAGAGAGACCATTTAAGATTTTTGTTACAAATATATTTTCAATTCTATTATTATCTACAAAAATATTGTCAGTCAGACTTATACAGTTCTTTGTTACCCTAGTGGGAAAGTCAGCAACTGCCCTCGGACTGAAAGAATTCATTACATTCTCAAACTCTCTTCTATCATTGTTACAGGTAAGAAAACGTACATTAAAATCACCAAGCATTATTATTTCTTTGGTTTTTGAATACAATTAAGTTAAAAGAGATTCTAGTTGCTTGAGGAATACACTGACCTTTCCTGAGGGAGCTCTGTAGACAGCAATAACATAAATATAAATCAGAAAATATGATGCTAAAATAAACATCTACTGGACATAAGGTTACATGTAACTCATAAAAGCATCGACAGCCAGTCAGCTGCTAGTGTTTGAACAGTTCCTGACATACACTACAGGCCATTAAAATTGCTACACCAAGAAGAAATGCAGATGATAAATGGGTATTCATTCGACAAATATATTACACTGGAACTGTCATGTGATAACATTTTCACACAGTTTGGGTGCATATATCCTGAGAAATCAGTACCCAAGACAACCACCTCTGATACACCTGGGCATTGAGTCAAACAGAGCTTGGATGGGGTGTACAGGTACAACTGCCCATGCAGCTTCAACATGATACCACAGTTCATCAACAGTAGTGACTGGCGTATTGTGACAAGCCAGTTGCTCGGCCACCATTGACCAGACATTTTCAATTCGTGAGAGATCTGGAGAATGTGCTGGCCAGGGCACCAGTTGAACATTTTCTGTATCCAGAAAGGCCTGTACAGGACCTGCAACATACGGTCGTGCATTATCTTGTTGAAATGTAGGGTTTCGTAGGGATCTAATGAAGGGTAGAGCCACGGGTCGTAACACATCCGAAATGTAACGTCCAGTGTTCAAAGTGCTGTCAATGCAAACAAGAGGTGACCGAGACGTGTAACCAATGGCACCCCATACCATCACACCGGGTGATACGCCAGTATGGCGATTATGAATACACGCTTCCAATGTGTGTTCACCGCGATGTTGCCAAACACGGATGCGACCATCATGATGCTATAAACAGAACCTGGATTCAACCAAAAAAATTATGTTTTGCCATTTGTGCACCCAGGTTTGTCGTTGAGTACACCATCGCATGCACTCCTGTCTGTGATGCAGCGTCAAGGGTAACCGCAGCCATGGTCTCCGAGCTGATAGTCCATGCTGCTGCAACGTCGTCGAACTGTTCGTGCAGATGGTTGTTGTCTTGCAAACGTCCCCATCTGTTGACTCAGGGATCAAGATGTGGCTGCATGATCCATTACAGCCATGCAGATAGGATGCCTCTCATCTCGACTGCTAGTGATACGAGGCCATTGGGATCCAGCATGGCGTTCCATATTACCATCCTGAACCCACTGATTCCATATTCTGCTAACAGTCATTGGATCTCGACCAACACGAGCAGCAATATCACGATACGATAAACCGCAATCGCGATAAGCTACAATCCGACTTTTATCAAAGTCATAAACATGATGGTACACATTTCTCCTCCTTACACGAGGCATCCAACAATGTTTCACCAGGCAACATCAGTCAACTGCTGTTTGTGAATGAGAAATCAGTTGGAAACTTTCCTCATGTCAGCACGTTGTAGGTGTTGCCACCGGTGCCAACCTTGTGTGAATGCTCTGAAAAGCTAATCATTTGCATATCACAGCATCTTCTTCCTGTCGGTGAAATTTTGCATCTGTAGCATATCATCTTCGTGGTGTAGCAATTTTAATGGCCAGTAGTGTAAATCAAGCTATTTAAAGGAAAGTCTTTTTAATACTTAGCTGTGATTAAAATATTTGTTTTTCCCTGACAAGCAATCCAATACACCACACATAGATTCAGAAAGCCAATATTCATCACAATGGTAAGGTACATAGGGTGACAAATATTGACCTAAATGAAATAAAATCATCATAACTCCTGGGCAGTTTGCGTTAGAATGTTCAGACTTCTCAGTTGGCTATGAGGTATGATGGGAATTAGCATGTATTCTATGCTTTGGTTTAACAATGAAGCCCACTTTCATTTGGATGGATTCACCAGTAAATAAAATTGGCACATTTGAGAGTCTGAGAATCCACTTCTCTGTCAGTGGGTGACTGCACGGTATGCAGCATCCTGTCATGGAAGAAATCGTGCAATATTCCTTGATGGCACAGTGACTATTGAATGGTACATGAAGGTTTTGGAAGATGATTTCATCCCCATTATCCAAAGTGATCCTGATTTCAACAAGATGTGGTTCATGCAAGACAGAGCTCAACCCCATCGAAGTATGAGAGTGTTTGATGTCCTGGAGGAGCACTTTGGGGACTGCATTCTGGCTCTGGGGTACCCAGAGGCCCTGGCATTGGCCTCGATTGGCCACCATATTCTACAGATCTGAACACATGCGTCCCCTTTTTGTGGGGCTACATTAAAGTCAAAGTCTACAGCAATAATCCCACAACCATTGCTGAGCTGAAAACAACCATTCAGGAGGTCATCAACAGCATCAATGTTCCAACACTTCAGCGGGACATGCAGAATTTTACTGTTCGTCTGTGCTGCATCATTGCCAATTATGGCAGGCTTATCAAACATGTCAAAACCTGAATATCTGTAGTCACATTTACATGTTGAATAAAGTGTGTACATGCCATAGTTCATGTTTTTTTCCCTTCATATAGTTCAATAATTGTCACCCTGTATGTAAGATCTCTGATAAAGTAGCAATGTAAGTCATATGGTATGAGATGAGCATTTCTGTCCCACAACCTCTTGGTCTGTGAGTAGATAATGCTTGATTATGACTAGGGATTTGAATATTTCAAAATATTCCTCATAGGTGGCTGACATTCAGTACCATGTCATTATAATTTTTCCACTGGTTATCCCTACCTAATCCCTGGTTCTCAGTTCATCATAAAACACATATTCTTTGCTAATACTGAGGATGTAGTGCAACAAAATAAGCATGCCTAGTCATTAACCTTGAGACATACCTGCAGTAGTTAATGAGTTCACTCACTTTTGAAGAATTTCTGAGGACCAAGTTTTATGTTTTTGTAAGTCTTTGTGTGTGAATTAAGTTGAGAGAGGAAAGTTCCACAGGAATGTAAGTAATTTAGGGAAAAAAGGTACCAACTCACTGAATAGTAAAGGTATTGAGTCGTTGACAGGCACATACGTAGTCAGCCAGAAAAATATAATAAGAAAAGTTCTGGCAGAGTGTAAATAATTTATATGTAAAGGAGAGCACTCAAGCACTCACTGAACAGCAAAAGAATTGAGCCAGTGACAGGCAAATACAAAAAACAATGAAAACTTTGCTAGTTTTCAGAAGAAAAAAAGTTTTTGTGCGTGCCTGTCAGCAATTCAGCACTTCTGCTAATTAATGAGTGGTCTCCTTTGCTCCTAAATTACTTACAGTCTGTGTGTGTGTGTGTGTGTGTGTGTGTGTGTGTGTGTGTGCACTAGCATAAATGTGAAGCTAGCAAAGTTGTCAAATTGTTTATGTTTTTGTTAGTGATTTAATACATGTGCTATTTGGTGAGTTTGTACCTATATTCCTTATATTATTTAAATTAAGATGAGAAGATAAAGGTTTTCACTTACATAGTTTGACAGTTATAAATTTTGTTTTGTATGCTCTTCAATGTTAATTGCAGTGACTGTTAGTTCCAAGAGTGAAACTGCTTTTGAAAGCCTTTGAAGATGTTTTTAACTTGATTAGATATACCATTCATTCATTAGATCCATAATGAGAAGATCCTCGAGGATGTGGAACATGCAAGGGAAACAAAAATACATAACACATATTTACAAGACAGTGGATATATGATGCTCTTTTTATAGATTCTTAGTAAAATAATCCACAAAGACATAGTTCCAGTTAGAGATTAACACAAAGCTTCATACAGACATATAAATGTACACACTCATCTTGTACAAACCTCTCCATCTTCTCAGACCACTGTGACATGCATGGCAGAACATACTGTAGTCTCCATTGTACCAGTTATTAAGACTGCTACTTGTTCTGTTCACGTATGGAGAGTGGGGAGGATGACTTTAAATGCCTCTGTGTGCACCATAATTAATCTAATCTTGCCTTCATGATCCCGATGGGAACAGTACACAAGGAGCTGTAGTATATTCTTAGAATCATCATTTAAAGCACATTTTGAAACTTGAAGTAGGCTTTTGTGAGATAGCTTGCATAATCTTGTGTCTGTCAGCTCCGTTTCTTCAGCCTCTGCATGGCACTCTTTCATGAGTCAAACAAACCTGTGACCATTTGTGTTGTCCTCCTCTGTATATGTTCAGTATACCCCATTAGTCATAATGGTTACGGGTCGCACACACTTGATCCATACTTTAGAGTGGGATGCATGAGTGATTTGTAAGAAATCAACTTTATGGACTGACTGCATTTCCCCAGTATTCTACTAACAAACAAGTCTTATACCTGCTTAATCTATTACTGTGCTTATGTGGTCATTCCATTTCATATCTCTACTAAATGTTACACCCAGGTATTTTTGCATGAGTTGACCAATTCCAAGTCTAAATGTTGTGTGACTAGGACATCCCATCGGGTAGACTGTTCGCAGGGTGCAAGTCTTTCGATTTGACATCACTTCAACAACTTGTGTGTCAATGGGGATGAAATGATAATGATTAAGACAACATAACACCCAGTCCCTGAGCGGAGAAAATCCCTGACCCAGCCAGGAATCGAACCCGGGCCCTTAGTATTGACATTCTGTCACACTGACCATTCAGCTACTGGGGGCGAACAATTCCCACTGTGACTCATTGATACTGTAATCGTAGGAAAGTACCTTTTCTTTATTTTGTGAAATGCAAAATTTTAATAAGTTGGAATGTCCTTTACCTGTGATTTCTTTATGGCCCCCAGTATCTAGTCCATTGTCTTGCTCTGATTTGGTTTTCAACTGGTTTTTAAATAATGGACACATCACAGTAGTCATTTAACTTGGTTCATTGTTAGTCACAGGGAGATGCTTCTATTAACTTTTCTTATAGTGACAATATTCATGCAGTGCACTTTTGCAAGTAAGTTGTAACTGACATTTATTGTGAAGTTTGCTTTGATTACATACTCACTGACATAACAGCGATCTGATAACTGATATAACATAGATATTCATGTTATTACATGCTACCTGTGGGCTTTTACATTTAGACATCACATATTGGTGAAAATTTGCACTGAGATGTGAACCAGATAGTTGTTAAATACAGAATTTGTACACATTGAGAGGTTAACTTGATACTTGCTTAACAACAACTCAAAAGTTTTTGCATAGATGTTTGCAAGTTGATGGCTAGACACAAACTGCAAATTTCCTGTCTAGTGGTAGTATACAGGATGAACATTAATAAAACTGACAAACTGTATGGAATGATTTCTGACAGGAAATGGAGGAAAAAAGGTTCTATGAGCACGTGTCCGGAAATGCATCATTGCCACAGTAGGAGGTGCTGATGAATCACAGTTCCTCTGATTGCATGCCTTGTGTTCCTTGTGTGTTTTGTGTGTTGCAGGCTGCGTGATTGATACAGCATACTGTAAACAACAGAGTGGTATGGTACTCATGTCAGGAACAAGCTGAGGTGGTGTTCATGTATGGCAAAGCAGATGGAAACAGTCAGGAGGCAGTATGGCTATACCAGGAGGAGTACTTCACTGACACCAACCGCATCACACAACATTTCAAGTCCTTTCTGGACGTTTGTGTGATCATGGGTTCTTTCGACAGACAAACATGCAGGGAGATGACAGACTATGCATACACCAGATGTGGAAGACTGGGTTCTACAGGATATCGAGATGAACCCTAGTACCAGCTCCAGATCTGGTGTATGCACAGTCCATCACCTCACTGCACGTTCATCTGTATGAATGGACTCACAATCACACAAATGCCCAAGAAGCATTTGAAATGTTGTGTGATGTGGTTGCTGTGTGTGAGGGTACTTCTCCTGGTACAGCCTTGTGCCTCTTGAGCGTTTCCATCTGCTTAGCTATACACAAACACCATCTCAGCTTGTTCCTAATATGAATACTGGGCCATTCTGCTTCTTACAATATGCTGTGTCAATCACGCAGCCTGCAATACACAATGAACCCACAGTATGTGGAAAGAGGAACTGTCACTCGTCAGTGCCATCTACCGGGGCCAAGATGCATTTCTGGACACATATTCATAGTGTTGTGGGTTGGCAGGAGAGCCAACACCGGTTTACTAGAGGAAGCAGAAAGGCACGCGTTTTAGCTCACGCAGGCTGGCGTGAGGTCTGGAACAGGAGAAGGAAATTAGACTTTAGAAAAACGGACGTAGCTGGTGGAATACTTAACTTTAATCCATTAATGATGAGCATCGCTCTTGGCTGTACATGATTCAGTATCAATAGTAACTGGTAATGGCGCCTTGCTAGGTCGTAGCAAATGACGTAGCTGAAGGCTATGCTAACTATCGTCTCGGCAAATGAGAGCGTATTTTGTCAGTGAACCATCACTAGCAAAGTCGGTTGTACAACTGAGGCGAGTGCTAGGAAGTCTCTCTAGACCTGCCATGTGGCGGCGCTCGGTCTGCAATCACTGATAGTGGCAACACGCGGGTCCGACGTATACTAACAGACCGCAGCCAATTTAAAGGCTACCACCTAGCAAGTGTGGTGTCTGGCAGTGACACCACACATAGGACCTTTTTTCCTCCATTTCCAGACAGGATCCATCCCTGCAGTTTGTCAGTTTGATTAACATTCACCCTGCATAAGGTGCAGTCAAATGAAAATGAGACAGATGAGAAAAAAGTAAGTAAACTTTTTATTATTTTAAAAGTAATCACCATAGCTGATACCATGTTTATCCCAATGTGAGGCAAGACGGTCATCACCTTCATAGAAAAATGTTTGTAGTTGACTATGGAACCAAATATCTTCCTTTAAGACTCCAAAAATATGGAAATCACATGAAGAGATATCAGGTCTGTAGGACTGGGGGATGTGTAAGGGCTTCCCAGGAAAATTTCTACAGCATAATCGAAAAGCAAGCATGCCAGCTCCAAGAAGATCATTACCATTTCCTTTGACTGCAAAGGCCCACTACTCATTGAATTTCTGGAACACAGAGCCACTATTAATGCACTGTGGTATGTGAACACACTCTGGAAAAACTGAAGTGTGCCATCAAGACCAAATGCCCAGGAATGTTGAAGTGTGGCATCATTCTGTTGCAGAATAATGCCCACTCACATGTTGCCAAGATTGTTTCAACTATGATGCAGAAATTTCCCTGGGAAGCCCTTACCCATCCTCCATACAGTCCCAATCTCTCCCCATGTGATTTACATATTTCTGGGGCCTTGAAGAGAGACATTCGTGGCCATCAGTTTGCTTCAGACAAAGACTGGATACAATTGTGATTCTGTATTTAACCACAAACCTTTTTCCTTGAAGGTATTGACCATCTTGTCTCACAGTTGGATAATGTATTCACAGTTATGATGATTACCTCTAAAACAACAAAAAGTTTACTTACATTTTTCCCATGTGTCTCATTTTCATTTTATGGCCCCTTATAAAAATGTGACATTTATGTTGTGTGCATTGTGCAACGAAAATTACAGTTTCCCCTGTTTTTATGACAAATAGCACCCAGAACATGTAAATCATCAACTCTAAAATGATAACAGTACCTTATTTTATATACAAAGTCCTCGTGTACCCAATACAATCCCTTCATGGAAATTTATTTGCAATCTCAAATTTTCCTTTGGCTTTCCTTTTCACGTATTTTGTGGTACACAATATACTAAGCATTATTTCACTTTATTTGCAATGTAAGCAATGAAAAAAAACTGAAAATAGTAACAAAAAGTTTCTGCTTAAGGGCTCTACCCCATGAGCCTAGGATTACCATTCAGTAATTTTTCCACAGTGCCAACCACTGTTAGGAAATGACACTAACATAAGTGGCTCTTGCCTCACCCAGCGTGCATTAAAAAAAAATTTTTTTTTTTCTAAGTGCTTGGCCATCAGGAGCTCCCACTTCTGTCACTTTCATTTCTGGCCAAGCACTATGTACAGCACAAGTTTAGATAAAAATCAGTGATGACAATTAGGCACAGTCCCATTGTGAGTCAAATGCTTTTTGAAAACCAAGAAATACTTTATCTGAACGGCTGCTTTGATCTATAGCTTTCAGGGTGTCATAAGAAAAGTGCCAGTTGGGTTTCACACAATCAATGCTTCTGGAATCCATTATGGTTGGCATGGAGCAGGTAATTCTGTTCAAAATACCTCATTGTACATGAGCTCACAATTTGTTCCGAGCCCCTACAACAAACAGATGTCAAGGACACTCAGTGGTAGTTTTATGGATTTCAGCAGAAGGGTGTAACCTGTGCTGTCTTCCTACTACTGGGCACAGATTGTGTTTGAGAGATCTACAGTAGCTTGTAGTTAAAATAGGGGCTAACTCAGCCACAAATGTAATATAAAATGTAACAAAAATTCCATCAGGACCTGGAGCTTTGTTCAATTGTAGTGAGTTCAATTGTTTCTCAATACCACAGACACGAATATCTATATCACTCATCTCTCCAGTGGTTCGAGAATTAAACCAGGGCAATACACCTGGATTTTCATTTGCAAAGGAACAGTTGAAAACAGGGTTAAGCGTTTCTGCACTTGCTTTGTTAACTTCAATTTCGGTCCCTGTCTTGTCTGTTGTGTCTGGCCTTTAACTTTTATACCTCTAACAGCCTTTACATATGAACAGAATATAAGTTTTGTGACAGATGCTTCAATAATATTCTGCTAAGGCAGTCACTGAAGACTTTCG
Source organism: Schistocerca americana (assembly GCF_021461395.2). Classification (NCBI taxonomy): domain Eukaryota; kingdom Metazoa; phylum Arthropoda; class Insecta; order Orthoptera; family Acrididae; genus Schistocerca; species Schistocerca americana. Next base: position 359,046,218 of record NC_060125.1, on the reverse strand, counting down.
AATTGCCCTCATTAAAGCAAATTAATTTCATTCAGACTCGCCCTATCTTTAGCTATATGTTTTGTTTTGCAGCTTTTATGCGGTAGCCTCTGTTTGTTTAGAAGTTTCTGTATGGTGGCTGTATATCATGGAGGGTTCAGCCACCATTAATTGTTCTACTAGGTACATATCTATCAAGTCTGTGGTTAGCTATTCTTCTAAATCTGAGCCATAGTTCTTCCAAAGGCTCCTTTCCAGAACTAAATGTTTTGAGTTCCTTGTTGACATATGACACTATTGTCTCTTTATCTCGTTTGTTGAAAATATAATCCTTCTACTTGTTTAATTGCCCTTTGTGCTTTGCTAATCATTGTTGCTATAACTTTCTCAAGTTCATTGAGATCATTTTCAATGTGGCCGAGTGGTTCTAGGTGCTTGAGTCTGGAACCGCGTGACTGCTACGGTTGCAGGTTCGAATCCTGCCTTGGGCATGGATGTGTGTGATGTCCTTAGGTTAGTTAGGTTTAAGTAGTTCTAAGTTCTAGGGGACTGATGACAGATGTTAAGTCTCATAGTGCTCAGAGCCATTTTTTGGACCTTAAAGAGAGCAGGTTTATTTGTTGCTATTAGATCCAATAGGTCTCCATCATGAGTGGGCTTATGAACAACATGTTATGGGTAGCTCTCAGAGAACACGTTTAGTAGTGTTTTGCAAGGGGTTTGTCATGCCAATCACTTGTTGTTGTTGTTGCTGTTGTGGTCTTCAGTCCTGAGACTGGTTTGATGCAGCTCTCCATGCTACTCTATGCTGTGCAAGCTTCTTCATCTCCCAGTACCTACTGCAGCCTACATCCTTCTGTATCTGTTTAGTGTATTCATCTCTTGGTCTCCCTCTACGACTTTTACCCTCCACGCTGCCCTCCAGTACTAAATTGGTGATCCCTTGATGCCTCAGAACATGTCCTACCAACCGATCCCTTCTTCCATACATGGCTACACTCCATACAAATACTTTCAGAAACGACTTAAATCAATATTCGATGTTAACAAATTTCTCTTCTTTAGAAACGCTTTCCTGCCATTGCCAGTCTACATTTTATATCCTCTCTACTTCAACCATCATCAGTTATTTTTTTCCCCAAATAGCAAAACTCCTTTACTACTTTAAATGTCTCATTTCCTAATGTAATTCCCTCTGCATCACCCGACATAATTTGACTACATTCCATTATCCTTGTTTTGCTTTTGTTGATGTTCATCTTATATCCTCCTTTCAAGACACTGTCCATTCCGTTCAACTGCTCTTCCAAGTCCTATGCTGTTTCTGACAGAATTACAATGTCATTGGCGAACCTCAAAGTTTTTATTTCTACTCCATGGATTTTAATACCTACTCCGAACTTTTCTTTTGTTTCCTTTACTGCTTGCTCAATGTACAGATTGAATAGCATCGGGGAGAGGCTACAACCCTGTCTCACTCCCTTCCCAACCACTGTTTCCCTTTCATGTCCCTCGACTCTTATAACTGCAATCTGCTTTCTGTACAAATTGTAAATAGCCTTTCGCTCCCTGTATTTTACCCATGCCACCTTCAGAATTTGAAAGAGAGTCTTCCAGTCAACATTGTCAAAAGTTTTCTCTAAGTCTACAAATGCTAGAAACATAGGTTTGCCTTTCCTTAATCTTTCTTCTAAGATAAGTCGTAGTGTCAGTATTGCCTCACGTATTCCAACATTTCTATGGAATCCAAACTGATCTTCCGCAAGGTCGGCTTCTACCAGTTTTTCCATTCGTCTGTAAAGAATTTGCGATAGTATTTTGCAGCTGTGGCTTATTAAACTGATAGTTTGGTAATTTTCACATCTGAAAACACCTGTTTTCTTTGAGATTGGAATTATTATATTCTTCCTGAAGTCTGAGGGAGTTTTGCCTGTCTCATACACCTTGCTCACCAGATGGTAGAGTTTTGTCAGGACTGGCTCTCCCAAGGCTGTCAGTAGTTCTAATGGAATGTTGTCTACTCCTGGGGCCTTGTTTCGACTTAGGTCTTTCAGTGCTCTGTCAAACTCTTCACGCAGTATCATATCTCCCATTTCATCTTCATCTACATCCTCTTCCATTCCCATAATATTGTCCTCAAGAACATCGCCCATGTATAGACCCTCTATATACTCCTTCCACCTTTCTGCTTACCCTACTTTGCTTAGAACAGGGTTTCCATCTGAGCTCTTGATATTCATGCAAGTGGTTCTCTTTTCTCCAAAGGTGTTTTTATTTTTCCTGTATTCAGTATCTATCTTACCCCTCATGAGATAAGCCTCTACATCCTTACATTTGTCCTCTAGCCATCCCTGCTTAGCTATTTTGCACTTCCTGTCGATCTCATTTTTGAGACGATTGTATTCCTTTTTGCCTGCTTCATTTCCTGCATTTTTGTGTTTTCTTCTTTCATCAATTAAATTCAATATCTCTTCTGTTACTCAAGGATTTCTATTAATGCTCATCTTTTTACCTACTTGATCCTCTGCTACCTTCACTATTTCGTTCCTCAAAGCTACTCATTCTTCTTCTACTGTAATACTTTCCCCCATTCCTGTCAATTGTTCCCTTATGCGCTCCCTGGAACTATGTACAACCTCTGGTTCTTTCATTTTATCCAGGTCCCATCTCCTTAAATTCACACCTTTTTGCAGTTTCTTCAGTTTTAATCTACAGTTCGTAACCAATAGATTATGGTCAGAGTCCACATCTGCCCCTGGAAATGTCTTACAATTTAAAATTTGGTTCCTAAATCTCTGTCTTACCATTATATAATCTATCTGAACCCTTTAGTATCTCCAGGGTTCTTCCATGTATACAACCTTCTTTCATGATTCTTGAACCAAGTGTTAGCTATGATTAATTTCTGCTCTGTGCAAAATTCTACCAGGAGGCTTCCTCTTTCATTTCTTAGGCCCCAATCCATATTCACCTACTACATTTCCTTCTCTTCCTTTACCTACTGTCAAATTCCAGTCACCCATGGCTATTAAATTTTCGTCTCCCTTCACTACCTGAATAATTTCTTTTATCTCATCATACATTTCATCAATTTCTTCATCATCTGCAGAGCTAGTTGGCATATAAACTTGTACTGCTGTAGAAGGTGTGGGCTTTGTGTCTATCTTGGCCACAATAATGCATTCACTATGCTGTTTGTAGTAGCTTACCCGCACTCCTATTTTTTAATTCATTATTAAACCTATTCCTGCATTACCCATATTTGATTTTGTATTTATGACTCTGTATTCACCTGACCGAAAGTCTTGTTCCTCCTGCCACCGAACTTCACTAATTCCCACTATATCTAACTTTAACCTATCTATTTCCCCTTTTAAACTTCCTAACTTACCTGCCTGATGAAGGGATCTGACATTCCACGCTCCGATCCATAGAATGCCAGTTTTCTTTCTCCTGATAATGACGTCTCCCATTTGTTACATTAGGAGATGAGTCTGTGATTGATACTGAGTCTTTCCCAAACAACCTCACATGCAGCTTCAGTTTCAACTTGGTGGGTCTAATTTTCTTTTACACTATGATAAATCATCACCTCTACTTACCATTGGCCCATTCTTTGATATATGCTTATATTTTCCTCAAATATCTCTCTGCTGATATTAAACCACTTTCTGTGCCTAGTTTAATGTGAGCTCCACAGCTTTTTAGGAGCACATCAAACTCTGGCACTTTGTCGTGAGTGCCGTAGCGGTGAATCATTAGGATTTTAATGCACTCGCCTGTTCAGGGAATTTCTTTAGATCTTAGATCTTATACTGATACTTTGGGTCCCTTGCTGTTGTTATCTAGACTGGATGGAAAGTTGCCTAAAAAGAAAGTTGCCTCTGAAATGCAGTGCACACCCACCCCATTTACAGGGACCCTTCAGTTCTCAACCCTGTGGTACATATTTAGGTAGTCACAGTCTAGTTTGTCACAGAACTTCTGAAGTCTCTGGTTCAACCCTTCCAGTTAACTCTTAACCATAACTGAGGGCCATTATTAGTTCTGGGGACAACACAGCAAATTGTGAGCTTCATTGAAACACTATGTGCATGCAAGGCTGGTCTTCTCATCCCTTTCTGCCAGTCACTGGAATGGTCCAAGTATGATCTAAGAATTTAGACAATACATATCCTTTGTTACAACATATGCCACAGTCTGTAGTTGGTTGCACACTGTTCCCTCAAGGGTTGCTGGAATAGCCTATTCACCATGTCGAACAAAGTCACCAAGAGTACACACTGAGTTCACCTGGTGTTCTTTCTCATTCCTTTGTGACAAAGGAAACAACGGGAGTGGAAAGTGATTGGGGCTGTGTAGACAAAAAACTTTAACAATAATTAAATATGTTTATTAATAATTTCAACAACTCTGAGAGCATACACAATATGACACAAGCAAGATATTTAGTGCTCAATTTTCCTAGATGCAAAAACTTAATATCCAACATAATAGAGCACACAATAAAACAATCTGCACCTTTGATTTCGTTAACTTTACAATAAAGGTGGTATGAAACATACAGAATACAAAATAAGGACCGAACAGGTGATATATATATATGATTGAAACTATCGCTACAGAGCAGAAACATGGGTAATAAACAAGCATCAGAGAAGCAAATAGCTTGTGGGGAAATTGTGATATCTTTAGGCTGGACTGTGTACCAAACGCCAACATAAGAGAGCTATGTGTGTCGATAAATCAATGATAGACACCACAGAGATGAAATGCCTAAATGGTATGGACATCTGGAATGGATGGACAATAACTGATGGCCAAAGAAAATGTGGCAATGGACCCCAGTGGAAAGAAGAATGCGAGAATGACCTAGGAGGAGCACAACAGCAAAAGAGAACAAGAAAACACATGTATCTATTGATAGCTGCAACAGTCAGAAGATGTGCTTTATTGGTGCTGCACATTTTAGCAATTCTGACCAAGACAAAGTCATGCTGCAGTGTTCTTTGTTGGCATGCAAGTGCAGAAGTGTGTATAGAATCACTAAGTGAGAAATCCATGTGATACACACATTTATTTATATATGAAGAATTTTCCTTTGCGTGAGACCACATGTACAAGACTAATGTGCCAATTTGAAGCTCTAGATCCCCATATTTTATTGCTCATGTTGCTTCTGCATAATCACAATAATCATTTCTATTTTGATATACCGTACTGTGAAATTTCGACCATCTGTGAGTGTCGCGATAAACTCGTACTGTTATCATTAATTATAGGCTTAAACTTAATTGTGCTCTTTTAAAATTTTGAGAACAATAGGCCTATCCTTGTTTAAAACAGTTGTTCTCTAATTTCATTGTACAGTTATGTGAGACACAGGTTATTTTTAAGAATTTTCAGATGCTTACAAAGTTATATTTTCAAAAGTTACTGGTACAAATGTTTTGCACACGTAATTTATTTCATAGCAAATCAGTGTTTGTAGTATGCAGTTCTGCCAAAGAATACATCACCCCTGAATTTCATTGTACATCATCACAAATAAATGTGTGTTTTTGAGAATTTTCAGAGTCTACCATTGTCTTTTTCATAATCTATGAGCAGTCTGTAATAAATTGACATTCATGATTTACTGTTGCAGATATTCTAACTAACATATTGTTAAATCTTGTTTTTCCTTAAAGAGGGATATCCCTATATATTATTTGCATTTATCACAAATTAATTCTGTTTTCAAGTTTGCTAACAAGTATAATGAACCTCAGAACATTTTAGGAAACTAGTAATTTTTACCATAGGTTTTTGTGTTGCCTTAATAGAAATCTTGTTTCATGTATTTGCTTCAATTCTTACAGAGAATTAGCAACTTTTTAGCTCAACAGATTGAAAAATGATCAGAGGGTTTAATTTAAAGTTATTTGTTGATTGCCTTGCACCAGCCACAATGCACCCCCACTGTGAATGCTGCTCTCGAACATGAAACAAGTTGGTTGACATTTGTAAGCAGGTGGAAATTGCCCTGACTACTGTCAAATGATTGGCAGCTGTTGCAAATCAGTGTGTTGAAAGAGCTCCCAAGAGTTGTGTACCTGTGATACCAGTACCAGAGGTACTTCAAGTAATATCCTCTCCTGAGGATCCTCTCCCCTCTATAGAAAGTACAGGATCTGTCATTATTTGGCCACATGACTGCAACAGGCATGTGAGTGGTAGATCTAGGTATCATGTACAGGATGGACAGGGACCAGGTAGAACTCGGGGTGTTGTGCCATTTGCCCTAACCAACAAGTTTGAGATTCTGTCTTTTGCTGAAACTGAATATGAGCCAGTGGGACTCACTTCACCTGTTTGGGGGAAACCTTTTTTGCCCTGTGTCAAGAGGAGGCAAATTCATAAGTGTAGGGGTCTACTACTCATCAGCAGTTCAAACATACAGTGAATGATGGTACCCTTAGCTAAATGGCTGTAATGGTCAGGAAGGGATATCAGGTGCACTCAGTCTGTATGCCTGGGGGCCTCATTCAGCATGTTGAAGAGGCTATTCGAACAGCCATTGAGGGAACAGGGTGCAACCAGCTGCAGATTATGGTGCATGCCTGTTTTGTGAGTTCCGAGGTCATATTATGGTCATTCCAGTGACTGGCAGAGACAGTTGAAAAGACGAGCCTTGTGCATGGAGTTTCAACGAAGCTCACAATTTGCAGCATTGTCCACAGAACTGATTGTGGTCCTCTGGTTCTGAGTCAAATGGAAGGACTGAAATAGAAACTTCAAAGGTTCTGTGACAAGGTAGGCCTTGACTTCTTGGACTTTTGCCATAGGATTGAGAACTGTGGGGACCCTTAATGGGTCAGATGTGCACTACATATCAGAGGCTGCTACTCAGATAGCTTTTTGTGTGTGGTGTTCACGCTAGGGCTTTTTAGATTAGGTGACTCTCCATCCAATCCAGGTAACATTAGCTGTGGGAAACACAGATGTAAAATGTAAAATTGAAAGAATGCCTCCCACAAGTGAGAGTATTAAAATCCTAATGGTAAACTACTGAAGCATTCACAAAAAGTGCCAGATTTTGAAGCACTCATGAAAGCAGTGAAGCTCACATAATATTAGGTACAGAAAGCTGGTTGAAACCTGAAATTGAATGCAGTGGGAATTTTGGGTAAAATTTAAGTGTATATCGAATGGATAGGCAAATGGGAAATGGAGGTGGCATATTTCTCATAGTAGACAAGAAACTTAAATTCACCAAGCTAGAAATTGAAGCTGCATGAGAGATTGTCTGGGCAAAACCTAGTATTTGGGGTCAGCATAAAATGATAATTGGACCCTTCTATAGCTCACCAGACTCATCTCCTGGTGTAACCAAAAACTGTAGAGAATACTTCAGTTCACTTGTAGATAAGTTCCCCAGTCATATTGTAATCATCGGCGGAGGCTTTAATCATCCATCAGTTATTTGGAAAAATTACAGCTTTGTTAGTGGTTTACAGTATAAGATATTCTGTGAAATGCCTTCTCTGAAAGCCACCTAGAAGAGATAGTTAGGAACCCCACTCAGAAAGGGACTATATTGGTTCTAATGACAAGAAATAGGCCTCTTTGAGTATGTCCACACTGAAACCGGTATCAGTGACCATGATGTAGTTGTAGCAACAATGATTACCAAAGTGCAAAGGACATCTACAACAAGCAGAAAGATGTATATTTTCAGTAATTTAGATAAGAAACCATTCGCATCATGCCTAACTGGGGAACCTAAAACTTTCAGCACAGGATGGGAACATGTAGAGAAACAATGGCTCAAGTTTAAAAAAATAGTTGACCATGCACTGGATAGATATGTACCCAATAGAAAAGTTCATAATGGGAGAGAACCCCCATGGCATACAGTCACTGTATAGAAACTTCTAAAGAAACAAAGATGACTGCATAATAGAGAGATGCTGAATAAAACACATTTGGCTGTCAAGAGAGCAATGTGTGATATCTTCAGTGACTACTGTAGCAGAATGATGTCAAATAATCTTTCACAGAACCCAAAGAAATTCTGGTCATATGAAAATGCTGTTACTGGCACCAAAGTTAGTGCCCAGTCCCTAACAAATGAGACAGGAACTGAAATTGAGGGTAGCAAAGCAAAAGCTGAAATGCTTAACTCTGTTTTAAAATGCCCCTTTACAAAGAAAAACCCAGAAGAATCTTTTTGACTATGGTGTATTTTATACATATGGATGAATATTATTATGCAATTGTGGAAATTTATGCTTCGGCTAGTGTAAATTATGATATGCTTCGGCTAGTGTAAATTACGATGGATGTAACCTGAGCTTACAGTATATTCATATATTGGCAATAGTTCAGTAACTGAATGATGTTACTCAAAATTTCTTCAAAATTAATGTATGCCAATTAAATTTTCTGTTCTACTATTATTTTTATACGCATGAAACTAGTTACCTTTAATACTTAAACATTCACACACAGCTATTAGTATGTGGAATAATTAGAGGTATCACTTCTTAACCTTAATTAACAGTAAAGGAACTAGATATTTCGCACACATGCCATCTTTTTTTGACTTTATAATAAAAATTATTTTTATCAGAAAATGCACACATTACTATTAAATGCACAATATTATCACTTCACTTCTTAATTTATTTTACTCTTTTTACCTTGTTTGCTTGAAGTGAAGCTCAGTAGGCAAGCAGTGTACTGAAAAATGGTTAATTTGTGTTTTTTGCAATCTCAGGGAAATTTCTAACTGTCTTCTCACCTCATGAGAAATTCAGAATAATTTGATTTAATCTTGTGAGTATCACATTGGCACTGTAAGAAAAAAATGTAGTAAAGAAATATCTATGACATTTATAAATTGCAAATTTTGGACTGCTGTTACGAAATGAAAGCAGAAATGTTCAATTAAACAATTATTATTTAACAAAGTAAGTAATTTGCACAGAAATCTAACATTTTGTGAATAATTCTCACAGTTTTGAACATAACAAAGAATTGTACCATATTTCGGTGAAATACTCAGAAATTACAATAATTTTAGCTCAACTCTGGAGTGAAAGAATAAAGCATTCATAATAAGGTCATGTTAGTACTTGCAACTGGTGATAATAATAGAATGATTAAATAAATTCCCAGCAGGAATACAAGTTTGGTTCATTTGAACAAAATCGAAGAAAATAGGAGTCTGATAGTGTAAGATGCTGTCGGAAAGGCACGCGATTAAAGAAGAGTAAGAAAAGATGAGCGGGCATTTTTATATAGAACAAAATATAGATGATAATGATATGCTGCTCCCATTATTCTGGGCATACAATTTCACTGACTTGCAGCACAGTTCATTGACTCAGTTGTTAAATTATATCTTTAAACTTTAATATTCCAATAGAAAATGAAAATAGTATGTTATTACATCACAGACAGGGCACAACATTATACAAAGCAAAAGCTGAAATGCTTAACTCTGTTTTAAAATGTCCCTTTACAAAGAAAAACCCAGAACTGGCCCAATTTAATCCTCATATTACTGAAAATGTGAATTTTTAGCTGCGTTAGCCCCTCTTCTAACTATAATCTATTTTAGATCCTTTAACAAAAAACTGCCCAGTTCTGAAAAAAAAGCACAGGACTCACCTGTCAACAAGAAGGGCAGTAGAAGTGATCCACAAAACTACCGTCCAATGTCCTTGACATTGATTTGTTGTAGAATCTTAGAACATATTCTGAACTCAAACATAATGAGGCACCCTGAACAGGATTACCTTTTCAGTGCCAGCCAGCGTGGGTTTCAAAGACATCAATCACCTGAAACCCAACCTGTACTTTTCTCACATGACATACTAAAAGCGTTGGATCAAGGCAATCAGATAGATGCAGTATTTACTGATTTACAAAATGCATTTGACTAAGTACCACATCTAAGCTTATTGTCAAAAGTATGATCATATGGAGTAACAAGTGAAATATGTGATTGGACTGAGGACTTTTTGGTGGGAGGTTGGAGCGCGTTATCTTGGATGCACAGTCATTGTTAGATGTATAAGTAACTTCAGGTGTAGAAGTAACTTCAGGTGTGCCCCAGGGAAGTGTGTTGACCCTTGCTGTTCATGTTGTGTATTATTGATCTTGCAGACAATATTAATAGTAACATCAGGCTTTTGGTGGATGATGCATTTATCTACAATAAAGTACTATGTGAAAATCCTGCATAAATATTCAGCCAGATCTTGATAAGATTTGAAAGTTGTGCGAAGGTTGGAAACTTCCTTTAAATGTTCAGAAGTATAAAATTGTTCACTTGACAAAATGAAAAAAAAAGTGGTATCCTATGATTATAATATCAGTGAGTCACTATTGGAATCAGCCAGCTCATACAATAACCTGGATGTAACACTTTGTAGGGATGTGAAGTGGAACAATCACATTGATTCAGTCATGAGTAAAGCAGGTGGTAGACTTCAGTTTTCTGGTAGAATACTGGGGAACTGGAACCATTCTGCATAGGAGATTGCTTACAAATCAGTAGTGTGACCAGTTCTAGAATATTGCTCAATTGTGTGGGACCTGTACCAAATAGCACTAACAGGAGATATTGAATGTATATAGGGAAGCGTAGCACAAACGGTCTGGGTTCATATGATCCGTGGGAGATTGTCACAAAAATACTGGAGCAACTGAACTGGAAGACTCTTAAAGATAGATGTGAACTATCCTGAGAAAGGGTACATGCAAAGTTTCAAGAACCAGCTTTAAATGATGATTCTACAAACATACTACAATCCTCAACATGTTGCTCACATAGGGATTGTGAGGATAAGATTAGAATAATTACTGCAATTACAGAGGCATTCAAAAAATCATACTTCCTGTGCTCCATACCTGAATGGAATGGGAAGAAACCCTAATAACTGGTACAATGGGATGTAAACTCCACCATGTATCTCACAGGGGTTTGCACAGTATAGATGTGGGCATAGATGGATGTAGAATCAATCTTGTCTCAGAACACAAAATCCTAAAATATATCCAACCGAAAGCCAACATCCTATCTAATATTAAAATGCAATTAACAAGCAAGTGGAATGCAAGTAACAGAACATAGCAACACAGCTTAACTCTGCTGGCCATAATGAAAGAGATTCAGATTCTTTATTAGACATTCAGCTTTTGTATGTGCATTAGACTTCATCAATATATTTACTTATTAAAATTATGAAATACGTATTTACACTTTTTACTGTGATGTATTTGACATTTCTAAAAATTCTTCTAAGGAATAAAATGAATTATCTAACAAGAAGGTGTGCCATTTTTCCTTAAATGATTTGATTGGCATGCCTGTAACATGTTCACACAGTTTGTTACATATTTTGATTGCCATGCAGGGAGGGCTATTGTCATTTTTGGCAGTCTGTTTTGTGGTAAGGGCAGAGTTGTACTTGTCCTTGTATTATAATCATTTCTTTGATTTGTTACACTTAAATTTAGTAGGTCAGCAAGTATGTAATTAAAAATTTCTAGAATACATAAATTAATTACAGTTAAAATCTTATACTTCATGAACAAAAACTTGTAATGAGTTCTGCTATCTGCTCTTGCCACCTTCTGAATTGCAAAAATTTCATTTATTTTTTCACTATTTCCACAGAGTATTAATCAATATTTTAAAACAGATTTTTAAAAAAGGCAAAATATGCTGTCCTTAGGTATTCAAATGTGACACATGACGTCACGTCTCTTCAGTAAGTATACTACTCTTAATAACTTAGCTCTTACTTGTTCTGTATTGGTGTTCCATGTTAGTTTGTTGTCAAGTGTAATGCCTAAAAATTTTATTCTCTCTCTCTCTCTCTCTCTCTCTCTCTCTCTCTCTCTCTCTCTCTGAAGCACATATTCTGTATTTTGCCTCCACACACACACACACACACACACACACACACACACACACAGACGCGCACACACACACACACACACACACTGAAGCACATATTCTGTATTCTGTCTCTTATTTATGTTTAACAGTAAACCATTTGCACTGAACCAGGATGCTACACTTTCTTACAACAAACCCATTGTTTTGGTAAGGTCTTCAAATACATTGTTTACAGACCAATAAGTAGTATCATCTGTGTATGTATATGTCTTTACATCAGCATTAACCAGTAAGTCATTAATTTGTACTCAGAATAAAAGAGGTCCTAATTTTGATCCCTGTGGCACTACAGAACAACAAGACAGTGAAAGCCTGCACAAAAAACAGATCATAATTTCGCTGAACATAAAAAAAAAAAAAAACAACACACACATACAGATTCTCGTCTTCAATACACTAAGCCTCACAATAGCCTCACTGTAATTGCAATGTGATCTCTTACATAACTTAAAATGGACACATCAGACACAGTCATTCACACTACAAGATTAGCCCTGATCACAACTGGTACTGTCTCCTTTAACTGTTGTAGCCTAACACACACACAACAGCTAGCACATAACTGAATCCTGGTCTCACTGCATTCCTTGGATCCACAAAACCAAGCACCATCCACTGCTCAACCGTAATTGATGCCCTGTGTGACAGCAAGCCACTACAAGCCCAGACTGGAACTCCAATAGGCTACCTTGTCGCTTGCTCCATAACTCGCTGCTTCACCTCATCCAGTTGGACACTCTCTTAAAATGTTGTTTGCTGTCTTGATTTCTTGATGGTCTCATCTCCACTACAGTTCCCTGTGATGATGACAGTGGCCTGCATGCCTCCAACTACATGGGCTCATTATGACCAGCCAAACCCTTCACCAGATCCCCAAGGCATAAACAAGCTCAAGCAGCACACAGTGGATGGCCTGATACTGAGCACAAAGACTTGGCTGCTGCTGCCCAATGCTGGCTCAAAGTTGATCTTGACAGTTCACTCCCATGTGCCAGACTGCTTCTTGCAATGACAGCATGCTACTCCACACCTCACCACGGTGCTGTGAGCGACAGCTTTGCTATTGCAGGTGTACTCTGCCATGACAGAAGGTGACACCAGCACTAGCATCAACAGCCAAGCAATGTGGAACTAGTACTGTCTCATGAATTGCTAATTCTTCTTGACACAGGACACAGTAGGGTACAAGTGAAGTGAATCTCAATGGCCGAGTTTCAATTTTGGTGAAATACAGTACCTTGAACTTGTTGACTCATGATCTCAGCTTACCTGAACAGGACAACGTGAAGACGACTGATGTTATTGCATGTAGAAACACTATAAAATTTGCACTGCACTGATACAAATTATTTGTTTTCTTTCTTCATCAGTTTACTATTACTTAATACTTCTGAAAGTCAGTGTTTTATTGTAGTGCCCAAGTTGGGAAGTAATCAATCTGATAACCTCATAACAAAACTGCTGATGTGTGAGCACAGCCACTGGTAATATCTAGTAACTATATAAAAGCACTTTGTCCTTATTTCTTCTGCTGTTGTAATCCTTGCCACACTTAGTTTGTGCAACCACAGTGCCTCTCTTTCTTTCATGTTCTTCACTGGTCTTGTAGTTCCACCACATGTACTGATGAATCACTCAGTATTATTATGGCTAGGTCACTAGGTGCGACACAGAAGGATACATCTGCCAGCACCAGGTCATGTGGAAATTCACCCATGACAGAGTTAAGGGCCACTGCTGACAACCATGGGCTCACTTGGCAACCAGCTGAGGCTTACAGCAGGTTCTCCAATGTATCTACTGACATTTGACCCTGTGCTATGCAGTTTTCTCCTAGACTGTGATTTAGACTTCATTCTTACCAGCCAATGGCATTTGACTAATGCATGAATTTGCCCATCTGCCTGATGTTTCCCGTGAATGAATGGACAGCATATGGGTGCACTGCAAGTGTGGTTTGTATCTGAGTGTTGCCCAGTTGAATGGTGTTCTCCAGTGCTGACATGTGAGCTTCTCCACAAAGATGCAGAGCACTGAACTGATCATCAGGCATCCATGTCCAGAAGCATTTTTTTGTTTATTTCCAGAAGAGTCAGGAACTATAGCTTTCTGCAAATTAACAGTAAATAAATTGTGCTTAGTGAAATCTGTGTTGCTGAAGAAGCAGACTTACAACGATTACCTCCTCCACTTATATCCATATAAGATACTTCTCAATTTCCATTTTACCCACTGTCTTTTCTACACTCCTGGAAATTGAAATAAGAACACCGTGAATTCATTGTCCCAGGAAGGGGAAACTTTATTGACACATTCCTGGGGTCAGACACATCACATGATCACACTGACAGAACCACAGGCACATAGACACAGGCAACAGAGCATGCACAATTTCGGCACTAGTACAGTGTATATCCACCTTTCGCAGCAATGCAGGCTGCTATTCTCCCATGGAGACGATCGTAGAGATGCTGGATGTAGTCCTGTGGAACGGCTTGCCATGCCATTTCCACCTGGCGCCTCAGTTGGACCAGCGTTCGTGCTGGACCTGCAGATCGCGTGAGACGACGCTTCATCCAGTCCCAAACATGCTCAATGGGGGACAGATCCGGAGATCTTGCTGGCCAGGGTAGTTGACTTACACCTTCTAGAGCACGTTGGGTGGCACGGGATACATGCGGACGTGCATTGTCCTGTTGGAATAGCAAGTTCCCTTGCCGGTCTAGGAATGGTGGAACGATGGGTTCGATGACGGTTTGGATGTACCGTGCACTATTCAGTGTCCCCTCGACGATCACCAGTGGTGTACGACCAGTGTAGGAGATCGCTCCCCACACCATGATGCCGGGTGTTGGCCCTGTGTGCCTCGGTCGTATGCAGTCCTGATTGTGGCGCTCACCTGCACGGCGCCAAACACGCATACGACCATCATTGGCACCAAGGCAGAAGCGACTCTCATCGCTGAAGACGACACGTCTCCATTCGTCCCTCCATTCACGCCTGTCGCGACACCACTGGAGGCGGGCTGCACGATGTTGGGGCGTGAGCGGAAGACGGCCTAACGGTGTGCGGGACCGTAGCCCAGCTTCATGGAGACGGTTGCGAATGGTCCTCGCCGATACCCCAGGAGCAACAGTGTCCCTAATTTGCTGGAAAGTGGCGGTGCGGTCCCCTACGGCACTGCGTAGGATCCTACGGTCTTGGCGTGCATCCGTGCGTCGCTGCGGTCCGGTCCCAGGTCGACGGGCACGTGCACCTTCCGCCGACCACTGGCGACAACATCGATGTACTGTAGAGACCTCACGCCCCACGTGTTGAGCAATTCGGCGGTACGTCCACCCGGCCTCCCGCATGCCCACTATACGCCCTCGCTCAAAGTCCGTCAACTGCACATACGGTTCACGTCCACGCTGTCGCGGCATGCTACCAGTGTTAAAGACTGCGATGGAGCTCCGTATGCCACGGCAAACTGGCTGACACTGATGGCGGCGGTGCACAAATGCTGCGCAGCTAGCGCCATTCGACGGCCAACACCGCTGTTCCTGGTGTGTCCGCTGTGCCGTGCGTGTGATCATTGCTTGTACAGCCCTCTCGCAGTGTCCGGAGCAAGTATGGTGGGTCTGACACACCGGTGTCAATGTGTTCTTTTTTCCATTTCCAGGAGTGTATATCATTTTCTTCCCTTCCTTCATCTAGATTCAGAAAATCACACAATATGCCCTCTACAGCTCTTTTGAGGTCCTCTTCCTCCTCTGCCTCATTCTCATGTTTATCAGCCATGTTTACATTCTCTGTTTTTCCTCCTCTCCTATTTCCGACCATTGCATTCCTATTTCTGACCATTGCATGTAGTATTTTCTTACTTCCTCTACTATACTGTTCCATCATTAAGGTCCATTTTTCCATCCACATTCTTTTTTCCTCTGCAACAAATTTTTGTGCGTACCTCCTTCTCTCTTTACATTCATCCCTTGTTGCTTGTCCTTTTCTGAAACTATACTCTAAATGTCTTATTCTTCTGCAAATTTGCTTAAAATTCAAAATTCCACCTTGGTGTTCCCTTGTACCTCCTCCCATTATCATTTCTTCCACACACTTCTGCTGCTTCTGCAAGTGTGTTCTTTGAAACTACTCTTTATCACTTCCATAGTTTGTGGCTCACCCCATGGAATTTTGTTTCTCATTTTCCTCTGATATTGTCCCTTCAGTTCTAATTGTTGAAGTTTCCACTCTTTTATTTGCCTGTCTTGGTTTTTGCCCCTTTTCTCTTCTTCATTTCTCTATTGTTCGTTACCTAATTCCTGTGGTCACTGTCTAAGGCCTTTGATGGGATTACCTTGGTATCTGCTGTGTTTTTCATCATGTGAAGATGTAGATTTCATCACCTACTACCACATAATCAGCTACCAATTTTTAGCCATGTTGCCTTATAGCTTTCTCTATTATCAAACAGTGAGTTTTCAACCTTCAAACCATTCCTTTTTGAAAAAAAAATCATTTTTCACATTCCTTGTTTTTGCTTCCTCGGCTATTTGCTCCTAGTATGTTTTCATAGCCATGTCCCTGTACACCAACACGTGCATTCAGATCTCCCATGACCATTATTTGTGCCAGTAACCGGTATCTGTAATTCTTCATCATAATTTTTTTTCTCTTTCCTGTGAATCACAAGTGTGTGTGTGTGAGGGGCTGGGGGGGGGGGGGGAGGGGGGAGGGAGTGGGGGAGTGGAAAGGAGGCAGAGAAGTAGAGAAGAGGAAAGATATTAGTGGGTACACTCGTGGAACAGAAGGCTGTGGGAGTTGGAGTGGGAGTGGGGAAGGCGATAGGTGGAGGACAGGAACTAACGAAGGTCGAGGCTAGGGTGTTAAGGGAATGTAGGATATGCAATTGAGAAAATATGGCATTGGTAAGAAGGATTCAGATGGCACAGGCTGTGGCACAGTCACTGAAGTGAAGCACGTCATTTTGGCAGCATGTTCAACAACTGGGAGGTAGTCTCTTGGCCATAGTTCAAGAGTGGCCTTTTATGCAGAGAGGCCCCTTGTTAGCTGTCATGTCCATGAAGAAAGTAGCAAAATGGTTGCAGCTTAATTTGTAGATCACATGGCTGCTTTCACAGTTAGCCCTGTCTTTTGATGGGACAGGAGATGCCTGTGACCAGAGTGGAGTAGGTGGTAGTGGGAGGATGTGTGGGACAAGTCTTGCATCTAGGTCTATTATAGGGATATGAGCCATGAGGCAAGGGATTGGAAGCAGGGGCAGAGTGAGAACAGACGAGGTTGTTGCGTAAGTTTTGTGTGTAATTGAATACCTCTGTAGGAGAGGTGGGAAGAGTGGTGGGTAGGATATACCTCATTTCAGCGAATGATGAGAGGTAGTCAAAACACTGACAGAGGATATGATCCAGTTGCTTCAGTTTTGGGTGGTAATAGTCAAGAGAGGAGTGTTCTTTCGTGACAAATGGTTGATATGTGTGAGTGGGAGGTGACTGGAGAGACAAGGCATGGGAGATCCACTTTTGTATGTGGTTGGGAGGGTAATTTTAGTCTGTGAAAGCCTCAGTGAGACAATTGGCATATTTAGAAGGAGCTCATCCCTACAGATGTAATAATCATGAGTACCTAGGCTGTATGGAAGGAATTTCTCGGTATGGAGTGGGTGTTAGCTGTTGAAGTGGAGATATTGCTGCTGGTTGATAGGTTTGATATGGATGAAGGTACTGAGATAGCCATCCTTGAGGAGGTCAGAATTGAGTAAGATGACTGATTGGATTGAGAAGGACCAGTTGAGGTGAATGGGGAGAAAGTGTTGAAGTTCTGGAGGAATGTGGATAGGGTTTCCTCACTATCTCTCTAATTCACAAAGGTATTGTCAGTGAATCTGAACCAGGTGAGGGGTTTGAGATTCTGAGTGGTTAGGGAGGATTTCTCTATATGGTTCATGAGTAGGTTGGCATAGGACAATACCATGCAGGTGCTCATTGCTGCACAATGGATTTGTTTATTGGTGATGCCTTCAAAGGAGAAGTAATTGTGGGTTTAGGATATGGCTGTTCATGGTGAACAGGAAGGAGGTCATAGATTTGGAATGAGTCAGGCACTGGGAAAGATAGTGTTCAGTAGCATTATAGCCATGAGCATTGGGGATGCTAGTGAGTGGGATATGGCATCAGCAGTGATGAGCAGGACACCATGACACAAAGAAATGGAACTGTGGATAATAATTGGAAGAAATGGTGTGGAATGGTCGATGGGTATATAGTGGGGATGGGTCATGGGTAATAGGACGGTGTTGATCTGTGATATAAGAGATTCTCCTTCTGTGGGCACAGTAACTGGCCACAATGGAGAGTCTTGGGTGGTTGGGTTTATAGACTTTAGAGACCGTGTAGGAGGTAGTAGTGTAGGCAGTGTAGGGACAGAGAGAGAGTGATGGTCTCAGGGGAGAGGTTTTGGGATGGGTCTAACAATTTTGTCAGGAACTGGAGATATTGCTAGATATGTGGAATGGGGTCACCATAGTGGGGTTTGTAGGTGGACAAATCTGACAGCTGGCAGAGTCCCTCTGCCAGGTAATCCTTGTGGATGAAGACCACAGTGGTGGAGCATTAGTTGGCAGGTAGAATTATAAGATCAGGATCAGTTTTTAGATGATGGAGTGCAGTTCCTTCTGCAGATCTGATATTAGTTTCTATGTTGAGGGACTATTTAAAAAACAGATGTTAGTTGCAGAATGTTCTTTATTAACTTGAGTTAATAAGGAACCTATGATTGTTTTCCAAATAGTAGCAGTAGAAGGTTGCTTTACCACCATGCCAAGATGGAATGGAATAATTTTCATGTTGAGGGATACTGAGAATGATGGTGAGGCAAGGTTCAACATTAAGAAATTCTGGAATACTAACAGGGGCGATCTGTGGGCATTGGGTGTGGATTACGGCTGGATGGAGGAGTGAACTCAACCATCAGGGTTCAGTACTGGTTTTGGGATGAGCCTGATTTGCAGGGTTGGTAGTGCAAGAATTTTTCCACTGTAGGTACCAGAAGAAGAAGAGAAGGTCTTTAACAAATTCAGCTTGACAGCTCCACTGAGTTTCCACAGTTCCTGTACTTTTCCACATGGTGCCCAGCTCATCACTGTTATGCCACCTCTCTCTGCACGAATGTCCCTAATGCCTATGGCCTTGTTGCTGTTCTGAATACTACCTTTCCCAATGTCTTACTGATTCCAAACTTATGATCTCACTCCTGGTCACCATGACCAACTACAGGATGATTTTTTCCACAACTCTAGGTATTGATCGGTCAGAGGATATGGAACAAAAAAGGTCTAATGAACTTATGTCTGGAAATTCATGGTTCTATGCTAGAGACCATTTATTCAATCATACTTTGTTACAGAGACTGTGGTCTAATGCACACTGTAACATGCAGCCACAGTTACAGTATGCATGGTTTCCTTCTAGAGAGTGGTCTGTTACTCATACGTCATGCCCTAGTGCCCTCTGCTGCCATAGTAACTGAAAATGTTGTGTCCAATTCACATCTCTTGCTGACTCACCTTGTAGTGGATGTGATACAGTGTTGTACACAGTGGTCCTGTATTAGAATTGAGAGCTTGCCAACATGGTATTTACTTATGGAAAGGCAAATGGCAACAGGCAGCAGGCAGCAAGGTTGCATCAGGAGACCTATTCCTGTCGACAACCACAGCATTCAATGTTTGCTCCAGGGTTATGCTGCTTCTCTGAGATGGGGTAATTTCAGGAAGCAGGAAATCATGAAGGACATACCCAACATGTTCAGTCACCAGACTTGGAGGAAAATGTGATTAATACTGTGGAAGGCAATCACTAGGTCAGTACCAAGCAGTTGGCTCACCTGTACAGCATAAGCCAGATGATCATGTGGAACATTCTCCATGACAACTATTATTACCCTGATCACTTACAGCATGTGCAGGGAACTTACTAGTGACAGACTTTCCACATCTGGAGTAGTTTTGTCACTGGTTTCTTCACCAGGCAACCAAGATTCCAGGACTTGTGTCATCCATCCTATTCACAGATGAGGCCACCTTTATGCAGAGTGGTATCTTCAACTTTCATAACAGTCACCTGTGGGATAGTATGCAGCACCCCCATGATTGTTGTTGTTGTGGTCTTCTGTCCTAAGACTGGTTTGCTGCAGCTCTGCATGCTACTCTATGCTGTGCAAGCTTCTTCATCTCCCAGTACCTACTGCAGCCTACATCCTTCTGAATCTGCTTAGTGTATTCATCTCTTGATCTCCATCTACGATTTTTACCCTTGCCCGAGGTCGGCGTCTACTAGTTTTTCCGTTTGTCTGTAATGAATTTGCATTAGTATTTTGCAGCTGAGACTTATTAAACTGATAGTTCGGTAACTTTCACATCTGTCAACACCTGCTTTCTTTGGGATTGGAATTATTATATTCTTCTTGAAGTCTGAGGGTATTTCGCCGGTCTCATACATCTTGCTCACCAGATGGTAGAGTTTTGTCAGGATTGGCTCTCCCAAGGCCATCAGTAGTTCTAATAGAATGTTTTCTACTCCCTGGGCCTTGTTTCGACTTAGGTCTTTCAGTGCTCTGTCAAACTCTTCACACAGTATCATACCTCCCATTTCATTTTCATCTACCTCCTCTTCCATTTCCATAATATTGTCCTCAAGAACATCGCCCCTGTATAGACCCTCTATATACTCCTTCCACCTTTCTGCTTTCCCTTCTTTGCTTAGAACTGGGTTTCATCTGAGCTCTTGATATTCATACAAGTGGTTCTCTTTTCTCCGAAGGTCTCTTTAATTTTCCTGTAGGCAGTATCTATCTTACCCCTCATGAGATAAGCCTCTACATCCTTACATTTGTCCTCTAGTCATCCCTGCTTAGCCATTTTGCACTTCCTGTCGATCTCATTTTTGAGATGTTTGTATTCCTTTTTGCCTGCTTCACTTACTGCAATTTTGTATTTTCTCTTTTCAACAATTAAATTCAGTATCTCTTCTGTTACCCAAGGATTTCTACTAGCCCTCGTCTTTTTACCTACTTTATCCTCTGCTGCCTTCACTATTTCATCCCTCAAAGCTACCTATTCTTCTTCTACTGTACTTCTTTCCCCCATTCCTGTCAATTGTTGCCTTATGCTCTCCGTGAAACTCTGTACAACCTCTGGTTCTTTCAGTGTATCCAGATCCCATCTCCTTAAATTCCCACCTTTTAACCGAGCGAGGTGGCGCAGTGGTTCGACACTGGACTCGCATTCAGGAGGACGACGGTTCAATCCCGCGTCCGGCCATCGTGATTTAGGTTTTCCGTGATTTCCCTAAATCATTCCAGGCAAATGCCAGGATGGTTCCTCTGAAAGGGCACGGCCGACTTCCTTCCCCATCCTTCCCTAATCCAATGAGACCGATGACCACGCTGTCTGGTCTCCTTCCCCAAAAACAACCAACCAACCCACCTTTTACAGTTTCTTCAGTTTTAATCTACAGTTCATAACCAATAGATTGTGGTCAGAGTCCACATCTGCCCCTGGAAATGTTTTACAATTTAAAATCTGGTTCCTAAATCTCTGTCTTACCATTATATAATCTATCTGAAATCTTCCGGTATCTCCAGGGTTCTTCCGTATATACAACCTTCTTTCATGGTTCTTGAACCAAGTGTTAGCTATGATTAAGTTATGCTCGGTGCAAAATTCTACCAGGCGGCTTCCTCTTTCATTTCTTAGCCCCAATCCATATTCACCTTCTATGTATCCCTCTCTTCCTTTCCCTACTGTCGAATCCCAGTCACCCATGACTATTAAATTTTCGTCTCCCTTCACTACCTCAATAATTTCCTTTATCTCATCATACATTTCATCAATTTCTTCATCATCTGCAGAGCTAGTTGGCATATAAACTTGTACTACTGTAGTAGGCGTGGGCTTTGTGTCTATCTTGGCCACAATAATGCATTCACTATGCTGTTTGTAGTAGCTTACCTGCACTCCTATTTTTTTATTCATTATTAAACCTACTCCTGAATTACCCCTATTTGGTTTTGTATTTATAACTCTGTATTCACCTGACCAAAAGTCTTGTTCCTCCTGCCACCGAACTTCACTAATTCCCACTATATCTAACTTTAACCTATCTATTTCCCTTTTTAAACTTTCTAACCTACCTGCCCGATTAAGGGATCTGACATTCCACGCTCCGATATGTAGAACGCCAGTTTTCTTTCTCCTGATAACGACGTCGTCTTGAGTAGTCCCCGCCTGGAGATCAGAATGGGGGACTATTTTACCTCCAGAGTATTTTATGCAAGAGGACGCCATCATCATTTAATCATACAGTAAAGCTGCATGCCATCGGGAAAAATTACGGCCGTAGTTTCCCCTTGCTTTCAGCCGTTCACAGTACCACAACAGCAAAGGTGTTTTGGTTGGTGTTACAGAGACATATCAGTCAATCATCCAGACTGTTGCCCCTGCAACTACTGAAAAGGCTGCTGCCCCTCTTCAGGAACCACACGTTTGTCTGGCCTCTCAACAGATACCCTTCCATTGTGGTTGCACCTATGGTATGGCTCGGTACGGCTATCTGTATCGTTGAGGCACGCAAGCCTCCCCACCAACGGCAAGGTCCATGGTTCATGGTATGGTGCAGCAAATCATCAGCAGTGGCACAGCTGGAACATGTGGGCCGGGATAATTGGTGATCATTTTGGGACCGACTTCCTTCAGCATCACCTAACAGGCTGGAATCATCAGCATTTCTTTTGGGTGGTATTGTCTCCCCTGTTGGAAGAAGTACCACTGATGATTTGAAGCGTTGTGTGGCTGCTGCATGATGGTGCTCCAGTCCACTTCACCGTTAACATCTGGACGCATTTCAATTGTGTCTTCCCTGGTCGATGGATCAGATTGGGTGGAGGGGGGGGGGGGGGGGTCCAGTTGCATGGCCTGCTCACCAGATCACAATCTGCGCAATTTCTGATTATGGTGTCATATCAAAAGTATCATGTATGCAGAGCCAATACCAGATATGGAGACACAGGAGCAGCATATTCTTGCTGCCTTTGACACTGTTCAGATGCAGCCTGGCTGATGTGAATGTGTGACAGAACATTCTATGTCTGCATATGCATGTGTTGAGGCACATCAAAACCATTTTTAACACATACTTTAACTGTGTCTGCATGGTACAGTACATTTTACACTGCAGTCTCTGTAATAATGTATGATTGGAAACCATGCATTTCTGGAAACAAGTTCATTAGACATTTCTTATTCCATATCCTCTCATTGATCAATCCCTAGAAATTGTACACGGTGGAAAAAATCCCCCTGTTTACATCCTGTATATCCTAAATCCACAATTATTTTTCATTTGAAGGCATCACCTAACTGAAATAAGCAGTAACATAACTTTTGATTTTATTGCTCCTCCTCATAAGATGCCTGTTGTCTGGTCCTTCGCAATATCAGGCAATTAGTGACATAAAAATTATGAAATGATTTAAGTGAAACAAACAATTTAACTTCAAAACATTTATTACAAAATTTTAGCACCACGGAACAGGGTCTTGACACCACAAAATCTGTTTCTACACTAAGTCATGAACTGAGACTGAACCCAAACTAATCTAAAGTGGCCACTGCCACTGGTTCTAGTGGCAACTACAAAGATCTTTACAGTATGTTTTCCATTCTAATTGATTGAAAATACGTGACAGGTTTACTCATTACACCCTAGCCTGTCTGTTTTATCAGAAAAAACATTGGTACAAACTGTATAAAACTGAATACGTTTCACATATGCAGGAGGTTATGTCACAATGACAGAAGAATTTATCAACTGGCGTCAGTACATTGAGGAAATGGAACATAAAAAGGAGCAGAATGAAACATGTACAACTGAATTCTGTATGTAGCTCCTATGGTGGTTGTGGCAGACAATCATGACCTTACCTCTCTCATACACCAGGTAGTAAGAGAAAATATACAACAATATATGGCAGGCAGAAATGTTGGTCTGTGGACACAAGAAATAGCAGCCATGAATGTCGAGCCCATACATTAGGAGGTAGTAGAGCATGTTAAGAAAATGTGTATCATGTTTTAGCATATCTCCACCAGCAGTCAAATGTCCCATGAAGAATGGATTTGGCCAACTCAGATTTACGCCACAGTCAGCAAATGACAACTCAGCATCTGACGAACACAGTTATACCAATACATCTGCCAAGTACAATGCCCCATAGAAGAACTGACATTTAGAAAATGGACGACAATAAAGTGATATGTTTCCACTGTGCAGAGAAAGAATACGAGTGTTCCGCACCTATTACTCTGCAAGACATGAGCCATCACAACAACCCTATTCATGCTATAGTGGATTGCAGCTGCAACAGTGACTAAGCAAAGCATTCTGTGCAGAAACAGAGGGAGAAAGCTTGTGATATCACCAGTTTGCCCTTTCAATCCAGCTGAGTGGGCTGCTTGGTGAGCACTTGCCTGCCTAGTAATATTATTATTCATAAGAGTTTCACCATTCCAGTGGATATATTGTGCAACTAGTAAAAAAATATTCTACTTATGCTTTGATTTCACATTTCAGTCATACATTCTGTACACTTCATCTCACTATTTTCATGGATTCCAATCTGTTTCTGATTTACTGATTTTAATCCAGTTGATATGGCTACAGCAGTAATGCTTTTTTGAGCTTATACATGATTACATTCATTGAGGCAAAATAGTATCAGTGATGATGCTTTATAGGTGAAGAAGCACTCTCTTCAACTCGCAGTAGAGACCGACTGGAAAGGTGACATTAAATTTTTCATTTATATTGTCATGAACATGCAGTTGCTGCACAGATTACTGTATGTAGCAACAATATCATAGCCATTTTAATAAGGATCTACAGTGTTTGTGGAGTGCTGTGAGTCATGATACGAATAGCTCTTTTTTGTATAAAAAAATTTCTTTTAATCTTGATTTGATTTTGCCCCAAAAACTTATGCCATATCTTGCAACCAACTGGAAATAACCAAAGTACACAGCTCTCATACATTCTGGGCTACATACCTCGGATATTATTTTTAAGGCAAATCATGCTGAACTGAGGTCCTGAATGAGATACACAACATGTTCGTTCCAGTTTATGTGTTGGTCAATCTGCATTTCCAGAAACTTTGTAATACTCACCTTTTCTATTTATGTGTTTTCCAGCAGTGTGCCCATATTTTTCTATTGATATTTATTTTTTTCATAGTGTATTTGTTATAACATCAAGTTGAACACTTATATTTCAAAAGACGACACAATACATATAAGTCACAGAGCGAGTAGACCATGTAAGGCATGTGTACACAGTAATGGTCAAATCTGCACTGAGTCCAAGTCTAGCGGACGCTGGCTGGCTGGCCGCTTAGGTGGCGTGGCTGCTGCGTGGCTGGCAGACGGTGCTGCACGTAGAGGACGCGCGTAATTGTGCGGTGGCACTTTGAATGATCGGTGCGTCGCAACAGTATTAAGTTAGTTTTTTTGCACTTAAAGTCAGCTTATTTGAATAAAACCTTAACTGTATGCATGAGAGCACTTTTTCTGTTGTAGTACACAATGATTCTTTTATTCACTATTTATGACACTTGTGTCATCTGCAACTGAAATAATTTTGGCTGAGCTGTCTGTAGCCAGTATATCATTCATCATCATCATCATCATCATCATTTAAGACTGATTATGCCTTTCAGTGTTCAGTCTGGAGAATAGCCCCCCTTATAAAATTCCTCCATGATCCCCTATTCAGTGCTAACATTGGTGCCTCTTCTGATGTTAAATATATTACTTCAAAATCATTCTTAACCAAATCCAGGTACCTTCTCCTTGGTCTGCCCCGACTCCTCCTACCCTCTACTGCTGAACCCATGAGTCTCTTGGGTAACCTTGCTTCTCCCATGCGTGTAACATGACCCCACCATCTAAGCCTGTTCGCCCTGACTGCTACATCTATAGAGTTCATTCCCAGTTTTTCTTTGATTTCCTCATTGTGGACACCCTCCTGCCATTGTTCTCATCTACTAGTACCTGCAATCATCCTAGCTACTTTCATATCCATAACCTCAACCTTGTTGATAAGGTAACCTGAATCCATCCAGCTTTCGCTCCCATACAACAAAGTTGGTCGAAAGGTTGAACGGTGTACAGATAACTTAGTCTTGGTACTGACTTCCTTCTTGCAGAAGAGAGTAGATCGTAGCTGTGCACTCACTTCATTAGCTTTGCTACACCTCGCTTCCAGTTCTTTCACTATGTTGCCATCCTGTGAGAATATGCATCCTAAGTACTTGAAACTGTCCACCTGTTCTAACTTTGTTCCCCATATTTGGCACTCAATCCGTTTACATTTCTTTCCCACTGACATTACTTTCGTTTTTGAGATGCTAATCTTCATACCATAGTCCTTACATTTCTGATCTAGCTCTGAAATATTACTTTGCAAACTTTCAATCGATTCTGCCATCACAACTAAGTCATCGGCATATGCAAGACTGCTTATTTTGTGTTCACATATCTTAATCTCACCCAGCCAGTCTATTGTTTTCAACATATGATCCATAAATAATATGAACAACAGTGGAGACAGGTTGCAGCCTTGTCTTACCCCTGAAACTACTCTGAACCATGAACTCAATTTACCGTCAACTCTAACTGCTGCCTGACTATTCATGTAAAGACCTTTAATTGCTTGCAAAAGTTTGCCTCCTATTCCATAATCTCGTAGAACAGACAATAACTTCCTCCTAGGAACTTGGTCATATGCCTTTTCTAGACCTATAAAGCATAGATACAATTCCCTGTTCCACTCATAACACTTCTCCATTATTTGCTGTTAGCTAAAGATCTGGTCCTGACAACCTCTAAGAGGCCTAAACTCACACTGATTTTCATCCAATTGGTCCTCAACTAATACTTGCACTTTCCTTTCAACAACACCTGAGAAGATTTTACCCACAACACTGATTAAAGAGATACCTCTGTAGTTGTTACAATCTTTTCTATTTCCACGTTTAAAGATTGGTGTGATTACTGCTTTTGTCCAGTCTGATGGAACCTGTCCCAACTCCCAGGCCATTTCAATTATCCTGTGTAGCCATTTAAGACCTGACATTCCACTGTATTTGATGAGTTCCGACTTAATTTCATCCACCCCAGCTGCTTTATTGCACTGCAATCTATTGACCATTTTCTCCACTTCCTCAAATGTGATCCTATTTCCATCATCATTCCTATCCCATTCTATCTCGAAATCTGAAACATTACTGATCGTATTTTCACCTACATTGAGCAACTCTTCAAAATATTCCCTCCATCTGCCCAAGGCATCCACAGGATTCACCAGCAGTTTTCCTGACCTGTCCAAAATACTTGCCATTTCCTTCTTACCTCCCTTTCGAAGACTGCTAATTACACTCCAGAATGGTTTTCCAGCAGCTTGACCCAATGTCTCCAACCTGTTTCCAAAGTCTTCCCAAGATTTCTTCTTGGATGCTGCAATTATCTGTTTGGCTTTGTTTCTTTCTTCAACATAACTTTCTCTGTCTACCTGAGTTCTAGTATGTAGCCATTTTTGATACGCCTTCTTTTTCCTTTTACAGGCTGCCCTGACTGTGTCATTCCACCAAGCTGTTTGCTTCATCCTACTTTTACACACTATTGTTCCAAGACATTCTTTAGCCACTTCTAGTACTGTGTCCCTGTACCTTGTCCATTCCTTTTCCAATGACTGTAATTGACTACATTCAACTAGCTGGTACCTTTCTGAGATCGCTGTTATGTACTTGTGCCTAATTTCCTTATCCTGAAGTTTCTCCACTCTTATCCTCCTACATGTGGACCTGACCTCCTGCACTTTCGGCCTCACAATTCCAATTTCACTGCAGTTTAAATAATGATCAGTGTCATCAAAGAATCCCCTTAATACACGTGTGTCCCTCACAGCCTTCCTGAATTCCTGATCTGTTATTATATAGTCAATGACAGATCTGGTTCCCCTGCTTTCCCAAGTGTACCGGTGAATGTTCTTCTGTTTAAAAAAGGAGTTTGTGATTACTAAGCCCATACTGGCGCAGATATCCAAGAGTTGTTTCCCATTCCTGTTGGCCTCCATATCCTCTCCAAATTTACCCATAACCTTTTCATACCCTTCTGTTCGATTTCCAATCCTGGCGTTAAAATCACCCATGAGCAGAACACTGTCCTTGTCATTTACTCTAACAACTACATCACTGAGGGCCTCATAAAAACTATCCATCTTATCTTGATCTGTCCCTTCACAATGTGAATATACTGACACAATCCTAATTTTCTTGCTAGACACTGTCAAATCTATCCACATCAGTCGTTCGTTTGCATACCTTATTACAACTACGCTGGGTTCCATTTCTTTCCTGATGTAAAGCCCTACACCCCATTGTGCTATTCCTGCTTTGACTCCTGACAGGTAGACCTTGTATTCTCCCACTTCCTCTTTTTTCTCACCCCTTACTCAAATGTCACTAACAGCTAAAACGTCCAGCCCCATCTTACTTGCAGCCTCTGCCAGCTCTACCTTCTTCCCAGAGTAGCCCCCATTGATATTAATAGCTCCCTATCTCATTACCATTTGTTTGCCAGGTCATATCTTAGGAGTCCCTGGTTTGTCAGTTAGAGGTGGGACTCCGTCACCTCCAAAGGTCCGAGGCATTTTGCTCTGATTGTTGCCAGCATCATATTTAAAGTACCAGGGAAGCAGGTTGCTAGCCTTACTTGCTCCGAGTCCCATTGGGTTTTACCCCTAATGGTTGAGGGACTAATCGGTGGATTTGGTAGTCTTTGCTGTATGAGCACAAAGGTGACCATGACTCAGAATATGTCCGAGATGCCCAGCCTTATTCCAAAGTAACTGGTATCCCGACTGTCGGGACCACTTACTTGGCCACTCATACGTTGCCTGTGGTTCATGAACTAGGACATGACTGCAGAACCCACACCATGAACCATGTATATCATTGATATAAATTAAAAACAACAATGGATCCAGGATTCTGCCCAATTGAACACATATTTCAGTTTGTTTTGGTTCTCATATGAGTTTAAAATTATGAAAATTGTGAGATGATCTCAGCTCAAAAATTTGTGACGTGTTTTGCAGGTAGGTTTCAAACCAGTTTTTGACAATACCCCTAATGCCTATCATAGTTGGAGAGAGAATTCCTGTCACTGCAGCTACACCATCCCTGGGTGGCCAGGCTGTACGGGAGGGATTTTTTAATGTAGAAGGGATGGTGGTTGTCAAAATGCAGGTACGCAATATTCAATGCAACACTTACAGTCTGCCCAGACCAGCCAGAGTTAGTGGTCATGTATGTGTGATTTGTGTGAATATCTGTGTGTTTTCCTCTCTTTTCTGAAGAAGGATTTCACCAAAAGTTCAGGGTGTCACAGTCTTTTGTTATGGCTTTCTGTAACTCAACATGTCATCTTTATGATGGGTAGCAACGTATCTTTTTCATGACTGATATTTCAACAAGGACTTTCCATTGTTTTATTTTACCTATGGTCTTTTGTTCCATCCCATAAGCCTGTGATGTTTCCCTTTGTTAATATGCTCTAACACAGTACTCTACACATTGTCTGTTCCTTCTCTTCTTCCCTTCATTTTTTCATTGCTTTTTAAACTGCACATACTCTATCTGAGCCACACTGTATCAACAGTCTCATCTATGCACAATACTCAGCTATTGGATAACATGGATTGTTGGTGCAGCTTCTAATGTTCCCAATCATTCCAGCCAATAATTATAATTATTTCTATTGATTCCATTTCTTTGCTCATCCCCGCATATTTTCATGCTTTATTTTCTATACCTACCTGTGCCACACAAACTTGTGAACCTCAACGTAACCAGTCCCATCTCCCCCTCACTCTCTTCCCTAATCGCCCGCATCTCGTGGTCGTGCAGTAGCGTTCTCGCTTCCCACGCCCGGGTTCCCGGGTTCGATTCCTGGCGGGGTCAGGGATTTTCTCTGCCTCGTGATGGCTGGGTGTTGTGTGCTGTCCTTAGGTTAGTTAGGTTTAAGTAGTTCTAAGTTCTAGGGGACTTATGACCACAGCAGTTGAGTCCCATAGTGCTCAGAGCCCTTTGAACCCCCCTTCTTCCCTAATCCAAACAGGTGCACATTCCCATACCTCATCCATTTTGTCCTTTTTCCACATTTTTGTACTTTTTAGCATATTGTTTGCCTGTATTTTTATGCATTTTCACATTTATTTACGTATTTGTACACATTTGTGTGTATTTTTATGTATTTTTGCATGTCTGTATGTATAAGCATCTTTTTCTGCCATCTCTCCCCTCACAACCACCTAACACCTTCATTTGGCCAGTTCCTATGTAATTTCCCATTTCCTCAATGCCATCGGTGCCACAATGGATGACTGCTCCACCTTTCTGCACCAGTTCAGAGTAGTATACTTTTTTCTGGTTAAAATCCAGCCCCACACCCTGTTCCTTAAATATTGCCTAAACCACGGTATCCCCCCCCTCCCTCCCCCCTTCTCCTCACAAATGGACTAGCCATAAATTCCTTTTGCTGTATCACACACCTCCTTTCCCAATGACCTTCATCTTTTCAGATTCCACCAGTACCTGTCCCTCACAAACCAGGTACTGCAAAAACACAGATCCGTGGCACAGATATCCTAGAACCATGTCTGCTCCCTCTGCAAGAAGCTGCTACTGTGCAGTTACAAAATACATCACATATCTGAACTTGAATCCCTTGCTCTCAAGGACATGGAAGAATATTCCAGACACCACCTCCATAAGTTGCCCACCCTGCTGACATCCTGCTGCCACCTTGGGGCACTATCCAATCCCTAACCTACCCACAGTGTTCCTCTTCTTCAACCCCTTTACAAATTGCCGCATCCACAAAAATCCATACCAACACTCTACTAAATCCCAAGCTGAAACAGTGTCAGAACACTGTTGTTAATCTTTCCACTAAAATCCTCAGCCCCTCAGAAATTTCAGTACTATCCACAGGCCTCACCTTATGCCCTATGCCCAAATTTAACCATGTTGGACTTCTAAAACACCCACTCACCTCCTCCAAATCCCTGAAATGGAAACACTTCTTTGCTACCAGTCCCTCCAAACAGAGTCAACCTAAACCCAACAATAAGCCCTGACTCTCCCAGTTCTTACCCCAGTCCAACTGTGATCCTCCCCCCTCCCACCCAACCATCCTCTGGTTACCTTCCAGAACTTTCTTACCTCAACCTGGCTTCAACATCCATCCTTCCTAAGAACACCAAACTTTCATCAGAAGAAATAACAACCATACACACCCTCAAAACAGATCCTCACCTAATCATCCTACGTGCAGACAGAGGTTCAATGACTGACATTACGAATTGCAGTGACTATCTAGTGTAAGGGTTCTGCCAAATGTCTGGTTCCTCCACTTGTAAGCTCTGCCAGTGTGATCCCATCCCAGAAGTCCACCATAGCTCCCAATCCCTGCTTTAAAGCCTTACACCCTTCCCAGAACCTCTCCTCTGAATCCATTCCCCTCCATGCTCCTATGACACCCCACACACCCACCTTCTACATTTTCCCCAAAATCCACAAATCCAACAATCCTGGGTGCCCAATTGTAGCTGGTCATTGTGGCCCCACTGTAAGAATTTTGGTGTTCTTTGACCAACACCTCCAACAAATTGCCCAAAATCTAGCCTGCAATGTCTAAGATATCCCCTCCCCTTTACTTCCTGGATCCCTACTTGTTATTGTTGATGCCACTTCCCTATACAACAACATCCCTCATGCCCATGGTCTTGCCAATATCCAACACTACCACTCCCAATGTCCCTCAGAGTCCTACTAACCCACTCCTCGTACATCTTACTAAGTTTATCCTAATGCAAAACTACTCCTCCTTCGAAAGGAAGGTATAAAAACAAATCTGTGGTACAGCCATGGGCACCCGCCTGCTTATGGCCCAAAAGCCAGAACCTCTGGTCTGGTTCAGCTTCATTGATGACATCTTCATGAACTAAACTCAAGACCAAGATACCCTTTCCTCATTTCGTCACAATCTCAACACCTTCTCTCCCATCTGCTTTACCAGATCCTTCTCTAGCCAGTGTGCCACCTTCCTGGACGTTAATTTCCTCCTCTCTGATTGCTCCATCCACTCCACTGTCCACATTAAACCCACCAACCACCAACAGCACCTGCATTTTGACAGCTGCCATCCCTTCCACACCAAAAAGTCCACCCCATGTAGCCTGGCCATCCAGGGATGGTGTATCTGCAGTGACAAGAACTTTCTTGGCCAGTACACTGAAGGTCTCACAAAGAACTTCACAGACAGACACTTTCCCCCAGACCTAGTCCGCAAACAGAATTCCAGTGCCATATCCTCACATACCCCCAGTTCTCTGCCACCCCCAAGGATCAGCTGCAAAGGATTGTCCCCTTTGTCACACAATTCCATTCCAGAGTGGAAGAAATGAACCACATCCTTTAGCACAGCTTTGATTATCTATGTCTTGCCATTAAATGAGGGACATACTACCCAAGATCCCTCCCACCCCTCCTAAAGTGGTGTTCTATTGCCCACCCGACCACCACATCATAATCCATTCCCATGCCATTTCCAGACCCAGTTTCTTGCTGCAGGGATTATGTTTCTGTGGGAGCCCCGCTTGCAAGATCTACCCAATCCACTCATCCAGCACTTCGTAATTCAGTCCTGTCAAAGGCTTATTGTACTCCCCCAGAGGCTGGGCCATCTGCAAACAAGCCATGTTATATACCAGCTCAGCTGCAGTGACTGCACATCTTTTATATTGGGCCAGCTGTCCACCAGCATGAAAGGCCACTGCCAAACTGTGGCCAAGCACAAATTGGACCACCCTGTGGTACAATTAGCAGCTGATTGTAACATTTCATTTCAATGGGTATTTCACATACCAGGCCATCAGGATCCTCTCTTCCACTGTCAGCTTTTCGGAACTGTGCAGATGGAAGTCCCCCTTACAATGCATTCTTTGCTCTTGAAGTTATCCCTCCTCAACCTATGATGGTCTACTATCCCCGCACTCTCCATCGAACAGCTTCTGCCCCCTATGTCCTATCATCTCCTCCCAGTTCATGTCACCTCACCCCCATTGTGTACCAATCTCTGCCAATGCGTCCATCCATCTTTTACCCTCTCTGCTTCTCTGCCTCCCCCCCCCCCTCCAGCCACTCAATGCTGCACCTGGTAGCTTCTTCCTGCAGCCTTCTAGTCCCTGCACACTATGCCAGGCAGTGCTGCTCTCTCCCTCCACCCATACCATGCTGTCCCTCCCCCTTCCCTGCACCACTCCAGATTGTTGCTTTTACTCAAGGCAACAGTTGCAGTCTGGCTGTTGATAGCATTCATGTGTGTGTGAGGTGTGCCTGATTTTGTGAATGTGTCTGTGTTCTCTCTTTTTTTCTGAAGAAGGCTTTGGCTGAATGTTGAGTTTGTAACAATCTTTTTGCTGTGCCTGTCTGTAAATCAACATGTCATCTCTACAATGAGTAGCAATCTGTTCTTTTCAAAATTTTTAATACACAGAAAAGCAATAGTAATTATGAAAGAGGCCTCTAAAGACATGACATTCATGTTATGACCAAGAGGTACATTGTAATTGTAAAATAATCAACAGAGATAATTAAAGTATTGTTATTGATGTAGGTTTCAGGAAAATTTCATATGAAACTTGTGACATTTCAATATAATAATTATATCAGAGATATCATCATGATTTTAAAACTAAATTTCATAACCAGTGTAATGAGATCATATAAATTTCAATTGTAAGTTTGATCATGTTCCTTTTAAACCATCCATAAAGTGATCATGTAATTGTTGTCTCTTATACCAGCACAAATCGTAGTAGCTGTACAGAGTTAGTACTGCATCAGTATTGTAACATTTCAGTTCATGTCAGTCTTACATCAGTTTTGGGGCACAGAACCCGCATTAGTTTTATCTGTGTTGTGATGCAATGAACACATTTTAAAAACATTTCATTTGCTTTGACTAAATAATTTTTTGGTGAGCTCATCACAAACTGCTTGAAAATACATAAAACTGAACCCATGTGATATTTTAGTTGAACAAACTATATTAAATCAGATATACACACATCAACATCTCTTTGACAATCAGCTAGTCAAGTAATTTAAACATAGCCCCTAAAGCGGGTTACATTTTAGGCTCCAGCAGTGCCATTTCACTGGATTCAAACTGACTTCTTGGGGAGGTTCCCCAAGTCAACAAATGGGAGTCAATGGATAATAGTCTGCACTGACTACCTCACTCACTAAGCTATCACCAAAGCTGTGCCAACTGCCAAAGCTCTTGAAACTGTGTCCTTGTACAAGACACCATTCTGAAGCACAGAGCCTGCTTTGTGATGATTACTGATCATGGAAAAGTTTTCCAGTCAAGACTAGCAACAAAGTTAATTTCATACTGCAACATAACCCGTAAGATGAATACTGTCTACCAAACACAGATGAATGGTCTCACAGAATGCTTTAATAAGATGTTGGCAGATATGCTCTTGATGTATTGGTTTTGAACAGGAAGGCTGGGTTACAGTACTGCTCACCATGTCATTGACATATGGCACCGTGAAACAAGACACCGCTGGTTTCACACCATTCTTTCTGCACGGTGGACAACAGACCAAAATGACAATGAATACATTGTTCCCATTTCATCCAGACAACACTCAGGATGAATATGTGAACCATCTCATCACTAGGGCCAAAGAAGCAAGACAGCTAGCTCACTAATGGTAAGTGGATGCCCAGGACAAGGACAAAGAGCGTATAATGCCTAGCACTGACCAGTGAGATACAGCCCAGGAGATTTGGGGTGGAATGTTACACCTATGCAGGAACTGGAACTATTGTAAAAATTAGTAAAATATTACTTTCTACATTGACATCTACATCTATAGTCTGCAAACCACCGTGAGGAGCATGGGAAAGGGTAATTCCCATTGAACCAGTTATTTGGGTTTCTTCCCATTCCATTCATGTATGGAGTGCACAAAGAATGATTCTTTGAATGCCTCTGTGTGTGTAATAATTATTATAATGTATTTATTTATTTAGATTTTTTTTCTGCATGGAGTCATCAATGCGATGGCTTTTGCAAACATCAAGTACAGTTACAAATGTAAAATACATTTAGGTCTTAGCCTTACAGGCAGTAATTAAACATTAAATTGATCCTTGTCAAAATACATTACATCTTACACATATTAATACAGCCAATTATTTTTTTGTTGCATCAAACCAGTCTCAGGACTGAAGATCACAACAACAACAACAACAAATTATTTTACAGCTCTTAAACTTAACCATTTAAAATTCATTGAGTGACAGAGAAATTTTCCAATTAAGAATTCTTTAAGTTTTGATTTGAACTGATTTTTATAACTGTTTTTCATGGACTCTGGCAGTTTATTGTACCATATCCGTCCATTAATATGTAGGCTGTGGTCTATCATTTTTAATCTTGTTCTTTGTCGGTAGTAATTCTCTTTGGACCTGGTGTTATGGTCATGTATATCGCTACACTTAGTTACTTCAGTTTTCTGTGAGATCTAAAAAGTAATTTATAAAGAAACAAAGAGTATATGGTGAAGTACTCCTGTTGTCTGAAAACATCATGGCAAGAGTCTTTATAGCCTAGTCCATGTATAATCCTTAACCCTCTTTTTTGTAGCAATAGTACTCTGTTAAGGTGAATGTCTGTAGCACAACCCCATATTTCAATACAGTGGCTGAGGATAGACTGTCCCATAATACAAAGTTTTAAGCATGTGGGTGTGCAATATTTTGGACAGTTGGCTAAGAAGATATGGCCCATTACTGACTTTTTTTTACATACAACATTAATGTGGCTAATCCACCAGAGGTTTGAGTCCAGATGGACCCCTAGAAATTTACACTTGTTTGCTTCCTCTGCCACTATGCCACGTACCTCACTTACACATGAGTGGTGTGAGCTGCCAGTTGTAAATATTAGCATCTGTGGTTTATTTACATCGACCTTTAATCCTTGTGCATGAAAATATGAACTTAATTCTAGTATCCCATTACCTGCTAAAAATTTCTGTTCCTCACAATCTTTACCATGAAATAAAACTTTGGTGTCATCAGCGTAATTTACAATGTGCGAGTTAATGGGGTGTACAGTGTCATTAATATATACTAAAAAGACAGAAGATCCAAGAATTGAGACTCAAGGGACTCCCTGTGTCACTTTTCCTCTTGTGGATTTAAAAGTTAAGAAGATCTTATTGTCAATTTGATGTGTAAGTTTGGTACACTGTTTCCGATTCACCAGATAGGTGGATAGAAGTTTCACTGATGCATCACTGATCACTGATATTGTACACCCATAGGT
Source organism: Schistocerca americana (assembly GCF_021461395.2). Lineage (NCBI taxonomy): Eukaryota > Metazoa > Arthropoda > Insecta > Orthoptera > Acrididae > Schistocerca > Schistocerca americana. The sequence goes on along the minus strand of NC_060125.1, from coordinate 359,009,760 downwards.
GTTTTTTTTTTTTTTTTTTTTTTTTTTTTTTTAAAAAAGCTTAAGCTTTGCTCAGGCCAAGGAATATTCTTGCTGTGTGCATACCCCATTCTATATTGCTATATACTTCATGGAAGCAACTGGTAACACCAGTGGCCATGCTTAGGTCTTTTCTAAACCCATGCTGCAATTCAGTAAGCATTGTGTGTCTTGAGAAAAATAGTGTGAGTTGTGATAGGATAATAGTTTCAAATACATTACTGAAGGTAGGGATTAGTGATATCAGTCTATAATTTTAAACTACTTCTTTACTTCCCTTCTTATGGCTTGGCTGAATTACATTTATTTTTAAGGTATTTGGGTATATGTTTTCATTAATACTACAGTCAATAAGACAGGTAAGGGGTTTAGTTATATCACTGCCACATTTCTTTAACACCACACTTGAAATACCATCCCATCCAGATGAATGCTTGTGCTTTAGCTTTTGTATTGTGTTAAATATTTCCTGTTGATTCACCTCGATAAATTAAGAGCTCTATACCATCTGTGGCATCATTTGGTGTGCCAGCCTGTAGATCTATAAATGGGCTGATTGGTCAAAAGGAGAGATGAAATGCTTATTGAATAAATTACATACTTCATATGGATCTTCCAATAGATGGCCCTCGTGTCTAATGCTTACTGGTTCACTCTGTCCCTTGCTAGTAGCTTTACAATGTTTATTGATTAGTCTCCAGGATGCCTTACCTATGTTGGTTGAATGCTCTATTGCATCATCGTTTATCTGTTTCCTCAGTTGTAAAAGCCTGTCTTAATATTTTTTTGACTTGATTGTACTTTTCCTTAAATATATGTAGCTTTATTTCCTTATATAAACAGTCAAGATGATATATATTCTGCCTTAACTTAATCAGCCTAGTATTACTTTCAAGACAAGATTTGGTTCGTACCCTGGTTATTTCTTTGAGAGGGCAGCAGCAGTTG